>NC_065439.1:16593442-17807192 GCF_024364675.1 Aethina tumida
TAATATAATAATAATAATAATAATAATAATAATAATAATAATAATAATAATAATAATAATAATAATAATAATAATAATAATAATAATAATAATAATAATAATAATAATAATTAATAATAATAATAATAATAATAATAATAATAATATAATAATATAATAATAATAATAATAATATAGAATAAATTTATAAATACGACAATTAATTATATTCCACATCATTTAAATAATTTGATTTCTGTCTATTTCGAGTCTGCTAAAAATATATATTCAATAAATTACTAGTGCCAAAAGCTTTCGAAAAATAAAAAACAATAAATAATTCATCTCGAAACCCAAACACACAGTTGTTTTGTACAAAATGATCGTTGGGTCCAAATTGATTGAATAAGAAACTGTCAAGGACCTGGCATAAAAACCATTCCGGCAAGTTTACTTTTTTGCTAAGCTGTCCGGGATCCCTTCTCGAGACAGGCCACTTCCTGAGTGACAAAGATGTCGCACCTTAATTCAGAATAGGAAAAAAAAAATACGAACACCAGGCTGACATGAATTATGAACCGTTCGCATTTTTTCAGCACGAATTTAACTGGAAATTATCGTATGAAAGGGACCATTAGTTCGGACCGATGTCGGAGTACGTGTCGGAAATATTGTAAACTCGTTAAATCTCACATCACGAATAAAAATTTTACGGTCTTTTAACATCGCGAAGGAAAAATCGGTGATAGACCGCATAAAATTGATGCTTTACTGCTTCGGATTTATATGTTACATGAATAGACAGATAAAATGCACGAGAGTAAAAATATTGCACTATAACACAAGAAAATAAAAAAGCGCCATTCAATTGAATTCATCAAATTTTAATTTACAATCATCGATTAATTTGTTATACTTAAATTGTCCTGTGAGGCAAACAGGACCCGACAAAAAAAAATTAATTGGTTCGCGCTTTATTTGGACGATCCGTAATGGAATTTCGAAGTAATTCAAAAGTACGTGTGCGTAATATTTATTTTAATTTGGGGCGGTTTTAATTAAAATTAATCAAAAACATTATGGACTGCGACCCCCGACATATATATTGTCGGGCTTCGAAAGTCAAATAGAAAGCGACCTGTGGACCGCATTTGAAAATAAAACGCCCACTTTCAGTGTTGACATTTCATGAATTTGCAAAATTAGTCGGCTAGTCCTTGGATGATTTAGGGCCCCCGATGTTGCAATTTATGCCCCCCGATATGATCGTCGTAACAGGAACGTGGGACAAACATTACGGAAGCGGAAGATGGGGAGAATTAAGCAATTAGCAGGAACATAAATTATAATGTCTGTGTTTTTATAATCTTGTGTATGTGCAACAAACTTTTAATGTTCTTTTTATGTATGTTTAATTTAGATCACACATGTTTCGTAAAATAATGAATGAAATATTTTTAATGACAATTATATACCATTTGGGCAAATCATTTATTATGTGCGTTTTGTGCAGCTATTTTTGAAGTGAAAACTTCTTTAGCCGCGTTGGGCACATTTTGGTAGGGGAAAATCTTATGGGTTCACGTCACCGACATGCTCGTCCTTCTTTTGTTAATAAATTCAGACAAAAGAAAAAAGTTGTTGATTTGGCTGTTAACCTCGGTTACTAGACTAGACTCGGTTGTACACATTTTGGTTCCAATTACAATCGAAGGAGGGATTTAATAAATTTTTAGAAGTGAAAACTTCTTTATCTGCGTTGGGCACTTTTTGGTAGGGAAATATTATGCTTTCGCGTCATTGACTTGCTCATGATTGGCGCACGCGCAGTGTGTTGTGCGTGTTAGACACTTTTTGGATGGGTGAAATCTCGTGCGTTTACGTCACCGACATGCTTATAGCAGTATATCTGTAGCTATACAGTTGACGTATAGCGCTGTGTATATCTTATAAGTGAAATTGAATGGATTTTGTGAAAAATTTATTTAAATATGTCCAATGATCGAAAACACAGTACTAAAAAATATAAAGCATCTATGCCGCTTTTACGCGATTCTTAGATAAATTTGAATCAAACATTTTCATTTCATTCATTACTTAACATTTTCGGAAAGAACAGCAAACTTTTAATGAGTGTTTTACGTATGTATAATATTATATTACACGAGTATCGAAAAAGATCCTTCAAGATTATATTGGAAAGTGTCTTAAATACAAAGTTTATAAACTAGACACAATGAAATAGGTATGAATATTATTATTATGTTTATATATTATGTAAAATGTAAACAGTTCGCATATTTTTTGAGATAAACATGTATAATCTTGCACGCACTCTACAATGCATTTTAGTGTTACAAAAAACTTTTAATTTTTAAATATCTATAGAAAACCCAAAATAATAGAAATTTGTCATAAACAGCTTCAGAATAGAATAGTTTAATTCGCTGAAAAATTAGTCCGAGTTGCCTTCTTATGTAGGGATGAAAATAAAGCTCTAAAACGTCATCCACATATTGCTGGGACGTCATATTGCCACTAATGAAAACTGAAGGTGACCTGCTACCATAAGCAATAGCACCCCACACCATTACACTAATAGTTCTATGAATATGACTCTCCACAGCAAAGCGGGGGTCACGCCTTTCACCACGCCGTTGTCTTACTAACACTTGACCTTCGTGCATGCCCAAGCAAAAGCGTGATTCATCACTCAACACAATGTGATTCCATTCCTCATCCCACTGTTTACTGGTAGAACTAAGTCCAAAAAAAGGCGATAAATCTGTAGGCCAAAAGATCTTATACGGAGGTAAACACGTTGAACTCATCCTGTCTCTTAGGGCCAATAATCTAAGACGATGATCTTGTAGCTCTGTGGTAGCTCTGGGTCTTCCGGAACCTCTTGTTCTATGTCTTCTGCCCTCTTCACTCCATGACTACTAAAATAGTATTACCAATACTCGCATTTCTGTTCAAATAAAACAAATTGTGACAAAAACTGAGTACACGATTGATTGAAATACCTTAAAGATATGAAGAAAAAAGAACAAAAAACCGACAATACGTTTTCCGATTGACTTGTATATCAAATTTTATGAAAATATCTGCATTCTGGGTGTTATTTTTAAAATGTGCAACAAACTTTTAATATATATTTTGTATATATATAAAATTATATACTTAAGTCGTAAAAGATCCTGCAAAATTATATTGTAAGTAGTTTTAAATGCAAATAAATAATAAATTAAATTATTACGTAAGTTATTTACGACTTGTGGAATGTGCAGCAATCTTTAAATATGTATTGTATCAATATTTAAACTGTAAACAGTTCGCATATTTTTTGAGATAAACACACACACAACAGTACATTTTAGTGTTACAAAAAACTTTTATTTTTTTAAATATCTATAGAAAAACCAAAATAATAGAAACTTGTCCTAAACAGCTTCAGAATAGAATAGTTTAATTCGCTGAAAAATTAGTCCGAGTTGCCTTCTTATGTAGGGATGAAAATAAAGCTCTAAAACGTCATCCACATATTGCTGGGACGTCATATTGTCATTAATGAAAACTGAAGGTCACCTGCTACCATAAGCAATAGCACCCCATACCATTACACTATTTCAATTGAATTGTATTTATATTTTGTCATGATCTTGTACAGCCCGTAATATATTTAAATAATAAAAAACCATATAATTGCCAAGATAAATTTTTTTAAATAAATGTAAGGAAATGTAATTTATAGGTAATACCCGTATAAAAATAACTGAATAACAAATTTTACAGAATTTAATCATGATAAGGAAAGGCGAAACAAAAATGAAAATATGCGCTAATATTTAAATTAATGTAACATTATAAAATGTCTGGAGGGAATATTTCTGATATCATGTTTAAGGATTCATTGAATCTGGTGTAAATGTTCATGGATGGTCGACCAAGGTTGGTTAATGATGTTTGACAGTTCTTCGATTGTTTGACCTGGATTTACTTCCACTTCTGCCCTTAGTATGTCTTTGTCTGATGTCGTTGGTCTTTCTGATCAATGTACTTAGTGCTCTTCTGGTAATTGGCTGGTCATTTCACCCCAAATTGCAAATAATATTATTTAGAAGTGAACAAGTCATAATAAACTTAAAATAAATTTGATACGCCTTCGAAATATATGAATGACAATCAAGTATCGACATTACCTTCCTGTCCCCTTAATAATGTCTCGACGGAACCAGGTTACAAATTGCGGCCGTCGAAAAAGTAACGGTTGTGAATTTGCGACGGAGGAAGTAGAATAATTGCGGCGTGCGTTCTTCGTTCGCAATGAATCAGAGACGGCAGAAGCCGGGGATGGAAAAATGCGAGTGGCAACAAAGAGCACGGTAATTGTAGTGTTTGGCGGGCGACAGTGATGAGCAGTGAAAAGAGCGCGTAATAAATTGCAGTTAGAATTTTCGCTAGTCCCCCGGAATGTTTAGTACGTAGTGGCCGGCGGGTCGTAAACTACAATTTCGGCCTCATAAATCCACCAGACTATGGTCACAATCAAGTTTATTGGGGGACGGTCGGTCGTCGCTTTTCGTCGTCCCCGGTATAAACTATTCCACGACGGCCGTCCGCCACGGGTTCGCCCACTTTCCAGACTGTGGTTCTTATTCGTCATAAAATAAATTTATTTTCCACCACTTTCCCGCCTGCGGTTGTTATAATTCAACTGTGGACAAACTGGCAGACGTTTAGGCGGAAAACATTACGCCATTAAAGCGAACACAATCATAAAAAGCCACTTTGAATAAAGTTTAATTTATTACGGTCCGACATCCAAAACAACCACGGAAAGTTTTTCTCCGCACGACTATTAAATATACCGAAACAAATAAAGTTATTATTGGTATCAGTAATAAATCTGATAGGACTATAAAAACTTAACTGCACACTAGACTCGACTTTGTTTATCAACTAAATGCTACGTGATGGTAATTATTAAAATTTCACAAAGCATGTTTCTGAAAATTGTACGTATCAACGATAGAAAATATGTATAATTTGCATCGAAAAATATTTAAAATACAAAAATAACTTGAAGGACATTTTATGACACAGGTTTAATTTTAATAATAAACATGCATAAAAATACATATTTAAAGATTGCTGCACATTCCACAAGTCGTAAATAACTTACGTAATAATTTTAATTTATTATTTATTTGCATTTAAAACTACTTACAATATAATTTTGCAGGATCTTTTACGACTCAAGTATATAATTTTATATACACACAAAATATATATTAAAAGTTTGCTGCACATTTTAAAAATAACACCCAGAATGCAGATATTTTCATAAAATTTGATATACAGGTCAATCGGAAAACGTATTGTCGGTTGTTTGTTCTTTTTTCTTCATATCTTTAAGGTATTTCAATCAATCGTGTACTCAGTTTTTGTCACAATTTGTTTTATTTGAACAGAAATGTGAGTATTGGTAATACTATGTTAGTAGTCATGGAGTGAAGAGGGCAGAAGAGATAGAACAAGAGGTTCCGGAAGACCCAGAGCTACCACAGAGCTACAAGATCGTCGTCTTAGATTATTGGCCCTAAAAGATAGGATGAGTTCAACGTGTTTACCTCCGTATAAGATCTTTTGGCCTACAGATTTATCGCCTTTTTTTGGACTTACTTCTACCAGTCAACAGTGGGATGAGGAATGGAATCACATTGTGTTGAGTGATGAATCACGCTTTTGCTTGGGCATGCAGGAAGGTCATGTGCTAGTAAGACAACGGCGTGGTGAAAGGCGTGACCTCCGCTTTGCTGTGGAGAGTCATATTCATAGCACTATTAGTGTAATGGTGTGGGGTGCTATTGCTTATGGTAGCAGGTCACCTTCAGTTTTCATTAGTGGCAATATGACGTCCCAGCAATATGTGGATGACGTTTTGGAGCTTTATTTTCATCCCTACATAAGAAGGCAACTCGGACTAATTTTTCAGCGAATTAAACTATTCTATTCTGAAGCTGTTTATGACAAATTTCTATTATTTTGGTTTTTCTATAGATATTTAAAAAATAAAAGTTTTTTGTAACACTAAAATGCATTGTAGTGTGCGTGCATGATTATACATGTTTATCTAAAAAAATATGCGAACTGTTTATACTTTACATAATATATAAACATAATAATAATATTCATACTTATTTCATTGTGACTAGTTTATAAACTTTGTATTTAAGACACTTTCCAATATAATCTTGAAGGATCTTTTTCGATACTCGTGTAATATAATATTATACATACGTAAAACACTCATTAAAAGTTTGCTGTTCTTTCCGAAAATATTAAGTAATGAACATAATTAATAATGTGCTTAAATAAAATACAAAATTTGGATTTAAAAAATATGTACAATATAATCTTCAAACAAATTAAAAAAATTTAAAGTTGGCAGTTATAGAGACTGCCGATAGAAGTGAAAACTTAGAACTTTTAGTATTAAAATTTGAAATTTCATAATGTTTGAATTAAATTTATCAACATCAATTTGGTTTTCAACATCTTGACACTCCGAGCAACAATTTTATGCATGTTTATATAGTTTTTTATTTATTTAAATATATTACGTACAAGATCATGACAAAATATAAAAAAAAACAATTGAAATAACAATTAATATACAATCATATTATTTATAGTATTTGTATTTACTTAAATTTTAATGTACTTGATTTTTATAATTATTTTAATATTTTGCATCATTGTCATCATTAATTTCAACAATACTTAGACTTTTTGTACTTTAAATTATTTCATTTCGTTCTAAAATAAATTGGCTTGTGGTAACTAAAGTAAGAAATGAAAATGTTTGATTCAAATTTATCTAAGTATCGCATAAAAGCGGCATCGATTGTCGTTTTATGTTTTGTAGTACTGACTTTTCGATCATTGGACATATTTAAATAAATATACACAACACTATACGTCAACTGTATAGTAACATATATACTGGTATAAGCATGTCGGTGACGCGAAAGCACGAGATTTCACCCATCCAAAAAGTGTCTAAGGCGCACAGCACACTGCGCGTGCGCCAATCATGAGCATGTCAATGACGCGAACACATATTTGCCTACCAAAAAAAAGTTTTCACTTCTAAAAATACATTAAATCTATTTATTATTTGTTAGGAAAGGCTAATTTTCAGTTTACACACTTTTGTTGACGGTATAAAAAACAAGTATGTTTTACTTTATTTCTCCTCTATGAACCCTCCACTTTCAAAACAGTAATAGATATTCTCGTCAAACTTATTTCCTGCTTAGTTGGAGGTCTTTAACGAAACCACTGCATTAGTAAAATTTTACCTGATTTCAAAATACTCTCAAATGTACAGCTGTAACTTTCCGTCTAATTCCGGGATTTTATTCTTAAGGTCTAGTTTTCGGGTACCTCATGAAACGGCGGCAGACACATAGTTTGTTAGTCTAGTTACCGAGGTTACAGTCAAATCAACAACTTTTTTCTTTTGTCTGAATTTATTAACAAAAGAAGGACCAGCATGTCGGTGACGCGAACCCATAAGATTTTCCCCTACCCGTGCCCAACGCGACTAAAGAAGTTTTAACTTCAATAAAAAATTACAAACAATTTTTGAAGTGATACGTACGATACGTAAGACTTATTCGTTTGAATTTAATATAAGAAAGCGACATAACTTTCTGATCCCCCTAATACTTCCTCACTACAACAATGTCTTTTTCGTTTGCAGGTGATCCGATGAAGTGAACCCCACGAGGTGCACAATATGTCACGTTTCAAAAGCCGCGCAGCTCCGCTGCTCCTGCTGATGTTAGCATTGGCCAGAGCCCACCCGGAGTGCGGCGGCACCTTCACCGCAGTGCGCGGCGTCCTGCAGACGCCGGGCTTCCCGAAACCCTTCCCCGTGCCAATCCACTGCAAATGGATCATCGACGCGTCCCATCTGTCGACCGACAAAACTTCCATCGTCGTCTATCTAACGCAGCTCTTCGTCTTCGGCGGCCTCACGTTCACCGACTACGTCTTCTACGACAGGAACTTCCCCGTCATGGGTAAGTCGAGCAACTCGTCGGCGAATCAAAGTCACCGTCTGTTGGCACGACGGTCGGGACGGGATTTGTGCAAATATGGGTCTTCGAAACGTGCCTCCGGGGACGGACGACCCGAATAATGCCGGAACGGCCCTTTGCGTTGTCCACCCCACGCTGTAATCCGTTTTGTTTGCAGGCAAGGTGCTGCACAAAGTCAACGAGACGAACGTGATCCAGGCGCGGTGGGTCAGGACGAATCTCACCTATTTGGTGATCGAGCTCGATCTGGAGAGCGACGTCGGCGAACATCTGCGTGTGCTCGACAACTTCCTGGACGTGTACGGGTTCAATATCACGTACGAGATAACGGACGGTGGCATCAGACCGAATTCCTGCACCATGATGACGTGCGGATTCACCGGGATTTGCTACGACCATTTCAAGTCAGTGGAGGCACTTTTTTTAATGAATACTGAACTCATTAGTAAACATTTTTCTGACGGCAACGTAACTTAAAATAACAAACACATTCTCAGACATTCAGCAAAAAATGTAGCGACGAAAAAAAAATAGAGAATCGATATTGGAGCGACTATGGAAGTTGTGCGAAACTCAGAAGCCCGTTTTTTACGTCTCCACATAATCAGTGGGATTATGTTTTCACCTATTTCGAGCAATGGTTTTGTTTACGTAACAATATGAATGTAAGATCATTCTAGGACTTGTTTTTGTGCGGAACGAACGAAATCCATTTGGAATCTACTTTGACCCAGTTAAAACAAAGAATCGGAATAAGCATTTTTATCCTCGGAAAACTTTCACGAGGATCTCGCTTAATTTTGAGTAGGATCTATTTACTTAATTCGCTCAAGACGGGGCCCAAGATAATTGACAGGAAATTGAGTTTAAACGATAAAATTGAATTGCGTCGTAAATAATACGGATAAATGTCCCTTTAAACGTATTTAAAAACAATAAGGTCCAAATTTCGTTTAACTGCCTTTTTGTGCAGTGACTTTAATCAAAGAAGTTCGGTCGAGGTATCCCGAAGATGTTTAATGTAAAATCAGAAATAAGAAATTTCAAATTCAATCTAAATAATCTTACAAACGGAGACGATTTAATACTTAAATTTTAAACCCATTTGGAATGGAAGAAAATCAAACAATTTTTTAACAAATAATTTAATAAATCCCATTAATTCTGATAAAATTTATCGTAACCATAAAAATTTACTTAACATTTAAATGAGTAACGATTTATGAATTAAACTCAATTGCCGTCTATTATGACATTTATTAAATTAAAATCGTACTAAAGTGTTCTTAAAATAATTCAATCATATCGTCGTAATATTAATAAATAAAATTTTGTTCTTGGGAAGAAATTAAATGAAAATAAAGAAAAGTCTTTTAACATATATATTTTTAATAACATTTATTTTCTTTAACTTGAGTAGAGCTCAACCATTCTCAATTTTGATATTTACTAATATTATATATTAAAATGTCCTTCAACAGTTCATGACGTAATATTAATAAACAAATTTTTTTTAATTATTAAATGATCATTTATTAAAATTAAAAAAATTCTGACATTTAATAATAAAATATACGAAAAAATTCTTTTAACAGTTTAATTAATTCATTAGTGTCATTTTGTCGTAACATTAATAAATAAAATTGGATAGAAACCCTTCAAATTTATTGAAAATAAAGAAAAGTAATTAAATTATTTTTTTAATGATCATTTTTATTATTAGAAAAGAATAGAACTGAGTCATTATCACAGTACACATACTTTTTTAATTTGAAACGAAATTTTATTTATTTAAACTTGAATAGAACTTAATCAACATAAGTTCTAATATTTATTAATAAAATGTAATAAAATTTCGATTAAATATTTGAAAATAAAGAAAAATACATATTTTTATAGAATAATAATTACCAATAACTAATAAAAAATAATAAAATTGATTTTAACAGTAATTTGGTTACTGTAATAAATAATTTCCTTGGAACCTCAAAATATTTAATGAAAGAAAATATATAAGTATTTTAATGTTTAATAATTAATAGAACATTTTTTTAATTCAAATGAACTTTTATTTATTGAAGCATTAATTTAACTCCCTCAATTATTATTAGTTTTAATACTTTTAATAAAATGTATCACGTTATTTTAATTAATAAAATTTGACATGTGCCTTAAAAAATTAAATTCAAATCATTACTTTATAATAATAAATAATATTTATTTAAGCAGAATTCAATTATCATTAATTTTGACATTTTTTAATAAAATATGCCAAGAATCTCTTTAAATGGATCAGTAATTTGATTAATGTCATTTTGAGATGATTTTAATCAAATAAATTTTGTTTATTGTTAATATTATATATTAAAATGTCCTTCAACACTTCATGTCGTAATATTAATAAACAAATTTGGTTTAAACTTAAAAAAAATAATAATAAAAAAATTAAATGGTTATATTTTATTACATTTTTAAATTTAAATTTAAAAATGTAATAAAATCTCGTTTAAATATTTGAAAATACATATTTTTAAAGAATAATTACCAATAATTAATATATTAAAATTGACTTAAACAGTAATTTGGTTACTGCAATAAATAACATTTCCCTGGAATCTTAAAATATATAATGAAAGAAAGTATAAGTAATAATTAATAGAACATTTTCAAATGAAGTTTTTTTTATTGAAGCTTTAATATAACTCCCTCAATTATCATCAATTTTAATTTTGTTATTTTAATTAATAATTACATACAATACAATAATTTATAATAATAAATAAGAATATTTATTTAAGCATAAACAGAATGCAATTATCATCAATTTTGACATTTTTTAATAAAATATGCTAAAATTCCCTTTAAATGGATCAGTAATTTGATTACTGTCATTTTGAGGTGATTTTAATCAAATAAATTTTGTTCATTGCGAGACCTCAAGAGACTTAATGCAAAATCATAAATAAGAAAATACGAATTCAATTTTAATAATCTTTCAAACGCAGGCGATGTAAATCAATTTTAGTAAGTTTCATATTTTCCGAGTCTCGTCTTCGGTGGTGATTAATTTATAGGTCCATGATTTACACCGGATTTTCCTTTGATTTATTTCCATTTAAACTACTTCGCCAAGAAATTACGTGGACTCTCCAAAAACGTAATGAATTATCGTTTCATAAATTGTGAATTATTGCAAAATGTTTGAGAAACTTATATAACTATGTTAGAAAAGTGTTCACATTGATTTTTATTTAATTTCCAGAGAGTAACCAACTAACTAACTAACATTTGAACATGTTGTTTTCACAGTAAATTTTCCTGCGATTGCTTCGACGGTTATACAGGACCTCAATGTTCGGACGGGCCGAAATCCCTGTGCTACAATAACGGCGTCCCGACGTGCAAAAACAACGCGACCTGTGTGTAAGTACACTTTTATTTTAAATTAACCGTACCTAACATAAAATAAATTGGCTTTGGCGAACGTCGTTCGGTGACCGAGACTTTCAAACCGGGCAACGTGGCGGAATATCGTTCGACCTTTTATGAAGTTTCTCAAAATGAAGTTTAACCCTAATAGGATTTTTATCTTGCCGGAAATGGCGGCTAACTGTACCATTAAATAAGCTAAAAGTTGTCACCATGAAAGCGAAAAGAGATAAGTTGTTGCGATAAGTCCGGCCTGAAGGCAAAACACTGAAAAAAAAAACTTTTCAAAACAATTTAGTAATTCAGTCAGGTCGTGTTTGTCGTTCGAAGTTTCGCGTTCATGTGTAACGTGCAACAACACTAATTGAAATTTTCACCGGCCCTTTATAACAATCAAACAACGATTATAATTAACTGGCTACAAAGTACCATTTTAACTGTATTTAACGGACCGTAATTTGTGTTGCAGACAAGTTTGCGACTTTTCTTAATTAATAAACTTCGAATGGTCCAAAACATTCGTGGTATTTTCAGTTCTGACCCGTAAATTTTTAATTAAATGTACGTCGACACATTTTTAATAAAAATTCAACATTTTATGGATTACAACAAAATTGTTTTACAAGTTTGGAGGAACATTCTTTAATCAATATCTAAAATAAAATAATATAAAAATTAAAATAGAAGCCTATTAATTTATCATTTTTTATAAAATAAAAATAGTAGAACAAAAGTAATATGTAGTACTAATTTTTTTTATATTAGAAAATGTTCTTTTAAGTAAATTTTTTTAAAATATTTTTTACTCTAAAAATAGTGCAAATATTCAAATTAGTATAATATTAAAAATAAAGCAAATTTTTATTTTTAGTATTGTTTTTCTATAAACTATTGTTGTAGAAGAGAGTAATAATTTATCATTTTTTATCTTAAGTGAAAAAGTATTAATAATTTAAAAATTAAAAATAGTATAAAATATTTAATGTCAAATAATATTAGCAATTTAGCCTTTATATAAATATAATACAATATAATATTGTTTTTTTATATAAAAATAACTCAAAAATATTATTTAAAATGTAATGATATTGATAAATCAAATTTTTTTATTTTCAATTATTTGTTACTCCAAAAATAGTGCAGAAAATTGTTTTAAATTGAAGAATATGTATAATTTGGCATTTTTTGATTTTAAATATTGTTTATTCTAAAATAACTATTAATAATTTAGCATTTTTTTTATTTTTAAATATTCTGTTACTATAAAAATAATATAAAATATATTAAATTGGTATAATATAATATTATAGAAGAGTATTGACAATTTAGAATTTTTATATTTTTAGTTACTCTACTAGTAATATAAAATTTTGTTTAAAGTAATTCATTTTTTACCTTTAACTATTTTCAATAATATTAGCAATTTACTATAATAATAATAATTTAAGTTTTTTGATTATGTTTTACTCTAAGGAAAGAAAGAGTATTAATAATGTTAAAATTAGTAAATATTAATAATTATTTTTTTTATTTTATATATCCTTAATCGTTTATAATAATATTAATAATTTAGTATTTCTTTATTTTAAATATTTTTGAATCTAAAAAATGAATTCTTTTACTATGAAAATAGTGCAAATGTTATTTAAAATTGAAAAATGTAAATAATTATTTTTTTAACTATAGGTAATAATATTAAAAATAAAGCAAATTCTTATTTTTAATATTGTTTTTCTATAAAAAAGTGAAAACTATTGTTGCAGAAGTAGAAGGGTGTAATAATTTATCATTTTTTATACTCAAAAAATATTATTTAAAATGTAATGATATCGATAATTTTTTATTTTTTATTTTCAGTTATTTGTTACTTCAAAAATAGTGCCAAAAATTGTTTAAAACTGGAGAATATTTATAATGATTTTTTTTATTTTGAAGAGTATTAATAATTTGACATTTTTTGATTTTAAATATTGTTTACTCTAAAATAACTATACTATTAATAATTTAGCATTTTTTTATTTTTTTATATTCTATTATTATAAAAATAGTATAAAATATATTAAATTGATATAATATAATATTATAGAAGAGAATATAAAATTTAAAATTTTTATATTTTTAAATACTTTACTAATAATATAAAATGTTATTTAAAGTGGAAAAATTATTAAAATTATTTTTTTTTTATTTTAAATATGTTTTACTTTAAGAAAAGAAAGAGTATTAATTAGAGATATAGGTATTAATAATTTAATATATTTTAATATTCTTTTACTATAAATATTGTTCAAAATGTTTATTTTTATCTTAGTCGTTTATATTAATATTAATAATTTAGTTTTCCTTAATTTTAAATATGTTTTAATCTAAAAAAAAGGAATTCTCTTACATTAAAAATAATGCAAATGTTATTTAAAATTGAAAAATATAAGTAATTATTTTTTATTTTTAACTATAGTAAATAATATTAATAGTTCAGGACTTTTTGATTTGAAATATTTTTTTACTATAAAAATGTACAAAATGTTTAAATTGAAAAAATATTAATAATCTAGCATTTGTTATTTCTAATTATTATTTACTAAAAATAGTGGAAGGTGTGGTTTAAAATTGAAGAATATTAATAATTTAGATTTTTTGTTTAAATATTAAAAAAAAAAAAAATAAAATATATGAATTTAACATTTTTTATTTTACTATAAAAGTAAAACAAAAAGTATAAAAATAATTTAATATACAATAATCATAATTTTTTGTACAAAATGTTGTAAGGTTGAAAAATATTAATCTTTTTTTAATAATTCAGTTATTTTAATTAATTAATTTAGTTATTTAACAAAATGTTGTTTAAAGGGAAAAGGTAAAATTATCTAGATTTTCTAAATTTTTAAATATTACCATAAAAATAGTGCAAAATATTGTTTAGAATTGAAAAATAATAATAATTCAATTTTTTATTTTTGATTATTTGGAATAATATTAATAATTTTGACTTTTTAAATTAAAAAGGTATAAAAAAAGATTATTAATAATATAACTTTTTTATTTTTAAATATTCTTTTAATGTATATTTTTGTTATTTTTAGATAGTTTTGACCCCATGAATGGTCAAAAATGTTATTTATAGTGAATGATCTCATTTTTTAAATATTCATTTCTATAAATATAGTGCAAAATATTGTTTAAAGAAAAAGAATATTAATAATTGTATTTTTTTTTATTTTTAACTATTGGAATTATTATTAATTAACTATTAATTATCTAGTATTATTAAATATTTGTTTATTTCTATAAGAATTGTGCAAATTATTGCTTAAAATTGAACAGTAAAATGATTTAATTTTTCATAAAATATTTTTTCTTGAAAATTTTAAAAATTTTTTACTCTAACAGAAGTATGAGTATTAATAAATGAATATAGTTAATAATCATTTGAAATATTAAAAATAACACAAAACAAAATGGAAAAGTAAAAATATTACATTATACAAATTTTTTTTACTTACTTTCTATAATATATAAATTGTTATTCAAATAAAATTAACAAAAATATAATATATTTCTTATCAATTGTATTAATATGATTATTCTCCTCCTTCAAAACAATTTATTTCACCGAATACCCCATTACATAACATTCCCCCAAACTATGATATTAAATCAAATCCAGGTATCACGATTTAATCAAGTCCGCCATTCACTTAAATAAATTATCGCCCCATCGAATACGGTTAGCGTTGCGTAAATTCCGTCGATAATTTCGACAAAACGAACCGCCAGAGATGGACACGGATCTGAACAATCCGAGCAATTTTGCCGCGATCTAATTCCCCGCTATTGATTTGTTCCAGACACTGCGGGACTCCGGCGATAATATGTCACTGTAAAGAGGGATACGCGGGCCGTACATGCGAGAACCGCGTGCCCGCATCGCCGAAAAGAGGCAAGTATTTGTGTGTATGTGTGTGTGTGTGTGTGAGTATAAAAAAAGAGTCGTTTTGTAAAGAGACGCCGTCGAACAAATGGAGGCACTCCCGATGCGGATCCATCGGAGTACCGGGGCTAAATGCTTTGTTTCTGGGCGTGTTTTTAGTTTTTTCGTTGCAATGGTAATGTTATTGTTTAGTTTTTACATTGGAATCCATTAATACGGACTGCAACTCGATGGCACAAAAAGGATAATGGACGAAGCGGGATCTCGAGACACGCCTTCCTTGTCTCTGGACGGGGGAAAAAAAGCTCGGCGACTTTTTACGATCTTTGTCTATTTTTTTCCGGAGTTTATGACATGTGTCATGCATCCGACGCGAAGGACAAAACCTCTTTTGTCCAGTAAAAAAAACAAAGATTGAGGTCATTCACGTATTTGTTTACGTGGTAACAAAAAGGATGTGGTTTAATGAACGATTACTCCGTCGTCCTGCGTTTATAAAGGGATACATCGAGATCTGGGTGGCTTTATCCGGCACCTGACTTAAAGTGATTAGGTGTTTTCGGTTGTACGAGCTGATAATAAAGGAGCCCGGAAAACATTTGTATTGGGTCCGTTTTGACCAGGAAAAGAAAACAAGAGCGTTGTTTCCAAACGTAACACAACATGTTTTTGAAGCCAATAAATTATGACGTAGTGTCTGCATAAAAGTTTTGTTGGACTTTCTGTTAATTAGACGGTGTTGGTTGACGTTGTTTCATTGATGCATCGCCACTAAATAACAAATTACAAGATTGTACACCAGATTTTATCCATTTTGGAGCTTTAAATGGGAAAAATCATTGTTGATTTGATCCAATAAACAAGAAACAGGACGACAATAACAATTTGTTCCAGTTATAAAAGTTAATAGAAATCTCCAAAGACAAAATATGAATAAAAGTATGCTTGTGTGTCTTTCTAATGAACGTGAAACATCCTGTATCGTGATGATATTTCATGCAAATTGTCTTTAGTTTAAAGTAACAATTTCTGTAAATAATTTGAATAAATTTGATTTTTAATCATTTAAAAGGAAAGAGCATATTTAACATTAAATCTTCAAAACTCAAAAAAATTTTATTTCCTGTCCTTTATTTTAAACAATTAAATATAATAACTGTTTTAGACACATCAAGTTATTCTCTAATTTATTAGCAGCAACTGGTGTACAACATGTACTAAATTTTCGCCAGTCCGGACAATATATTTAATTTAAAATTGTTATTTAACCATATGAAATCTGTAGAGAAGTTTTATTTATAACTTAATAGCGTCAAAATTACTAAAATATTTCTAGAAAGTTGGCCAAAAATAAAACTTGCTTGATCTACATTTTCTCTGATCTTTATATTATGGTATGTAACATGTATCCAACACAGAAGGCAAAATCTTTTTTGTCTGGAGAATCAAAAGGATCATCTCCGTATTTGTTTACTTAGTAACAAAAGGGATGTGGTTTAATGAACGATTATTCCGTCGTCCTGCGTTTAAAAAAGGATACATTGAGATCTGGGTGGCTTTTATTATCCGGCACCTGACTTAAAGTGATTAGGTGTTTTCGGTTGTACGAGCTGATAATAAAGCAGCCAGGAAAATATTTGTTTTGGGTCCGTTTTGACCGGGAAAATGAAACAAGAGCGTTGTTTCCAAACGTAACACAACATGTTTTTGAAGCCAATAAATTGTGACGTAGTGTCTGCATAAAAGTTTTGTTGGACTTTCTGTTAATTAGACGGTGTTATTTAACGTTATTCATTAATGCATCGCCACTAAATAACAAATTACAAGGTTGTACACCAGATTTTATCAATTTCGGAGCATTGAATGGGGTCATTGTTAATTTGATCCAATAAACAGGAAACAGGACGACTATGACAATTTAGTCCAGTAATAAAAGTTAATGGAAAGTTGGTAACTAGTATTAAAACTTTCAAATCTCAAAAACGATTAAAAGCATGCTTGTGTGTCCTTCTAATGAACCACGAACGTGAAACATCCTGTATCTTGATATTTCACGCAAATTGCCTTTAGTTTAAAATAACAATTTCTCTAAATAATTTGGATAATTAATCATTTTAAAGGATAGAGATTAATTAACATTAAATCATCAAAACTCAAAAAAATTTTGTTTCCTGTCCTTTAGTCATATTTTATTTTAAACAATTTAATATAATAACTGTTTTAGACACATCAATTTATTCTCTAATTTATTACCAGCAACTGGTGTACTAAATTTTCACCAGTCCGAACAATATGTTTAATTTTAAAGTAAGTTATTTTACCATATGTAGTCCGGACAATATGTTTATTTTTAAATTAGGTTATTTTACTATATGTAATCTGTAGAGGAGTTTTATTTATAAGTTGGGAGTATCAAAATTACTATAATCTTACAAGGAAGATAGGCAAAAATAAAACTTGCTTGATCTACTTTTTCTCTGGTCTTTATAATATGTAACATGCATCCAACACAGTGGACAAAATCTTTTTTGTCTGGAGAAACAAAAAGATCATCTCCGTATTTGTTTACATAGTAACAAAAAGGATGTGGTTTAATCAATTATTCCGCCATCCTGCGTTTAAAAAGGGATACATTGAGATATAGGTGGCCTTTATTATCCGGCATCTGACTTAAAGTGATTAGGTGTTTTCGGTTGTACGAGCTGATAATAAAGCAGCCAGGAAAACATTTGTTTTGGGTCCGTTTTGACCGGGAAAATGAAACAAGAGCATTGTTTCTAAACGTAACACAACGTGTTTTTGAAGTCAATAAATTGTGACATAGTGTCTGCATAAAAGTTTTGTTGGACTTTCTGTTAATTAGACGGTGTTGTTTGACGTGATTTATTGATGCATCGCCACTAAATAACAAATTACAAGGTTGTACACCAGATTTTATCAATTCCGAGGCTTTAAATGGCACGAATCATAGTTCATTTGATCTAAGAAACGAGAAACAAGACGACAAAGACAATTTATATTGCTTGATCTACATTTTCTTTGGTCTTTATAATATGTAACATGCATCCAACACAGTGGACAAAATCTTTTTTTGTCTGGAGAAACAAAAAAATCATCTCCGTATTTGTTTACTTAGTAACAAAAGGGATGTGGTGTAATGAACGATTATTCCGTCGTCCTGCGTTTAAAAAGGGATACATTGAGATATAGGTGGCCTTTATTATCCGGCATCTGACTTAAAGTGATTAGGTGTTTTCGGTTGTACGAGCTGATAATAAAGCAGCCAGGAAAGCATTTGTTTTGGGTCCGTTTTGACCGGGAAAATGAAACAAGAGCGTTGTTTCCAAACGTAACACAACGTGTTTTTGAAGCCAATAAATTGTGACGTAGTGTCTGCATAAAAGTTTTGTTGGACTTTCTGTTAATTAGACGGTGTTGTTTAACGTTATTCGTTAATGCATCGCCACTAAATAACAAATTACAAGGTTGTACACCAGATTTTATGAATTTCGGAGCATTGAATGGGATGAGTCATTGTTAATTTGATCCAATAAACAAAAAACAGGACGACTATGACAATTTAGTCCAGTAATAAAAGTTAATGGAAAGTTGGTAACTAGTATTAAAACTTTCCAAGCTCAAAAATGATTAAAACCATGCATGTGTGTCCTTCTAATGAACCACGAACGTGAAACTTCCTGTATCTTGATATTTCACGCAAATTGCCTTTAGTTTAAAGTAACAATTTCTCTAAATAATTTGGATAATTAATCATTTTAAAGGAAAGAGATTAATTAACATTAAATCATCAAAACTCAAAAAAATTTTGTTTCCTGTCCTTTAGTCATATTTTATTTTAAACAATTTAATATTATAACTGTTTTAGACACATCAATTTATTCTCTAATTTATTAGCAGCAACTGGTGTACTAAATTTTCACCAGTCCGAACAATATGTTTAATTTTAAAGTAAGTTATTTTACCATATGTAGTCCGGACAATATGTTTATTTTTAAATTAGGTTATTTTACTATATGTAATCTGTAGAGGAGTTTTATTTATAAGTTGGGAGTATCAAAATTACTAAAATCTTACAAGGAAGTTAGGCAAAAATAAAACTTGTTTGATCTACTTTTTCTCTGGTCTTTATAATATGTAACATGCATCCAACACAGTGGACAAAATCTTTTTTGTCTGGAGAAACAAAAAGATCATCTCCGTATTTGTTTACATAGTAACAAAAAGGATGTGGTTTAATCAACGATTATTCCGCCATCCTGCGTTTAAAAAGGGATACATTGAGATCTAAGTGGCCTTTATTATCCGGCATCTGACTTAAAGTGATTAGGTGTTTTCGGTTGTACGAGCTGATAATAAAGCAGCCAGGAAAACATTTGTTTTGGGTCCGTTTTGACCGGGAAAATGAAACAAGAGCATTGTTTCCAAACGTAACACAACGTGTTTTTGAAGTCAATAAATTGTGACATAGTGTCTGCATAAAAGTTTTGTTGGACTTTCTGTTAATTAGACGGTGTTGTTTGACGTGATTTATTGATGCATCGCCACTAAATAACAAATTACAAGGTTGTACACCAGATTTTATCGATTCCGAGGCTTTAAATGGCACGAATCATAGTTCATTTGATCTAATAAACGAGAAACAAGACGACAAAGACAATTTATATTGCTTGATCTACATTTTCTTTGGTCTTTATAATATGTAACATGCATCCAACACAGTGGACAAAATCTTTTTTGTCTGGAGAAATAAAAAGATCATCTCCGTATTTGTTTACTTAGTAACAAAAGGGATGTGGTGTAATGAACGATTATTTCGTCGTCCTGCGTTTAAAAAGGGATACATTGAGATCTAGGTGGCCTTTATTATCCGGCATCTGACTTAAAGTGATTAGGTATTTTCTGTTCTACGAGCTGATAATAAAAGAGCCAGGAATACATTTGTTTTTGGGTTCGTTTTAACCGGGAAAAGAAACAACAACGTTGTTTTCAAACGTAACACAACATGTTTTTGAAGCCAATAAATTGTGACGTAGTGTCTGCATAAAAGTTTTGTTGGACTTTCTGTTAATTAGACGGTGTTGTTTGACGTGATTTATTGATGCATCGCCACTAAATAACAAATTACAAGGTTGTACACCAGATTTTATCGATTTCGGAACTTTGACTGGGAGAAATCATTCTTAATTTGATCCAATAAACAAGAAACAGAACGACAATGACAATTTGGTCCAGTGGTAAAAGTTAATGGAAAGTTGGTAACTAGTATTAAAACCTTCAAAGCCCTAACATGATTAAAAGCATGCTTGTGTGTCCTTCTAATGAACCACGAACGTGGAACATCCTGTATCGTGATGATATTTCATGCAAATTGCCTTTACTTTAAAGTAACAATTTCTGTTTATAATTTGGATGAATTTCACTTTTAATTATATTATGAAAAATAGAATATTTCACATTAAACCATCAAAACTCATTTATTAATTTTTTATTTTAAACAATTCAATGTAATATTGCTGTACAACGTGTACTATATTTTCGCCAGTTCAAACAATATTATTAATTTTAAATTAAGTTATTAAGTTCTATTTATAAGTTGATTGCATCAAAATTACTAAAATCTTTCTAGAAAGTTGACCAAAAGTAAAACTTGCTTGATCTACATTTTCTCTGATCTTTATATTATGGTATGTAACATGCATCCAACACAGAAGGCAAATCTTTTTTGTCTGGAGAATCAAAAGTATCATGTCCATATTTGTTTACTTAGTAACAAAAGGGATGTGGTTTAATGAACGATTATTCCTTCGTCCTACGTTTAAAAAAGGATATATTGAGATCTGGGTGGCTTTTATTATCTACTACCTGACTTAAAGTGATTAGGTGTTTTCGGTTCTACGAGTTGATAATAAAGGAGCCAGGAAAACATTTGTTTTGGGTCCGTTTTGACCGGGAAAACTTCCTATAAAGTTGGCCAAAAGTAAAACCTGTTTGATCTACTTTTTCTCTGGTCTTTATAATATGTAACATGCATCCACAGTAGACAAAACCTTTTTCTGGAGAAATAAAAAGATCATCTCCGTATTTGTTTACATAGTAACAAAAGGGATGTGATTTAATCAATGATTATTCCGTTGTCCTGCGTTTAAAAAAGATACATTGAGATCTGGGTGGCTTTTCGTTACTTGGATGGTGTTCTTTGACGTGGTTCATTGATCGCCACTAATTAACCAGGTACAATGATTATACACCTCATTTTATAAATTTCGAAGCTTTAAATGGGACGAATCATTGTTGTCATTTGTTCCAATAATCCGGAACAGGACGGCAACATTTTCGTCCCATAATAAAAGTTAATAGAAAATTATTACTAGAATTAAAAAGTTCAGACACAACATGATTTTAGTAGCATCAATTTATTGACCAATATTTTGGTAAGCTTTGTTTTTAAATTGTATCAAAACTTAAAAGTTTCTAGAAAATTGGACTAAACTAAGTTTAATCCTTGTATTTGTTTAAGTGGAACAAAAGGGAAGTAGTTTAATGAGCGATTACTCCGTCGTCCTGTGTTTAAAAAGGGATACATTAAGAACTGGATGGTTTTTATTATCCGGCTCATTACTTAAAATGATTAGATGTTTTCGATTTTACGAGCTGATAATAAAGAAGTTGGGAAACATTTGTTTCGAGTCCCTTTTGGGCCTGTAAAGGAAACAGGAGCGTTGTTTTCAAACGTAACACATCGTGTTTTGAAGCCAATAAATTGTAATGTAGTATCTGCATGAAGGTTTTGTTGGACTTTCTGTTAATTGGATGGTGTTGTTTGACGTGGTTCATTGATGTATCGCTACTAAATAACAAGGTACAATGGCTATACACCTGATTTTATCAATTTCGGAGCTTTAAATGGGACGAATCGTTGTTAATTTGTTTCAATGAATGACAAACGGGATGGCAAGGACGATTTCATCCAGCAATAAAAGCCAATGGAAAGTCAATAACTAGTATTAATATTAAAACTTACAAAAACAATACGATTAAAAAGAAGCATGTTCTTGTGTCCGTCTCTTTAATAATGAAGAGAGTCGCTGGCAAACAATAATAAAGTATTCCACTCCATACTGTAACAGTCCTCGCCCATTGTTAATAACTCAGGCCCTTTGTTCCGAGCACAAAAGAAAAAACACAAAAAAATATATAAAATATGCAAATTAATCCCAATTTCGTCCTGTTTAGTTAAATCTCGAAGCCAGATTTTAAATATTTCACAATGACGATCCCGAAAAGTTTCTTCTCTTCGGGTATTTATCTTGGAATTCTCCGCGGCCCATTCGGCCGCCCGTCTCCACTTTTATACATTTCGAAATGCGACGGAATCAAAACCCATCAAGGCCCCCGGATCCGATTCCGTGAGCCGGATGTATTTTTCAGTTCCTCGCGTCCGTAAATCAAATTTTCATTACGGACCTAGGCGATTTCATACAGAGAGTGTGCGGAGGATCCGATAGATTTTTACAATGGCCGTGATTTTAATGTGCGACGGCACATAAAGCCTTTATTTCATTCGAGTTTAATTGTATTAGTGGCGCTTTATTGTCGGGTTTGTTTCGAATAAGTGGGTTATAATAAAGTTTATTTCCCAGTTGCCACATCCAATTATAGATATAGTTGTTTTATAATGTGTTTATGTTGAATTATTGAGTGTGTCGATTTTTTTTTCCAGGCTGCAACAATTGCCCGATACAGTGTCCCAATGAGAAGGGCAATTCCAAAACCGGCTCGAATGGTAAGTACAAATTTTTGTTTCAAATTAAAGTTACAAAACAATTAATTAAAATGTCCATTGTGGTCATGATTTTATATTTTGGTGGAACTGAAAGTTAATGTACCGTGGGCAGTTTTATTTTGTGTTTGACAAAAAAATTATGCCATTTCCTTTTTACAGGATAAATCGATATTTTCCATTGAGTTTATTTTTACAACTCTCATAATTTAATTAAACTCTAACGAATTTACACTGGATTTAAATACATATAAAAATTAAAAATGCGAATAATAAAATGCTTTATTCAAATAGTTATTTTATATGGGAATAATTATAATTTAGGTAAATGACAAAATAATAAACTTTTTTGTAATTTTTATAATTAAATTTGTTTTCTACAAGAAGGGGCAATAACGTGCTTTTACATTTTTCAGTTGTAGATAAAAGTCAAATATGTCTTTTACTTGAGGTTGATACTATTATTTTTTGTTAAAATTTGCCACACAGAAATATTAATTTTAAATAATGTACAACTTTTTGGGAACTTGAGACACTTAACATTTTATTTTAAATTCAGCATTCAGCCTTAAGTTTTTACATACTTCTGTATAATTACTTACACCAGAAGTGATTAATGCGGATATATAGTTAATTTCGACCTCACTCAGAAACTTACAGTAAAGAAATTTAATGTGAATTGTATTTTTATTTTACATTGATACAAAAAAATATTAGCAACCATATAACTTTTTAAATACCATGTACACATATAATATAATATATGTATAATAAATCGTCTTAAATATATATATATAATAAATCGTCTTAAATATAAGTTTTTATAAAATATATAAACAAAATACGATTTAGACATTTTATTATATTAGAAAAATTAATTCAAAATTAAATTAGTGATAACTAAAAACCAAAATTAAGAAAAAAATATTTTTTTTGGATAAACAAAAATCACTTAACACTATTTATATTTAGAATTTTCCAAATCACTTATTAATTCAAATATGGTGCCAATTTTCTAGTAAATTTTTAATAATCTTTAATATTATCCAATATATAAAATTTGCCAAATAATTAGTTCATATATATTTAACATTGGCGTACTTCAGAAACTTCAGATGAACCACGAATGTGGAATACCCTGTATATGGACGATATTACTTGCAAGACTCAATTTAAAAAAAATTGCTTTCAGTTATTTGGTATTTTACATAATAGCTGTTTTGCACAACATTTTATTGTTCACTTTATTGAAAGCAATATATTATATTGTAATTTTTTGCCAGTGTCGGTAACATTTCAACGTTTAGCTTAGGTTATTTCAGTATATATAACCTGTACATTTTTGTGAAGAAATGTTGTTTTTAAGTTGGTAGTATTGTATGATACCAAAAACTACTAGATTATTGGTCAAAACTAACCAAGAAAAATAAACATGTATGTAGCTTTTTAAATATACATGAATAAGATATTGTATTTTCCATAAATGGATTAAAATATAAATAAATTAAACCTACTGGACATGGCTATTCAAATAATAATCAAACAAAAACACTATTTCAACAATGCACAGTATATAAACATTGAATTTTTCACTAAATACATTCAATTTCACTTATAAGATATACACAGCACTGTACGTCAGCTGTATAGCTACAGATATACTGGTATAAGCATGTCGGTGACGCGAAAGCACGAGATTTCACCCATCCAAAAAGTGTCTAAGGCGCAGACCACAGTGCGCATGCGCCAATCGTGAGCATGTCGGTGACGCGAATCAATTGGATTTTCCCCTACCAAAAAGTGCCAATCGCGGTTAAAGAAGTTTTCACTTCAAAAATAAAATTTGGGCATTTTATTTTCTAAGAAAAAATAATTCAGAATTAGTTAGTGGTAATAGAAAAGTACATATTTTTTGGTTAAAACAATTTCACGTAGCACTTTATTTGTCTTATTACTTCAGGTAGGGTGCCAATTTTGTAACAACTTTATTTATATATAATAACTGTCTATATAAAAAGTCTAATAACTTTTGATATAATCCAATAAGAATAGAAATATTACTTAAAAATAATCTCTTTGATAATTTCAATTAATTGACATACCTCAGAAACTTCTAGTGAATCACTACACCCTGTATAGTGACGATATTTCAAGCAAATTGCTTTTAGTTCAAAATACCGTAATTTTTGATACATTTTACTATTAATAATTTAATTATTAATATTAAAATTATTAATTTAAACTATGTCATTCATACATTTTTATGAAATCATCCATACCAATCTTTCCTGATTTTATGCAGTCATATAAAACTAAATTTCAAATTCCAAAGAACATAATATGTTTGTGAACAAACTTTGTTTATAACTTGGTATTATTAATTGTTACAAGTTTTGTAGGAATTTTTTCCATTATACAATAGTATTAACTTGTGAAAAAAATTTGTTCACAAACATGTACAGGTTACATATACTGAAATAACCTATTGGTACGAGTAGTAGTTAAATTATTACCAATAATTTAAATAATAAATGATTAAATGTATATATATGGGCCCATATATATATATATATATATATATATATATATATATATATATATATACCACTACTTTTCGGCGAAAGTGTACACGTCTAGACACCGAATTTTTCCTGAAGAGATGATCCTGAAAATTTGAGCCCGATACGATCAAATCGGGCCACTGGAGAATTCTTTGAAATTAGTCAATTTTTTAGTCATTTTGAAAAATTTATATCTCAGCTTACTATATAGTAAGTAATTTGGATTAATTACTATAAATTACTATAATTTTATAATGTAATTGACAAGTATGTAAATGTATGTATGTAATGTAAATAATCTAAGCATACTTCAGAAATGTCTATTGAATTTGAAGAAATATATAATAAGTTGATAAATACTCCATCATCTTTAACACCAATTGGATAATTTCATAC
Source organism: Aethina tumida (assembly GCF_024364675.1). Lineage (NCBI taxonomy): Eukaryota > Metazoa > Arthropoda > Insecta > Coleoptera > Nitidulidae > Aethina > Aethina tumida. The sequence goes on from NC_065439.1 coordinate 16,619,654, forward strand.
CTCAGCAAATAAACTGGCAAAACCTCAGTTTACTCAGATCCAATTACTAATTTTCCTTGACGGCATTCCGCCACAACCAAGAAACGGTGAGAGGGTGGAAAAGTTACTGCTGTTTTCCCCAAACGATTGTAATATAAATTTCCCCTCTCGACGTTTGATCTGTAATATTTCTTGGGGACATTAACGTCATTAAGATAATTACCTTTGCCTCAGATACTTTGTTTATTAAAATTTCAGGATAATCTCATTATCCTACTTCGCGTTAAGTCTTGCGGTTCCACTGAAATTTGTCAGAACATATCATGTGTTAATGTGGAGTTAGTAGTTCGGAACACTTCGTTAGTGTCAGAAATTCGAACACCCGGAATCTTGTTTAACGTTTTAAAACATCGGATGCACTCAAAACTTCCACCCAACCGAACATCAATTTACAAAACAAACACTCAAAAAGACAAATACGGAATCGTTAATAATATATGGTATTTGAACAGACAGAACGATATTTAAAGGGAAATTACGTAAATGAAACTTAAATGATTGGTCGGAATCCCGCAATGGAAACGTGCACGTAACCCCCGGCCGGTTCCATCAGTGAGGCCCTCCACAATCTACATCTGAACAATTTCGCGTAATTGATATTCATGGGGGCGTGAGAAGGGGGGCTGTAACACTTCCACACACACGGGATGAATTATTTTAATCATGCGTTGGGTGCGGCCAGTCAACAAATCATTTTATATCGCTTACAATTTGCTCGATACAATCTTCGTTTTAAAGACGTCGGAACAGGAAGGAGACTTAATAAATTGGCCGTCAGTAACTGCTGTTCGCGAAATTATATAATTAAGAATTAATTTTGATCAGTTCTTGGGTACGAACTGCCGAAAATTTTAATCAAATTAAAAGATACTTTAAATCTATTACCCTTAAATCCACTTTATGCCGATATTAAAAACTTTTGACAAAGCGTTCCTCGTTTTAAGGGCAAACTTCCGTTGTTCCGCAGATTTATTCGGCGCACCCTCAAAAATCCACGTCGAGAATTTAAAAACTTGTAGCCAGGAACACGAAGACAAATGTATCGGGCCAATTCGTGGTGAAACTTTTAAACGGCACCGAAAGAGACCGCGGTGGAATTTTAAATTTTATTGACCCCATCACAATTTATTTGCCTCGCCACAATTAAATTGAAGAAACCAAATTGTTTCCAAAAAAATGGGGGCCAACAAGTTTTCCGAGTACAGGGGATGCGCTGTTTAAAATGTAACGCTGCAAGTTCATCTCGTAAAAGATTATTATATTCCTTTGAAACTTTTCTTATTTGGCGGTTCAAAAGTTCGCGACCCTCGCGTGACTACCGCCCACAATGACCAGATTATAAAGCCGGGAATCCGTCCCTTAAAGCCGGCGGCTTTGAAAATTGACAAAATGATTCGATTGTAAAAAATTATAGGGATATGTAGAAGGTAGTCGGCAACTTTCCGTCGGTCCAAATCCTACTTGGATGTCTCTAAGGAAATCAGCCTGGTTTTATCAGTAACGTCGCTTCTCATTGATGCTACACTTCCTGACAAATTAAATAAATCACGATTTATACAATGAGGTTGTATGTCTTCCTTCCGTTACGCGAATAAATCAATTCCCTTATTCACCCGCAATTTATTATTCAGTCGGGTTGTCGAATTTCAACTGAGCATTTACATTTTAAATTATGTCGACTGTTATTAGATACTACTAAAAAGTGCATTGCGATAATAAATTAGCTTTAAAATGTTATTAATACATTTAAAGTATCCATATTTATGTTTCTATAGATATTTGTTTGAAAGGGCTTCTTCACTAGGAACAGATTTTCATATTTTTGTGTTGCCAGTATGAATAAATTAGATTAAAGTATCCATATTTTTCTTTGTTCAAATACCTTCAAATTAAGAAATATTTTTCTTTGCCCAAATAGATGTCTTTGTTTAAATATTTTCAAGTTTTTCAAGTATTTTTCGTGGTCCAAATACTTCAAGAAGTATTAAGTTGGCCTGATTGTAGTCTACACTACAATATTTGTTTAGGAACAGATTTCGATAATTACAATTCAATTTAAAATTATTCCATATCTATAGTTAACCATCGTGAATAAAAAGGTCCCATATGTATATTTATGTAAATAATAAGTATAGACGTATTTTTCTTTGTCTAAATGTTTCATTTCTGTCAAGACAGTACTCGAATAATTTAAATAAGTTTCGCGAAATTAAATTATTTTATTGGAGATAAAATTAAAATAATTTATTTTATTTTGTCCAGGATGTATAAATTAGCTTTAAAAATGTTTGTACTTACAACTAAATATTCGTCCAATTTTTGAAAATATTAATCTTATAATATAATAAAACTGTCTAGTCTACTGTATCAAACTATAAATTATAAATCAAATCACCTTATACAAGTATCAAACAAATAAATTAAAATTAACTTTTAAATTATTTTTAGTGTGATAACTAAAATTTAAAAAATTATTAATTGACCTAATTATTCTTATATAATTATTTTATATATAATTAAAAGAAAAGTCCTTATTTAACTATATAAACGATAATTCTTTATTCAGATAAAGCATTTATCTTTGTTAAGATAGTAAAGCCAACTAGTCGACAGTATTATGCTTCAATAAATTAAAATTAAATTTTAAATTAATTTTTACTGAGATTGCCAAGATTAAAATCATTTTTATAGGATAATTAACTAATTACAGTAACCAACACTACGTAATTAGTTTCTGCGGAACAATTAAAATATTTAAAGTATGATAATGAAATTTAAAATTAAATCATCTTTATAGGAGTATCATATAAAATAAAATCATTATTTCACTACACAAAGAATAAATCTTCTCAAAAAGTTTAGAATATTTAACTTTATTAAGATAGCCTTCTAGCATCAATAAATTATATTTAAATTTTATTTTTTAATAGGATAACTAAAATTAAAATTATTTTCCATGGGATAATTAACTAATTGCCTTAACCATTATTACGTAATTATTTTTTTCTTTTGAATATTTTAAATCTGAATATGAAATTTAAAATTAAATCATCTTGATACGAGTATCTAATAATATAAAATCCATATTTAACCAAAGAATAAGTCTTCTAATAGTATCAAACTCCGATAGATTAAAATTAAAATTAAATTATTTTCAGGAGAATAACTATAATTAATATTAATTTTATGAGATAATTTAACTAACTACGCTGACCAACATTATATTCTTAGTTTTCGTGCAACAACTAAAATTTTTAAGTGTGAAAATGAAATTTAAAATTAAATTATTTTTATGCGAGGGTCGTATAATATAAAATCCTCATTTTTCAACTGCACAAGGAATAGTTCTTTGTTCAAAGATTTAGAGTATTTATCATTGTTAAAATATTAAAGCTATCTAGGCGACAGTATCAAGCTTTAATAAATTAAAATTAAATTTAACTTAATTTTTCGTGAGGTAATTAAAATTAAAATTAATTTTATTGGATAATCTTTATACGAGTATATTATAATATAATTTTTTTTAACTACACAAAAAATAACTATTTTCCAAAGGTTTAGAATATTTAAATGTGTTAAGATACTAAAGCTTTCTAGTCGACAGTAATTAAAAAATAAATTAAAATTATTTTATACGGATAATTAACTAATTGCCTTAACTATTATTACGTAATTATTTTTTTTTTCTGTTAAATATTTTAAGTGTGAATATGAAATATAAAATTAAATTATATTTAAACAAATAATATAAAATCCCTATTTAACCAGACAAAGAATAAGTCTTCTAATAGTGTCAAACTCCGATAAATTAAAATTAAATTTAAATTGTTTCTCCAAAAGTTTAGAATATTTAACTTTATTAAGATAGCCTTTTAGCATCAATAAATTATATTTAAATTTTATTTTTTAGTGGGATAACTAAAATTAAAATTATTTTCTATGGGATAATTAACTAATTGCCTTAACTATTATTATGTAATTATATTTTTTATCTAATAATTAAAATATTTTAAGTGTCATCAAATCATCTTTTTCAATAAAATAAAATTATTTTAACTTAATTTTTAGTGAGGTAATTAAAATTAAAATTAATTTTATTGGATAATAAACTAATTGCCCTAACTAATATTATATAATTAATTTCCTACTAATAATTAAATTAAGTGTTATAATAATATTTAGAATTAAACCATCTTTATAGGAGTATCGTATAATATAAAATCCTTATTTAATTACGCAAAGAATAACTTCTTCAAAGGTTTAGAGTATTTAACTTTGTAAAGATAGTAAAGCCTTCTAGTCGACAGCACCAAACTTCAATAAATTAAAATTAAAGTTCAAATTAATTTTTAGTGAGATAACTAAAATTACTTTTTTGTGAATTACTTTTTTGTGAGATTATTAAGTGACATTAAGCAATTAGTTTTTTGTAAAATCCTCCTTTTTTATTTTAAATTAGCCTACGTATAAAATTACTTATTAAATATTATGCTATTTTCAGATATGATTGGTTATTCGGCAACGATGCACTTATCCAACTTGCCGAATCAGGACGACTCGAAGCTCCAGAACTACATAAAGATCCAGGTGGGTTTCGATATATTGCAAGATTATTTGAAATATTTAGGCGAGCATGTTGCTTTGAACTTTTTCGCAAGTTTCTTTCGTTCAAGAAGTTCGTCGTCGAATTCCCGTTGCGGTTTTAATAAAATAAACATAACCGCCCGGGGAGCACGTAAAAAATTAAATATTCCGTTGAAATTTTTATCGGTACTCGGGTCGTATCTTCTTTGCCAGTCCGTAAAGTTTTTCTAAGTTGTAACAGCATGTTGGCGCACCTAAATATTTACTAAATTAAAATGTTTAATTTGCTAAGGTGGCTGTGTAAAAATGGTTGCGGTAATTAAACAAATTTAATTTGATAAATTTTAAGCCCGCTTAGGTAATAAAAATGAGTGCGGAGACGGCCAATTAGTTTGATTTATGTTCCGCGAGAGAATTTGATGTAAGCACTTGCCATGTGAAATTTCGCATTTTTTATCGGCACAATTTGTTCTGACAGCCCTCTTATAAAACTGATTTATCACTACTTTTCACCTTTGCTTGTCAGGCGGCGTAAAAAAAATATGTCCTTTTATTTATTCCTTATCCCGCCGCGGCGTCACCGTAATCCGTCGCGACTGGTTGCTCCGACGTTTATTCCACGCCGTGTCCTCGGTTATTCGTCCGTGCGCCTCCATCGCCAAGGTGAGAAAAGCTGTACCCCGCACTTCGCCAAAACGGTATAACAATTACATGGGAATTTCGGGCTCATTTTGGGCTAATTTCGGCCCAAAAGTAAAAATTTTGGGCTCGAAAAATAACCGCTTTTTTTTTAATTTTAAAGTGCGGGGTGTAGCTTTACCGTAAAGCTACACCCCGCACTGAGTTTCAAAGGCTGGGGCTATCGTATCAAAAAAATTTGCATGCAGGAATTTCGGGCTCTTTACGGGCTCACGAATGATCAAAAAAAAAAAAAATGTAGCTCAAAAAATAATGGGTAATTTTTAAAATTTTAAGATTTCTACGTACTTGCACTTTTCTCATTGACATTACACGGTTAATTCTGTCGATTCCGAAGTGTTCTTGGTAATGAAATTACGGGCTTTTTAAAGGTTAATTTCGGCCCAAAAGAAAAAATTTTGGGCTCGAAAAATAACCGTTTTTTTTTTATTTTTAATGTGCGGGGTGCAGCTTTACCGTAAAATTAGACTCCGCGCTGAGTTTCAAGGGGTGGGGTTATCGAATCAAAAAATTTTATATGCAGGAATTTCGGGCTCTTTATGGGGTCACGAATGGTCAAAAGAAAAAAAATGTAGCTCAAAAAATAATGGGTGATTTTTAAAATTTTAAGATTTCTACCTACTTGCACTTTTCTCATTGACATTACACGGTTAATTCTGACGATTCCGAAGTGCTCTTGGTACTGAAATTTCTACTCAAAATTAAAAATTTTGGGCTCCAAAAATCGATTTTTTATTTAATTGTTAATTAAGTTTGTGTGTAATGTTCATAAGTAAAAAATTTAGACAGTTGTCTTGTATGAATTACCGTTTTGGTAAGGGCTAACTTTTTTATATTTTATATAACTTTATGTTACGCAGTCTCGTTGTTACGTTGTCTCATGTTTATTCAAAAAATAATTTAAAAAAATAAAATACTTATTTCTGAAAACCTTTACTAAGTGATTTTCGAGTATATATTTTTATATATATATATATATATATATATATATATATATATATATATATATATATACATATATATATATATATATATATAAATAGATATTAAATTTTTTGGGTTAATTTATGGTATAGCACAGCCCACCAAGACAACGAATTTGTTGTTTCACTTGTACAAGTATATTATTGCTGTATTCTGCTCTCTCACACGCTAACTCTCATATTCAGACCGCAAACGAAACTGGACCTTAGGGTGGTCCATTCTTCTGCAGCCGACTGTACAGTCGGCTGCAGAATGGCATTACCACCCTAAGATCGAGTTTCGTTTGCGACCTGAACAAGTGGGCTCACATAAATTATCCCCATTTATTTGTATTTTAGTAAGTAACAATTTTGTGTGACCATCTCAACGCAATAATTGTAGAACACTTCTGTAAATTTAAAAATTTTTGAGTAGTAGTATAATATATTATTAAAAAATTATTATTTATAAATTTACATCGTATTATATACAATACATTTTGTGCATTTACGTAATTACGTCTAATTTTACAGTAAAGCTGCACCCCACACATTAAAAATAAAAAAAAAAAACTGTTATTTTTCGAGCCCAAAATTTTTTCTTTTAGGCCGAAATTAGCTCTTAAAGAGCCCGAAATTTCAGTACCAAGAACACTTCGGAATCGACAGAATTAACCCTGTAATGTCAATGAGAAAAGTGCAAGTACGTAGAAATCCTAAAATTTCAAAAATCACCCATTATTTTTTGATCTACATTTTTTTTCTTTTGACCATTAGTGAGCCCATAAAGAGCCCGAAATTCCTGCATATAAAATTTTTTGATTCGATAACCCCACCCCTTGAAACTCAGCGCGGAGTCTAATTTTACGGTAAAGCTGCACCCAGCACATTAAAAATAAAAAAAAAAACGGTTATTTTTCGAGCCCAAAATTTTTTCTTTTGGGCCGAAATTAACCCTTAAAGAGCCCGAAATTTCAGTACCAAGAACACTTCGGAATCGACAGAATTAACCCTGTAATGTCAATGAGAAAAGTGCAAGTACGTAGAAATCCTAAAATTTCAAAAATCGCCCATTATTTTTTGAGCTACATTTTTTTTCTTTTGACCATTCGTGAGCCCATAAAGAGCCCGAAATTCCTGCATATAAAATTTTTTGATTCGATAGCCCCAGCCTTTGAAACTCAGTGCGGGGTGTAGCTTTACGGTAAAGCTACACCCCGCACTTTAAAATTAAAAAAAAAGCGGTTATTTTTCGAGCCCAAAATTTTTACTTTTGGGCCGAAATTAGCCCATAATGAGCCCGAAATTCCCATGTAATTGTTATACCGTTTTGGCGAAGTGCGGGGTGCAGCTTTTCTCACCTCCATCGCCAATATATCTGGGCGCAGTCACGGGAGCGGCAGCAAATAAAGCTGCAGAAATTTTCCGCATTTCGGATGCGAATGTGCACTGGGCGCAGTCCGAGGGGCTTTTTGTTGCTCTTTAACCGGGTATTTAGCGTAAATTTACGGCTTTTCTCCGGGCCGCTTAATGTAAAGTCCGCACACTTAGCCCGGAGCGCTGACCAAGACCGATGCCGCCGCCGCCGCCGACGCCGCACGGCTCTGTGTGTTCGTTCACATCTAATCTTGACTTTTGGCCGGAGTTTACGGGCCGGTTGATTTACGACCGGTCCCGCATCGCCCCTTTGTCCCACGTCTATTTTATTCATTTGAGGCCGACGCCGCCGCCGCCTCCGCATCTTCTTTTTTTTATTTATTCGCCCTCGGTTCCGTGAAATGTCCACGTTAAACGGCTCGTTGGAATTGGTCTAAGCAATATTGGGACCGAATTGTGATCGTGTGTCTCTCTTATGGGGGTTTTTAATGTCCCACCGCGTTTCCGGCGACGTATACGCTCGGGCTCCGGGACGAAGACGTGATGGCCGCTTTTTTGAACTCCCACTGAAATCCTGCTGCGACAAATGTCACATTATGATTATTCGGTTATATTATCTGTGTGATTTATTTATTCGATTTGTAAAATGTACAACCTTACAATTATAAAATATTATTATTGTCTATAATTATAATTTAAATACTAATTTACTGTTTACAGTGGTTTAAAATAGTATGGAATATTTATTTACTTGTTACAGACGTTACTTAATGTTTTCTCAAACCTGCTGCAATCTGAACAGATCTAATTTATTGCAAAATCGGTTCATTAATTAAAATAATGATCATTATATTAACAGGTTTTTACTTTTTTATAAAAAATCAATTTGGTCTGGAAAAAACTATAAAATACTTTATTAATATTCATAAAAAATTAAAAATAACTCAAATATTTCACAATTTTGTGTGTAAGCTTTGACACTATCAAGAGACTTAAACGGCCATTCAAACACAGTTAAATTTTTCTTTAGAAACATGGCATTTTTCAGTATTACCATGTACTGAAAAATGCCATCCATTTTACCCTTCTCATAAATTAAGTCCAATTTTGATCGATAAAAGTATCCCCAAAACAAAATGCTTCCGCTACCATATTTAACTGTGGGAATTTGGTATTTAAATCGTATTGTTGCCCCCCTGGAGATCTCATAAACGTTCTTCTTTTCTTTCCACTCTGAAATCTGAAATACAATTACTTATCAGAGATGAGCAGTTTTATTGAATTATAAAATATTATTTTCAAATACTGAATTTTCAATTTTATTTATAATGGTAATCTGAAAACTAATTTTTAACGTATTTTGTTTGAATATATGTAGTTAAAAAGTCTGTTTGGTCTGTTGTTAATAACAAATATTACAAATAATATCAGTAACGAATATTTTGTTACATTTATATGTGTGTATCTAAATTCCAATTATAACATTTATTTAATTATAAAATCGATCGAAATATGAAATATTTACTTTATTCACTAAAAAAATTTTTAATATTACTAACAATTAATAAGTCCTTCGAATGTGTGAATTGTTGAAATTATATAAAAATAGATTAATAATTGTGATTTTTAAAGTTTTTGTATGATTTGATTTACTATGAATAATGATTATATCCCGAATTAACATTAAAACGTCAAAATTATCAAATAAATTCCTTTCAAACTGAATCATACGAATTGTTGTTGCAGTTCCAAAAATAATATTCCGAAATTTCAAACACGTAATAATTGAATATCGGTGTAAATTTACATAGAAAACAAACACTAATTAACATTTTTCTATTGAAAGCATCCTCAAAACAAAATTCTTCCACTACCATATTTAACTGTGGGAATTTGGTATTTAAACTATATGGTTGTCCCAAAGGATGTCTCATAAACTTTCTACCATCCAACTTAAACAAGTTAAATTTTCTGTCCCAACCGAAATCTTGTGAGAAAATGATTCCTTATCATAGATGCAAAATTTATGAGCAGTTTTTTTTATTGGATTATCAAATATTATTTCCAAATACTGAATTTTCAATTTTATTTATTCGAAAACTAAATTTTACCGTATTTTGTTTGAATATATGTAGTTAAAAAGTCTATTTTGTCTGTTGTTAATAACAAATATTACAAATAATATCAGTAACAAATATTTTGTTACATATGTGTGTAACGAAATTCCAATTATAACATTTATTTAATTATAAAATCTATAATTCGATCAAAATATGAAATATTTACTTTATTCGCTAAAATGATTTTTAATATTAATAACAATTAATAAATCCTTCGAATGTGTGAATTGTTGTAATTATATAAAAATAGATTATGAATTGTGGTTTTTAAAGTTTTTGTATGATTTGAATTACTATGAATAATAATTATATCCCGAATTAACATTAAAAAAAATTATCAAATAAATTCCTTTCAAACTGAATCATACGAATTGTTGTTGCAGTTCCAAAAATAATACTCCGAAATTTCAAACACATAATAATTGAATATCGGAGTAAATTTACACAGAAAACAAACACTAATTAACATTTTTCTATTGAAAGCATCCTCAAAACAAAATTCTTCCACTACCATATTTAACTGTGGGAATTTGGTATTTAAACTATATGGTTGTCCCAAAGGATGTCTCATAAACTTTCTACCATCCAACTTAAACAAGTTAAATTTTCTGTCCCAACCGAAATCTTGTGAGAAAATGATTCCTTATCATAGATGCAAAATTTATGAGCAGTTTTTTTTATTGGATTATCAAATATTATTTCCAAATACTGAATTTTCAATTTTATTTATTCGAAAACTAAATTTTACCGTATTTTGTTTGAATATATGTAGTTAAAAAGTCTATTTTGTCTGTTGTTAATAACAAATAATACAAATAATATCAGTAACAAATATTTTGTTACATATGTGTGTAACGAAATTCCAATTATAACATTTATTTAATTATAAAATCTATAATTCGATCAAAATATGAAATATTTACTTTATTCGCTAAAATGATTTTTAATATTAATAACAATTAATAAGTCCTTCGAATGTGTGAATTGTTGTAATTATATAAAAATAGATTATGAATTGTGGTTTTTAAAGTTTTTGTATGATTTGAATTACTATGAATAATAATTATATCCCGAATTAACATTAAAAAAAATTATCAAATAAATTCCTTTCAAACTGAATCATACGAATTGTTGTTGCAGTTCCAAAAATAATACTCCGAAATTTCAAACACATAATAATTGAATATCGGAGTAAATTTACACAGAAAACAAACACTAATTAACATTTTTCTATTGAAAGCATCCTCAAAACAAAATTCTTCCACTACCATATTTAACTGTGGGAATTTGGTATTTAAACTGTATGGTTGTCCCAAAGGATGTCTCATAAACTTTCTACCATCCAACTCAAACAAGTTAAATTTTCTGTCCCAACCGAAATCTTGTGAGAAAATGATTACTTATCATAGATGCAAAATTTATGAGCAGTTTTTTTATTGGATTATCAAATATTATTTACAAATACTGAATTTTCAATTTTATTTATTCGAAAACTAAATTTTACCGTATTTTGTTTGAATATATGTAGTTAAAAAGTCTATTTTGTCTGTTGTTAATAACAAATATTACAAATAATATCAGTAACAAATATTTTGTTACATATGTGTGTAACGAAATTCCAATTATAACATTTATTTAATTATAAAATCTATAATTCGATCAAAATATGAAATATTTACTTTATTCGCTAAAATGATTTTTAATATTAATAACAATTAATAAATCCTTCGAATGTGTGACTTGTTGTAATTATATAAAAATAGATTATGAATTGTGGTTTTTAAAGTTTTTGTATGATTTGAATTACTATGAATAATAATTATATCCCGAATTAACATTAAAAAAAATTATCAAATAAATTCCTTTCAAACTGAATCATACGAATTATTGTTGCAGTTCCAAAAATAATACTCCGAAATTTCAAACACATAATAATTGAATATCGGAGTAAATTTACACAGAAAACAAACACTAATTAACATTTTTCTATTGAAAGCATCCTCAAAACAAAATTCTTCCACTACCATATTTAACTGTGGGAATTTGGTGTTTAAACTGTATGGTTGTCCCAAAGGATGTCTCATAAACTTTCTACCATCCAACTCAAACAAGTTAAATTTTCTGTCCCAACCGAAATCTTGTGAGAAAATGATTACTTATCATAGATGCAAAATTTATGAGCAGTTTTTTTTATTGGATTATCAAATATTATTTCCAAATACTGAATTTTCAATTTTATTTATTCGAAAACTAAATTTTACCGTATTTTTTTTGAATATATGTAGTTAAAAAGTCTATTTTGTCTGTTGTTAATAACAAATATTACAAATAATATCAGTAACAAATATTTTGTTACATATGTGTGTAACGAAATTCCAATTATAACATTTATTTAATTATAAAATCTATAATTCGATCAAAATATGAAATAATTACTTTATTCGCTAAAATGATTTTTAATATTAATAACAATTAATAAATCCTTCGAATGTGTGAATTGTTGTAATTATATAAAAATAGATTATTAATTGTGGTTTTTAAAGTTTTTGTATGATTTGAATTACTATGAATAATAATTATATCCCGAATTAACATTAAAAAAAATTATCAAATAAATTCCTTTCAAACTGAATCATACGAATTGTTGTTGCAGTTCCAAAAATAATACTCCGAAATTTCAAACACATAATAATTGAATATCGGAGTAAATTTACACAGAAAACAAACACTAATTAACATTTTTCTATTGAAAGCATCCTCAAAACAAAATTCTTCCACTACCATATTTAACTGTGGGAATTTGGTATTTAAACTGTATGGTTGTCCCAAAGGATGTCTCATAAACTTTCTACCATCCAACTCAAACAAGTTAAATTTTCTGTCCCAACCGAAATCTTGTGAGAAAATGATTACTTATCATAGATGCAAAATTTATGAGCAGTTTTTTTTATTGGATTATCAAATATTATTTCCAAATACTGAATTTTCAATTTTATTTATTCGAAAACTAAATTTTACCGTATTTTGTTTGAATATATGTAGTTAAAGTCTATTTTGTCTCTTGGTAATAACAAATATTACAAATAATATCAGTAACAAATATTTTGTTACATATGTGTGTAACGAAATTCCAATTATAACATTTATTTAATTATAAAATCTCTAACTTGATCAAAATATGAAATATTTACTTTATTCGCTAAAATGATTTTTAATATTAATAACAATTAATAAATCCTTCGAATGTGTGAATTGTTGTAATTATATAAAAATAGATTATGAATTGTGGTTTTTAAAGTTTTTGTATGATTTGAATTACTATGAATAATAATTATATCCCGAATTAACATTAAAAAAAATTATCAAATAAATTCCTTTCAAACTGAATCATACGAATTATTGTTGCAGTTCCAAAAATAATACTCCGAAATTTCAAACACATAATAATTGAATATCGGAGTAAATTTACACAGAAAACAAACACTAATTAACATTTTTCTATTGAAAGCATCCTCAAAACAAAATTCTTCCACTACCATATTTAACTGTGGGAATTTGGTATTTAAACTATATGGTTGTCCCAAAGGATGTCTCATAAACTTTCTACCATCCAACTTAAACAAGTTAAATTTTCTGTCCCAACCGAAATCTTGTGAGAAAATGATTCCTTATCATAGATGCAAAATTTATGAGCAGTTTTTTTTATTGGATTATCAAATATTATTTCCAAATACTGAATTTTCAATTTTATTTATTCGAAAACTAAATTTTACCGTATTTTGTTTGAATATATGTAGTTAAAAAGTCTATTTTGTCTGTTGTTAATAACAAATAATACAAATAATATCAGTAACAAATATTTTGTTACATATGTGTGTAACGAAATTCCAATTATAACATTTATTTAATTATAAAATCTATAATTCGATCAAAATATGAAATATTTACTTTATTCGCTAAAATGATTTTTAATATTAATAACAATTAATAAGTCCTTCGAATGTGTGAATTGTTGTAATTATATAAAAATAGATTATGAATTGTGGTTTTTAAAGTTTTTGTATGATTTGAATTACTATGAATAATAATTATATCCCGAATTAACATTAAAAAAAATTATCAAATAAATTCCTTTCAAACTGAATCATACGAATTGTTGTTGCAGTTCCAAAAATAATACTCCGAAATTTCAAACACATAATAATTGAATATCGGAGTAAATTTACACAGAAAACAAACACTAATTAACATTTTTCTATTGAAAGCATCCTCAAAACAAAATTCTTCCACTACCATATTTAACTGTGGGAATTTGGTATTTAAACTGTATGGTTGTCCCAAAGGATGTCTCATAAACTTTCTACCATCCAACTCAAACAAGTTAAATTTTCTGTCCCAACCGAAATCTTGTGAGAAAATGATTACTTATCATAGATGCAAAATTTATGAGCAGTTTTTTTATTGGATTATCAAATATTATTTACAAATACTGAATTTTCAATTTTATTTATTCGAAAACTAAATTTTACCGTATTTTGTTTGAATATATGTAGTTAAAAAGTCTATTTTGTCTGTTGTTAATAACAAATATTACAAATAATATCAGTAACAAATATTTTGTTACATATGTGTGTAACGAAATTCCAATTATAACATTTATTTAATTATAAAATCTATAATTCGATCAAAATATGAAATATTTACTTTATTCGCTAAAATGATTTTTAATATTAATAACAATTAATAAATCCTTCGAATGTGTGACTTGTTGTAATTATATAAAAATAGATTATGAATTGTGGTTTTTAAAGTTTTTGTATGATTTGAATTACTATGAATAATAATTATATCCCGAATTAACATTAAAAAAAATTATCAAATAAATTCCTTTCAAACTGAATCATACGAATTATTGTTGCAGTTCCAAAAATAATACTCCGAAATTTCAAACACATAATAATTGAATATCGGAGTAAATTTACACAGAAAACAAACACTAATTAACATTTTTCTATTGAAAGCATCCTCAAAACAAAATTCTTCCACTACCATATTTAACTGTGGGAATTTGGTGTTTAAACTGTATGGTTGTCCCAAAGGATGTCTCATAAACTTTCTACCATCCAACTCAAACAAGTTAAATTTTCTGTCCCAACCGAAATCTTGTGAGAAAATGATTACTTATCATAGATGCAAAATTTATGAGCAGTTTTTTTTATTGGATTATCAAATATTATTTCCAAATACTGAATTTTCAATTTTATTTATTCGAAAACTAAATTTTACCGTATTTTTTTTGAATATATGTAGTTAAAAAGTCTATTTTGTCTGTTGTTAATAACAAATATTACAAATAATATCAGTAACAAATATTTTGTTACATATGTGTGTAACGAAATTCCAATTATAACATTTATTTAATTATAAAATCTATAATTCGATCAAAATATGAAATAATTACTTTATTCGCTAAAATGATTTTTAATATTAATAACAATTAATAAATCCTTCGAATGTGTGAATTGTTGTAATTATATAAAAATAGATTATTAATTGTGGTTTTTAAAGTTTTTGTATGATTTGAATTACTATGAATAATAATTATATCCCGAATTAACATTAAAAAAAATTATCAAATAAATTCCTTTCAAACTGAATCATACGAATTGTTGTTGCAGTTCCAAAAATAATACTCCGAAATTTCAAACACATAATAATTGAATATCGGAGTAAATTTACACAGAAAACAAACACTAATTAACATTTTTCTATTGAAAGCATCCTCAAAACAAAATTCTTCCACTACCATATTTAACTGTGGGAATTTGGTATTTAAACTGTATGGTTGTCCCAAAGGATGTCTCATAAACTTTCTACCATCCAACTCAAACAAGTTAAATTTTCTGTCCCAACCGAAATCTTGTGAGAAAATGATTACTTATCATAGATGCAAAATTTATGAGCAGTTTTTTTTATTGGATTATCAAATATTATTTCCAAATACTGAATTTTCAATTTTATTTATTCGAAAACTAAATTTTACCGTATTTTGTTTGAATATATGTAGTTAAAGTCTATTTTGTCTCTTGGTAATAACAAATATTACAAATAATATCAGTAACAAATATTTTGTTACATATGTGTGTAACGAAATTCCAATTATAACATTTATTTAATTATAAAATCTCTAACTTGATCAAAATATGAAATATTTACTTTATTCGCTAAAATGATTTTTAATATTAATAACAATTAATAAATCCTTCGAATGTGTGAATTGTTGTAATTATATAAAAATAGATTATGAATTGTGGTTTTTAAAGTTTTTGTATGATTTGAATTACTATGAATAATAATTATATCCCGAATTAACATTAAAAAAAATTATCAAATAAATTCCTTTCAAACTGAATCATACGAATTATTGTTGCAGTTCCAAAAATAATACTCCGAAATTTCAAACACATAATAATTGAATATCGGAGTAAATTTACACAGAAAACAAACACTAATTAACATTTTTCTATTGAAAGCATCCTCAAAACAAAATTCTTCCACTACCATATTTAACTGTGGGAATTTGGTATTTAAACTATATGGTTGTCCCAAAGGATGTCTCATAAACTTTCTACCATCCAACTTAAACAAGTTAAATTTTCTGTCCCAACCGAAATCTTGTGAGAAAATGATTCCTTATCATAGATGCAAAATTTATGAGCAGTTTTTTTTATTGGATTATCAAATATTATTTCCAAATACTGAATTTTCAATTTTATTTATTCGAAAACTAAATTTTACCGTATTTTGTTTGAATATATGTAGTTAAAAAGTCTATTTTGTCTGTTGTTAATAACAAATAATACAAATAATATCAGTAACAAATATTTTGTTACATATGTGTGTAACGAAATTCCAATTATAACATTTATTTAATTATAAAATCTATAATTCGATCAAAATATGAAATATTTACTTTATTCGCTAAAATGATTTTTAATATTAATAACAATTAATAAGTCCTTCGAATGTGTGAATTGTTGTAATTATATAAAAATAGATTATGAATTGTGGTTTTTAAAGTTTTTGTATGATTTGAATTACTATGAATAATAATTATATCCCGAATTAACATTAAAAAAAATTATCAAATAAATTCCTTTCAAACTGAATCATACGAATTGTTGTTGCAGTTCCAAAAATAATACTCCGAAATTTCAAACACATAATAATTGAATATCGGAGTAAATTTACACAGAAAACAAACACTAATTAACATTTTTCTATTGAAAGCATCCTCAAAACAAAATTCTTCCACTACCATATTTAACTGTGGGAATTTGGTATTTAAACTGTATGGTTGTCCCAAAGGATGTCTCATAAACTTTCTACCATCCAACTCAAACAAGTTAAATTTTCTGTCCCAACCGAAATCTTGTGAGAAAATGATTACTTATCATAGATGCAAAATTTATGAGCAGTTTTTTTATTGGATTATCAAATATTATTTACAAATACTGAATTTTCAATTTTATTTATTCGAAAACTAAATTTTACCGTATTTTGTTTGAATATATGTAGTTAAAAAGTCTATTTTGTCTGTTGTTAATAACAAATATTACAAATAATATCAGTAACAAATATTTTGTTACATATGTGTGTAACGAAATTCCAATTATAACATTTATTTAATTATAAAATCTATAATTCGATCAAAATATGAAATATTTACTTTATTCGCTAAAATGATTTTTAATATTAATAACAATTAATAAATCCTTCGAATGTGTGACTTGTTGTAATTATATAAAAATAGATTATGAATTGTGGTTTTTAAAGTTTTTGTATGATTTGAATTACTATGAATAATAATTATATCCCGAATTAACATTAAAAAAAATTATCAAATAAATTCCTTTCAAACTGAATCATACGAATTATTGTTGCAGTTCCAAAAATAATACTCCGAAATTTCAAACACATAATAATTGAATATCGGAGTAAATTTACACAGAAAACAAACACTAATTAACATTTTTCTATTGAAAGCATCCTCAAAACAAAATTCTTCCACTACCATATTTAACTGTGGGAATTTGGTGTTTAAACTGTATGGTTGTCCCAAAGGATGTCTCATAAACTTTCTACCATCCAACTCAAACAAGTTAAATTTTCTGTCCCAACCGAAATCTTGTGAGAAAATGATTACTTATCATAGATGCAAAATTTATGAGCAGTTTTTTTTATTGGATTATCAAATATTATTTCCAAATACTGAATTTTCAATTTTATTTATTCGAAAACTAAATTTTACCGTATTTTTTTTGAATATATGTAGTTAAAAAGTCTATTTTGTCTGTTGTTAATAACAAATATTACAAATAATATCAGTAACAAATATTTTGTTACATATGTGTGTAACGAAATTCCAATTATAACATTTATTTAATTATAAAATCTATAATTCGATCAAAATATGAAATAATTACTTTATTCGCTAAAATGATTTTTAATATTAATAACAATTAATAAATCCTTCGAATGTGTGAATTGTTGTAATTATATAAAAATAGATTATTAATTGTGGTTTTTAAAGTTTTTGTATGATTTGAATTACTATGAATAATAATTATATCCCGAATTAACATTAAAAAAAATTATCAAATAAATTCCTTTCAAACTGAATCATACGAATTGTTGTTGCAGTTCCAAAAATAATACTCCGAAATTTCAAACACATAATAATTGAATATCGGAGTAAATTTACACAGAAAACAAACACTAATTAACATTTTTCTATTGAAAGCATCCTCAAAACAAAATTCTTCCACTACCATATTTAACTGTGGGAATTTGGTATTTAAACTGTATGGTTGTCCCAAAGGATGTCTCATAAACTTTCTACCATCCAACTCAAACAAGTTAAATTTTCTGTCCCAACCGAAATCTTGTGAGAAAATGATTACTTATCATAGATGCAAAATTTATGAGCAGTTTTTTTTATTGGATTATCAAATATTATTTCCAAATACTGAATTTTCAATTTTATTTATTCGAAAACTAAATTTTACCGTATTTTGTTTGAATATATGTAGTTAAAGTCTATTTTGTCTCTTGGTAATAACAAATATTACAAATAATATCAGTAACAAATATTTTGTTACATATGTGTGTAACGAAATTCCAATTATAACATTTATTTAATTATAAAATCTCTAACTTGATCAAAATATGAAATATTTACTTTATTCGCTAAAATGATTTTTAATATTAATAACAATTAATAAATCCTTCGAATGTGTGAATTGTTGTAATTATATAAAAATAGATTATGAATTGTGGTTTTTAAAGTTTTTGTATGATTTGAATTACTATGAATAATAATTATATCCCGAATTAACATTAAAAAAAATTATCAAATAAATTCCTTTCAAACTGAATCATACGAATTATTGTTGCAGTTCCAAAAATAATACTCCGAAATTTCAAACACATAATAATTGAATATCGGAGTAAATTTACACAGAAAACAAACACTAATTAACATTTTTCTATTGAAAGCATCCTCAAAACAAAATTCTTCCACTACCATATTTAACTGTGGGAATTTGTTATTTAAACTGTATGGTTGTTCCAAAGGATGTCTCATAAACTTTCTACCATCCAACTCAAACAAGTTAAATTTTCTGTCCCAACCGAAATCTTGTGAGAAAATGATTACTTATCATAGATGCAAAATTTATGAGCAGTTTTTTTTATTGGATTATCAAATATTATTTACAAATACTGAATTTTCAATTTTATTTATTCGAAAACTAAATTTTACCGTATTTTGTTTGAATATATGTAGTTAAAGTCTATTTTGTCTCTTGGTAATAACAAATATTACAAATAATATCAGTAACAAATATTTTGTTACATATGTGTGTAACGAAATTCCAATTATAACATTTATTTAATTATAAAATCTATAATTCGATCAAAATATGAAATATTTACTTTATTCGCTAAAATGATTTTTAATATTAATAACAATTAATAAATCCTTCGAATGTGTGACTTGTTGTAATTATATAAAAATAGATTATGAATTGTGGTTTTTAAAGTTTTTGTATGATTTGAATTACTATGAATAATAATTATATCCCGAATTAACATTAAAAAAAATTATCAAATAAATTCCTTTCAAACTGAATCATACGAATTATTGTTGCAGTTCCAAAAATAATACTCCGAAATTTCAAACACATAATAATTGAATATCGGAGTAAATTTACACAGAAAACAAACACTAATTAACATTTTTCTATTGAAAGCATCCTCAAAACAAAATTCTTCCACTACCATATTTAACTGTGGGAATTTGGTGTTTAAACTGTATGGTTGTCCCAAAGGATGTCTCATAAACTTTCTACCATCCAACTCAAACAAGTTAAATTTTCTGTCCCAACCGAAATCTTGTGAGAAAATGATTACTTATCATAGATGCAAAATTTATGAGCAGTTTTTTTTATTGGATTATCAAATATTATTTCCAAATACTGAATTTTCAATTTTATTTATTCGAAAACTAAATTTTACCGTATTTTTTTTGAATATATGTAGTTAAAAAGTCTATTTTGTCTGTTGTTAATAACAAATATTACAAATAATATCAGTAACAAATATTTTGTTACATATGTGTGTAACGAAATTCCAATTATAACATTTATTTAATTATAAAATCTATAATTCGATCAAAATATGAAATAATTACTTTATTCGCTAAAATGATTTTTAATATTAATAACAATTAATAAATCCTTCGAATGTGTGAATTGTTGTAATTATATAAAAATAGATTATTAATTGTGGTTTTTAAAGTTTTTGTATGATTTGAATTACTATGAATAATAATTATATCCCGAATTAACATTAAAAAAAATTATCAAATAAATTCCTTTCAAACTGAATCATACGAATTGTTGTTGCAGTTCCAAAAATAATACTCCGAAATTTCAAACACATAATAATTGAATATCGGAGTAAATTTACACAGAAAACAAACACTAATTAACATTTTTCTATTGAAAGCATCCTCAAAACAAAATTCTTCCACTACCATATTTAACTGTGGGAATTTGGTATTTAAACTGTATGGTTGTCCCAAAGGATGTCTCATAAACTTTCTACCATCCAACTCAAACAAGTTAAATTTTCTGTCCCAACCGAAATCTTGTGAGAAAATGATTACTTATCATAGATGCAAAATTTATGAGCAGTTTTTTTTATTGGATTATCAAATATTATTTCCAAATACTGAATTTTCAATTTTATTTATTCGAAAACTAAATTTTACCGTATTTTTTTTGAATATATGTAGTTAAAAAGTCTATTTTGTCTGTTGTTAATAACAAATATTACAAATAATATCAGTAACAAATATTTTGTTACATATGTGTGTAACGAAATTCCAATTATAACATTTATTTAATTATAAAATCTATAATTCGATCAAAATATGAAATATTTACTTTATTCGCTAAAATGATTTTTAATATTAATAACAATTAATAAATCCTTCGAATGTGTGAATTGTTGTAATTATATAAAAATAGATTATTAATTGTGGTTTTTAAAGTTTTTGTATGATTTGAATTACTATGAATAATAATTATATCCCGAATTAACATTAAAAAAAATTATCAAATAAATTCCTTTCAAACTGAATCATACGAATTGTTGTTGCAGTTCCAAAAATAATACTCCGAAATTTCAAACACATAATAATTGAATATCGGAGTAAATTTACACAGAAAACAAACACTAATTAACATTTTTCTATTGAAAGCATCCTCAAAACAAAATTCTTCCACTACCATATTTAACTGTGGGAATTTGGTATTTAAATTGTATGGTTGTCCCAAAGGATGTCTCATAAACTTTCTACCATCCAACTCAAACAAGTTAAATTTTCTGTCCCAACCGAAATCTTGTGAGAAAATGATTACTTATCATAGATGCAAAATTTATGAGCAGTTTTTTTTATTGGATTATCAAATATTATTTCCAAATACTGAATTTTCAATTTTATTTATTCGAAAACTAAATTTTACCGTATTTTTTTTGAATATATGTAGTTAAAAAGTCTATTTTGTCTGTTGTTAATAACAAATATTACAAATAATATCAGTAACAAATATTTTGTTACATATGTGTGTAACGAAATTCCAATTATAACATTTATTTAATTATAAAATCTATAATTCGATCAAAATATGAAATATTTACTTTATTCGCTAAAATGATTTTTAATATTAATAACAATTAATAAATCCTTCGAATGTGTGAATTGTTGTAATTATATAAAAATAGATTATTAATTGTGGTTTTTAAAGTTTTTGTATGATTTGAATTACTATGAATAATAATTATATCCCGAATTAACATTAAAAAAAATTATCAAATAAATTCCTTTCAAACTGAATCATACGAATTGTTGTTGCAGTTCCAAAAATAATACTCCGAAATTTCAAACACATAATAATTGAATATCGGAGTAAATTTACACAGAAAACAAACACTAATTAACATTTTTCTATTGAAAGCATCCTCAAAACAAAATTCTTCCACTACCATATTTAACTGTGGGAATTTGGTATTTAAACTGTATGGTTGTCCCAAAGGATGTCTCATAAACTTTCTACCATCCAACTCAAACAAGTTAAATTTTCTGTCCCAACCGAAATCTTGTGAGAAAATGATTACTTATCATAGATGCAAAATTTATGAGCAGTTTTTTTTATTGGATTATCAAATATTATTTACAAATACTGAATTTTCAATTTTATTTATTCGAAAACTAAATTTTACCGCATTTTGTTTGAATATATGTAGTTAAAAAGTCTATTTTGTCTGTTGTTAATAACAAATATTACAAATAATATCAGTAACAAATATTTTGTTACATATGTGTGTAACGAAATTCCAATTATAACATTTATTTAATTATAAAATCTCTAACTTGATCAAAATATGAAATATTTACTTTATTCGCTAAAATGATTTTTAATATTAATAACAATTAATAAATCCTTCGAATGTGTGAATTGTTGTAATTATATAAAAATAGATTATGAATTGTGGTTTTTAAAGTTTTTGTATGATTTGAATTACTATGAATAATAATTATATCCCGAATTAACATTAAAAAAAATTATCAAATAAATTCCTTTCAAACTGAATCATACGAATTATTGTTGCAGTTCCAAAAATAATACTCCGAAATTTCAAACACATAATAATTGAATATCGGAGTAAATTTACACAGAAAACAAACACTAATTAACATTTTTCTATTGAAAGCATCCTCAAAACAAAATTCTTCCACTACCATATTTAACTGTGGGAATTTGTTATTTAAACTGTATGGTTGTCCCAAAGGATGTCTCATAAACTTTCTACCATCCAACTCAAACAAGTTAAATTTTCTGTCCCAACCGAAATCTTGTGAGAAAATGATTACTTATCATAGATGCAAAATTTATGAGCAGTTTTTTTTATTGGATTATCAAATATTATTTACAAATACTGAATTTTCAATTTTATTTATTCGAAAACTAAATTTTACCGTATTTTGTTTGAATATATGTAGTTAAAGTCTATTTTGTCTCTTGGTAATAACAAATATTACAAATAATATCAGTAACAAATATTTTGTTACATATGTGTGTAACGAAATTCCAATTATAACATTTATTTAATTATAAAATCTCTAACTTGATCAAAATATGAAATATTTACTTTATTCGCTAAAATGATTTTTAATATTAATAACAATTAATTCGAATGTGTGAATTGTTGAAATTATATAAAAATAAGTTAGTAAGTTTTTGTATAATTTGAATTACTATGAATAATGATTACCTATATCCCGAACTAACATTAAAACGTCAAAATTATCTAATAAATTCCTTTCAAACTAAATCATACAAATTGTTGATGCAGTTCCAAAAATAATATTCCGAGATTTCAAACACGTAATAATTGAATATCGGTATAAATTTACACAGAAAACACACACTAATAAACATTTTACTATTGAAACTTAATTTGATTTACTAAATCAGATTAAATCAACAATAACAGTAATTTTTGTTAAAACTCATCCCATAAGTCATAAACTCACTTTGCCTACAAACAATCCGAATGAAACAACGAAACACGTAACACATGCAAAAGAAACCGTGGCGAATAATCCGGTCCCGTGAACCGCGATATGAAGTTCACGTCCACGAAACCGTTTCGAGAGCAAATCATTTCGAATAATAATGTACACACCCACACTCCTGGGGCCCGTCATGAAGTCTAGACATTAGGGATAATAAAGCCGTTGTCTGATTTAAACTAATCCCGGAGGTACCTCAACACATGTCTGGATTGTTTACTCGCATTTCAAAGGACACTAACTAATACACCGAGGACGGGATCAAATGGCGGCAGCGACTTAAACAACGCATTGTTGTGTTTAATTAGACGTTCGGTTTGCGTCGCAAAAATTAAATTAGGCGGAACCGTAATCAAATGAAAACAATGATTGTAAGACGATCTGGTTCGCCCCCATTTTTACTGCCCGCACTAAGATCTGGATTAAGACATAATTTGTTGTTTTCAGCTTTTACGGGCCATAAGGAGTAACTTCTCCAAGGTGGATAACGTCTCGATCGACAGCGTGAAGTAAGTTAAAACATAATAAAAGTTTTTTTAGGACCGGTAAATTTTATTAATCACGGTTTAGCCATTTCATGTCTGGCGTCGACGTGGCATTCCATTTTTATTGGCTGAAGAGGGAGGAGAAGAAGGTCAGAGCTGTATTAAGCAAGTGGGTGGAGAAAGGATACTTCGGCAACATAACTGTATTAGACAAGGAGCTCCAATTAAGGACCGTACTATCGATTCAGGTTGGTTTTTCGATTTTCCCTTGGATATTAGATAGGAGGAAAATAAATAAATGTTCAATTAACTGTGATGGGTCCGAAATTCCTACCAGCGGAAAAACGTCTTATTAGGATCCGACGGATGTAAATGTCCGTGTTCTCAATCAATAGTTAAATGGGAAAACTTTCCAAAGGATAATCTCCTTCGTCGCTGTTTTGTTTTAATCCCGTTCCAATTGTATTCGAGTTCTAATTGTGGACGAATTAATTGTAGAAACATTTTTTGAAAATTGTTTTAATACAGACATTTAAATTAGGAAACTTTCCAGATAAGCCAAAGGATAATCTCTTGTTTTCTTTTAATTCCTTATTCTTCCCCTCTATTGTTTGTTTGCTGAACAAATTGCTACAAATTTTGATGTTTATTCCTTTACTAATTCAGAACTACACACAGGGACACACAAAATAAAACACATAGATCAAATGGCCAGATTTCATTGATTTTTGATGTATTATTCATTTTTAAAGAAAACTACTGCAACTTTAATGTTTTAGAATTTGGAGGATACATTTGTGTCAAAGATAAAGATGATCTTGAAAATTTGAAGTTATTTTCAAAAATTTGTATCTCAGCTTCTATGTAACTTAGTGATTCCGTTCAAACGGCTTTCTTCTCTGTAAACTCTCAACTTTCAAGACAAAAATAGATATTAACTGGAACTCAAATCTACAGGTTCCAATGTATAGGATTAAATATCTGCTGATTTTTGTTTGTGGAGGTGTATTCTATTAAAATCAAATCAATTTTTTAAAAATCGCTATTTTTAGATGGCTGTAACTTTTATTTAGAAACTTCGATTTATTTAAAATTTTCAGGGAAGTTAGTTTATTATGTTCCCAACAGGCCCTGAAAATTTAAACTATGATATCCAATTTGGATCCGAATTATAAAATTTCAAACATCTTGTTGAAAACATAAGGTGTGTGCCCCTTAAACTAATAATTAATTGGTCCTCCACGTTAATATAGAGACTCATTGCTCAATTTAGTCCTGAGGTACTTAATTGCAAGCCATATCTACTTGACGTAGAGGCAACAAATGGAGTTCTTCAATTTTCTGGATATATTGCTGGGTAGTCAAATTATCTATAATGAAAATTAAAAGTGATCAATCGACATACGATATGTCATTTCAAAATGCATTCATTAAATCCATTGTAATCACCCATGTTTCGTAATTCCAAACTGAAGAATAATAATCTGGTTTCCATGATACGAAGCTATAGTAAAGAAATTTCAAAATATAAAGGTATCTCCATAATATGTCTATTCAAAGTTAGTTTACCCAATCTTGAAATCATCACCAAACAATAGATTATTACAATTAATAGACAATGGTAAATCATTAGGGGAAGGCTAAGAAGGTGATCAAGATTAGATCCTTGTGGCCTCAAGTAGAATTTTGACTTAATTCCATTTAAGCTGACATATTGTTCTAGCTCACTAAGATACGAAATCAATAGTTGAACAGTGAAATTATTAAATCCAAAGGAGTTGATGATACAGTGATGACCTGAGATTTGTATTTGAAATGAATGAAATGACTTTTTAAGTAACAGTTATATGAATACTGAACTATGTCTGCATTACACAAAAATTAAAAAAAAAAATGTACAATTAATTTTTGTCCTCCTAAAAATGGACCGCTGGATTTGTGTCCTCTTTTTTGAGTATATTTCTTCCAACATTTGATTATGCTTTGCCTTTTCATTTGGCTACATAATAAGTTGTTAGAAAACTTCACCGTTTTGACAAGTGCTCTCCAACATTTACATAACATAACTAGAAAACTTCCAAAAGATTTCGTCTTAAAGGATATTCGTTCCATTAATTTTCGTTACGGTACGATTGTGCTGAAACCCCGGAACAAATCGCAATAGTGGAGGTGAGCAAAGAAGTGTGTTTGCTCGACTACCGCAAAAGCTGAAACCTTATAACGCAATACAAACAGACTCATTAGTCGGCGTAAACAAGTACAGACCACTGAAATAAATCCTTTCGGAACACACTAGAACATCGCTTAAGAGCACATGATTAATGTTCCCTTTTAACGGTCGGGATTTATCCGTTTAACTATTGATAAATAGTGCCGGCCACCGTTGCGTGGCTAATATAAATTTTCAACGTAAAAAAACCCCGTCGATTTCCCGGTACGGCATTTAATTAGATGGGATTATTTTTCCAGAGTTTCACCGTGAACCAACCGGGAATATTGAGGCGAGGCGACGAAGTAATCTTGTCCTGTGTGGCACGGGGATCTCCCAGCATGACTTTCAGATGGTTTAAGGAACATCTCTCTATAAATGTGACTTCTGAGAGGTACTAAAATATACATTAAAACCCCCTTCCGGACCGTCTTTTGCACGTTCCACGATTTTTCCCTTCGCACACACTTTCATCCCGACTTGTTCATTAAACATTAATCGCGTTTCAGTCATAAGTGGACCAGATTGATTAAGGATCCGCACGTGCAGGATCAATACACCGCCCTGTTGGCCGTGCAAAAGGCCGACTACTTGGACGACGGCCTTTTTATTTGTCAAGTCGAGGACTTCAACGTGCAGCAGTGCATGTCGCACAGAATACAAGTGGGCAAACCGCCCAACATTAAAATTGAACCGATGAGTATCACAGTGCAAAAAGTAAGTCGAGAACTGCCGTTCGAATTGTTTTAAAGCGTGGCGTTGCAGGGCGAAAACTTTACCATAAAATGCATCACCCAGGACGACACGAACGGCAGGATATTTAATTACATTTGGACAAAAAGTAAAACGCTACTGCCTGTGAAAACCGACACCGAAAGATACGAAGTTTTATATCCTTCTGGGTCTATACTGCAAATATTCAACGCCGAGGTAAACACCGCCGTTTTTATTTACTCGCCAAACAAACCTGTCGGCTCGTGCCAAATTAAAATTCAGTTTAGATAATTAGTTTTAATTGTAAATTCCGCAACACAATTATGTTGTACAAACAAACGGAATTTTCATGTCCAATTACCTGTTTATGTGCAGAGAGACGTGCAGTATTCCTGCAAGGTGCAGGACGGATCCACCCTGTCGTCCGAAAAAGTGGTGAACGTATACGTGGTGAACAAAATCGAGGTGGGCACGTGTCCGAGACACGTGTACCTGAACCAGTCGTGGCCGGAGACGGCGCCGCATTACGGCACCGTGCAGCCGTGTCCCGAGGGATACGCCGGCACCGTGTACCGCGGCTGCATCCTGAGGGACGGCAAAAATCCGTCGTGGGACACGCCGGACTTCTCCCAGTGCACCCACAATAAACTGGTGCGGCTACAGAAGCTGGTAAGTGAATCAGTATCTGCGGCAACTTGCGGGTTAAATGGAGTTTAATTTAATATGTTTGATATTTGTAGTTGGAACTTTTGAAATTGGGTTACGTGAGCATGTCTCCTGAGCGGCTGTTCCAAACGATACTGAAGCAGCTACAAATTACGAAGTCCCTGCTTCCAGGCGAGGGTGCCAGACACTTGGCCATTATCAACGAAATGCTGGACTACTTGAGGAGGTCCAGAAGTTCCATTAACAGCTTGACCAACTTGACGCTCGCCTCCATCGATCGGATACTAATGGACAGAAACTCGTTGCTCAATCAGACGCACGTGCAAATGGTACCGCAAGTACTGGAGACCTACTTGGAGATTTTCACTCCGGTTTTAATAGGGAACGAGTCCTCCAGTCAAATTACTTACCCAACTTTGGGTATAACTTTGCTGAATCTGACTTGCATTAATGAACGCAATTTTTACATCCCGCCTTTGGGTGTTAAGTAAGTTTTTGTTCTTGTTTTAATACAGAGTTGTAAGAAAGTGTTTTTAGCAATGACGACTTGAAAGGAATTACCATCGACGGGAGGTTTTTACTTGAAAAGGACAAGGATAAGAATAATATGCTTACAATGACTGTGTATAAAAACATTTCTGTATTTTTACCTCCGCGATCATATTTACGTATAAAGTAAGTCTAAATTAAAATATTTCAGCAGCTCTTTAAAACGTCGACATTTTTTAGGTTAAGTTTTATTAATTAATTTCTTTCAGTAGATTTTTTTATATGATTTAATTATACTGTTTTAATTTAATTTAATACTTGTATAAATTTCATCAGAAATCAACTTGAAGAATGTATTCGTCTAATTTACTCGTGTTCAAAAATTAGAGGTATTGGAAAGTTATATAAAAATAAATGGCCTCGTGAAAAAGTAAAATATAAAATTTATTTAGTAAAAGTCTTTGTAGATTTAATATAAATCAATAATTTTTATTTTTAATAAAATTGTTTATACATAAAATTTAGTGCATTGTCTTCCATGGGCTTTAGAGACAGCTTTACACATTTCCTGCTTGCCTTCTATGAGGTTATTCAATTCATCTAGAGTAATATTGACTCATGTCAGTGAAATTATAGCTCGAAGCACTGGAAGAGTATTAGTGAGAGGCTGATGGTTCGAAAGCCGCCGTTGTAACATATTCCATGCATGCTCGATAGGATTTAGAACAGGTGACCTCAGGGGAACCTGTAAGATCTCAATATTTAGCATTTCACGCTGTTCGACCACAATTCCTGAGTTCTCGTCGATAGCAACTTAAATATTGGTGGTATATCACTAACTATATCTCTTGCTTATATCAGACCGGTCATCATGCCTTGACATATGTACAACTCTGTACGATCATTATAAGAAATTCGTCACCATAATATAATTAAACCTCCTTGAATTAAATAAAATTTTTGAACTCTTCCTGAACACCTCGTCTGGACGAGTCACGAACTCGACGATCATCATTGTGCAGCCCAATTTTTTTTTTTTTCACCTGTGGAAGGTGCAGATTTTCATTCTTCAGTGAACATGAGACCTTACCATTTCAATCGTTGTTGCTTATGGTGTAATGGTCTTCGTGAACAGCAATCTACATTTCTCAAACATTTCCTTACCGCAACTGAAAGGATTGGAGCTTCTGTAACATTTTCTAGCTGATCAGTTAATTGCGAGGACGTTGTAAGGTTTTACTTACTCCCAATCGTATGCGGTAGTTTGAGTACAGAAACAAGGTTTACCTGAGATATTGATCTGATTGACCTCAGATTCTAACATTCCAATTGCTTTACTCCTCTCATGTAAACTTAATTTACACCTAGGCATAATTATACGAATAAATTTCGACAAATACCCATGCAAACACTACTGTTATTAACAATTATAAGCTAAATGCGCATTGATTTAAATTGTTTAACAACGTATAATGTTTTTTCTTTGTCTCTTTGCGTCAAATTTCATTAAAATTAATATACTAATAATTAAAGACCCATTTTGATTCATAAAAGTTTAATATCCCTAACTTTTGACTTTTTCCTTAATAAGCAGGAACATAAATTTATTTAATTGTTGTTTTATCTCCGTTGAATTGTACTCACAGCGTGTCACAATTTTTAGGGACGGCTCGGAAATCCAGTACGAAATCGTGTCGGATGTTCTGACATTCGAGAGCGACGCGAAGATTAATTCGTTGCAGATCAGCTTCCCGGCGCGGACGTCGACGTCCCGTCACGACAATTACAGCGCGTCGGACGTGTGGAGCGTCAGGTGCGCGTCCGCCGACGTCGCCTCCTTCACCTACACCTGGGACATATACAGCTGCAAGACGCAAACCCTCGACGACGCGACGGTTCAGTGTGACTGTCCCTACTCCGAGACCGTCGCTCTGCTACTGACAACCACTCCGTTGAAGGTAATGCCTTGTGTTTAAATTATGTGCGAGACGTGAATTAATTATTTTGGTAATTTGCTTCAGAGCTCTGCCAGTGACGAAGACGATCCTCGAAGATACGTGTTGATTGGTGGTTGTTCCCTTTGTATGGCTCTGGCTCTTTTCACGACTGCTTGTTTGGCCACTTCCTGCTGGATGCAACGGCTGACCTGTCTTATTTTCCTCAAGCTGCAGTGTTCCCTGTCGATTTTCTGCAGTGCTCTACTCTTTACGCTGGCTACTGTTACGGGACCATCGAAGGTAACAAAATGTTTAAGTTATTTATTTATCTTATGGGGACCTTTTTAGATTTACTACATATATTTTATAACATCCCTGGAGACTTTTATACTTTTGGCGTTATCCAGTCATTTGAGCAAACTTTTGATAGTTTTTACTGAACTTGTCCATTTGCCTCGACCAGTTACCTCCAAAGAGACCGTAATCGGAATAATTTCAGGTACGTTTATTTGACTAGTCCAATAGTTGAACCAATTTGATATACTCAGTACATTTAAGTTCATTCCCATTTTATTTTTTTAATCGTATAATCTCACAAATAAATTTTGTAGGAGTTCCTATTATCACAGTATTCGGCAGTCACATCGCATACCGAACAATGGATATTAAATTGTCCTCGTGGTGGATGATCGTCAATTCATTCTCGTTCAACCTGTACGTTACTGTGATTGCAATTATAACGCTTCTGTTCATATTCGTTTATGTCACCGTAATGAAAAAGCTCCGGGTTTTGGCGCAGCAACATGCGAAACACGAAAAGTCCATCAACAAAAGGTATAAAAGGATTTAAACCTTAATTAACACCTTTAAATTCCCATTTACGTTTTTACAGGGCCGCATTATTGAGAAGGTCAGCATGCCTTTTCACGGCAATTTCAATCCTGTCAATCAGCAGCATAGTTTATGTGAACAAACCGCACCCGATTTGGTCGTTGTACCAATTTGCCGGGGCCAATGTTGTTTTGGTAAGTCATTGGAATTAAATCAAGGCGTGACGTGACCGTTTGTTTCGTGTAGGGGGTGGTTTTGATTGTGTGTTACGTAATAAGAGGCGAGACCGAATTCCACAGTCTGTTCCACGCTACTTCGAAGCTAAACAAAGACGATAAGTTCTTCAGTGTGGACTCCACAAGTAGTCCTTTGAATTGTAAGTAGCCTTTGTAACAACCTACTTGCAGTGACTCTTTTTATTTTTTTACGTTCGATATTTTTGGTTTTGCAGATGTTAATAAACCGTATGTGTTTGTTAATACATAATGTAAGTAGATTTTTGATTTTAATTGGTTTTCGTTAACAGATACTAACTGTGCACTTATTGTACATAAACTAATATCGACATGGGACAGTTCATAAAGCGAAAATGTCATCTGATCACACACACATAGCAATAGTTTTAAATATATATTTTTTTTCTGTAGTCTTAGCAAAACAGGAAGCGGAAGTGGAAAATGAGTCGGGCATTCTGGCGAAACCGGACATCCATCCGGGGAGTTCGACACGTGTCCCCGACCGCATGATGGACACCATCTGCAAGCCGCAGGGCATGTCCACATTCGAAACTCGCACTCAAAACAGCACCAGCTTCTGCGATGCCGACGCGCAGCTCGCCTCCGAGAAGCTGGAGTGTTACAGCAGCAGCCCCCAGCAATTTCGTAAGTTCGCCTCCAACTCCCACCATTCCCCGGACATTTTGGCCAGCAAGGTTTGCGTGGAACTGGACTTGGTCGCGTCCGTTCAAAACAAGCTGCAAACCGCCTCACCGACGATACACTGCAGGCGAACGACCTTCTCTAATCTTCCGGAAGAAGCCATCACGAAAATCCTTGAGACTGGACTTCAGAGTGAGCCAAGGACTCAGCCGGACGGCCACGAAAATAAAGTAGTCGCGGTCACCGATTTGGACGAAATTCCGCCACCGCCTCCGCCCCCCAGTGCTGACAAATTGGACGGTATGTTGGACAGAATTTGTCACGATCTAGATTTTTTGCTGAACAGGAGTGGTGAGGTGGTGGAACTGGAAGAAAACGTTGTGTCAACTTCTAGCCTGAGAAGAATTTCCAAGCCTCCCAGTTTGAGTGTGATCCACCAGATCAAGGAGGAAGAGGAAAGTCAGGAATTACAGGAGCCCATTACAGACATTTTACGAACTGAGTGTTGAATAATTTTATACAAAAGTATGAATATTGAGTTCCAATATTACAGGGTATTTTGTTACTGAGGATGTTTGTTAATTTTCTTAAGAGTTTTATATATTTTGTTGACCAATTTTAACTAGAGTTTGTTTAAAATGGTTATTAATGATAGATTCCAATATATGTACAAGAAATTATCGGGTAGTTTCTACATATGATATGTGGTAAATTGGCAATCAAAATTTATATTTGTTTTTTTATAAAAATTTTTATTTTCATTTAGAAACTGTAAAATAAATGAATGAACAATGAATGTTGCAATATCTTACGAACAATTTTGTATTTTGTGCCTTATTGTACATAATAAATGTTTTCATTTTACTAAATTGTTGTCTTATTTTAATTCCCAAGCTTTCTAATCATAATTTTTAAATTTTCTGATTTTAATAAATTAAATTATTAGTCCAAGTTTAACTAGTTATTTTATCTTTGAGGTAGAAAATAATACAAATTATATATTATATATCCTTTATTTTCCGATTACATACATCTTTGGTAAAAAATTATATATATTATGACAAAATAACAATTATACGCGTCAACAAAAAACATCCCGTTATTTATTTACATAAACGAGCTAACTACAATTATTTACATTATATTATTTACACAAATAAAAAGGAAACAAGCAAATGCAGGTACAAAGGCACTTAAATTCATCAGATAAACAAATAATAACAACTGTCAATTAATATAGACGCTAATCAAAACATAAATAAATATGTATGACCTGAGTTTCTTTTGCGTATTTTGTTCGGCTGAAATAATAAAAAACAAACTAACCAAATAACACATACATCTCAGTCTTCCATATTGTCATAGGTCAGCGTGTACTGATGATCCACATATAATCTTTTGGCGTAATTGATCTGTGACGCCACCGATTGAGCCAACTCCAAATTCCTGCATCTGACCCGCGGTTTCCTCACCGGATCCAAATTGACTAAAGCTGCGTTCGTTCCAATCAAATGCATCACTATTTCTATGTAATAACGAGTCTCACCACCCTCTGTTTCAGTTATTACGTTGCACACTTCTAAATCACTGAAAAATACAAGAAAAGTGATTAGTGATGGTCGAGGATGAAGGGCATGAAATATTACTTTAAATGGCAGTCAATCACCAAAGTTAAATCTAAAGGTTGAGTGTTTGCTACAATTCTCACGTTCTTATTTGACACAATGCATTGTAGATCCTCTGAAGCGCTGCCTAATATTTGATAAGCTACCAATTGCTCTTCATAATTCCTAAAAAGTCATTTCAAAATTATTTTCAGACCTTATTGATGAACTAACTGAACTTACTTATCATTAACCATGTATAAATATTGTTGACCCAAGCTCTGAGTAGCACTGTACTTTGGGAGTAATCCACCAGGTCCATGCACACACCTTGGAAGTCTAAACCTCTCAGGTATTGATTTACTACAAAAAACAAAATATTATTAAAGGTGTCAAGAATTATTAGCTTATTTTACCTTCTGCTGGTTTCTCTGACGGCTCTGGCCGTTTCAGAAGCGAAGTCTAACACACCAACAACGGGCTTGGTCACAGCCCCAACCAGACCTTTACCCAACCCAGAGAAAACTCCAGGCAAACCATCGTTGGAGGCGCCCTCGTAAACCTGTTTGAATATACCGGTGGCTCCGCCCAATATTCCGAATCCCAATCCCTTGATGCCAGCTAAAATGTGGTCTTTGCTGTTGCCAGTCTCTACCTGCCGGATTTTATGTCGGATCTCTTCGTGCGAGTCGTCCATAGCCACGCTGCCTAGGCCGTCCGATAAAGATTCAGTCACTTTCGCAGCAGAGTTGGAGAGACCGTGTGTGACGTTCTTGACGAGTGCGCCGACGTTTCCTTCAAAAATTAAACCGGAAACGCCCTCAGAGACGTCGTTCATCAATCCTAATGGATTGCCGATGAAATCAATGGATCCCAGAATTGCGCCGGCCTGCCACATTAATTCCTAAACAAAATAACAATTTAGAATTACGGTACAACGTAACAAAGTTGATCTAATTACGTCTTTAAAGTGTTTGATGATGGTTTTAATTAAGAATTGACTAGTTTCAAAGGGATGTTTTCTATCGAAGGCCTCGAGGTCGATGGCTGCATCTTCGAATTTAATTAGTCTCAAGCCCAGTTTTCGTTTTATCCGCTGCAAATGCTGTGGAAGTTTGGTGGCCGTTTTGACGGTCAGTCTAATTTGATCAGGTGTCAACATAATAACACCAAAGTAAAACCTACAAAAGGATAACGTGTGAACGCCAAGTTAAATTATTTTTTAGTAATTTTACCGTTGGACGTGAGTAGCACACACTTCCGAAATTAATCTTTGTATTTCATAATCGTTTTCAACTTTGTTCACCGGTTCGTCTTCTTGTGAATGCATGCCGATAAAAGCGAAAAGCTTCAGCAACAATCTTTCTTCTATGATGATCGAGATTTTCTTGAGTTTCAATATTAAATGCTGCAACCATCCAAAAATTAACAGTGAACATATTTTAAACAAGAATGACTAACCTTGAATATGGTCGCGTTTTTGTTTTGTTGTTGCTCAATTTCGCAGCTAAAGTACAAAGCCGGCAACATTTGTGTGGCCTCATCTACAATTCTTCCTGGCGGCGTCACGTAAAGGACAACAGGCGTCGAAGACTCCAGCATCTAAAGCACACCAAAGATTATTAATGCACCTTCCAAAATTCTTTCAAAACTTGCCTGGTTGTCAATTCTAATGTCTCCAACAGTTACACAAAACTTTCTGGTTAAAGGAGTGAGGGTGGCCTCACCGACGATACCTGAGAACAACGCGTAGAGAAGTTCTTCTGGGCCTCTTCTGCACACCACACTAATGCCTAATCCGCCCTGTAGATTCATCATAAACTGCAGCTCGCCACTGTTGTTTTGCTCGTCGTCGTCTAGCGATAAATTCGGACGTTGCTTTTGCGAGATTATTCCCCACTCACGTTCGTCCGTGACGGCGTAACTGTCTTTTTCTTTTCGATCCTTGATGGTCAATACTCTAGTTGGACCGTCCATGGCAATTTTGACTTGCAGATCTCCTGAACCAGGCCTCAGATATTGTTTGTCTATCGCCTGCTCTATGGGGATGCCCTTGTCCGTCATCTTGTGGCAGATGGGTTGCGGGAGACCCAAAACGGCCGAGCTCCCTACAAAAAACGTAAATTATTAATAAAGAAATTACATTCATGGACACACAACGCTGAACATGTAAATACGGGGGGAACAGTCTCAAATCAAAGATTTCGACTTGATGCATAGGGTGAAATTGGGTTAAATACTATGATAAGATGTTAGATTTTTTTAATACAGAATTCAAAATACGTACATTGGGTCCAGTGACCGAGACCTTTATTTCCTAAAACAATATCATTTTACTAACAGAGAGGTAAGTGGACATTTTAATTATTTCAGTTAAAACGGAAATTAGAAAGTCAGAAGTGAAGTGACAGGGTAGATGTGCGTAGTTTATTTTCAATTTGTGAGTTCTGGCAATCAACGTGTGAGTAATCCACTTACCTTCCCTCAATCCAAAGAAACCGTCCTGCGCCTGAACGCAAACGTTGTAGTGTTTGCACTGCAATCGACCCTCTGGTGTGAATCTCCAAGTTTGGGTGGACTCTCTACGCGGATCCAATCTCCTCAACATTAGTCTAAGGACATAAAAAATATGTGATTTTCTACGTTGTACCTTTATTTAATCTTTAATTTAACTTAACTCTAACTATCCTAAATTTACCTGGAATAATTATTTGGTTGTGGTGCAGTGTTCTCAATGTCTAATACCAGGATATTGTCAGAGCGGGGTTGATGAGGATGCGAAGGTGGAATGCTGCCCTCGTGTACCAAATAACCTTCTGGCGTCATTTTCCAGAGCTGCGATCGTTGTCCATGGTACTTGTGCGACAGCACCACGTGGTTGTTTTTCACCACATCCAGTACCAGTTCGTGACTTTCAACGTCGGGCGGGTCCAACAAATCTTTAGACCTATCCAGCAGAAGTAACTCAGTAGGATACACGAAATATTAAGAAACTACTACATACTTTTTAAACGTTTCCACGAAAGCAATGTAGATGAAGTTCTCGTAAGTTAAGCCGGGATGTTCGCCCAGTTTGTTCATGTCGTAGGTGTGTAAAACACCACCAGGAGCGATTAAAGTAAGGCAGTGGGGTTGCGTGGGTTGGTCCCAGGCATAGGGAACGCTGGAATGGGCCCTTGCCGTGCTCAAAATATCCTTGCAGGATGTTTGGCCAAATTGTATTGATACTTCTGAGAAGTTGTCGATGCGGATTGGGGGTGGCATCGTGTCGGCGTCACTGAATATTATGAAAAAGGTCGCACGTTGCAGCACCACTTCCAAACGCAGGAAATACACGCGTCCATTCGAGTCCCTGTCATGGCAAAATGCTGTGTTGGGTGGTTCCAAACTGAGTTACAATGATCTCACCTGACGTTTACGTGAAGTGATTTGTTGTCGTCGATTTTCAGTCCACCAGACCAACAGCTGTCAGGAATGTCCTGAATGGCAACACATAATAGCTGCTCCTTCTCCAGCCTCGGCCAATGGAAGGGCATGTTAGAGTTGGGCATCGCTTTCAGAGACGATTTTCTTGCATTCGGATCCGACTATAAAAAATAATTGTAATTCAACACTTCAGACACACGAAAGCACTGTAAAACAAACCTTGACATCGCAACTTTGGGCGAAAATCAATTCGTACGAACTGCGATTGTGCAACTGGAACCTGGGCGAGATTGTTATGATGTTAGTTGACCTGTACTTGCCCTTTCCCTGTCTTACTTCCAAACCGACAACGAAAACTTTATCCGGTCGTCCATCCTGCATTGTAACATGCAACTTCTTCACTTGCGTACCTTTTTGCACGTGGAAATTGGTGCACCACTGAAAAATAAAAATGTAATTTCTCCCCTGATTAATACACCAACACCTACTTGAGGTATCCCGTATTGAATCACTTGATTTCCCACTCGAGTGTTAATAGTAGGGCTGGCATCGTTGTCCGAGAAACTGAACAGGAGGGGTGAGGCCATCCTGGCCCTTTCGTGGTCCTCGAATTGACCCGCACTTTCGCTGGACGATCCGGATTGTCGGAAGACCAGTGGCAAACCGGTTCTGTTTATGATCCAATACGATGCCGAAATTGTAATCTAAATATAATGAGTTATTAAATGAAAATCGGGGTATAAAATTAATAGATTATACCTTAAGTTTTGCCTCTCTGTTTGGAGTGATTAGTACTGAAAGGTAGAGTTTTCTTCCACGTACGTCTTTGAGACAAATCCGGCTGTTGACTTCAGCGAAATTTGTGGAGGGCACTATTATTGTACCACTGGATGAGAAGTTTTCGATGGAAATCTCCAGTTTTATATCACTATCTGTGTTTACCTATTAAAAATTAATATTCAGTGTGTTTCTTGCAGGATATATTTAACATAAGAAGAACATTTTGGTTTAAAATTAATCAGAATAAATTTTTAGTTAAACATATCTAACTTACGTTCGTAATTCCAGCGTTGGAGCCAGGCAGAATCCTCCCCGAATCCCCCGACAAGCTATAGCTTAAGTCAATAGGCAACAGATTAATCAATTTAACGATAGGCAACAGAAAAATCCTATGCGCCGGTTGTTCAATCACACCAGACCTCTCGTACAGCGATTTAACTCGACACATCTTCGCACAGAACTTATAATTCTTCCCCTTGTGGGTGTGACAAGTCCTGACTTCGTGCCACACATCGCTACTGGATGGCATGTCCAACCAGGACAAAGTGGGCGAGCAATATATGTACTGGTACTGGAAGCCCACCGGTTTAATGCTTATCTCCGAGTGAGCGTGTACAATGGGCACCGCCAGGGTGGATTCAGTCTCGATTTTAAACGTCTTACTGGGTGCCCACAAAGTCAACGTGTCGTGCGGTAGGCGCGACTCCAGTTTGACCTCGACGTCTTGTTGCAGCCTGTTTACGATTTGTAACGCTGACCTGACAGTCACCAGTTTGCGGGCCGATCCTTCCAGTTCCACGTCGAAGACTATTCGGGCCGGCGGCAACTCCTGTTGCGTCCTGGATTTGATTTCGGCTTCGGCTTGTCTGAAGTACGTGCCGACTTTGTCGATTGTTACGGGATTGACGGCCTGCCATCCGTCCACTTTTACGCCTAGCTGGTGCATTTTCAGCTTGTGTGAATCCTGGTGACGTATTTTATCTGAAAGCGCAAAATTTCACCAACTGAAACAATTTACTGAATAAATAATTACCTCTTCCGGTGAACGAGAAAGGCACCGTCTGTCCTGGTTCTACAGAAATCCAATTTGCATTGTGCTTATACGATCCACTTTGATTAATGTCCGTTATAATAGTAGTGAATCCTAATAAAGATCCAGTTTCGTTTTTCAAGGCGTAAGGAATAAACGGTGACCGAGAACGATAGGCTGGATTTGGCGGATTGTCGGGCTTTTGTACAGTTTTTGTATCCTTTACTTTGTAATAATCTTTAGTCCAGTTCTCTTTTACTTGTTTGTACAGCTCTATTAATGTTGATGTGATGTTGATGTCCAGTATATCAGTTTCGCTGGACTCAACTGATACGTTTAATCTGTTGTAAGTCAAATCCAGGGACAAAGTTTTCTTCCACGACACACTACACCTATAAAATAACACAGTTTTATAAATATTAACAAGTAGGTTCATTAAACTGACTTCCATGGTTCAATTACAGGTTCCCAACCGGACAAGACTCTGTTGTAATAGTCGCTGACTAGAGTGCAATTTAAAGATCCCTGAGGGTAAATCGGGTGTGGTAGATTCAAATATGGCAAAATCTGAGTCAGAACCACGTCTGAAAAGCTCAATTCGAGTAGAGGAACATCTGAATCACCGCAATCGTCGATGATACAGATGGAAACGCACGTAGATCGAAACTGAAACAAATCAACTGTAAATAAGAAAAAATTATAAAGATCAAATCATTTACTTCGACATCTCTGATTCCAGTTGGTTTAGTTTTGATATCAAATGTAGGAGAGGCGTTGTGAGTTAGCCAAATAGCTGCGTCGTCTATTTTATTGTCGCACTTTTCGAGGGCTTCAATACAGTCTTCAGGCTTAAAGCCTAAGGCTGTTAATGTTGAAATTTGGCCTATAATTATACAATGATTATATTGAACCTTTACTCTTGTATAAACCTACCCCTTAAACTAGTGGATATTTCCACCTCCTTCTTCTCAGATACGAATATTTGATTAGGTAATGACTTTAAAATTCTCAGAAACATGCACATGTCATGGTAAGACAATCGTACTTTTAAATAAGGTAGTTGAATTTCCAACTTCTCTCGGTTTATAATATCAATACTTAAAGTAACTGGATCAATAATAGATAGGGCAGTTTCTTCTTCCATCCCCAAGATACATGAGAACATTTCACAGTTGTTCAAAGCACATGAAAGTGGCTTCTCCGTGTTAGCCGGTTTGTACGTTAACACCGTAGTTGTCTACAAGAAAATCGTCACAAATAAAAACAAAACAGCAAGAAGAATAACAAGTTACCTTAAAAATAACAGCGTTGGAGTCCCACCTTGAATTGTCCTCAAGGATGACAATCTCAGAATCGGTGATGTTGAGTTTAACCTCGTAAATATCCGGATCGGCTTTTCTGGCTGTAGCAATGGCTTTCTGATGCTCAGGACTGTTTGGCACGTTATCGATGTTTTGGAATATGTATTCCCGCACAGCCTCCCACCAATCAAAGATGGCCATCAGTCTCATGTTGTTGAGCAAAATGGTTGATTTGGTACGAAGGCCGCGGGATCTACTGTGAATCTCCACTTGTAGCTCGTTTTGTTTGGAGTTTTTTATTGGCTGTAAAATGTTAGTGAAAACGTTGGGTGATGTGGCTTCAGTACCGTGGAAACGTGTGTCCCTGATGAGTATTTCCTGCGACACCAAGTCGACGTCACGACCGCCATCGCTGAAGGTTTCAACCAACAAGCGAGACTTGATGAAGTTAATGCAAGTTATAGGAACTACGTTGTGGTCTTTTAATAGTCTCAACGTTACGTTTTGTAGGTCTAATTTTAAGGAAAACGTGGTCCACACGTCCGTGATGTTTATCTCTGCGTCAATAGACGGTTCTGTTATTGTTTCCGGAACTCTTTCCTCTCCTAGGTTGTACGCCAGCAATCCGCGGATCAACCTGTACTGAGACAACTCCAATACACCATCTAAGGTGGATAGTTCTCCATAAATACTCTTAT
Source organism: Aethina tumida (assembly GCF_024364675.1). Taxonomy (NCBI): domain Eukaryota; kingdom Metazoa; phylum Arthropoda; class Insecta; order Coleoptera; family Nitidulidae; genus Aethina; species Aethina tumida. The sequence goes on from NC_065439.1 coordinate 16,660,686, forward strand.
CTGGAACATTGTGACAAACATTGTTGTTCATGTTGGTTTCAACTTGAAGCTTAAACTGAATTTTCTTTGTCAACAGCGACGTTCCCTTTTTGGTTATCCTACTGCTACCAAATTTAAACGTTTCCGCACCTTTTGGAGGTTTGGTGGGATTCAATTCTGTATTCTTGACCCCGGTATACAGATCCATATTTTCAAGTTCTATGGTCATAACTTCCAAAAGACATTTTCTTTGCGACTTTTTCGAATCCATACTAATCGTTCCTTCGTCTCCGGAATGCTTGAAAGAGTTCCTCACCAATAGCTGTCCCAAATCCACAATGAGAATGTTCGTCGACTTTGAGCTCTCCGGCAACATAATAATCGGTGAGTGCGCCTGCAAGTTAATCAGAAGTTTTGTAGGCTCATCCTTCACCAGTTGTCCACTGGTGGCCAACCTGATACTTTTCATCACTGACTGGAGCTGCGTGAAGTGATTGAAGAAGGCTTGAATTTCTGCTACAAACCGTTTAGTATGAACGTACATAACTGACGACATATCGATGGTTATTTTGGCGTCGTAATCTTTTTCAACAGTTGGCGTGTGTCTTTCGTATTGGAATTGAACGGCGTGTTTGCCTGACGTCATGAAACGTTCTCTGTATAATTGTCCGTGCAGAGTTAGATCCAACAACGACAAAGACCCTAATTTACCCTCCACTTTTTTCTTTAACCCACTGGTGTTTATCGCGAAGTCGACCTTTGATATGTTAGCTTTGGCGATGTCATATTCAGGTTTAACGATAGTCAACGATAGAGACCTGACTGAAATGTGAGTTTCAGTGTTTTGTTTAAATAAACCTTTCCTTTCGTCGATTTGGGCATTTACATTGTGAGTGGAGACCGAAGTGTTGCTCGACGGGGAGGCGCTGAAGAAATCCAACACCACCACCCAAGATTCGACGCTAATTATCAGATCCAGGCAATTAAAGTCGACGTACGTAGAACGCTGCATCTAAATTTTATATTCCTTATTAATTTACTTCAACTTATAAGTAGGAAAAACTTACCGAATTGTAATACGTGCTGAAATTCGGCGCTGAAGGATCGACTAACAAGGAGCTGATCAGCACCAAATTCTTCTCCGGCCTAGTCCGGGCTTGACTTTGTGGCGACGGTGGAGGAGTACAGGGAAACTTGCTCGTCGTGCCGCTAATACACTGGCCCAGGACGTTGGAATGGATGGGATCGACGCCGAAAACTCTGGCGGTCTCTAGATGGTCCGGTAGGGAACCGTGAATGGGACTGGGCATTTGATGGTGGTAACTTACGTCCGGACAAGAACGAGACACACATGAAGCACCGAATGGGTGTTCTTCCCCAGAGGAGGAGATAACCATGGAGCGTTGTTTTGATGTTTCAGGTTGGAGGAGGTCTTCCATAAAAATAGACCGCAGAGACACCTTAAAGGTATATACAAATTTTAACGTGTTTTGTTAGATAAGAAGAGGATTTTTCATACCTGCATATTAGTTTCGTATTTGTGCGACTTTTCATAGTTAAAAACGAACTCTCTGAACGAAAGATCAACCAGAGCTTGTTCTCCAGTCGGCGAATCGCCGATTAATTCAATCGTTAGTATGGGAACTTCAAAGCCAACTGAAACAAAATACGTTTAATGTCGCCTTAGTTAAACTTGTACGGTTTCTCACACCTTTAATGGCGACAAAACTCTGTGAGCTCTGCTTGTTTTTGGGTAATATCTGAACGCCTGGAAACATTTTCGCCCTAACATGCGGATCCATATTCAAAGTTGTAACACCTGTATCTTCTTCGCTAATATCCGTCAAAATTGGAGGAGGTCTAGAATGAACTCTGCTGATTCCCTGGGCTTCAGTCAAAGCGGGTGAAGACGTCAACCACTGAACAGTGTCCAAAACTTGTTCGTACTGTGACCGCGTGAGAGACACTTTCAGAGCAGTAACTATTGTCCCTGTGACCTGCACAGATTGTGAGCTATTTTGGACGTTGATTATGTTTTCCTCTTCCTCCAGGAGTAAGTTGGACTCGCTGCTGTTTCGCGTATCCATTGTCTTGCTGATTTCCCGTTCAATGTTTAATTGGATTATAGTGTCGTGTAGGATTGGTTTTGCGTGAGTTTCGCAGTTATATAAAATTTCTGGTTTGGGAATCCTGTACGAATATTAAACGGCTGTTAAGTTTCTTAAAGATTTTAAGTTGTATTTTCTTACATTGGTCCTGGCACACGTCTGGGTCCAGTATCAAGGGAATACAAGTTCATGTCTTTGACTTCAATGTCGTAGTGTTCAGTTCTTGAAACCGTATAATCCAAATGATAACCGTTGCTGTGATTATCGGTCAAATTCCTATTGTTTATCCTAATTTTACCCAAATGTGCTACAAATACTTGAGTACTCTTCGACGCCCTTGGGAGAACTAATACTGGACTGTCTAATACAACGTCCAAACTAAAACACAATCATCAATAAAATCATAATACAGATAAAAATTATCTTACTTGATGTCTATGACAAAATCATCGTCATCTGCTGGACTGTAAGGAGTTTGAGGCACTGTGTCTCTGGCCGAACAATATCCGGATGCTTCCATCGAACTGCTTCTGCGCCGTCGTCTTGGAGAAGGAGCGTCGTAAAAAGATAATGCACTACTGTACATCGATGACGATAACTTCGCGTTCATATACAACGACTGCGACAACAAAGCCTCAGCTCTAAAAATAATTAGTTATATGTTTGTCTCAAGAATTTTTGAAGCAGTGCTACCTCGCATTAACCAGACCCAAAGCCATGTCGGTAGCAGCAGTTTTAATAGAACGAGCCAAATTGGAAAGATATTGTTTAAATTCCGTGGCGCAAGATTGTAATTCCACCACAAATTGCGGTGAATGTGTGTACCAAAGTGATGCCATTCTAATTGTGATGTCAGCAGTGTCTACAACGCAAAAAAAGAATAGTTATATCCTAATGAGTAGTATATAAATTACCTTTGTCATCCAGTCGTTCGAGACTTCTAACTACTTTAAAACTAAAAGCAGTTCTTTCATCTTGTGGTTGTGAAATGAAGTATATTGGATGTGGCGTTTCCAGTAGAGGATCTCTACCAACGCTCACGATGCGTTGGTGCATGTGGCCTTCAGGTGTCAAGTCCACCACTTGAAGACCACCCAAACTACCCTCAATTTCCAGATTGTTGGCTGAAAAGATAGAAGTTAAATAATATTTGTAATACAGAAATAATAATTATTAAATACTCACCGACATTTGCTTGAATTTTGGCTTCGCTCATAGTGGCCGTACAGATTTTCTTCCCAAACAACTGCCCGTCTTTGAAAATACCTCTTAAAAGCAAGACATTGAGACGATGAAAATCAAAGGTGAGTTTAGTGCAACCCCATTTAGAAGACTTAATTGAATCGTCCTCTGAAAGTGTTTCTCTGGAGTCGTTTACGCTGGAGGGTACCACAGATGACAGATTTATGCCAGACGTCCTTGGTGAGTTTGGAAACACCCTTCTAATGAATCCTACCAATTCAACTATTGTTTCTTGATTTGCTGTATTAAAAAATATTAAATTAATATTATTGGTGGTTATTTTTATAGATCAGTATGCTGACCAATTATATCCAGATTGTTAAATTGCACGTTGGCGATTTGCATTGGCTCCTGTCCAGTAACCAATACAACATCAATTGTGATGAGTGCCTCAGCATCTAAGGCGGGAACTCGCATGGCCCATCTTTGAGGCGGTGTCGTAGCCAACGAGCTTAACGCTTGTTTTAAAGCTACCGGTGATGTAGAAGAACGTTGCACGTTCGGATCTGGACTGGCCGGTGATGTTGGTGAAGTTGGTTCACTGTCCCGCAAACTGCCCGACATTGAATCCATTCTACAATAAATAAGAATAAATTTAATTAATGCCTAATTAAACCAGTAAGGAATTTACCCGACGTGTTTGTGACTAGCCACCAATAATTCGAAATCTTGACCAAATGTCTGAAGTGCATCAACCAGTAACAAGCTGTGCACTGTGAGTGTGACGTTCACATCAATCATTCTCTTGGTGAAGGCAATTTTAACTCCGGCTACTTGAAGTTCGGCCACACTTCTCTCCCGACTCTGTACCTCTAACGACAAATGATCAACGGTGAATTGCACCATCAAGAGTCTTGACATCTCCAAACTTGTCGTGTCCATGCTAACTGAGTCCTCTTCGTCGTGGTCGGACTCGCTGATCGGTTCCGCAACGGACGGTGGTGTTTTAAATGGAGATGGCAAACCTGTAACCGAAATTATCTGCCACAGCATCCTAGCTGAGTTGATCTTGTTCTCGTTGATGTGAGCCACAAGTTTTGGCAGATTAGCGTTGAGTGTTAGACTCGGATACTGAGGATCTGATGTATGAACTACCTGTAAAATAAAAAACACAGTAAACTACTTGTTACATGAAAAGGTTATTGTGCATACCCTTCTCTCGATTTGTAAAGAAATATTGAACCTATCCAAAATATGCAGTTTGGATGTGCCTTTGTTGTGAGCATATCTCCAATTGTCTTTTACTTTCCCAATAAGAATTTGAAGATCTGTGAGATCCAGATAATAACTGTCATACAATTTTTTATGTAAATTAGCCTCATTTAGGTCTGGATTATCGTCGAACGGTGGGTTAAAATTAACCGGAATATCGTCGGATTCACTTGCTTCGCTTTGAGGCGGCGTCGAACATGGAGTCAAAAATGTTTCTACGAATATAACTCAATGAAACTCAAACAAGATTTAAACTATAACTACTAACCATCTTCTTCGCTGTCCTTAGAAATTGCAGCTTGAGCTTTTTGGTCCAAACTCTGCGGATTATTGCGCAACTGAAGCCGTCCAAAGTCAATCACAGCCATCGACGAGTTCTCATTGCTAAATTGTTCGACGAAAATTATTTGGGGAGCGGATATGTCGAACTCCAAGTCCCAGGATGTACGTGCCGCGTCCCTGCCGTCCAGCATGTGTTCCCAGTTTTTGAACAGTTCCTTCTTGGTCCTGGTTTTCATCGCTTCGATCCTCGATTGGGCAAGATCCCGCTGATGTGGCGCACATATGAATTCAGTCAGCCATCGAACCGCGTTCGGTTGGTACACCACGTCCAAACTTTTTGACTTTATGCACAACCTGAAAACTACCCTCTTGAGACGCAGATTGCGGTGGTTATAGCTACGTACTTGTAGTCGCTTCCTGTGCTTAAAGCACGCTTTTCGTAAGACAAGAAAAACAAGTCGGTGTTATCTTCCAGTCTGCTTTCGCTTAGATTGACCCTGGGACTTTGTAAACCTCGTGGTCTTGCCCCATGGGATCGTTCAAAACCTGGTGGGCCGACCAAAATGGGGAACAAAGAGTTGGGCGTAGTTTTATCCTTGAGATTCAAGGTACCCAAAGACAATTCAACCAAATGCGACTGACTTCTTGGTTTACTCAAAATCGTCAGCGACAAATTCTTAAACTCCAACTCCAACATTGATACACTAAACAAATTAAAAATAGTTACCAAAGTTGTTATTAAATTTAATTATACATTACCTTTCTTTGGTTTCTTCAATGAAAGAACACAAAACTAAACAACCTTTAGTGAGAGAAAAGTTAAATTTGCCAAAGACGGAGTCCCGTTTAAGTATAGTGTTATTTTCTGCAGAGTCGGAAAGTGCTTGAAACAGTTCTTCTTCTATCGCGTTTTCAGTCTGCGCAACATCTTGAGCTTCGGCCGAGGTATTCGAGTACCACCCCATCCACTGCGGAAACCAACTCTCTAACATGCTCCTGCCGGTACTTTTGCTGGTGTTTCCGTTACGATCCGGCAACTGAACAGCTTTCATCGCGATCTGTATTTTAAACATGAAATTACACTCAGAAATAAAATATAATTGAAATACTAACTTGTCTTAAAACTTTAAGTTGATCTAGTTCCCGGTCCCATTCGACGGCGTCCTTGAGGTTTTTCTCCTCTGTGCTGAGTGCGAGATTTGGAGCGATTAGGGTTTTCTTATAGATTTGGACGTATTGCACGTTTTCTCTGGCCATTCGTTGGGCCGTGTCCCACGTGGGCTTCGGCCTGCATATCTCGGGCTGGCCGCCCGGATAGAAAACACTGACGGCGTAGAACCACCAGGCTCTCGGGTCGTCGCGTACGGACGTGCTAGGTTTGTATCTTCTGTAGCTGCGCAGACGCGACACCACGTCCAGGCCGCGGAAGCACCCCACTATTTGATTGTATTGCCACTGAATAAAAAAGTTAGTTGGAGAGACCAAATGATAGGTTTAAAAATCTGAACTCACCTCGAGTAGGATGATCGGCACTTCTTTGAGTATTAGATCGCAGACGATTCGAGGTGTGTCCTGAGATCTAAGAGGTTTTTCACTACGATTTCGTTTCATGTGCGCCTGCGCACTAACCGGGGGAATCAGATAATTCTTGACTGTTTTGGAGGTGTGATTCTGGGACATGTCATTCTGAAAACAACGTTTATTAATCACGTCTTTAATTATTTCGCCATACGCACCTCTAGATCTTCTCTGTTGTTGTCATAGAACATGCCTTCTTTATTCAAATCTTCCCAGTAAATGGCAAAGTTTTGTAACTCTACGAGCTTGAAAGAGTCACCCGTTTTCGTCCAGTGGGAGAATGTAGGCGACCAATTCGAGTCGCAGCTTTGCGCTGTAAGAGACTCGATCGTGAAGCCGAAGGCAAAGGTTTTGTCCGGTATGGTGTACGAGTCTTCATAGCGAATATGTACATCTTTTATTTGTAGCTGCGTTTCAAAATTGAAAGTTAATTGCTTGCATAAAAATTTATAATAATATTATAACAAATGGCTGACAATTTGAAGGTTTTGTATATAAATTAAGTCGCATTATTATTGTTTAAATTGCATCATTAAATCATGATAACAATTTTTATGAAGATACATCATGACTCAAATAAAACATGTATACTCTCAGATAACATTGTATTAAAATTTGTCTTATATAGATGGGGCATTCCACTAAAAGTATTCTGAACTTTTTTGAAATCCTTCCATATTAAAAAAAAATAGCATAAAGGTAATTTTTCAGAAACTTGACACTTTTTTTTTTTAGATTCTTGTACAGTTTTGTAAAAACTTTATCAGATATATATTTTTAAATTTTTTTTTCTTCACATGCAATATTTTTTCCTGAAATGTTAACAAGAAATACAAATTGAATTTCATCCATTATTTAAGGGGCACATAATGTGATTGCCTAAAAAAAGGTGATTTTTGGGAATTTTCATAAAGAAAACTACTGCATCAAATGTTTAAAAATTTGAAGGATACATTTGTGTATAAATAAATAATGAATATATAGTGAAATTCTTTTAAACTCAACAGAGTGTCAGAGTTTTAGTTCAAAAAATAAAAAGTTCAAGCTGACTTGGGCTGGAATGCCCCACACATTATACACAAAAGTGACTTTCAACAAATTACCTGCAAATTCTCAACAATATCAGTCATAAACCCAGTCACAACACCCAACCAAGAAGAATAACTAGATGCATAGTATGTTGTATTGCTCTCTTTAGACTCAGTTTCCAATCTCCATCTAGATTCTATATTATCCAATGCAGCTAATTTGATTTTCTGAAGAGCATTTTGTTCCTTTTCAGCATCCCACTGCAACACAAAACATTTAACCTTCCCATCTCATAATAAACTTGAATCACATACTTCATTAACTGAGAGTGGACTGGCCACCAAGTACAGTTTCTCTATTGCAATCACCCATGGAGCAGATCTGATTTGCCTAAGAGGGATTTGTAGTTTGATTTTGCCAATGAAACCATTTTTGATCTCAATGGGCAGTCCTAAGTTATAAAGGGCATCTTTTCGTAGTGGTAGATTTTCCAACTCAACTTTGCCTGAAATATAATAGTATTTGATGTGGATATTGAAGGGTTTAAGGGTCAAGTTTACCTGAGAGAAGGGCAATGCTGAGTTGGTCAGTGTTTAAGCTATCCACATATTTTCCTAAATAATTGTTTAGGACCCAAGCAACAAGTCCTGTTAACATGGCATACCAATCTAAAAGTGTGGAAATTTGTGTAAAACATGTACTCACTCATGTAAATAAACATGAAGTCATAAATGTTACTCACGTGAAAAGGTCTAAATTGAACTCCCACATTAACACTACACCTAGATTTTATAAGGAAATCAGTCGTTTTCTATTTGTATTTAATGTCATATTTACCGTTAGTGCATAAACTTAGGTTGATTTCCGCGATCAATCAAACGCCATTGATTTTTTAAAAACTCATGTTTTCAAAATAGAAATTTTTGACAATTACAGCCTTGAACGATTGGTTCGACAGTGTCACCAACCCCTAGAATTACTATTACCCTGATTGTGTAACATGTTATATAAATCGTGTAATGGTGGTTGCGTACGAATGTGACGAACAGTGCTGCCACAGTACGTGGTGTCTGTTTGCTAAATTTGGGCTCGCCCATTCTAACATTGACGTGAAGGTGTCATTTATGTTGTTTGGTGTGAAAATTGTTTAATTTTTGTGTGAAAACTTGATGTGGTTACGTGCCGACCGGTTCCGTGCGGGCGCTACTTGTGATTTCAACTTGTTCTGGTGACCTAAACCGCCGCCATGGGTAAGTTTCGTACCGGCATTTTGTCCACTGCTGTTTCGCTGTTTTTATTTGGAGTCTAGTATAAATTGTGTGGATTTGCACGCTGTATACATTGGTAACCTACACTGGGGGGTGTGAAGTTGAATTCAACGTTATAATTAATTAATAGTTTGTGTTACAGACCGCAATAATTATCGATTTTTTATTCATATTTCTGTCGATCACGAATGCAAATTACTATTGCGACAGATTGTATTTTGCGTCCCAAATTTCCCAGTTTTAATTCGTCCGTTCCAATCGATTTAATATAAACTTGTGGGTATAATAAAGAGTTTAACGACTCCGGGTCTCGGGGGATGATCTTACGTCACTTCTATTGGACTTGGACAACCTTGACATGGATGTTAACCTTTGATTCTGCATGCAAAATTTGTCCCGTTGCCTAAATTTATGCTGGCATCAAATTTAATTTTGTCGGAGTGGAACGAGACTATTCCAAAACTAATATTTGACTCCAATTGGAAAGAGTTAAAAATGCTTAGAAACTGTACTTTTTATCTATTTTTGGGGCTTCACTCATTGTTATGTGCATTATTTGTTTGATAAAACGCTATTTTTAAATTATTGCTAAAGTTAAAATGTTAAAAAATAAATAACGATTGGGCAACTGTATTTTTATCAATGGCAGAATGTAAGTACTTATTTATACTGTGTCAATGGTGTATTATTAACTTGATAATATTTATGCAACATACTAGTCAAACATTATTTTCAATTGGTATTTGTGTCAAAAAAACTGATGACTATCTTTTGTAATTTGCAAATAACAGTTAAAAAATTATAAACATTAATTTTCCATTATTTAAAAAAGTACTTATTTTAAATTGAAGGTTGATAAGAGAACTCATTAGAAAATATTTATGGTTCAATTCAATTAATTTTTTTTTTTAATTTATCGACAAATATATTGTTTATATAATATATTAATCAAATTTATCTGTTTTGTTCCTAACTTAATTTATTATTCACATATTTTGGTTCTAAGAAATTGAAATTTTTAACCATTTATGATTTTAAATAAAACAGCAATCTGTCTATGAAAATGTGATATTTTTGTTTCAATTTAATTTATATAAAAGAGTCTCTTAGTTAATGAATTGTCTTATTTAAAAATAATACCAGTGGTCAAATTTAAGATTGTGTATAGAATTTTATTCCCAATTTATTTTATTGACAAAATTTCATAAATAATCATAAACATTAATTTATCTTTATGTAAAAAAAATATTCACTAATTTTAAATTAAAAAGTGATCAAAAAAATTTTAAAATGTTTTTAATTCAATTCAAGTCATAATTTATCCCTTTTCTATTAATTTGTCAACAAATATATTTGTGGCTCAATCAATGAAATCTGTCAATACATATTATTGCATATTATATATTATACATATTTAATTTTAATAATTATATTAATGAAAATATTGCTTTAGTTGTATATCACTTCAGCTAATCAAGTGTATCAGTTTTGTGTTTATTTTGTTTCCTATATATAGTTTTATTGACAAATTTTTGTTCTAAGAAATCGAAATATTATTTAAAAATAATTTAAGATTGTATTTTAGATCTTCACTATTTTAAATTGAAGAATGTTAAAAAAATCTTAAAACATGTTTTTGATTCAAATTAATTCATAATTTCTGCCATTTTATTTATCTACAAATATATATTTGTATATTGCCTCATTTAATGAAGTTTACCAGTTTTGTGTTTAATTTTTTCCCAAATTATTTTATTAAAAAAATTGAGATCTGTTAACAATTTATGGGCTATTTGCTGTATTAAAAAGTTTATAGTTATCAAATTTAAGTTTCTTTTTTCGAATTTATTCGGTAACTTTAATATAATTTAATTTTTTTTAACAAATTTTAATAAGAGAGGATTTCTTATTTCAAGAAGTTAAATTTTGATCTAGATTTGATTTAGAATAAAAGGAATGCCTCGTGTGACAGTTTTTAAAATTTTTTAACGTCTTGAAATATCATATAATTTATAAAAATAGTTTTTATTTAGTTAACATATAGTTTTTTAGAATATCAATTTGATGTACTTTATCAGTTTTCTATTTATTGCGTTTATTTTTTTATTAAAAATTAAACAAATGTAAAAATTGAGATTTGTTAACAATTTATAGGCTATTTGCTTTATTCAAAAATTTATAGTTATCAAATTTAAGATTCTTTTTTCGATTTTATTCTTTAACTTCAATATAATTTAATTTTTTTGAACAAATTTTAATAGATAGGGGATTTCTTAATTCAAGAATTTAAATTTTGATCAATATTTCGTTTTAGAATAAAGGGGATGTGAAAGTTTTTACATCTTGAAATATCTTATAATTTATAAAAATATTTTTATTTAGTTAACATATAGAGTTCGTTAGAATATCAATTTGATCCAGTTTATCAGTTTTTTATTTATTGTGTTTATTTTTTTATTAAAAATTATTAATTCTATCACATTTTATTAACCATTTATGACTTTAAATGAACATCATAAACATACAATAATAAATTTACCTAATAATTCAGTTATCTACTTAATATATGCCCATTTTATTTTATTGGCAAATTTTATGTCTGGTTATCATAATGACAACATCATTTATGACTAATTGAATATCCTAAACCAGTAACAAATTTACCTTGTAACATCAAAAAATATTCATGTTCATTCGCCTTCATATAAATTAGCACCCACGTATTTGTATAATAAATAAATATATTTGCATCGTACATTTTTTACCTTAGTCCAAGGTTTTTCCAATTAACGTTAATTTGTTGTTCACCGCAACGAATTAAAATATTAAATAGCCGATTGAGCTCAATGAATATTATTTTACTGGAGGTAAACCGATATACGTTCACAGGTGTTTTTTAAATTGTGCATCCACGATTAATTTATCCACTGTTGATACAAGTATCAATTCAATGTGAGACAGAATTTAGTTGCGTACATATTTTTTATGCCGTCTGGACGCGAGGAAGCAATTAATCCAAACGAAAATACATTTCAGTGTCTGTGTACAGACCAAAATCCGACTCTTTGGTTCATACACACACACACATGCAGACCCTGAACTTATTTACCGCCGCGTTTATGTTTACAATTTATGACGTAATCGCCGCAGTCATTGCTATTTTTAAACCGTACACATATCCACTTATATAGGTGAACGGCAATTTCAAAATTTTACAACCAAAAAATCCGTGTCTGTGGCACACGTGGCGGACGCACGTGGATTCTGGTGGTGGTGGATCGGGGTGGAGGGCACTTAAAATAGCACGACGAATAACACCCCCGTTCAATGTAGCGCATATTTATGGTATTTAATCAGTAATGTAGGAATGCTGTTGTATCTGGAACGAGCGGCTTAATGAGCGTCGGATCGTTAAAAACTTGAGCGCACTCTTTTATAAAAGTGTTAAGTGTGTCAATGAACTGGAAATTATATAATTGAGTGTGTGTAATGAAACGCGCCTATTATGAATCTCACGTTACCATCTAGTAAGGTGCGATGATTCATCGCGAATCTGCACAGCGAAAACGGCGTTTAGTTTTGCAATTTTTCGACCGCAACACTGTCACCGTTAAGTGCAGTTTTTGATTATGTTGGAACGATTTAATTGGGCCGTCGTGCCCCAGGTTTCAACGCCTGTTAAAACAAGGAAATTCAATTACAAAACAAACGAAACGTTTTAAATTAATTTTGCATTGAACTGGGCCGAAGGCAATGGAGTTGTAAAATTGCGAGTGGTGTCGACGTGTGGAATGGAGTGACGGCCGGAGGCTCGTCGAACGGTACCGCAGGCCGTGGGGAAACGGGTGCACGGAACGATTTAAATTGTCAAATGTTTGACCGTTCATTGCACGCACTCGACGACGACCGACGTCCTAACGCCGGAATGACAATAAATCCAGTTCCTGCCTTTGAAAAACTATCTAGATGAACGACGTTATCATTTTGCACTTCTGGCTTGTTTCAGAAAACGTAGAAGTCAAGTTCAGAATGAAAATGAAAGTCGTCGTTTAAATAATTCATAATTTACTCGTTTGTGTAGTAAATTTATGTATTAATATTAAATGTATATTGCATAAATTGCATTTTTGTTAATTTTTAGATTGTACATGAAAAATGTTACATTTTAGTAAAATATAAAATAAGATAATTATTAAAATTAATATTGGAAATTAAAGATAATATTAATGTAAAATGAAATCTAATAATTTGTATTTAGAAATTGTAAAATTTATTTTTCAGAAATTAATAATAATTTGTGTTTAGATATTAAAATATTAAATTATAAAATCCAAAAAATAGATAATTTAATTGTGAATTAAAATTTAAATTGGTTCTATAAATTAAACTCTTAAAAATAGGAATTCAAAGTGGAAATGAAAATCAGAATTAGTCATCAATATTAAAATTCATAATGTAAATTACATTTGAAAATTATAAATTAATACTATAGATTAGAAATCAAAATTCGTGAAGCTACATTTTTAAACTAAAAATTATAAAATTAAGTTTAACCCAAAAATAAAAAATAGAATTTCAAACGAAAAATTAATAAAAAAAATCAAAATTAAAAATTAAAATGTGTAATTAGAAATTAAAAAATAATAAAAATTATAATCTAAATTAGAAGTTGAATATTTACATTGAAAATTAAAATGAAAATTAAATTTAGAAATCTCTATAAAAAAATTATAAACTACATAACATCAGTTACCAAAATATAATTAAAATTAAAAGTTAAATTTGAAACAAAAAATAAAAATTACAATTTAAAATTTGTATTATATATTATAATTAGGGTTTAAATTAAATGTGAAAATTAACTAAGTACATGACTTTACCACTAAAAATAATAATAGAATTACAAACTAAAATCTAAATAAGATGTTAAACGTAAAAGTTAACACCTCAATAAACATTGACATAAATTAAATTTAGAAATTATAAATTACAATTTAAAACCTTAAATATAGATATTCTAATTGGAAAGTCAAACCAAAGTTACACATTAAAGATTATTTTAGTGCAAAAAGATATACAATAAAAATTACAAATTAAAATTTTGTTATAATAGATATTACTAGTTATTATTATTATATTACATTTGAAAATTAAAAAAAAAAAATAACTGAAAATCAAAATTACAAATTAAAATTGTTATAATAAAAATTATAAAATTAAAATTATACATAGGAATTATAATTTAAATCAAGATTTTTAAATCGAAAATTTTAAAAAATTAGACAAAAATTAGAATTTCAAATAATAAATTGTTTTTAAAATTATAAATTACGATTAAAATATGTAAATTTAGAAATTAAAATAATAATAATAATAATAATAATTCTATCAAAAATAAAAATTGACATAGAAAATTAAAATTAGAAATGTAAATAAATATGTAAATTATTATTAAAATTATAAATGACAATTAAAATATGTAAATCTAGAAATTAAAAAAAATAATAACAATTATATCAAAAATAAAAATTGACAGAAAATTAAATTAGAAATATAAATAAATATGTAAATTATTATTAAAATTATAAATGACAATTAAAATATGTAAATCTAGAGATTAAAAAAATAATAGTAAGGATTCAATCAAAAATACAAATTGACATTGAAAATTAAAATTAGATATATAAATATATATGTAAATTATTATTAAAATTATAAATGATAATTAAAATATGTAAATCTAAAAATTAAAAATATAATAATGATAATTTTATTCTATCTAAAATTGATATTGGAAATTAGACATACAAATAATAATAATTAATTACAAAATAAAACTATAAATATATTAAAGCCAACATTAGTACCAAAAACTAATACTAAAAATTACAAATTAAATTATACAGCAATTATAATTTAAAACAAGACTTTTAAATTATAATCAAAAGTTAGACTTACAAATTAATATTAAAATTTCAAAGAAAACTAAAATTTATAAATTAAAATCTAAATTCGATGTTAAACATAAAAATTAAAATTTCAAAACATCAATGTCTAATGTTAAAAGTTAAAATAAAAATTAAACATAAAAGTTAAAATTAGAAATCTAATTAAGAATTATAAATACAAATAAAATTCAAAATTAAATTTAATAATTAAATATAAACATAAAATTTAAAAATGTTTTTGAAATTACATTTGAAAATTTAAATTTGAAAAAGAATTAAATTATTAATATTAAAATTAAAAGAAATTTACTTTTGTTAATTTTTACATTGTATATGAAAAATGTTAAATTTTAGTAAAATATAAAATAAGATAATTATTAAAATTAATATTGGAAATTAAAGATAATATTAATGTAAAATGAAATCTATTTTTCAGAAATTAATAATAATTTGTATTTAGAAATTAAAATATTAAAAATTATTAATTATTTTATTTTTTAATTTTAAAAATTATTTATTATAATTATTCAAATTTAAAATTATAAAATCCAAAAAAAGATATTTTAATTGTGAATTAAAATTAAAATTTGTTCTATAAATTAAACTTAAAAATAGGAATTCAAACTGGAAATAAAAATCAGAATTAGACATCAATACTAAAAAATTTATAATTTAAATTACATTTGAAAATTATTAATTATAATGTATTTAAAATTATAAATACTATAAATTAGAAATCAAAATTCGTGAAGCTACATTTTTAAACTAAAAATTATAATATAAAGTTTAACACAAAAAAATAGAAATTCAAAAGGATAAATTAAATTAAAGTTTAAATTTGGATATTAAAAAAATATATATATCAAAATTTAAAATTAGAATATGTAATTAGAAATTAAAAAATTAATAAAAAAGTTAAAATATATACAAACATTTGTATAAATACAAATGAAATACTTAAAAATATACATTCTAGTTCTAAAGTAAAATGAAAATTAAGCATCAAAATTAACTTTAATAATAAAAAATAAACATAAAATTTAAAAATATTTTTTTTTAAATCATTTGAAATTACATTTGAAAATTTTAATTACAAAATTAAATTAATTCAGAATTAGAAATTTACATTTGTTTTAAATTTCAATATAAAATAATAAACATAATAAAAATAAATTACAAATTAAAATGAACCAAACCAGAAATAAGAAAACGCCTCCATTCTAAAAGTCAATAATTATCCCCTTACACATTTTCTCGTGTCCACAATTTTTCACCAACAAACAAAGAGTCGAAAGGTGCATTTTTATATTTTCGGGTCCCGCCCTGACATTAAGCCATTGTTCTAATAATAAAATCCGTTTTCCATTCGTTAGGCGTACAAAACACCGTGCCGGTTCTTTCAACCAGGAAATCGAAGCGGCTAGAAAGTGATTTTTATAACTGGCCGCATCCTCCTGTCCGCTTCGTGTGTGAGTGCGTGTGTACAACAAAAACCGAAAGTGCATGAAACGTGGGGCCCGCAACGACGGATAATTTCGATTTAATTGCGCCGTTTTTCGCGTCCAGTCTTTAATCGAAAATAGACGCGGTTTATTTTCAACGATCTCTGTAACTGAAACGGTGTTGCGGCGCGGTGGAAGTGATACGGAGCCGGCGTTTAGTCATCCAGCGGCTTTCGCTTCTCTCGTAGTTTTGCTTTCAGTCCCATTGTGACTGGTGAAAAGTGAAGGAGCGAACGCGAGACCGATTCCGGTTTTAGAAGTTCATCAGCAGCAGGATGTACGTTTGAGTTTTTAGACGCCGTAGATGCGATGGAAAAGTCTGAAAGTGCGGGGGAATCGTTGTGGTGGTTGTTCTAGAGTTGGTGGTGAATTGGTGGTGTTGTGGTTTGGAAAGTGTGGCGGTTTCGTATAAGATTAATCTAATTGGAATCAAAATAAATTCCTTAAATCAAAGAATTTGAAAATATGCAGGTTCCCAATAAGAATTTTATTGAACAAACTTGAATAAAAGACTCAGTACAAAGTAAAATGATGTAAATGGTAATGGGCTTCGCAACATTTTATTCGTAAACTTAATTATTGTTTCAGAAAAATTAACAATTTACAATAATTTATACGAAAAGCATTTCAGTAGAAAATTAAATTTTTTATAACAAAATTTTTTAGAATTCTGAAAAATAAGGAAAATGGAAATAATACAACTGTATCTATCTTAGACTTGCTGTTAGAATCTTGTTTGTGGATCCAAAATGTTTACAAAAATTCAAAAGAAAGTATTTGTTTGATACATTTGTATGTTTCTTAATACTTGAAAGTTTGAAAAAATTAGTTTAGACACAATTACTCATAGACATCAAACTAACATAATTATGAAGTAAAAAGTTCAAAAATACATTTTGTACTGACTAACATGTATTTTGATTTTTATAAATATAACTTTTTATTGTTTATGCGAAAAATACTTATGTAGTGTATATTGACTTTTCTATAGCAAAAATTTCTTAGAATTTAAAAAAATAAGGTAAAACATTCCTCTACAATTTATTATCAGAGCAAATTTCCATCGGAAATGTAGTTTTTACAGACCAAATTCAATTAAATTTATATAAACCTTTTTGTGAATGTCTCAACAATATGGACTCAATATAAAAAACTATTAAGATTTTTAATTTTATAGAAATTGCAAAGTATTTTTTTATTATTTTATTGCTTTTTAGTTTTTTTTATTTTTTGTCCACTTTTTGAAAAAATGTTAAAGAGCTATTTCTATTTTAAATAATCCACACTGTGTATACTAATATTTATTTGATACCAATGATTATTAAAAGTTTGTTGAAATATCTTGCTGAAATTCTAAATTTTTTAATTTATACATAAGGTTTGTAATTGAGTAATATTCACTAACTAAAAAATTAAAAATAAGCAATTTAATAAAAATATATAAAATATTTAATATAAATTTATATTTAAAATATTAAGCTTAAAAATTATAAATAACAATTTCCATTTTTAAATATTAAAATATTTAATATAAATTTGTAATATTGGAAATATTAATCTTAAAAAATTAAAAAAATATATATTAAAATGAGCAATTTAGATTAAAAAATTTAAATATTTAATTTAAAGTTGTAATATTTGAAATATCAAGCATAAAATATTAAAAATATCAATTTGAATTAAAAAATAAATAAATAATATTTAATTTAATTTCAAGAATTAAATTACTTAATATAAACTTATAATATTTAAAAAGATTAAAAAATTAAAAATATAAATTTCAATTTTAAAATATTAAAATACTTAATTTAAACAGTGTAGCCCATTTCAACAAACTTTTTTCAATTGTAAAGCATGAAAATATGTTTTCTGGTATAAATTTTAAAGAAATCATACTAACAAATTTTTTATTGAAAATACTACACCACTGGATTAAGCACTTGCTGAAATAGATATATACCAAGTTTCATAAAAAATATGCATATTCATAATCCTGTAAAAAAATTAAAAATCTTTTTATGAATTTATTTTTATAATCAAGTAATCTGTCGAATAAACTGTCAAAAATAAATATTATAGTATTTTTATTTTATTATACTAATACTATACTTATACTGTTAAACTATAGTTTTAAAACTATAGTATTCCAATATTCTTGAAAAATATAATTTGTGCTATTTTTGACAGTTTATTCGACAAAATACTTTTTATTTTTGAAATATTAAGAATAAATCAAATATTTTATTTTTTTTTATTATTTTCTTAATATTAAACTTATATATTAATATTTGACATATTAAACTTAAAAAATTAAAAATATCAATTTATTAAAAGAAAATACTAAAATATTTATATATGAAATTTTTAAAAAAATAAAATAATTTAAAAATAAAATTTTTAATTTATATTTACAATATTTGAAATATGAAACATAAAATATTAAACATGTCAATTTGAAGTAAAAAATAAATAAATAAATATTTAATTTAATTTCAAGAATACTTTAAAAAGTGTGGTTCATTTCAATAAACATTTCAATTGTAAAGCATGAAAATATGTTTTTTAAGGTATAAATATTAGTTAGCAAATTTTTTATTAAAATACTACACCACTGGATAAACATCTGCTGAAATGAATATATACCAAATTTCATAAAAAATATGCATATTCATAACTCTGTGGAATTAATAAAAATCTTTTTATGAATTTATTTTTATAATCAAGTAATATGTCGAATAAACTGTCAAAAATAGTACAAATTATTTTTCAAAAATATTGGAATATTATAGTAATTTTACTCTATTATACTAATACTGTTAAACTATAGTTTTAATACTATACTATTCCAATATTCTTGAAAAATAAGATAATTTGTGCTATTTTTGACAGATATTCGACAAACTACTTGATTAAAAAAATAAACTCAAAAAAAGAATATAGAATTTAAAAAATTTATATAAAATTTGAAATATTAAGTTTAGAACATTCAAAATAATTTCCCAAGATTTAATTTATAAAAATATTTAAAATTAAATTGTTTGAATTTGAAATAGTTTTCGTTCCAAAAGCATTTTTCTACACAACACACTCATGAATGGAAACCGACATCGCGTTACAAAATAAACATGTAACGCATAAACCAGTTTTAATCATGCACTGACATCACCGCAATTTTTATTAACTCATCTCGTTTGCGCCCGAAATAATAATAACTCTAGTACGTCACCTGTTGCCTTTCCCACTGCAAAATTCAATTTAACAACCCGACTCAATCTAAATCAAACAAAAAACGTGTCGATCCCCGGAATGTTCTCTATCACACCGTGCGTTTATTTCGAGAGTTTTGCCAAGAAGAATTTCACGGTTTATCTTCGAACGAGAATGAATCGTGCGTCGACTTGGCAATGTGACCGCACAAAATCGGTTTATAAATAAATTTCACAGATAAACAATAACGACTTTTCCCTATCTTATCGCCGATAAAAACGGTGACTTAACTGATTAAGGCGTATGCGCATTAATTATCGACGCACCCCGCACTCGCAGACTTTTCCAGCCGTCAACGAGACAAAACCTGAACGACCGATCGACGAATAAAATTGAAACCGAAACGAACGAACCGGCATAAAAATAAGCTGTTGTGTTTCCAGAACGGCAGTGCGTTTGTGTTTAGTGTGTGCGACACCGGTGCCAGATGAAGAACAAGAACAAGCTGGACGCGAAGCTGAACACGCAGCAGCTAATCGTGTCGGAGCAGAGCAAGGCTGAGAAGCCGATCGACAAGAAGAAGCTGGAAAAGCTGGAGAAGGAGCGGCTGAAGGCTTTGAAAAAAGGTGAGGTGGGGCCGTAGCGGGAACCAGAATTGGGTAAATAGGTCCGTGGCCATTTTTTTTTTTTTTTTTTGGTCACAGCGCAAGTGGTATACCTTGAGAAATCTATCGGCGTCCGATTCCATCGACCATAAATTGTGTTGGCGAGGTTTTAAAATTAGAACGACGCGAATGATACGGTGGGACGTTTTTCTTTAGATCTGGTTGCCGGTTTCGGCTTTAGTTTTCGCAGAGATTGCGGCGATGGTCGAAGGAAGGATTCATAAATCGCCAGGCTCCGCAAATAACTTCAAAGCATGGGATGAAAGAAGCGGAAAATGAGCAATTAGCCGACGGATTTGTTTGTTTGGATTCCATTAAGGAATAATTCTTTATTTTTTGGAAACCCGACGCCAAAATAACAGCAGAAATTCAATTAAGTCGTTTTTATTTTATGCACACTTTGTTCGAATTCTAAACCTATTTTATGTGCGTTTATTATCTAGCACATAAATTTAATTGAATTATTTCGTAAGTAAAGTAATAAACATGTGATTATAGCTATATTATGTTTGATAATCGCAGAGTAATCTTTACAACAATCTTATCAGGCGTTTTCTGTCTCAGAAATGAATTACAATACCTCAATTTTTTTAACCCATATTTAATAATTATTTAAATATTTTTACTATACAAATTACATCTAAAATTTTAGAATTATATTTGATATAATTATTTTTTACTTTATACATAAAAGTGAAAGTGAAAATTCTTAAATATATTCCTAATAGATCCTGTTTAATGACTCAATATATTCACGAAAAAACACTATACAGTCAAGTAATTAAGTCCATTCTCTGTGATCCTTAACCTAATGTGATGGCCTAAAAAGAAGAATGATTTTTGCTAATTGCTGCTGTATCAAATGTTTTAATATTTGGTGGAGACATATGTGTATACATAACAAATATACACTAAAATTTTCTAACAAAAAAATTTAATTTTAAGTGATTTATTCGCTTTTTCCCAATTTACTAAAGAGGTCATCCACTGCTGCAGTCATTGTGGCCCTCAAGTGTCAAATTTTGCCAATTTTCTAGGCAATCGAAAAACTGGAGCATTTTAGTATGTTGTCTATATCAGAGAAAAGGGCCAAAATTATAAATCACAAAGGATATTATACATAGTGTTAATTTTAAATTAAATAACATAGATTTAATCATTAAAAATCCATTTGAAAATTAAAGATGCTATATTTATGTCGAGATCACTTCAGTAAAATGTATATTAACATTTTATAGAATAAAAATATGGTAGCTTTTTTATTACTGTATAAAACAAGAATAGTAAATTAATATCATTTTAACAATTGACATTAAATGTTGACATTTAGGACATTGCTACAATAATAACCACTACTGTACCATTACTTCGTATAAATACAACTTTTTGGTGTATATTTCATAGGCTCACAATTCTTATAGTATTTATAGATATAAAACCAAAATATTAATTTCTAATTGTAACATATACCTAAATCTAAATTACTTTTTTATTATTATTTTAATGATTTATGGTTTACTACACTACTTTATCCGAAAATATGAAATTTTACTGATTATAAAATACCCTATTTTACACATACATATTAGGGTGGACCAGAAAAAAAACGATTATTTTTTCTTATCTTTTGATACTGAAAAAATGGTTCTTAGACACCTTTAAATATACTCTCCAAAGATGACCTCTTAATTTTTTCCTTTAGTCCCATATGACAACATCCCAAATTATACTAAAATTCATTTATTTAAATGGATAAATTTAAATTTTTTAAAAAACTATTAAAATTAGCATGCATTGGGATTCGAATGCGAATATCTTCTAAATAGTTAGAGTAATCGATTAATCATAACAGATCTTTTTTGTAGAGCGTTTAATTTCCTATAAAAGTATATATTGGGCATTTTATAATATTTACTTATCTTCGAGTTATAAAATTTAAAAATTTAAAGTGAAAACATATTTTTGTTAAATTCTTCAAACTTTAACCTCTGATGTTTTCTAAACGACGTGTTATGAAAAAATGTTAAGGTACATTTTTTGTAGACCTTTCAATATCCTATCAAAAATGTAAATAGATATTTTCTGTACGATCAAGTTAGGGCGAAATATGGATTTTGCCATATGGAACTGGAGAAAAAATAGAAATCTGAGATGAGAAGGACTTTCCTATTAAAATTAACCTATTTTTCAGTGTCGGAAGTTAAAAAAAAATAGTTGATTTTTTTGGCCCACCTTAATACATATACAAAGTGAACATTAACTATGGTTTTTAGATTTTGGATAAATAAGGAAAATGAAAAAAAAATATTTGTTTAGATAAAATGACTATATTTATTGTATCTTGGTATCAAGGCATATTCTTTTACTCAAAATGAACATAAAAAGACCTTTATTCAATCAGGTAAAGAAATTATTTGTTTGGTCCATTTAATACTTCAAAGTTATAAAATATGGGAAAGATAACGAAAATACAATGTATTATTCATAGTAATCAAAGTATTTTATTTATAAATATTATGAAAATCGGGGCAAATTACCATAAAAAATACAGTTTTGTGGGCCATAACCCATTAATAATGTCTGATTATGTGGGATAATTTTTAAAAATTATTATTAATTTTCATACTATACTGTTTTTACAAATATAAATTTCACTAGATTATACAAAAAAAATACTTTGAAGTTAAATTCAATTCTATCTGTATATTAATTATTTTTAGAAACTGGTATGAACAATAAAAATTTGGAAATTTCTAGATTTTAATTATTAATTTCGAACCACAATTGATAAGTAAAATTAAAAGAAACTATCAATTAACTTCGATTGTCTAAAAATTATATTTAGATAAGTGCACAAATTAGCGCCAACAAATATTAATCATTTAACACTTAATAATGATATCAATATGGACTCGCGTAAACAGTCATCTCTAAAAACAAATCTACGGTCTTATGACCCAAATGTCTACAAAACAAACACTTTCGAAACGCATAATTGTAAATAAGTCGATTCATGTAAATGTAACGCACACACGGATGAAAATCAATAAACATCCGCTCTTAGACAAGCCAGAGTAAATAAACGGGAGATGCCGATCCGGGAGGAAAAAAATCGATCAGCTCCAGTTGACACCGATGCAGCCGCGAGGTTAAGTAATTGATTCGCCAAACCGAATTAAGTCAATCTAGATGACCCAGTCACCATTTCGACTAATTGCCATTTGACATGGTACGTTGGAAAAACATAAAGCGGGCACGGTATTTTAATGGCACGTCGGAATTTGTGGAAAATATAAAAAACAACCGGGACACGCTCATCAGGAAATGTACTTTCTCATTGTTCTAGATTTCAATCGTTTTCGATTTGCGTTACACAACGAAACAAGTGGGTTATCTGTGTGGCTTCGATAAGAAAAACAGGCTCAACGTTTTTCTCATTATTGTCAAATTCGGAACGGTCAACACACGTACATGTACTACCGTGATTTCTGACCTACACCGTAAAAAGCGTCGCAGCTTGTTAATGATAACATTAGACATTAAACACAGTAAATTTTCCTTTTAATTAACTCTAATTATACGGAGTGGAGATAATTGCCAACTGTTCTCTTTGCGTACACGACAATTAACTTTCTTTGTCGGTGACGTAAGCCATACAGAATGTTTTTTTTCCTATCAGTACGTACGTACGTACGTAGGTGTGACGTGACATGGTCCACTTACACGAATACTATTCGGAAAATATCTGGCGCATACACCTATTTTCGGATTTTTCGAAATGCACCGGGAGTGCAACCTATTTACTATTTTTATGGCATTTTAGCTATTCAGTTTCACACCCATGAAACAACAAGACAAAGGTCACGTAATTATGTAATATCCTGTGGGTAGACAATGCGCTCAATTAAATTTTATTATTTTAAAGTGCTCGGAACCCATTTGCTTATTAGCCAGGCGAAGGGATTTTGCTCGTGGATCAGCCATGTGTGTTATAAAATGCAGGATCGTAAGAATGTAAGACGATTAGATCGCGATCTAAAAGGTTTCAGCCTTGACATGTACGTTACTCTTTTCGTAATTCGTATGTTTTAGGTTTTCTGATGTTTTCACATTAATAAAATACGTTGAGATCATAGGTCCAAGTCGTGAACAATACCTGTCTTTAACTTATTAAATCTCATCTCTCATCAATATTAATTGACGCATAATGCTTCCAAGATTTTATGTAATTAACTGTTTATTTAAACAAAATTAAAGTAAAAATATTTATTAAAGATATCTTTCAAACCAATTTTCCCACGATTATCTATCTCTAGTAAAACGAGGTTTCAAATAATATATAGATAATCTAATTCTTCATTCATGTTTGCTCTGTAACTAGCGATCATGAATTGCTATTGCACAGCGTCCAAGACTTCGATGCTGCTTAGCGACACTACCAGTTACTCTAAAGCGCATTCACAACCAAATAATACACTTTAGGTAATTCTAAACCTTTCATCTACCTCAGTATGCCAATTACATTGAAGCTGTCCCACAACTTGATTCATTTCTTTCAAAGTTAAATGACTTGCCTCCTTAGTAAATCACAATAATTTTAATCAAATAGACTTCCAAAGAACTAAGAAACGAAATAAATTGTTAAGGGAGTATTCTGGTTTAGAGTATGAATTTTAGGTACTTTTTCAAAAGAAATAAGAAAAAGACAAACACTATTTTTAGTATCCATTAGATATACACTGACAAAGTGGGGAAAGAATAAAAAAAAATATTTTTTTCGTTGCGGCTATCTGAAAAAATATTAAATTTACTTTACTTTTCCGAATTTTTTTAAAATAAAAAATTGAAAATTGATGTTGAATTCCATAGAGGAATATATGAAGAAGACTCACGCCAAATTTCAAGTAAATTGGTTCAGTAGAACTTGAGAAATAAAAAAATATAGCAACAAATTAAAATATATTAAAAATATGAGCTATACTTCTAAAATTAGATGCCAGTATAATGTAGTAACTTTTTTTCCCTTTATAAATTAAATCGATTAATTGCTAGTGCTGCTTTTACTAGAAAAATTATGATTCAGCGTTACCAAGACACAGAGAAACAAAAAGAGATGGCTTATCGTCAACTGAAATTCAACCTGGAGGATATGGGATTGCTGAAATTATTTTAAGGACTGTGAGAAGATGGATAATGAATGGAGATTCGTGTGACTCCAGATCTACAAGAAAAACTGAGATTTCTACTAAAAATGTGAAAGTCCAATTTGACATGCTTAGAATCACATTCACTGGACCTTAGAACAGTGGGGATGAGTAGTTTTTTGTGACGAGTCCACGTTTAATTAAAAAAAAAAATGACGTGGCTGCTTATGTTGAACATCCTACATGGACAAAACACCCACAGAGAAACATGGTGGCTATTCAATGCTGTGGAAATGGTCCAGTACTTCTGGAGTAGCCACTCTTAACTGATTTTTGTATAGAGATATATTAAACAACAATTTAAGAACAATATTGAAGAAATTATGCTCTTAATAATATGAAAGACTAAAGCATCGTTGTTTTGTCTTAATCATCCCAATTTCCAGACATCAACCCTATAGAAGACATGAGGGGTCACAAATATGTCGCATATTTGGAAAATGGTGGAGTCTATGCTACAAAGATAGGTCAAAATTATAAACCAAAAATGATAATATACTGTGTGTTAATGTTATAAATTAAGAACCACAAATTTAATCTGTCTCAACAAAGTTGCTAAATTTATGTCCAACTAAATTCAGAAAAATATATGTAACATTTTTTATACATAACCAATTCACATTACAGCACAAATAATAAGAACAAATATAAAAGGTTAAAAAATATATATCTAGAACAAAAAGTAAATTTAAATTATTTGTCTAGATTTTCATAAAATACCTTACACTTTTCTTGAGATTAACTGTATTTATTTGCTTAAAAAACATAAGTTATACTAATTGTGTCATCTATTGAATAATTTATTACACTCGTGGTTTCCACTTTCTACATTCGCGAATTTAATGTTTTACATTAAAAAACTATTACATAAAACACATTTCAATGCCATAAACGTATTTGAAAGTTTTTGTGTCGAACATAAATTATACAACAAATATTCGACCGCAAAATATCCTTTCAAGTTTCTATACCATAGAAATGTTGACTCGAGAAAATTGCTATAATTATACATTTTTAAATTACATCTCGTTTCTTTTTTTCAATTGTCGGTGAAACAGTCACGAATTAATGATAAGTCTTTACCACTTTCCACTCGAGACCTGGAAGTGGTTTTTTCTGTTTTCGTTATCGGCATAGGAAACAATATCGAAAACAGGATAAGCCCAATTTAAATCTTATCTCATTAAACACCAACGAATTGGTAATTAGACGCCTAACACGTTCGCGGAATGCGGAATTATCTTGACACATTTCGTAGTCCGAGATATGCAAAATTAACTTGTATTTTTTTATTGTTCGCAGGAAAAACGTTGTGTCAAGTGTGCAACAAGAAGTGTTCGGGGGAGGTGCTGAGGGTGCAGGACAAGTACTTCCACACGCAGTGCTTCAAGTGCAAGGCGTGCGGCAACTCTCTCGCCCAGGGTGGTTTCTTCTCGAAGGATGGGGCGTACTATTGTACTGCCGATTACCAACGCAACTTCGGCACCAAGTGCTCAGCTTGCGGCGACTACGTCGAAGGGGAGGTATGAATATCATGCAGGATGATTCTAAAATATCATATTTATTTGATAATTATTTAATAATTCTCGATATTTTGATATATTCAAAACTACATATTTCCTTTATTATAAATAACAATTACCAAATATCGTTTATTTTCTTTAAGAATAAAGAAAAATATTATAAAAAACAAATTATCAAGTAAATAAAATAATTCAGACAACAAATAACAATATAAAAATCAGTGAAACAAACATCAAATATAAAAAACAATATGTTTATCAATACTGAAAATACATCATAATTGAATATAAATGACATAATTATCAAAAATTTACGAGAGATATCTAAAATTGGTAATGATATTTATTTTTTATATATATTATTACCTACTATTATTTTACTCATTTTAAAGAATTTTGAATAATTAAAATAAAAATAATTTAAAATATTTCTTAATATGTCTTAATTTTTTTTATCCTCTTTTAAACTTAAAAAAAACAAAGAATTCTAAAATAACAACAAAAACAATATTATGATTGAATAGAATAATTGATGAAAAATTATAAAAATTACTATCATTTTTTTTATATTGAAACTATTATTTTACTTATTTTAAAGAATTTTATATTGTTAAAAACTAAATAATTGAATAAATTTTAAACAGCATAAATAATAGAAAAGCTTTTTGATAATAAGAATACCTTTATAAAAAAGATTATATAATTATTAAAAATTGGTAAAAAGCTATCAGTATAACAATAAATTATAAATTCACTTATTCTAAATATTCTATGATTCTTAAATTTTCTTTTATTCTTTATCGTAAATCTTAAAAAAATAAGTTTTTATAACACATAACAAATAATAAAAAATCAATTATCGAATACAATAGATTTTTGTATTCGACAGCAACTTCGCTATTGGATTTTTGTAACTAATTATAAATAATAAATAATCATATCAATATAAAAAATAATAAAAAAATATAATTATCAATTTTTTTATATTTTAAAGAATTTTGTATTATTAGAGATATAAGATAAAATATAATAAATAATTATAAATTTTAAATAATATAGAAAATAAATATATAAAATAAGAATACCTTTAATTGATTTAATTGATAAAAAATATCTTTAGGACAAATAATTATGTAATTAATTATTTTTTTATATATTTCTGTCTTCTTTATATATTTTAAAGACATTATTAAAATAAAAATAAGAAATAATTAAGTTTTATTTTTTCTTTTAATAAATTCATAATAAATATCGGATAAATAAATATCAAAAATTGCGAAGAAGTAATTAATAAAACAGATAATTATCAATTTTTTGATAAAAAAAAACTTCATTTCATAAAAATAAAATTACATTTTACTGATTTAATTTAAGAAAATATTTTTAAAAACTATTATTTTAAAATGTCTAAAAAATATTATAATATTATAAAAGTAAATAATAAAGGAAATCAAATAATTAAAATTAAAATACAATATGTTATACAATAAATCAAAGGTTTTTTAAATAAGCCTTTAAAACAAATGTTATTATAAAATTTTCCTTAAATTCAAAATATTATTTTGTTATTTTAAAGACTTTTGCGTAATTATGGAACATGTAATGTAAAATATAATTTAAACATTTTTTATTATTATTTTTTTAATGAGCAACAGTACTTTTATAATAGATATAAAATTAATTTAAATAATTATTTTTAATATTATTTTTTAATGAACAACAGTACCTTTATAACAGATAAAATAATAATTTAAATAATAATTATTATTTTTGAACAACACTATCTTAATAGTAGATATTTATGCTGACAAATGTCAGTTTCTTCTTATATTCAACATTTTATTTTACTTATTTTAAATAATTTTACATCAGATTTATAACAAAAATATAAACTATGTAATAATAATTTATGTATGAATAAAAGATCCAATAATACAGTTAAAAATAATGGGGAATTCCAAGGTTTAGTGGAATTAAGCAGAACATCGAGGTTTTTCAATGTTTAACATTATAAAAGGCAAACTGATTTCTTGTAAGAAATATAGACAATTATTTGTTATAGAAACTACCATTTTTTAGTCAAACTACTGTCGTTAGAAGACTTTGGCAAACCACTTAAATTAAATATGACAATCTCACGTCCGATCAGATTTTGTTGCACTTGACTAACTGTGTGCTAATAAATTCCACACGTAACGTAACACTCGATCTTGTGCAAACATTGACTTTGAACGTTTCGAAAGTGAAACACACACATTCCGGGAATCGATCAGGTGTACTCGTATCGAATTACCGGCAACCTGATCGATTTAACACCGACGCGTCTAGACTGTAATTACTGTTGACATATCAGTTGACTTTTTTACTCTGATTTTTAGGTGGCTACCGTTTTGGGCAAGACCTACCACCAGAAGTGTTTCACATGCCACCGCTGCCGACAGCCGTTCCCATCCGGCGAGAAGGCCACCCTCACCGCCAACAAGGAGGTTCTGTGCACGAAATGCGTCCAGATCCCCATCAGGGACGCCACTCCCAAGACCAGTCCCACGAATCATAGCGCCAACGACGACCTCACCAGTAATATTCAATTTATTCAAGTCCGTAATGATATTCATTCATTTTGTTTGCAGAATGTGCGGGATGCAGGGACGAATTGAAGGAGGGCCAGGCGCTGGTGGCGCTGGACCAGCAATGGCACATCTGGTGTTTCAAGTGCGGCTCCTGCGGCACAGTGCTCCACGGCGAGTACATGGGCAGGGACGGCGTACCGTACTGCGAACGCGACTACCAGAAACAGTTCGGCGTCAAGTGCGCCTACTGTAATCGGTTCATCAGCGGAAAAGTGCTACAGGTAAACAAGGGGGACCCATTGTCCGAAATTATGCCGGACAGTGAGATGGATAAGACCTTGTACATTATGATGAACGTTGTTTTATTTTGTGTGGGTATAAATATGAATTGTCAAAACAAGGTCAAGGACTATTATTTTAGGAGTATTTGCATGAACGAACAGCGAAAAAATATCAGCTATAAACTTGTTTTGTCTGTATTTTATTTTTATTTGAGCCAAACCATTTCAATATAGGTGTTTCTAGTCTTGATTTTATATTTTGATGAAACTCAAATGTCATGTTCCATCATTAATTTAATTCAGATTAACAGTGTAATATTTAAATGTTACCAATATAATTGTCATTATTTATTTTAAAGAAATTTTACAGATAGAGATGTTATAAAATAAAAAATAATTTAAATAAATTTTAAATTAATTACAAATTCTCATCAATTAAAAATAAAACAGAGGAAATAACATAATACAGACATTGTATGATAGAACAATCAATAATTTGTTTTAAATGAATAAAGTACGATATTACCTAGTTTCTCAATGTCTAATGAATGTAGAAACGTTAATTAAAATTCAGTTTTATATGTTGCATAATATCATCTATATAAATTTTAATCCCAACCAAAATATATTGAATAATTGATTATTTTAATTATGAAAATCACCATTATAATGGACAATTTTTTACGAGCACATTTATACCAAACGAAAAAATTTCTTGGTTTTGGAAGTATTTAGAAATGAACTGTTTATTAAGTAAACAATTGAGTATAGATAGTGTTTCATTTTTAATATTATTGAATTAAATAATAATTATAGGCACAAGAAATTGAACGTTACGTTCATATTTTTGGTAAAATCTCTGTCAATATTTATTTTATGTATAAGAAATACTTATATCAATCGAAAGGTTTTTTAATATCCGATATAATTAAGGTAAAAGATACATGGTGTTCCATTGAGAATAAAAAGTTGCGCACAAAATTAATCGTAATTAAATGACACCCTGTATAAAATTTGGAAGTACTAATAATGGTTCCTTATAGGAAAGCCTTTTGTTAATATGAGTGCTAAAAATGAACTTTCCATCATCAAAATTGATTACTTTACAAACATTTTAATTCGACCTTAAATCAGTCAAAATTGAAAAATAAAATAACTCAAAAACTATTGTGTTTAGATATAAGACATGGTATAGTTATTTTATTTGGAATTACATGTAGAATATAAAATATTGAAAATAAAGTTTTTACTTTCGGATATAAAATGATATTTTAAATAAATTAGAGAATCAAAATCTTTATTGAATTAAGTCTTTTCTAAGTAGTGTTCCATCAGAAATGAAATCCATTTCGTGAATCCTCTTTGTAGTGGTTGATTGCAGTATACTGGGTGACCAGTTGCAAACATGTTGCACGAGGATTTTACACAATATATTGTTTAATTTCTTCATTAGGCATTTAACATATCACAGTTAAAAATAACATAAAAAAGCTTTTAAAATATGTAGTATTCTATAAAAATATATTTTCTTCCTCTACCACCTTATATAAGTGTATTTTATTTTTTGGTTTAAGTTTTTTAATGCAAATATTTCTGATCAATCTTGATATACGTTTTAATTGGCGACTATCACGCTAAAAATATCACTATCAACAATATCCACACATAAGTATCATAATAATTATCAACGAACCTTGACTCCATTGCACACGAATTTTTTGGCAGGTGAAAAAAGATTTCTGGCCACTTGTGTTTTTTGAGCCCAAATTGAAAACAATCTAACTTAAGAGAAATACCTTTATTTATTGAGAAAATGCCATATTTTGAGAAATTTGATAAAACGTCTTATAAAATATAAAAAATATTGGAGTAATTGTTGTTTGGGCAAGTTATAATTTTTTTTCTTGAAACTTATTGTTCTATTGATTCTGCAGTATGCTTAAGTCATTGATATTAATTAGAACCCTTTTTAGGCCGGAGACAACCATCACTTCCACCCGACGTGCGCCCGCTGCACCAAATGTGGCGATCCCTTCGGCGATGGCGAAGAGATGTACCTGCAGGGCGGCGCCATCTGGCATCCGCGTTGCGGTCCGGGGCCCACCGAAAATGGCCAAATACTAAACGGATCCGCTGAAAACGGCAACTGCACGGACACGGATGTGTCCGTACGCGACTTCGACCGTCATAGCACCTCCGGTGCCAGCGAGATGCAGGTAACGATTTCTTCAGTTAGATCCAGGATTTTGTCGTATAATTCTCTGTAGGTTCATTTTAGAGGTACACAATATTTCGTTCGTTTTATTTAAATCATGTTTTGTTCAATTGTTTCAGTTTTTGCATGATTATTATTTAATTTTTTCAGTTTTCCATGCGTTCACGTACACCTAGTTTGAACGGTTCATTGTATAGTCCGACAAGCATGATTAGAAAGGTTTGTTTTTTGGTTAATTTTATTTGTTTTTAATTAGATTTTCTCTTAAAATACATTACTTCATTAATTTAACTACTTATAAAAAAAGAGTTGTGACATTGTGTTAAAACCTTGCAGCATTATAGTTACCGTACACCATCGCCAGGTTTAATATTAAGGGAACCAAAATCAGCCACTTTAACCGACGACATTTCTAGGATATACACTTATAGTTACCTAACAGAAGAGCCAACTCAAGGCTATTTAAGAAGACCCATAGACCCTTACGACAAAACTCCCGTCTCCCCTCATTTCCACCGACCAACCTGTAAGTAAAGCAACCACAAACCAGGTCCCATTGTAAAGTGTTAATTTTTTTAAAGCACAAAATTCCTTGAGGGGTAGCCAAGGAGCTGGCGGCAAAAGATTCGGTTCAAGGTCCGCGATGAAGATCCTCGTCGATTCGATACGCAGTGAGACGCCAAGACCGAAATCACCTCACATGAACAACGAGGAACCGATAGAACTAGCCCACTTCCCTGGTGCAAAACCACCTAAACCAGGAGAGGAACCGAAAATTGAAAGAGACGACTTCCCTGCACCACCTTATCCCTATACTGATCCAGGTACACATTCCCCACCGCTAAGATTCGTTGGTTACTCAATTTATGATTGTAGAGAGGAGAAAGCGCTGGTCGGACTCTTACAAGGGCGTGTCCGCCGATTCAGATGAGGACGAGGTCGATGGTAAAACCGCCAAGGAAATTGAAGACGAGAAACTGAAACGGGAGGAGGAGGAATTAAGCAAAATCGCCAGCGGAATAGGTAAAGTGTTCCTGAAGAATGTACAAGAACGGGAGAAGGTCAAAAAAATCAAGGCAGCTCACTTGGACCCTCGCAACGCTTCGAGGTACGTAAAACCTCACCAACCGAATGAAATGTCTAACAACGAACGTCCGTAGGACCCCCTCTGCCAACAAAGAGCCGGCGTACAGGCTACGCTACGATAATCCAATCGGCGCCAGCCCGTCAAGGAATCTGGACCATCAGAGGCCATTCGACGACGAGGAATTCGATCGTTCCATGAGCTGTCGTTCTTCGATGGGTCGTTCCATCGGCCAGATCCCAAACTACAACGGTAAGTGGGTACGATGCGGGCGAGCATAGACACGGCTTTCTTTAATCTTGAAACGTATTAATGAGTCTTAACTGAACGTGATTATTGATTAAACACGTGTCTGAGTTTCTAGCGACGCGTCCGGCCGTTGACAAAGGTGAGAGTTCGGCAGTTTTGGTGCTAACCACGTGCAAAACCATTCTGTATTCTGAATAGGATTTTAAACGGTTGGAGAGTGACATTTAGTTATAGAACTGTAGATACTGGATCAAAGAGTAGATGCGACTTCCATAACATTTGATGGTCCAGTACATTTTGAATTATTTAGTTAGTTTACAGATGTGAGCCCTTACAACTAAATCTGGGGAAAATATCTAGTCCAAATTTGTGATGTAGCTTGCTAAAAAGTAATATTTTAGTTTTAATTAATATTATATGCTGAATATTTGGTTGTTATGGCTCTTAGCATAAATTGTACAATTGTGTATAGAAATTCTAACTAAAAACAAGTGCTTTGTAAATATTTAATTTAGGAAAACTGTTTTATTCTATAAATTTTTAAACTAGCATATCATATGATAATAGAAAGCCCCTTTTGGACACTCAACTCGTGTAGTAAATTAAGCTCAATATTTCTAGAAAAATAATTAATCTATGGAATGGTTTTAAAGCATGAACGTCTCACGAACGGTTCCCGTTCAAAAATTTACAAACACGCGTTGTTATTGTTATACTTTATTTTAATTTCGTTTTTACGTATAATTTGCCATTATTACGTGCATGCCCGCTTTATATAAATTGCATTGTTTTATTTTCGTTGCGTTTTTCTTTTATTTGCATGTTTGTACAGTAGTGTCATCGTTGAGAAGTGTGCCCAAGCCCGGCTACGGACTAAAGTCGTCCACGCTGCCCTCTCGCAATGGTTACGTAAGTATCTGAATCGACGAACCCGTTGGAAACTTGTCCTGACACATTCGGGAACTAAGCATCCGACGACACAAAAACCACACAATACGCTTCAAGACTTACATCATACATGCTTCCACATAACATTGTTACCGTTGAGGGCATACGTAGGCAAACAATTTACAAAAATAACTACGAATTTATACTCGAAATTAATTCGTTGACTTGTTGCCTTCAGTTGTAAGTGCCCTTCGTCACGTTCCTAAGCCTGGTTATGGTCTGGCGCCTCGTTCTCACACATTCAGCTCATCTGCTGGTAGTTACCCCCAAATCCCTGTAAGTTTCCGTCGACTGTTTTTGACTGAGATTTTATTATTACTATTATTATGATCAACTTGCATGTCCTGTTTCCTTTCATTCATCGTTCTTGTATTGTTGACCAAAATTTAACCCCTTGAATTAACATGTCCTTGGTTTCTAACATGGGAAAGGTCGCATTAATTTTTGTCAAGAATATAATCGACGTTTAATCCTCTAACAATTCCGATTTGTATCGTAGGTTTTAGTGTCCGTTGCATGAATTTATGGGTGCCTTGTGTGACTGTCCTGTTCTCCGTATCCTTGCACGTCTCTTCAGCATTTGCATTTCACCAATGAGTGAGAGGAAGAGGGTAGCGATAACATGGAATGTGTTCCGTCCTCAATTTATTATTTTTATTTTGTTGTTATTATTTTTTTTAATCCCAGGATTGGGTGTGTAGTGTGTTTTTTGTGTACGTGAGTCTCCCCGTAAAATTGGGTGGATGTGTTTTAATTGACATGGTGATTGTATTCGCAGGGTGATTATTCGTTTAGCGGGATGGGTGCTAAAACCCACAGTACCGACTTCAGTTGCGGAAAATCCGATAGTAAGTATTGTTTTCGTTGCGACGAACTGGCACTAATTTTAAGTGTTGTCGTAAGTTTTTTAGTTAGCTTCTTTTTTTAAACAGGACTGAGTTTTCTGTTTAATTTAGATTTTTTACGAACATTGAACAGGACAAAATTTTTATACATGGGGATGCATGTTGTATTTTGCATATTCTTCCGGATTTGGAAAACAATAAAACACAAATTTCATTGAATGAACTTCCTAAATCTGATTTTTTTACTAGCAACATAAACTTCTGGTATTTCTCACAGGTTTACACAACTTGAAACTCGACATTGTAGTATAGTAGCTTCTTTTTATTTTTGAATTTGTCGAGCTTTTGCATGGTAATGATTTTTATACTAAAAATATATCCGGATGTATTTATAATATAAAAACAACCATTCCTATACTTAAACCTTTCGGTAATTATGTAATATTGAGAAAATTGATATACTACTCACTACTTTTGGTATATTTACGAGCAAAGTATGTACAATTAATGCTTTTTCTTCAGTTTCCACTGGATCCATCACCGATGTTGAAAGACGTGGCCTGGTATGTAAATAATGCTTCTATAACATTATGCAAGGATTCAAAAATGATTTTCCAAACTAATATAAAAATAATTAATGCATAAATTGTTTTTGAATCCTAAAATTTACAATCTAGCTTCTCTTTGCTGTACATAAAATTAACCCTGTATATTAATCAACTTATTATAATTTAATTTCTTCTGTATTTTTTAAATTTTCTTTTACTTATTTTGGTGATAATCAATATTTTTGTTAAATTTTCATTTATTTATTTTAAATGTTTCTTTCATTTCGATATTTCTTTCTTCCTAACTGTTTTTAGTGTGTGTCCTACAAATTGTGCTTGTTATTTTTATTAATACTGTTATTGGTGGTTTAGAACTCGGACATGCCGGTGTCGAGCACGTACACCGGAGGTCTGGGCCGTTACCCGGGGGGCGGGTACTCGTCACAAGTGCGACGATCCCTGCCCAACATGGCGCACTCGATGCTGATCAACGAGCCGGCCAAAATCTACCCCTATCACCTCCTGCTGATCACCAACTATCGGCTGCCGGCCGACGTTGACCGATGCAACCTAGAAGTAAGTTTTGCGACAACAAGTTAAAAATATTCATTAACGAAATTTGCTTGCAGCGTCATTTGTCGGACCAGGAGTTCGAGGGTATTTTCCAAATCGCCAGGCCGGACTTCTACAGACTGCCCGCGTGGCGCAGGAACGAGCTGAAGCGACGGGCACGTCTCTTTTAATACCACCCACCCATCACTGAAAAATCACCAGGAAGCTGCTTCGCGCTTCTCCTTACGGATTTGATTTGTTTTTATTCACCCAGGCGGCTTTACATTGAACTATTAGGCTTACGCAAATTGAATGAATCAATGTTTGTTGTAAAATTGTTTGATGTTCCTTGCAGATTTTCTGTTCGTTTGTTTTTTATTTTTTATTTGTAACGGTTCCGTAGAAATTCGATTAGGAATTTCAGTATTTTGCGTTAGAACACCAATGATTTGATTATGGATTTTTGCGGGACGACATTGACTGGTATTAAACTTTGCCATAGTTTAAGTTTAAACAGTTTTATGACAACATTTAGTATATATTAGATTTCTCAAGTGTCTTTTACGATAAGGCTTTATTTTAAAGGTTTATAGTTTTAATCTGTATGTATGTTTTTCATTTTAATAAATATATTTTTATATTGTTTTAAAATTAGTGAGAAAACATAGGAAATCTAATGAGATTTGAATTTTAAATACGTACAATTATTGCTATGGGAATAAAGTAAAAATAATACCTACTATTTTTAGTATAAGAAAAAAAATCTATTAGAACGATTTTACAATCGCTTATGGTTTTCCCAATGAGGAAAGGTATAACATTGACATCATGCGTCTAAGTATATAATATAATCAAAATTAGAATCCAGTGAATCCCCTGATGTCCGTTGTAAAATCTAGGCATTAGATTGCTTTAAATAGTATATTGCTTTGGGCTAGTCTTTTAATAATTTGGTACAATTAGAGAGCTATTATTTATAGATACCGGTGTATATTTTTATATTTATTTTTACGATAAGAGTTGTATTCAATTGTGATGAAAATAAAAGGGAAACAACTTCAACCTGCAATAGTGCTATGCCATTCTTAATAAGCACGTCTGTTTTCAAGTATATGAAGAGATTTGTTTGTATTATTTTAATTTTAATAAACGTGTACGTTTTATATACTTATACTTATTTATTATTGGTTGTTTTTATTTTAATAGAGTATGTGGATTAATTGTAAAAATTATTTATTCAGTTTATTACTGGCTTTTGTTTTAAAATAAGTTTAAAGCACAGCTCATTTCAATAAATATATGATATAATAAACAAGTTGTATTACTTACCTGAGTCCATTTAGTTATATTACATAATCAAAGGAGTGGTTTTGATAAAAAAAACACATAAAGAATGAATTTTTATTTTCGAACTTCAGTTATATTTATATTATGTAGGATGATGCACTTAATCTAATAATAGCTCATAGTTGAATAATATATAATCATATAAGTGGTTTTGTGGGAGAAAATCTAGTAATATCACATTGAATCTCATAATGATAAATCATTTTGTTATGTTCACTCGCATTATTTCAGATTAATCAAAACCGCATGTCATTAAATGAAATAATAACCACATGGAAAAATAACCGGTGACCTCAAAGAGGTGGTTTGCTTCAAAGTTGTTATCAATTGGATTATAACGTCCGAGAATATGTTTTGCCGGCTTGGGGACACTTAACAGTTATGTAAATTACATTCAAGGACGAACTTTGTTCAAGTTGTCTCGCGTCTTAAAATAAAACGAATGACTACATTAAAAACCGTGCGAGTTCGTTACCGGGGTTTTTTCTTTAAATTCTTTGAAATTGTGGGATTTACTCAAATTTAACCGATAAAACCACAACTTGCTAGAAAGTTTATCGAGAAATGAAAAAAGGAAATTGATTTGAGATGATTGTAGTACTAAGTAACATTTTTTGCAATGTGAATATTTTTTACGCTACTTTTTATGATGGTACTTTTGAACTACTCCATGGTTGCCAAACGTATTCTTTCCAAAAGGGAAAACTGGATCTGTAACAAAATTATTTAAAAAATTATAAAAAAGCATTTTAAACAACAGGAAATAATTAGACAAAATTAATGAGCGATACCAGTTTATCTACATAAAAACTAAAAAATTCTAAATTAAAAAAAATTAAATACATTAATGGTCCTTATTATAGTATAGTAACTTTTTAAAATGTTTATTAACGTATTTTATTGAATTAATATAATATTAATTTACTATTGTTATTTTTTACAGTATTATAAAAACAACTATATTCTATAAAATATATAAAATACAACTGATATCAAAGAAATACTAATATGTACAGTATGGGTGATTTACGACGGAAAGATCTTTGCAATTTGTGTTCACACACACAAGTCTGAGAATATTTTAGAAAAATTAAGATAAGTTAATTAAATTTACTCTTTGATGCGAACATATATTTTTTAATTTTTTCACTTTTAACATAATTAAAAATTCTAAAATCTTTTTCAAAGAGTTCATTTTAATAAGTTGCTATAATTTTGACCACTGCCGAATTTTAAATATATACAGTGGTAGAAAAATATATGGAATATTTTTAAAAATGGCTTTTTGTCCTCAGGGATTTTTCATATCTGTTGTAATGGTGTTAAATGAAGTGGTTTCTAATGAAACACTTAACCCCCGATCTAAGTCTGTTACTGTTAATTTTTTATGAATATTTTCATACTTTTTTCCTGACCAAATTGAATTTTTATTAAGAAAATCAGTAAAGACATCTGTAACAACTAAATAAATATTCCATATTTTTTTCCATCGCTGTATTTAATCTTGGCTGCTTCTGTAAAACTAATATATAACTAAAAGTTATATATTATGATTTGCAACTGAATACTTAGACCTATCTAACTTATAAACTCAAAAAGTATATTAAATGTCAATTTGTCACTGTAATTGTAAAAATTGAAAATTGTCATTAATTTACATAACCTCAAAAATATAAACTGTCAATGAAATGTAACGTCAAATTGACAATTCACAATATTATAGATAAAATAAACTTAGATCATCTTGCGACAAATGAAAGGTAGTCAGGACTCTTATAAATTGTTCAAAGTTCTAATACAATACGATTTACTTATGGAGGAACAATCCCCAACCGAAATATATAAGAGAAGCATCGGCAACATGGCGCGAGTTGAGCGCAAGTTACACATGGCGATCGACGTAGTTGGATGTCTATGAGCGCGCGCCCGTCCGCCACATGACAGCCGCTCTCGTAGTGGGGGGACTAGTTTCTCTTTCTATTACTTTCGAGCGTGGTGGCATCCTGGTGCCCTAAATTTTTGTGACGATTGCACCGCGAAAAAAAACCCAAATACGAATCTGTCATCCGAAGTTTGACTGCCAGAACGTGTACCGGTCGAACGTAGCACCCGATTAACGTGACTATTATGAATTTTGAGGATTATGAAACACTACCAACAAACAATGTAGGTACGCATATGATTGCCGGAGCGATCGCAGGGATCATGGAACATTGCGTAATGTACCCGCTCGACTCGGTCAAAGTAAGTGAAACAATCCGTCAACCAGACAATTCTTCCGCAACCGATGGGCCGAAAGACAAGAAATGTCACTGGCCAGTTTTAAGGTTAAGTCGGCCACAAGTCCAATTGGTAACGAGTGAATGAATTTTTCAGACCCGGATGCAGAGCCTAGTCACGTCCGGGCGGGAAGGCATCAGCGAAACGCTGCTCAGGATGATCCGGCACGAGGGCATGCTCAGGCCAGTCAGGGGCATGTCTGCAATGGTTGTTGGTGCTGGACCCTCACATGCCTTGTACTTTAGCAGTTATGAATACCTGAAAAACACACTTGTAAAGTACAGTAGTAGTGAAAAATATCATACGGCCGTTTATGGTAAGATGTTACACAGTTTATCTAGTGTTGTGCATTGAAATTTTCGTATTTGTTTAACAAGTCATGAAAAAAAGTCCACAGGATAATCATAATCATAAATTAGTGTTGTCACAACAATTTTTATTCTGTTTATGTGCATGTCACAATGTTATTAGTTGTGTGGCTAATTATTTTAATTCACCTTCAGTTAAAAATTAAACATTAACAAATGTAAAACAAATTGATTGACTTGCAAAATGGTGTGATTGTGGGATATTTTTATAAAAATTTAAAATTGATATACTTTTCCATTATAAAAATTTACACTTAATCTTTAAGTAAATATATATTTTGGTGACCTTGAATTTAATGCTTTTGACACGGCAAATTTGAATTGGAAGATTAAGGAAAGTTTAGTTTAATTTATTTTTAGTACAAATACAATATGTAACCACTAATTTAAATGCATAATGTTATAAATTCAGTTGTCATGAATTCTGGTTCATCTTAGCAAGTTTACTTTTTATGTAAACATTACATTGACCTTGAAGTTTTAATTAAATTAATATTTACAGTGGTACATTTAAATGATGAATTATGACAAATTAGGAGTATAAAATTTCAGATAAATCTGCTATAAAGTTATGAGTTTTAAATTGTATGGAAATTTGTTTTTAGTACAAATTGAAATTGAATTTCAAACATTTCCTTTACAAATGCAAATCGTGGAAGTACATATAAACCATTTGTGTTCAAATCATGAATATTTATTGGAAGTAATAATGATTATTGAGCTGTAATAAAGATGTTATCAATTAACTTTGAAATGCATTTTAATTTTACAGATTTTTAATAGTTGTTCACTAATTTTTGTAATTATTAATCAACCTTGGCAGTGATAGTTAAAATTGTCCAGTCATGCCAAAGTTTATTTAATGTAGGCAGATATATTTGTCATTATTTTTATGATGTTTGGATTAATTGTTTCCAAATTAATTAAATAGTATTTACAATTGTGGACGTTATCGGTACGTGTTGAGATAAAAGTGTATGCAGATTTAGGTCGAATGTAAATTCATTGAATAAACAAGGCGCTTCCATGAAAATATTTTTACTTTGTATTTTAAAAATGTCACTGAAACGTAGAAAATTAATTTATCACTTTTAGATACAACTTGGCTCATTTGAAAGCGGCATACCTTTAGAAAATTTATTTTTTCTCCCACTTTCAATTTTTTTTTTCAAGTGCAGCATGAAAATATATACATAAAGAAAAAATTTCACGTTTTTTGGCCCAAACCCAAAGTAAACAAGATAATTTTTTGAACATGAAAATTGAAGAAATACCGGCAAATTTTACATTGAAAATCTAACTTCACCAAAATTAAAAATCATATTTTTTTATTAATTTTTTTTTTCAAGTAATATATATAATAAAATACAAATTATCTTATTTTTCAAGAACATTGGAATATTATACTGATATAACTTAGGCAATCAAAAAAATGTATGTGATTAGAAGATTTGTCTATGAATTAAAATTTAAAATTTGAAAAATGTAGTTTTGAAAAAGCGAGTTTAAATATAAAATAATTGATTTCCTTGTTATGAATAGAGAAATATCATATTTAGACCTAATCTGCTATTCCAGGTCCCTATAATTCACATTCCTCTTCTTCAAAAACCGTCTTTTGGGCTGCTATAATTCATCTTCGAGATATCGACCCTCTTATAAAGCTGCTCATTGACTGATCTCCGTTTATGTCGATACCCAAAGGGCGCATCACAGCCACTAAACTATTTCAAATGCATTTTTAATCATAGGGCCGGAATTGATATACGAAAAGTCACATTTTTTACAAGTTTTACATATCACTAAATTGCTAATTGCATAAAAGACCATCAATCATAATATTCGTCGTTACAACCCCACTGGTAAGCTCCGTAGTAAACATAACTTGAGCATCTACTCTTCAAAAAGTTGTAACTCCAAAACTATTTGAGATATTCATTTGAAATTTTAGTATATTATTTTTGAAGGTATAGGCTATTAATTTCAATTTTTCAAAGTTCCAAACTAGGTGTCCCCTTCATCCATTGATGTAGTTAGATTTTCTAAAAAAATTTGCTTGTGTAGTTTCTTTAATTTTCAAAAATAATTACTCTATAGGTTTGGGTTTTTGTCAAAAAACGTGAAAAAAAAGTTTGTCTAAATGGGACAAAAATTTTATGACGTGTCCCGCTTTCAAATGGGTCACACTAAATGTCAGTTGGGGGGTCCAATTTTAAAAATTAAAAATCAGGTTGTATGAATCACGTGTAATTTATAAAACGTGAACCCAATTTAGAATATGATGATTAAAAAGGTGCGATGAATCGATTTATTATTACTATTATCATCATGACAATCGAAAGAGATAAAACTAATTTACAATCTCATCAATGCAAAGTCACTTTCCTCGCACTATTTTTTCATCTGGCTCGATGATTATTTAACATTGGCGAAACGCATTTCCGGAGGAGGGTCAAGGGTGAGTGACGACCTAGGTGTGTAATTTACACATCAATTTGCAATATCGTTCGTCGCATTACGTATGTTTTCGGTCGACCTCTGGTTTCAATTAACCTATACATCCGTTCAATCGTCCGGCAAAACCCAATAATTAATATTCAGTGTGGTGATTTAATAAATGTATTGTCGTCAGATATGCTGTATTGCCGTTTCGCCCACGTCAGTTGACTGCACACATTTTAATCTTAAAAACTGATGAACCGTATGAAATTATATTAGGGGCGTTTAAATAACAACGTAATGGCTTGCGTCTTTTCGTAAATGCATCGCAAAATGCATGAGAGTGGTCACATAGTTTTATTTAAATGTAGATGTTCCACGAATCGTGAATAAATTAATCAACATGCACTTGGCATCGTAGTTAAACTACAATTATAACGCAGATTTCGGGGAAAAACCTTATGATGGTATATAAAGATTTATTGAAATGATCTAAGAGTAAGTCGGTGGTGGTTTCAAATTGTTATTCTCGAGAAGTGGAGATTTAAAATAAAAAGATGACCTTTTGGCTTTTGATATTTGCTTATCGCCATTGTAGAAAACAAACGGGGTTTAATTCTGTGCTATTAATATTCACACAACTAAGAATCAAGTGGGTTATTAATATCTAAAATTCTGAAAAACTTTCTATCAGTCTAAACAGTTTTATCAAAAAAATTATATTTTTCCCGTAATGTACTATAAGCCATTAGTTTATCTTTATTTTCATAGCAATCTAAAAACGTGATGAGAAATTCCAAGCTTAAATATGAAATAGTTTCGTAACTTATCTAAAAACGTGATGGCTCAAGTGTAGAGTATATCAAATTTGCCGTTATCAAAGGGAATAGTTTCGGGTGCAAAATTTTATTCACAGATGGAAAACTACAGATTTATCTCAATTTCCACAACTTATTGATGTGATGTAAG
Source organism: Aethina tumida (assembly GCF_024364675.1). Classification (NCBI taxonomy): domain Eukaryota; kingdom Metazoa; phylum Arthropoda; class Insecta; order Coleoptera; family Nitidulidae; genus Aethina; species Aethina tumida. Next base: position 16,704,128 of record NC_065439.1, read on the forward strand.
AAAGTCGAATAAAACATCCCAAAAAAAAGATAAATCATTTCAATCCATTTAAAATTGTTCAGAAATGTTTACGTAATTGTGGCTCGTGAAACCTTGAATCAAGATTATATTTACTTATACGTGATATTATCTAAAATGATATATTTGATTTTAAAATAGATATATCTAAATACACACAAGTATAAATGCAATGCTTTATTCTGATATAATTTTTTAGGAGCCTCAGGATGTATAGCAACATTACTACACGACGGAATCATGAACCCTGCGGAAGGTAACTTAAGCAATTTGTGGTCAAAGCAAGGGAAACAACTTTATTTATGTTGCAGTGGTGAAACAACGAATGCAAATGATCAACTCCCCCTACAAATCGGTGCTGCAGTGCGTCTCCCACGTGTACAATACTGAAGGACCTCGAGCTTTCTACCGATCCTACACCACCCAGCTGACAATGAATGTACCCTTCCAGAGCATCCACTTTATGGTCTACGAATTCGCTCAAAAGGTACCAACGACGCCTATCCGTTTGAACATCTTCAACTTCAGTTGTTTTGTAGATAACAAACAAGGAGGGCACGTACAACCCCACCGCCCACATGCTGAGCGGCGCACTGGCCGGCGCCGTCGCCTCGGCCATCACCACACCCCTGGACGTGTGCAAGACGCTGCTGAACACGCAACAGACAGGCAACCCCACGGGCCTGGTGCAGGCGGTCAAGACCGTTTACAGGTTGGGCGGTCCGGGCGCCTACTTCAGGGGCATGCAGGCGCGTGTCATGTATCAAATGCCGGCGACCGCGATCTGCTGGTCCACCTATGAGTTCTTCAAATATCTGCTTGGTAAGTGGCGGTGAATCGAGACCCTGAAACCGTACGATTTGTTGTACGATTGAAAAATGGGAGATTTGGCACGGGTTAGATGGAAGACGTGTCACGGAATGTTGACGTGAATATTTGAAGAGTTAGCGAGAGATCCGATAAAACAAGTTTGTGCCGTAGAATTTGTGATTTTGTCAATAAAATGTCTCTTATTTATTTAATTTGTTATTATTGTTTCAATGATAAGCTATAATGACGACAAGATAAAAGTGTGCTTAAAGTAAATTTATTAATATTAAAAAATGACTAACATAAATTTTAATGTTAAAAATAAACTGTAATGTAATTTAATTATTACTGGTTCATAAGACAATATGAATTCATGTCTTAGTCTATAAACATGAACACAATGTAATTATAAAATTAATTCTATGCACTTAAATTGTTTTTCAATGGGGGACGCATTTACGTAAAAGATTAAAGATAAATTGGCACTTTATTTAAACACTTCACACATGCACTAGTATACAAGCATCGTCGGTAACATTATAATTTCAAATAAAATTAAAACCTATACTCAATAACGTAGATAATTAAATTAAAGGTAAATCGGCACTTAAACACTTCAACTTTTTCACATGTAATTTATTTGTTAAAATAGAATTGAAAATAAAATTAATATATAGATTTATTTAATCACTATGCAAACTAAAACACTATACATTTATACACATTATAAAATTCAAATCTAATCTCATTTACGTAAATTATTAAACTAAACATTAGCTTAACTGCCTGGTTCATTCTTAAGAACTGCCCCGATAATTAAGTGTAGACAAATACTTCAGATTTGCTTATAAAACAAAAATAGTCTAAATAGATGTGAGCACGTCGCATCGGCCCATCGGTGAAGATGATGACGTAAGCTAACATATATATAATAAATAAAACATAAATTGGCACATTAATTTTACGCGTTTAAATCTTTTTTTATTTCATAAATCATCATTTTAATCTCAAATTATAAACTAATATTGTGTATATTTCAAATAAACTTAATATTTAATTCTATGCACTTAAATCGTTTTTCCATGCACATAAATGATAATTAAATTTTAAATCTCATAAATCATATACTAATATATAAATATATTGTTTATATTTCTTGGCAATTAAATTTCAAATCAAAGTCAAACTTTTTGCCTATATTTTAGGAGTAGAATTTAAAATAAAATTAATATATATTTATTTATTCAACAACTGAAAGTACAGACTTAAAAGTTAATTCTGATACTAATATTGTATTATTTTAAAAAAAATAACCAAATAATTGGTAGCGTAATTAAACACTTCACATCGTGTGTTAAAATTAAAAACATTGTCGGTATTTCTTTTAATATTTTTGTTTCAAATAAAATTAAAATCTGTATCTATTTACCCACTTGAAATACACAAAATTTAAATTAGTTCTACTCACCTAAACCGTTTTTCAATGAGGAATGCGTTCACGTAAATGATTAAATTAAAGATAAAAAGTCACTTTAAATCTTACAAATCATACATTAATATAAAAATATATTATGTATATTTCTCAGTACTAAAATTTCAAATAAAATTGTTACATATTTGGATTTATTTAACCCCTGAACTTATACGAAATTAAAATTAATATTTAATTTTATACACTTTACTTGCTTTTCAATTAAATAAACATTCAAGTAGTTTTATTATATAAAAATATATCATGTATATATTTATTAGCATTAAAATTTTAAATAAAATACGTAATTTTACGTAATTAAATTGTTTTTCAATAAAGGAGACATTCATGTTAGTTATTAAATTGAAAATTAAAGTGGCGCTACATATAAATGGTATTGTATAAATCTCTTTGAATTTGAATTTCAAATAAAATTAATATTTAATTATATGCACTTAAATCAATTTTCAATGAAGGTCTTAATGACGTAAATGATTAAATTAAGGGTTAAGTGGCACTCCATTTATATCTTGCATACATTAATATAAAGATGAATATAAGAACTTCAAATATAAGTAATAATTAGATACATTTATCATGAAACGTATACTAAATTGAAAATTAATATTTAATTCTATGCTTAACTTAAATTGTTTTTCAACAAAGAATGCTTATTAAACTAAAAAAAAATGACATTTTTTATTAAAATAATACAATATAATCATATTGTTTGTATTATATAACAATATTTTCATAAATAATAAATAAAATAAACTAATTCGTTAATTTATGTAACTTCTTGAAATACAAAAAGTTGAAATCAGGAAATAGTTTACTTATTTACACGTAATTCGTTTTTAATGAAAAACATTAGATATATATTAATTATATTTGAAATGTTGAAATACCACATAAAGTATGTAAAATTAAAAGTTAAATTTAAATCGTTTTTTAATGAAAAAACATTTATCTAAACGATGAAAATTAAAGATAAGTGACACTTAATTAAATAAATCTAGATATTAATTTTATTTGAAATTCTAACGTTGAAGTAGAACAGGAAGTGCACAAAATTATAGATAAATTGACACTTAATTAAATAAATTTAGATGTTATATTTGTTGAAAGACAGCTGCAAATATAATATTATAATTTACACTAAGAAAGATTTTTTAATGAAAATACATTTATCTAGATAAGTTGACACTTAATTCAATAAATATGGATATTAATTTTGTTTGAAATTCTAACTATAAAAGACAATTCATATTTTATTTTATATTTTTTAAAAACATCAAATTATTTTCTAATATTTTTGTAGGTAACGCACCTGAGGTGAGACAAGTGATAGCCCCGATAATAGAGGAAAAACCAATAAAACTCGAAGCGCCAGCGATGGCGGAAAAGATCAATCTGAAACCGAGCCTGCCGCCGCGGGAGCTGCCCGCCATGTCCGGTGCCGGCCTCTACGGCTCAATCTCGTTCAACACGATGCACAACGCCGACACCACCTTTAACCGCCGACAGAAGGACACGATTTTGGACATTGTACACACATAGTTCCATTGAAATTTTGTTTTATGATTTTATTGTAAGTATTATTACGCCCAGTCACCGTTGTTGAATATGTTCGTTTTCTATTTTATTTTTATCGGTTTTGAGAAATTGTACAGATGTATTATACTTAGTGCCGATCTATCTTACCAGTTGTAAAATATCTATTTTAGGTAAAGAAGATTTGTTGGCCTGGTAAGGTAGCAACGCAAACCAAAAACAAAAAAAACATTGTTGACAATACGAAGCACATAAGTGTCATATCTTTAAGGTTTAGATCTATGACTTAAATTGTACTACTCATTTTCGAAATTACCACAAACAAAACAAAAGCAAAATAAATCAGGAAGAATCGGAATCCTGGTGGTGCCGCTGGTGCGTTCTTCCTGGTTTTTTTAAACGACGTATGTTAAGAATAAATTGACTAGTCATATATATTTTAGTGAAGTTTGAAATTTATGATCGCGCTTTTTTTTTAATTTTCACGTTCGGATGCTTGTTAATTTTTATTGGTTCGTCTCCATTTCAACCGAGACATTGGAGTGAGTTTTTATGTCAATTATATTCTACCATTGTTTATGTACATCACCTGTTTTTGTATGTTAATTTTTATTGTTTATTTAACATTTAAATTGTATAACTTGTTCTGTGAATACTTTTCAATTTTGAAGTGAGATGAAAACGCAATTGTTGATACGAGCATGACTAAAATTATTTATTTTTTAAACGCCCTAAGGGTGACTTGGAATTATACATATATGATAGCCGATACTTCCTCTGATTAAATAAAAAGAGCGTTTGAAATGTGATGTCGAGAGTAGTGTAAACAATTAATGTACATATTAAGGGACTCTTGGTTTGCATCCAAATCTCATTGTCAATTTAAAATGAAGGAATTCTAAAATGAAATTTACTATGTATATAATGTGAAAAGTTAGTGATTGGCCGCTTTAAAGGGGTGCAAACCGATTTTTTTAGTTATTTTGTAGCTTGCCATAATTTGATTGGATAACAAATCAGATGTTGGTCGACGGTTTTGATGGGAGATGTTCTATTTATGATTTATTTCGATAATATTTCCGGCTAGGTATTATTTTCCGCCGGAAACGTTGTCGAATAATCTAACTGCAGAATATATAAAATTTGATGTGAATCTTGAAAATGAACACGATTATCAAAACAGAATTTATTTGAGTTTTGTGTATTTTGCAAGTGTAGGATTAACTGAAACTATTTACTATTACTGAGTACTATTATGAGAGTTTATTTTTATTTTTTGTTTAGTGCTCTGTATTGGTCATCACAGATGACGCTGTTTAGGCTGTGATAAAGTCCTTATCAACTTTTTTATGTATGATATTGACTTCGTTCAGATGGGAGTACTATCATATACCTCTTTGATTTAATTAGGAGTTCTTTTGCAAAGTAACTTCCTATTATTGTTGTGATAAGGGACCTTGTCACTGACATTATGTACATCCGTTAGTTTGTGTATATTTTTGTTTTTTTAATATAAAATTTATAAAAAAACACAAACTTTATTTAAATATAATAATGTTACCGAATTAGTGTTTTATTCCTGTGTTAACCCATATCATCCTTTATCCATTACAATATCCAAACCACTTTCATAAAGTTTATTAGAATATATAGCTCTAATTTGTTTTATTAATCAAAATATACATAAATTAATTTAATTTCAAGAATAAATAGTAAGATATTTAAAATTTTATTCTTCAATATGAATTGTTAAAATTATATTAATTTACTAATGTCGTTTTACATTAATAATTTCATATTCTTATTATATTATTATATCTACTTATATTAGCTTTTATATTGAATTTGGTTCTGTCATGATTCTACATGTTTTCTATAGGGTTGATGTAGATTTGCGTTTGCAATCGTCGTGATAAAACAGTTTCAAGAGATAGCTTACACCAGAAGCAGACAACCATCGCCAAGAAGATATTTAAAAAAATGTAAATTTCGTTAGTTAAAGAGGTAATTAAAAATATAGCAATCATTTAATATTCATCTACTTGTATATTTGTTTCATAATAATACGTGAAAATATATGTATATTTCAAAAAGAAGATTGATTTCAAAAAGAAATGAATGAATGAAATATTTTAAAAGAGAAGTTAAGAAAGTTTAAACGCCGTTTCTTAATAAAGAGGATTAAAAATCTAGTACATTATATATATATATACGTATATGTATAATTATACAAGCAAAATAATATAATAAATAATAAATAATTAAAAACAAAAAAAATGTAAAAATGAAAAAATTACTTCACAAATTGTATCATTATTCAATGAAATACCAAAAATTATTCCACTTAAATAAAAAGAATGATGTAGTAACGTGGTATATTTAAAAAATATAAATTTTTCATAATATATTAATTAAAATGATAGAATTAAGTGATAAATAATACAATGACAAGAAAACAAAAATAAGCCCATGTATGTATATCTAATTTTATTTATGTCTATACAAATTATGTGTATATTATATATAAAGATACTATTTCCAATAGAAAATAATTAAATAAAATATATACTAATATTTATAAATGTTGATTCGACTTTTCGTTGCTATGAATATTAATTTAGACAGTCACATCAAGACATTTTCTGTCATCAGTTCGATCATCATCATCATTCGTAAATTTCAGTAATAATTAAAGATGAACAACGGTGCATGTCAACGCAAGCCGGTAATGAACCTTATTTTGTATAACTGTATAACTAAAAACAACAAACCTTTTAATTAATGATTTCCCTAATGTTAATTTAACAAGCATAGAAATACTTCACAATAGGTGCACAGATTTGAAACATATATACAAGAGGGTTAAAAATTGTGTCGCATGTGTAGTAATTTTTTTATAAGGGTTTAAAGTAACTTAACAGGAGGAGACGTCACTGTCAAAGTTTTAATATTAAGGGATATGCTAAAACAATCTATTGTATCTTTTTATTATAATACCTCTTTGGTTTTTTATTGGGTAACTGCAAATTGTAACTATAAAATTTCTTATATTATCTATATTTCTTATTCAGAGAGGAGCACCAGAAGATTCTGACCCAGTTACGTTGGAAGACCTGTTAGAAAACTACGGATTGACTGTGAGTATTCCTTTAAATTGTAACAAGACGTACATAATAAACTTATTGGAATCGTCCAGTCTCAGGATATCAGGGTTACACCAAAGAAGAAATGCGCGTTGAAGAAATTATTAAAAAGCATCACACCACCTGTTGATAAGAAGAGACTCGTACGTCCTATTCTAATAATACACCGCAAATGATTAACTGTTGATTGATTTCCAATTTACAGCCAAGAAGTCCAGAATCACTCATCACACCACGACAACTATTTGGAGTAAGTATTGCAGTTGAAGTTTTATACACCAAAATCTTTTTGGTGTCTTCAATTAGTTATTTTTGATTCAAGACGTTCTTCTCATTTTCTATTTTTTCAGCCCGAGTCATCTGCATACACACAACCAGGCCCTATGATGGTGAGTATTTTCTATAATATTTATCCGTAATTCAAAATTTATTTTTACAGCCAAAACCGGTGAGTAATTTTGTGAGTTCAATCTATTTAACTGAATTAATGATCGTATAATTTTGGCATTATACTACTAACGTCTAATTTCTAAACTATATATAAATTAATTTTATTTTAATAATTTCCAGTTAAGCTATGTAAGTACACGTTGAATTTACATCAGAATAAAAAATTAAGAACTACATTTTTTAGAATATGCCTCCAACTCCACCGGTAAGTAACCATACATTCATAAAGTTTGTCAAGGGTTGACGATAATTTATTATATTTATTAATATTGTTTTGAATTAATTTATTTTTACTTTTCAGATGCGTGACGTAAGTACAAAACAATAGATATTAACATTTTTCAAGTCTCTTTAGCTATTTGATTTGTAATTATTCATTGTATTTTAGAGTTAAAAGTGAAATTGAAATATTTTTTTTTTCTTTTAGATGACTCCACCAGAGGTAAGTGGAAAGAAAATATTAGAATATATTATTCGAACTTTGATATATTCTATATACATTAATATAATATTTTATGTTTTTTTTTCAGTACATTAGTATGCCCGTAAGTAAAGCTTTAACAAATTTAATATATTAAAATCTTTAAATAAATTATTAATTAATTTCTTTTTCATTTCTTTTTGTTTTAGGGCAATGATATGTGCAGCGGCGTAAGTATATGCTTTTCATATATTATACGATTAAAATTTACACAATATTTATTTCAGATGGGCTTTCAGAGTGCTACTGACGTAAGTGTAACTTTTTTATTAATTATAAAATATTTTTCATGTTGATATTATATTAGTAAGAATAATTTACAATACATATTTCATATTGTCAGAGTAATTAAGTGTTGGGCACTGAGATCATACTATAATCATGTTCAATTTTGTTTCATTTGATCCATTCACCTTAATTCACTGAATAATTGGCAACTGTGGTACCGAATTCGTTTTGATCGAAGAGAATTTAATTACAGATGTAGGAAGTTTAAATTTAAATAAATAATCAATATTGAAAGGAAAATAAATTAAGATTTAAGTTTGCCATAATGTTTCTGCTTCATTCATTTTAACTATGTAAAGCTTCATGAAACTTTAATACCATATTTCAGTCATATGTTGGTAAAACTTTTTAACTTGTTCAATAATTTTAGCATTAATTGATTTCATTAGATCAACGAATTTAATTTTCTTCAGAATTTTAAAAATCTAAGAGGAAAACCTATGTCTGAAAGATGAAATTTATAAACGAGTGTATTTGTTTATTCCATTTAAAAGTGAAATTAAAATAAAATGTTTTATTTTTAGATAATGACTCCACAGGTAAGTACAAAACATTATTAGGAATTAAAAAATACTTATAACATACATTAATAAAATGTTTTGTTTGTGTTTCAGTTACATAATATGACAGTAAGTATAAATTTTTCAATTTAATATATGAAACCTTCAAAGCAATAATTATTTAATTCCTTCATTTTTATTTGTTTTAGTACAGTGGGATGACCAGCGTAAGTATAAATATGTTTATTTCATGTGATTAAATTTTACTTAATTGTTTATTTACATTTAAATATTTTTTTAAATTTAAGTGTAATTTTTTTATTTATTTATGACTAAATTCTGAACAAAATTTTTATTTCATTAAAATGAGATATTTTTCACTAGTTTACTAAGTTTCTTTTTAAATATTTTCAGAATAATTGAGTGCTGAACACGAAATTCATTTTATTTATTTCTTATTGTACAAATTTATAAGGGTAAATGAAGTTTTTCGTTTGTCACATTGCTTATTGCGCTGTCTAGAATAAATAGCAAGCCCGATCAATACAAACATTATTTCATTAAATAGGTAAGTAAGTTATTCATCCAACTGTGCCTAATTCATTCAGAAATGAAAATGCTGTGATGGAAAGAAAATAAATGGATATTCAAATATTCTGCCATATCTCTTCTTCACCTATTTGAGCCGTATAAATCTTCATTTATTTATTCCTAAAACTTGAATGAATAAGAATCACAGAGAATCAATCAATTCTCAGTTTATTTGAATAAAATATTGTAATTTTGTAACAAACTCTTTCGGTTCATCTTATCACTATACTTTTTTATCCAATCTTAATTTACCAGGTTTTGAAATTTTTATAAGTGAATAAGCTGATTAAAAAAGTGTTGATATTGATATATTGAAACTTATTGCTCGAAAAAATTGACGAATGTGACTGAAAATTAATCGAAAATTTCATGAAATTTCAACTTAAATTTGCGCTGCAAGTTAGTTATTCCAATTCAAATGAATTATGCATAGTTGGTTGCATAATTTACTCACCAATGAATGATCAATGAATATAATTTCCTTGTTCAGCACATCAATTGCTTCAAAAAATTTAAAATGTTCTATATCTCAAAGATATAGAGTATAATTTTATTCATTACATTTGAGTTAAAATTGAAATTAAAATATGTTTTCTTTTAGTTGACGGTGCCACTGGTAAGCCTAAAACATTATAAGCAGTATTTGAAATTTGATATACTTTTAGAGTACAATAATTTTTATTTGTTTTTCAGTTATCTAATATGACCGTTAGTATAACTTTTACAAATTTAATATAATATATAAAGAAATAATTATTGCTTCTTCATTTGTTTCAGACAGACGCTTTGATTCGGGTAAGTACACTTTTTTATATTTGATATTACTTATTTATTTTGTATTATTTGTTTCAGATGGGTAACACGAGTGGCGTAAGTATATATTATTTACATTTCCTATAATTTATTTTAATTTCATACAGAACTATTAGTTAATTGCTTATTTATTTTGATTGTTTGTTTCAGCCAGGTGACAAGAGCGGTGTAAGTACATTTCCATATTTTTTATGATTTAGTTTCGAACAGAATTAATTATTAATTAATTGCCTATTAATTTTAAATTATTTGTTTCAGATGGGAAACATGACTGGCGTAAGTATTAATTCCCCACGTTTTCTTTGATTAAACTTCAAACAAAATTAATTTATTAATTATTTATTTTTATTATTTGTTTCAGATGAGTAATATGAGTGGCGTAAGTATTATTTCTCCACATTTTATATGATTAAATCTCGTACAACATTAATAATTTACTGCTTATTCTTATTGATTATTTGTTTCAGATGGGTAATATGAGTGGCGTAAGTATATATTATTTACATTTCCTATAACTTAGTTTCAATTTCATACAGAACTATTAGTTAATTGCTTATTTATTTTGAATATTTGTTTCAGCCGGGTGATATGTGCGATGTAAGTACAACCTTTCCATATTTTTTATGATTTGGCTTCGAACAGACTTAATTATTAATAAATTGCGTATTTATTTTGATTATTTGTTTCAGATGGGTAACATGAGTGGCGTAAGTATAACTTTTTCATATATTATATGATTAAATATCCACCAAAATTATTAATTAATTGGTTATTAATTTTAAATTATTTGTTTCAGATGGGAAACATGACTGGCGTAAGTATTAATTCCCCACATTTTCTTTGATTAAACTTTCAACAAAATTAATTTATTAATTATTTATTTTTATTATTTGTTTCAGATGAGTAATATGAGTGGCGTAAGTATTATTTCTCCACATTTTACATGATTAAATCTCGTACAACACTAATAATTAACTGCTTATTCTTATTGATTATTTGTTTCAGATGGGTAATATGAGTGGCGTAAGTATATATTATTTACATTTCCTATAACTTAGTTTCAATTTCATACAGAACTATTAGTTAATTGCTTATTTATTTTGACTATTTGTTTCAGCCGGGTGACATGTGCGATGTAAGTACAACCTTTCCATATTTTTTATGATTTGGTTTCGAACAGACTTAATTATTAATAAATTGCGTATTTATTTTGATTATTTGTTTCAGATGGGTAACATGAGTGGCGTAAGTATAACTTTTTCATATATTATATGATTAAATATCCACCAAAATTATTAATTAATTGGTTATTAATTTTAAATTATTTGTTTCAGATGGGAAACATGACTGGCGTAAGTATTAATTCCCCACATTTTCTTTGATTAAACTTCCAACAAAATTAATTTATTAATTATTTATTTTTATTATTTGTTTCAGATGAGTAATATGAGTGGCGTAAGTATTATTTCTCCACATTTTATATGATTAAATCTCGTACAACACTAATAATTAACTGCTTATTCTTATTGATTATTTGTTTCAGATGGGTAATATGAGTGGCGTAAGTATATATTATTTACATTTCCTATAACTTAGTTTCAATTTCATACAGAACTATTAGTTAATTGCTTATTTATTTTGAATATTTGTTTCAGCCGGGTGACATGTGCGATGTAAGTACAACTTTTCCTTATTTTTATGATTTGGTTTCGAACAGACTTAATTATTAATAAATTGCGTATTTATTTTGATTATTTGTTTCAGATGGGTAACATGAGTGGCGTAAGTACAACTTTTTCGTATATTATATGATTAAATATCCAACAAAATTATTAATTAATTACTTATTAATTTTAAATTATTTGTTTCAGATGGGAAACATGACTGGCGTAAGTATTAATTCTCCACATTTTCTTTGATTAAACTTCCAACAAAATTAATTTATTGATTATTTATTTTAATTATTTGTTTCAGATGGGTAATATGAGTGGAGTAAGTATTATTTTTCCACATTTTTTATTATTAATCTCATACAAAACTCATAATTAATTGCTTATTCATTTTGAATATTTGTTTTAGATGGGCACTATGAGTGGCGTAAGTATTACCTTCAATAAGTTTTACATTTCATTTTATATCTCATCTTAGAACAATTAATTAATCTCTTATTTATTTTTAATAATTTGTTTCAGATGGGTAACATGAGTGCCGTAAGTACTCTTATCACGTTTTTCGTGATTGAATAATTTTTTAAATTAATAATTAATCATGGATATTTTAGTACAACGTTGGGGACGTCAGTAGTGTACAAGTAAGTTGAATTTTTGTTGTTTGTTAACATTAAAAAATTTTGAACATTTACAGAAATGCTGCCCTTGTCCTAATTCTCAAAGTTATCAGGGATGCATGTAACAATCGAAAGGGTGAACAGATATTTTAAATCGTTAATAAATATCTTAAACTTTATATTTGTTTAGGTTGGAAACTGAAACTGAAGTATAAAGAGCATTCAACATCATCAACAAAACAATTTTAGAATTTGGAATTTGGAGAGACAGAGACATTCGAAAATTATAAATTGTATTTTATTTTACCATAAATATATTGATTTGAACACTTTATATTTATTAGTTTTGATTTTAAAGTTAGTTTTTGTAGATACACCAATTAAACTTTGATGATATTTTTATTATTTTAATTAATTACAACAAAAATAAAAAATAAAAAGAATAAAAAAAATTGCATTGCCATAATTTGTTCAGTTAATTATTCTTAGATAGGAGAATATACAATGTACCAAATTTTATGTATAAAGTTGGTCAAAAAAATTGCATTTTTGTTAGATACATTTTATCGTGTTGTATTTTCATAAGTACTTTTAATTTAAAAAAATCAAATGTAAAATGACAAAAAGTCACTGTCAAGACGATTTTACATATATTTTTTAGTATCCCTAAATTTTAATCATGAGTTTACTTTATTGGTTCTAATGTATTCGCCACAATTCCAAATAAGATTAAAAAATTAAAAGATTTTTTTTGTAATAATTACTTTTAAAATTGACATTTGAATTTTTTCATTGTTGCAACTATCACAACCTAAAATGTCAAGTTCATAAAACTCATACATCAGTCAAATCATCTTCATCAATAAATTTCAGTAATCATTATTAAAATGAACCGATGTGGAGGAGCTGCGGTAAGAAATTCTTATTTAGTTATTAGGCACAGTTCGCAGGAAAGTTCTCAGACGAAAGCAGAACTTTTCTGCGATTGGCCCCAAACCTCAAAAAAAATTTTAGTGAAAATCTAAAAATAGTTGATAATTAACTTTTCTATCTCTTTTTCTCCTATTCAGAATTCACCAGATGATATAGATGTAAGTACATTTTCCCCCGAATTAGATACAATCTACTAACAATTTATTTGTCTTACGTTTCAGGCGTTATTCGAGCAGGCATACCAAAATGTAAGTTGTATGGTTAAATGCAAATTCTATTTCTAAACTGCAAACATTTCAGATGCAAGGAGATCAATCCTATCAAGCTGATGTATCCCTTTCACAATTTTTGTCACCTGAACCTCCTCCAGTTCCTCGTGTAAGTAATTTTGAAATATATTAGATAGGCGAAAAAGTAGGCTAGGTAATGGTTAAAATGTGATGGATGACCATTGGTAACAAAAAATGTAAAATTCGTCAAAATCCTTTATTCTGTTTCACCAGCTTCAACGTACTTCAAATTGATTTTTAATTTATAACGTTTCTCTTTAGCAACAAAGACCCACAAGAACTAACCAATTTTTTAACCAACAAACGGGAGCCCAGTGTAACTTTGTCACTCCTCGACCAGTAAGCAACAAATTTACCAGCGGACTTATTCCTCCATAACACTTGTCTTCTGTTAGCCACGCACTCCCCCCCAATTTTCACCAAACATGTCGTACGGCAACGTCACCCAGAGCACCATGAATTATTCCGGAAACGAATCGATGATGTCAGGATTCCAGCCTCTACCCGTAACCCCGGAGCAATGTCCAATGCCACCTCCGAAGGGCGCCGCCGCCTCCCGTAAGCCAGGACCCGCGGCACCGCCGCCGAAGGCGCCCAGACCGGGCAACACACCGGAATCGCCCTTGGATTGGGGTCCCAACGCCGATCTGGCTTTGGAGGAGGTCTGCAGGATATTCGGAATGACGGTGAGTGTACGCAGACGTTACGTCTCGTGATTTAACTATGAGCCGTAGCCCAAGGATTTCGAGGTGAAACCGACGAAAAGTCAAAGGGTGAAGAAGTTTTTAAAGAAGATGACGCCCGCGTGCCTAACTCCAATGAGGGCCGTAAGTACATTGTTACATTTCCTTTTGGGTTACCAATGTTTTTATACTGTATAGGCTCCCGAAAGTCCGCAGTCAGAAGATGATGAGATTTATGAATTCCATGATGTAAGTAAAATTGCATTTGATTGTTTTTATGTTTAAACTTAATGTTGGTTTTTCATTTTTAGTATGAAGTATCGGTGAGTTTTCTTTTAATGAGACATAATGAGATAAACTTGGAATAAAAAGTACTAAGAAAATGTAACTTTTTCAGCCGCCAGCGGTAAGTACCTTCAAATTATACGAAAGTTAATAAACATAATTTCAATATTAAAATCATTATAATCAAATAACATAATACAGCCAATTACATTTGTTAATATTTTTCAGCCCTACTACAACGTAAGTATAATTTGTAGTATTATATTTAACAATTTAAAGAATGAACATAAAATATATTAAATAAACAATAATTAAATGTATATTTTTCAGATGAGATCTCCAGTAAGTAAAAAATTCACTTTTTGATCTTTATATAATATATTTATTTTATTTTTTCAGTATCAGACTGTAAGTATAATTTTTTAATTAGAAAATAAAGTATTGCCTATGAATGTATGAAATCTTAGGCATTATTTTATATTGTGCTTACATTTTAGGCTTTTTAAATATTTAATATTTTATTATATATAATGTGTTCCTATATATTTCAGCCTCCATCGCCACAGGTAAGTACAAAAAATTATTTAAATACACAATATATGAATTAAAAAAGTTTTAAAATATTCTATTTTAATAGAGACTGTTTTACCAATTTATTTTTTATTTTTCAGTTTTCGTCAGGGGTAAGTAGTACTTTAAAGATTGGCAATAATTAAATCCGTTACGTTACTAATTTATTCATTATTTTTCAGGCCCAAGCTTTGGTAAGTACAAAGATCTTATAAAAACAAGTGTTTAAAGAAATTGCCAAGTGTGTGCTTAATAAAAAATTTATTAATTTATTTTTCAGCATGAGCAAGTAAGTACAAAAATCTTTAACAAGTGCATTACAATATTGTTTGTCAACAATTCTTAATAATGACTGATTTACTAATTTATTTACTTTTTAGAATGGACCACTGGTAAGTACAAATAATTATTTTTTTCAAAAGTTATTGAAAATTTTAATTAAATTCGAAAATTCTTATAGATTTTCTGTTGAAATTGCCACTTTTTCTTGAATTAATTAGTTGTTTTTTTCAGTTTAATGCTGTCAGCGTAAGTATTATTTTATTTTCCAGTTACACAGTACAATAATGATACTTTATTGCCTTTTTAATAAAAATTGATTTATTAATTTATTTATTATTTTTCAGCACGCTCCAGGGGTAAGTAGTAATAGTTGCAATAATTAAATCAATTACTTTGTTTTCATAAAATAATTCAATTACTAATTTATTTATTATTTTTCAGTACGGGATGATAGTAAGTACAAATATCCTTTAAAGTCAATTGATTTACTATTTTATTTTTTAAATTTCAGCATGAGTCGGTAAGTATAAAAAACGCATATTCAAGATTATCCGATAATCATTATTTATCCTTAATAATTGGTTTACTAATTTATTTGAATTATTTTTCAGTTTGGTGCTCCAGTAAGTACAAAAATTAATTTCTTTAAAAGTTAGCGAATTTATTTAATTAATTTAATTATATAAAATTATTAATTGATTTATTTATTGTATATTAGCTTTCTAGCGGGCCAGTTCAGGCATCACATGTAAGTTCTATTTTTCGATTTGGTTTCTATTAATCAATCTTCGAATATTTACAGAAATGTTGCCCGTGTCCTCAGGCTCAAAGCCATCAAGATTGCGGTTTAAAAGGCCGTAATTAACAATCAAAAAAGGTTGGTTTATTCATACGTATACATATGTTTGTATATTATTGTAAATTTCTATATACAGAGATCGTAAAAATCTCAACTTGATAACTTTTGAATGAAGATATCAATTCTAATAAAACGCATGTAAAATGTTCTTCTCAATCTAACTAAATTGTCCACTACCACATAGACACACAGGAAACTTAATTTTTTTAATGGAAACGTGTTACCTCAGTGTTGGATATCCTGACAAAAAATAGTTATTACAATTCAATATTCACACAACAAAAGACAGTTTTATCTCATTTACACCTGAATTTTTTGTTGAGTTATCAAAGGGGGACATTTTACGACCTCACTGCATATGACTAATTTAATTAAATTCGGCAAATTAATTATATTTTATTTGCAGAGAGGAGATTGACAAAAAGAAGAAAATAACGTTCATCGAATTACATCAGTTGTCGTAATATGGGTGGATGCAAAGTCAAGAGTCATCGGTTCATTTTAATAAATCACGTACTTATTCAAAAATTGTTTTTTAATTTCCTCGAATATACATATTTTAATTTAGACTGTGTATTTTTGTTTATTCTAATTATTTGTATTTGTATTGTGATATTTTTTCTACAATATATTTCTTTTATTTGTTTTTAAACATAATAAAACATAAGTTGATTCTTTGAAATGAATACATATGTGTTTAAGATGTCCCAAATTGGTTAAGCTGTTTCCAGAATAAATTGAGAAAAGTTTTCGGAACAGTAAAAAAAATGTCCATATGTCAATTTTTGACAAATGAATTGTAGACAGATATGTTTTTGTGTCCAACTTTATTTTAAATGGAAACCATAATATTGAACTTTTTTTCCGAAAGCTTCCCAAGAAACTTTATTATAATTTGTAATAAAATAATAAATAAAAGACATTACACTCTTTCAAAATTTGTTTTAGTCGATATATCACAATAAATGCTGAAATTGCAGCAATAAATGTTTAAAAAATGAGGTCTAGGTACTTATGTCTCTATTTGATCCCTATATACTCGTTTAAGCAGCAGCAGCAGTTTATATTGAATATGAAATTTTTTTATTGCTTTTAAAAATTAAAGAAAAATTTTGTATTATTTTTCAAAGACTCACGGTATATATTAAACTTAAAACGTTAATTAAAGTAAATAATACATACAACTAAATATTTGTTAATATATTATTTCAATTATTGTAGAGAATAGTGAGAGAAAACAGAAAAAATATAATCAATCAATATTTTACATAAAAAGTTTAGAATTAAGGTGCAAATATGTGAAGAAATGGTTACATTTTAATGAATCCCATAAATATATTTTTATTTTCTATCAATATATAGATTTTAACTGAATTTTATTTATTTTTACTTGAGGTTAAGGAATTTATGTTTATTTGTGTAGAAAATAATTAATTGTACGAAAATTAAGAACAAATAAAATAACATTCAAAGAATTACATTTGTTTTACTTGTTTATTATAATTTTATATATTCTTTAGGTTTTAATTAACTGAGTTAGTTATTTTAGTTCATAAGACCATTATTCCATTACTTACTTTTATAATTTACTTATATATTGTAATATAAATATTTATTATATTATTATTATATATAAATATAATATGAAACAGTTAAATATTTTGTGTTTTATAATATAATAAAAACAAAGACTTATTGATTTTTTCAAAACGTATTGTTAATGGCTTAACTAACAAAAAGCCATGAAAATGTTTGATAAAATTTTGGTGTGACACTGCCATTAACAAAATAAAATCATTTTACCCGGACAACCGGATTCTGAGAGATGTAACACGTAGCTAAGCAACACATTTCAGTCATACATCATTTGCAAAATTCACAGTCATCAGTTCGACCATTCTCATCTCTAAATTTCAGTGATCATTTAAAATGAACGAGTGTCCAGACGCGCCGGTAAAAAAACCTTTATTACGTAGATTATTAAGCAAATCACGCAGAAAATTTCCCGCATCGACGTGGAACTTTTCTGCGAATCAACTAGGTCCTATGCCAAGACTTTGTCACAGAAAAATGCCTCTTAATGAAAATCGAAAAACAACAAATGATTTATTTAGCTTTGTACGATTTTGTTGGGTACTTTAAAAAGAGCCGTAAGTACAAATTGAGAAACGCGAAAAACGTCACTGTCAATAAAATAAAAGGCACCAAAAACAGTACGATTTATTTGTATTTAAATAATTTGCCTTATTTTACGTGTAGTTACTTTTTTTATGGGTTAGTGAGTGAAAAAATTATTAATTACAGGTAAGTGAAATTGCACATAAATAATTGTTGTAATGAAATTTGTAACTAATGCAATTTTTTTTCATGGCAGCTGGAAACATTAAAATGTCTTCAGGTAAGTATTGCATTCTAAGCTTACGTGGCAGATTTAAAGTATCAGAACAAGATTCATTAAGAGGTATTTTTGAAAATCTTTGAATTATGCCACGAAAATATTAATTTCTAATAATCAAGTGCTAAACATTTTTGTAATTTTTAGGAAGACGCGTTAAACAGAAGGCGGGTAAGATAATGTTCTTAGAGTCCTAATAATTGTTTTAAACATTAAGGTTTTGCAGAAGAAGAGACACACCAGAATTTCTTGGCGGAACGACGTTGTTGTAAGCTACCCTTAAATAACTCTTCAAATTTGCCAATTTATTTTTTTACAGGATGATGATGATGATGATGCACAAGACACATTGTCTTGGAGTGAAGAGTATCCAGTAAGTCTTACACGTTTTTGTGCATCGATGTCTATGTTAA
The DNA here is from genome assembly GCF_024364675.1 of Aethina tumida. NCBI lineage: Eukaryota > Metazoa > Arthropoda > Insecta > Coleoptera > Nitidulidae > Aethina > Aethina tumida. Next base: position 16,723,244 of record NC_065439.1, read on the forward strand.
TTATATTTATTTCAGTGTTCAACACATAATAAACCAACAATGACAGAAGATTTCCTGGTAAGATTCCAACAAAATTTTACCCTAATTTGTTTCTTAAAATGTATTTCAATTCACACAGTGAAACTTAAATTTGTTGCAGGTACCATCGTTGGGTACCATCTTTACACTGCTGTTGTTAAAACTGTTTGTTTGCCTGATTTTCTTAGCGGTTGCTGTCTATTGTTCACCAAAATCCAAATGACAACTTTAAGTAAGCAAAACTAATTGAAATACATTTTTGAGAGTTTGTTCAATTTATGATGGTTAAGTTGTTGTGTTCTTCCAGGATCCAAAGAACATAGACTATGATTATACAAAGGGATTACAACAGACCCCAAGAAGAAGGAGATTCACGTAAGATTTTTGAATTTGAAGCCAAACAGTTAACTGGACATAGGGCACCTTTTCAGTTTATACATTCCAGCCACTAGAGACGTTGCCGCACAAATTGGTGGCAGCCAAAGAATACCTGTGAGTTAAATATTACTATAATAAATTTGAGTAACTTGTTGGTGGTCATTTCAGATCGATAAAGCCAAAGTGGATCATGTATACACCAATGTAAGATAAATTACTGATTTTCTTTGAAGGATTTGTAAAACATTTGTTGTAGATTTTGTCCGGAAGAATGCGTAAAAAGAAAGTTGATAAAGAAGTGACAGGTACTCGAAAACTACCATTAAAATTGTAAAATTTTGTGAAATAAATTGTCAGATGTATGAGTTAATTCGTGACGTAAAAATATTGAAATAAATATGTAAATCTGGAAATTAACTCAAACAAGCAGTAATTTATTATTTGTATTAAATTATTTCACGTGGAAAATGTATCTTTTAAAACTGACGCTTGCAGCTCACGATAATAAGTGGAAACCACCCTGGAATCAACGTAAACGGTTCATGTAAAGCGTTGTAAGTTGTTGATTTTCGAAAAATATTAAGAGGCCTTCCGATTGTGCCCTAATTAACCATTTTTATCTTTGTTTTCTTCACAGTATCTAGCAGAGTTAGATGACCTCGATGTGAGTATTTTTACTTTTCAAAAAAATTTAATGTATTGATTATTTATTATTGTGTAACTAAAGGTTGACGAGTTAGAAAGGGCGCTCGCCGAAGTAAGTTTTATATTAATAGTGTAAATTGAATTATTTAAGTTTTTAATATTTTAGGTCAATAACGAACGATCATTTCAATCTGATGAATCGTTATCCGAATTTGTGTCGCCTGACAGGCTGGCAGAATGTGTAAGACATATTAACGATAAAAAAGTAGTATTTATCCCATAATTATGCTCCTGGTTAATAGCAACCCAACAGGCCAGTAAGTGACCAAAACAAAAAAGAATATATTGATACAATTTGCCTTTGTAATTAGCGAAGAGGACCCCCGGCGTTTTCCCCCGACTCAACGTTCGCCGGATCGGAGTACTCCCAATACTCCGGGGACGAGTCGTTCTTATCGCAGTGCCCACCGCAAGTCGTACAGCAGCGTTCCCCAAGACCGGGACCGTCGTCCGCACCGTCGGGCTCACCAAGACCGGGTCCGTCGACCGCACCGTCCCGTTCACCGAGACCGGGCACGTCGACCGCCCCGTCCGGTTCGCCGAGGCCGGGTCAGACCCCCGTACCGTACGGTCCACCGGGAGCGGATGAGTGTGCTGCGCCACCGTCGTGGCCGCCGAAGCTGAGGCCGGGCATGCCCGGTGGTCTGTCCTGGCTTCCGAAGGACGGGGGACCGCTGGAGCCGGAGGCCATTCTAAAATTGCACAAACAGTTTCCGGGCGGTTTTCCCGGACTGTCGACGGGACCGCCGATTTGGCGTACACCACCGAAAGTGGTAAGTGGTGGGTGGTGGGTCGCGTTTCGTTCGTTACCTGCATGTCTGCTGTTGCAGATCGACAAGCCCATCGAGCCCGAACTGATAACGTTGGACGATCTTTGCAAGGAATTCGGATTGACGGTGAGTGCGCCCCGATTAGTTTACTTCAAACGAAACGTATAACTTGGACCTTGCAGCCCAAAGACTTCAAGGTGCCGTCGAAGACGAGTATGAGGATAAAGAAGATGTTCAAGAGAATGACACCGACTTGTATGAAAGGGATGAAGAGCGTAAGTCTCATTCCAGTTAACATTGCAAGTGATTAATATGTTGTAAATTTGTAGCCTCCAGATACAACAGCCAGAACCAACTTAATGAATTTATTCGACGTAAGTATTAGTTTTTTTCATTAAATGATTGTTTTTTTAGCCTCATTTTAATGTTCAATATTTATTTTTTAGGAAGATTCAGATCCAACATTTTATCAGGTGAGTTTTTCTGAATAATGTACATTAATATGAATACTAATAATTTAACTGTTTTTTCAGACGGCGTACGAGGTACGTACTTTTCAATTTAATTTCAGTTCTGAGTGAATCGTCATTAATTCATCATCATTTTTCAGGGCACCTACCTCAATGTAAGTATTTTTTAATTTTTTTTTCAAAATTACTCTACAACCATTTTATTTTTCCCTTAACTACATTTAAGTATATAGTTAACAATTGGGATACAACATGTAAATATTATATATTTTTCAGACGGATGTAACACCACCTGTAAGTACAAATGTTTGATTCATAACTATTATTATGCATTGTAAAAAAATTGTTACTAATGCACTTTTTAAAATGATACCAATTTTTATTTATAATTTATTTTTTCAGTTCAATCCCAGTAGTGTAAGTATAAATTCCTGTATAATCCTTAAGCCAAAATATTTATTCAATTATTTTTTAACTGAAATCAATTAGAAATTAATTTAACAGAATGAAATAATAAAACTATGTGTTTTCAGCCCGCAAGTGTCATGGTAAGTATCGATTTTGTGATTTATTTGGACTACAATTGAGTAAACTGAAATATAACATGTAAATATATTTTTCAGAGAAGTGCACCAAATGTAAGTACAAATGTTTGATTTATAATATTACACTTTTTAAAATTAATTTATATTTATATTAATTTATTTTTATAAATTTGTGTAATTTTTAAAACAAAATAAGTAGCTTACTAATAAAATTCGTGTATTTTCAGACTGGATCCCCCATGGTAAGCAACAATGTTTTCCAGCATGTAAATTTAAAAAGTTGCTTTGTTTTATATTTCAAAAATTAAGAGTGCTCCTCTTAAAATGATGAAATTATATTTATTTTTGTTTTTATTTTTCAGGCAGATGTTTGTATTGTAAGTATAACTATATATATTATTTAAATGTGAGTTTTAACACATCAAAAGTTATGAATGTTCACTTTAAAATGACTCGAAATTGCATTTATATTAATTTATTTTTTGAGTAATTTTAAACCAAAATAAGTGTATACAATTCTTTTTATACCGAAGCATAAATCAACTAATAAAATTCGTGTATTTTCAGCCTCAGGCTCAAAATGTAAGTAATAATTTAGTGATTTATTTGGATAAGTATGGGGTTAACAATTAAAATACAACATTTTTCAGATGAATACACCAAGTGTAAGTACAAATGTTTGAGTTTTAATGTGGCATTATTTGCACAAATTTCTATTTATATTAATATATTTTTTCAGTACAATACTCCCGTCGTAAGTATAAATTTATATACTATTTGTATTTTTATTAAATTTTTAAATCAAAATAAGTATACAATGGTGGACATTACTATAGCAACTTTTAAAAATGTTTCTTTTATTTAATGTGTTAAAATAATATTAATTTACAATTGTTGTTTTATACAGTATTACAAAACTATTGTATTCTTGTTCTTATTATGTTAAAATGTTATATTTTTTTTTTTCTTAAATGTGCTGGACATAAATATAGTAACTTTAGTTTTGAAAGGGATTTTTAATGATTAAATCTGTATTATTTATTTTAACATTAACAATTTGTATAGTATCCATTTAGTCTTATAAATTTGGTTAATCTCATGGTATAAACGTCTGTCTTCTTCAAGCTTCTTAAAATAAACTTTACGTGTAATTTTGCCCCTATAAGATGTTCAACATAATCAGGAGTATGATTTTTGTAAATTAAATTGTTAATTGTAGTCCAGTGAATGTGAATGTGTGTCAAAATTGAACATTCACATTTTTAGTAGAAATCGAATTTCTTACTGGTAGGTCTTTTGTCAAACGAACCCTCATCCACTAATCATCTTCTCACAGTTCTTAAACTAAAAATAAGCCCGTTTCTCCCAAGTTGGCCTTAAATTTCAGTTGGCGATAAGATTAGATTATATTTTAACATTATTCGGTTCTTTCAGTAACTACCACTTGGCCAGTTACTATTTTTTAACAATTTGAGAAACAACGAAAACTCTTCGCCATCTCTTCTTGTTTCTCTCGGACTTGTTGATGCTGAATTATAATTTTTCTTACACTCCATGAAGTAAAAAGTTGCTATTATTTTGTCCATTGAAAAATAAAAAAGTATGCAACTTTTTAAAAAATAAAAAAAGGTTAACCAGTTACATAGTAGGCACAAAAATAACTATAAAACTAAACATTGTAGGTATTTTGTTCGAATTTAAGCACTACAGCTCATAATTTTAATTTTTAAAGTTACTATAATTATCGCCACTAATATGTAGTTCTTAAAATGATAAAACGATATTTTCTTCTTATTTTACTTTTGTGATTTTCAGGGAAATGTTTATGGTGTAAGTATAACTTAAGTGTAATATTTAAACTAGAATAGAATACAACTAATAACATTTATATTTTCAGCCTAACAGCATGGTACGTAACAAAGATTTAAAATGGATCTTTAATTTAGATTCCTATTTAAACACAATTTCTAAAACTTTTTTTAAACTTAATCAATTTAATTTCCTATTGTTACTTTCCAGATGAACACCCAATTCACCGTAAGTACTCCTCGTCAACAAAAATTGTTGTCAAAAAGACAAAGAATCTCGTACATAATTTCTAATTCATTTCTCATTAATTTAGACCAGCACTCCAGCTCCTAGAAGTTGTCCAATCCAGAGATGCTGTCCATGTCCTCAGGCTAGAAGTTATGACGGTTGCGGTTTTTAGAGGGCGGTAACAGTAATTGAAACCAATAACTTCGGTTTAGATAACTCTTTAAATTTGACTTTTGCAGGCCTCCGACACAAAAGTTTATAGGAGTAGGCGAAGAAGTAAGTTAATCAAAATCAATCGAATGTTCTTTTGGAGGCGATGCAGAAAAATTTGGAACTAACCGGTGCAAATACGGCGGCGGACACGGTTCATTTTAATAAATCATTTATTAAAAAATTGTATTTTTATTTTATACCAATATATTGATTTTAATTGAGAACGTTTGGTTTTATTTATATCCTTAATTTATATGCAAAAACGTATACTTATTTTTTTTTAATGTAAGTTTGTTACTAATTGTTGACGTTTTGTTTTGCATTAAATTGTTGTCACCATGAATTAATAAAATTTCATGATAATGTTTTATTTATGTTTATTAGTTATTATCATTTATTGTTATTTATTGTATTACATTATGGATAAATTAAGTTTTGGCATAGACCTTTGTTTTTTTATTATGTATTTAGTAATACCAATCAATTTATTTTTTAGCGAAACCGAGATAATCCTACTCAGGCATCTGTAAGTATTTTTAACAATTTTAAGCTTTAAAATTTAATAATATTTTACTATTTTAGCAAAGTAACAAATCTAAATATGAGCCAGTTACTATTGATCAATCTTTTGTAAGTATTTATTGGAAACAGTTTGCAGTGCTTATTCCAAAGAATATTAATCAATAACAAAAAGTACAGATAACTTTAACATGAGTAATTCTATATTGTAAGTCAGTAAATTGTTTAGACATTGTTTAAAGTAAATTGAAAACAATATGGTGTGGTGGCCAGAGAAAAAGCACACATTACTATCTTAATATTATTATAATTAGGAAAGGCACACCTCTAATTAAATGCAATCAAAATGCACCGTGTCGCAAAATAATGGAATTATTAACATTAATTATAATATAATATACATATTTTTTTAATTAAGTTAAGGATACAGTTTTAAGGAAAATCTATGAATAGTTATTGAAAAAGAAAAAAATACAATGTTATTAGAGAAGATTATTAGATCTTTTCCTTTAGTTGGTTTAAAATTTCTTAGTGGCTCTTATTTGTCTTCCCACATGATCCCATAGGTGTTCAATCGGATTTAAGTCCGGACTTCTAGCTGGCCAGTACATCAGCGGAATATTTACCTCGTTAAGGTAGGCTCTGACAATTCTCGCAGTGTAAGGTCGAGCAACCACTGCTATCAAAGAAAAAAAGGGCGTCCCATCTGATATTCGAAAAATTCCACTTATCATGGACTCAGGAAAAAAGGAACACTGTCCTTTGGAGTGACAAAAGTAATATACTATTTTAAATGCCAAATACACACAGTTAAATTATATTGGTGGAAGCATTATGGTTTGGGGATACTTCTCTCGATCCTAAGTTGGACTCTTGATTCAACTGGACGGTAAAACTGAGTGAAGAGAGCAGAAGAGGTGGACCAAGAGGTTCCTGACATACCATAGAGCTGTAAGATCTCTTAGATTACTGGCCCTGAGGGATAGGAACGCGAATGATTACTGATGAATTTTTTGCCATTGAAGGTAGGCCAATTGGTATTCAATGTGTTCACCTCCGTATAAGATTTTTTTGGCATACGGATTTATCGCCCTTTTTTGGACTGACTTCTATCAGCAAACTATAGGCGCCAACGTAGTGACTGGGGTATGGGAGGTCAACAGTGGGATGAGGAATGGAATCACATTGTATTGAGTGATGACTGACGCTTTTGCTTGGTCATGTATGTTAGTCAAGTATTAGCTTTGCTATGAAGTCATATTCATAACATTATTAGTTAATATTATTAGTTATGGTATGGAGTGCTATTGCTTATGACAGCAAGTCACCTGCAGTTTACATTAGTGGAATTAAGAAGTTCCAGCGACATGTGGATGACGTTTTAGAGCCTTATTTTCATCCTTACATAAGAAAAGATTTCCTACTAATTTTTTAGCAAGATAATACTCGTCCACATATTGCCAGGAATACATTAAACTTCCTAGAAGTCTGTCAATTTAATGCCTTGGCCACCCGGATCTTCAGACCATTCCTCAATCGAACATGAGTGGGACATGATGGGACAAAGCTCAAAGAATTTATAACGTCTTCCACGGTCTAAGACGTCAGATTCAATTCGTGTGGAATGAGAAACCACAAGCTTCTAACAATTTATATTTTAATTTTTTAATCAATTGTTGTTCTATAATAGATTTCTAAAAAAAAAATTTATCTTTTCTATATATTTTTCCAAATTGGTTTTATATTAAAAAAAAAATTTAAAACCTGTGAATATAATGTTTATTGTAATTAATGAACTAAACAGTAAATTAAATTTGTTCAGATTTGCAACAGGTTAGGAAAAACATTTAAATTTTCAATATTTTATTTCCATCACTGTATGCGTTTAAAGTAATATCTGCGACATTTACAAAATGAGTAACAGAAAAAGCAAAAAAGGTACAGAATATTGAATTAAATCATTTTACGAAATGTTTAGTTTTAAATTGGCCTTTTTTTCTGGCCACCACTGTATATTCACATTGTGCTTCTCTGACCAACTTGAAACAATACTAATTTAAATATAAATCCTATTAAAATAACATTTATTTTTTCTAGCTGGACCCCCTATCCGAGAACTTTGTAAGTGAAAACACCACCAACACCCATAAAAAATACTAAAACCCTTAATTTTCCAGACCAAGCCACAACGTTGTAAAGTCGTAAGTATCAAGACCTACCGCAAAAGCCGAATGACATTAACTCAATTTAAATTTTCAGGCTCCCCTTCCGGTAAGTGCAACTAATTAATCCAATTCACGAATGCAACGCAACAACAGTAATCAAGGTTGATATTATCAATCGACGACCGTCAATACAATCGAATCACACGCACACTTTCACCACTCGATTTATCACCGACAATCAAAACAATCGACTCACCTGCCGGTCGCGGGTGCATCTCACACCATTTAAAAAAAAATAAACAAACAAACTGAAACACAACCACCACGATTGAACGCGCCGCGAATATTTTCCTCGCGCTCTTGAACTTGCCCAACAAGCAACAGCGAAATCGATGCGAAGTGAGTGTCTACGTGCGGATCCGCACACACCATTCCCGTATATATTTAGTTCCTAGTGTTCGGAGGTGAGAGATTGTGCGCCTGCACTTTTTTTTCGTCTTGTTTAAACAAATAGGCTATTAATGCGATAGCGCACTTCGATAACGTACCAGTTTTCTAGTGTGTCAGTACTTTATTGTAATGAGCATGACTAAATTGATATTTTCAATGTCAAGATTTCAAATTTGTTACTCACTGGAAGTTTTGTTTGTAATTAATTATGTTTCGTCTTTGAAGCAAGTGGAAATTTGTATTGCTAATTAGGATTGTTGATAAGGTTTTGATTAATTGTGTGTTTTGATTAGTCACAAGTTTATATTTCATAAGTTGACACAACACGATTCGTAATGCAGCTTTTTGGTTGGAAGTTGTTTTGTATCAACAGTTACAGAAAAATTCACCACAACTTTTCATTATAAATGTAACATAATTTCCGCCTCTTATCACACTGTTTATAAAGTGATTTTTATCTATTTATTTTTATGACTCACGATTGTATTTATAACTTTCTAGACAAGCTTTTATATCAAGTTTCTTGAAGAAGTTGTTTGTACCAACAATTTAAAATGAACCCAATTCATCAAAATTTTAATTTCAGACTAAAACAACAGAATTACTCTCTTGTATCTACTATTTACAAAATGAACTTTAAAACAACTTTATGACATGTTGAACGTACTAACAATTCAAAATGAACTTATCTTACTAAAACTTTTAAATATAAGGCATATCTACTATTTACAAATTGATTTTTATGTAAACGTTTTTGCTTTCTTCCAAAATTATATTTGTAACTTTAACTTTTTAATTAAAAAATTCTTCTAACAACAATTTAAAATAAACCCAATTTACAAAACTTTTAATTCAAACCTGGGAGGCAATTACACCCTTATCCTATTATCTATAAAGTGATTTTTATTTAAATATTTTTGTTTTCACACTAGTTCATATTTATAACTTTAACACAAATTTTAATACCACTTTATTGCATTTACCAATAATTTAAAATGAACTCAATTCACCAAAACTTTAATTTCAGTCTAAAACAACATAATTATACTCTTTTATCTACTATTTACGAAATGATTTTTATCTAAACACTTTTAAATTTACATAAGTTTATGTTTATAACTTTAAAACAACTTTATGAAAAGTTGAACATACTAACAATTCAAAATGAATTTATTTTACTAAAACTTTTAAGTGTAAGGCATATCTACTATTTACAAATTGATTTTTATTTATTTATTTTTATTTTTTTTTCTCCCAAAATCATATTTGTTACTTTAACTTATTAATTAAAAAAAATCTTCTAACAACAATTTAAAATAAATCCAAGTTACTAAAACTTTGAATTCAAACCTGAGACAACGCAATTACACCCTTTATAAGTTTATATTTAAAACTTTGACACAATTTTTTATACAACTTTATTGCAAGAAGTTCTTTGAATCAACAATTCAAAATAAACTTAATTACTCCTTTTTATTTACTATTTACCAAGAGATCTTTGTGTAAACCTTTTTGCTTTCTCACAAGATTATATTTGTAATTGTAACATATTTTTTTAACACAACTTTTTAAAAAAAGTTGTTGGTACAGCAATTTAAGATGAACTCATTTTACAAAAACTGTTAATTTAAATCTAAGATAACGCAATTACACCATTCTCCTACTATCTGCAAAATGATTTTTAAATAAATCTTTTTGTTTGCACATAAGTTTATATTTAAAACTTTGACACAAGTTCTTAATGCAACTTTATTGCAATATTTGTAATATTAACATAATTTATTAATACAACTTTTTTAAAAAAGTTGTTGGTACAGCAATTTAAAATGGACTCAATTTACTAAAACTTTTAATTTAAATCTAAGACAACGCAATTACACCCTTCTCATATTATCAGCAAAATGATTCATATATAAATATTTTTGCTTGTACCCAAGTTTATATTTAAAACTTTGTCACAAGTTTTTAATACAACTTTATTGCAAGAAGTTGTTTGAATCAAAAATTCAAAATGAACTTAATTACTCTCTTTTATCTACTATTTACCATGAGATTTTTATGTAAACTTGTTTGCTTTCTCACAAGATTATATTTGTAATATTAACATAATTTATTAATACAACTTTCTTAAAAAAGTTGTTGATACAGCAATTTAAAACGGACTTAATTTACTAAAACTTTTAATTTAAATTTAAGACAACGCAATTACACCCTTCTCATATTATCGGCAAAATGATTCATATATAAATATTTTTGCTTGTACACAAGTTTATAATTAAAACTTTGACACAAGTTTTTAATACAACTTTATTGTAAGAAGTTGTTTGAATCAAAAATTCAAAATGAACTTTTTATGTAAACCTTTTTGCTTTCTCACAAGATTATATTTGAAATTTAAACATAATTTTTTAATACATTTACTTTATTGCAAGAAGTTATTCTAATAAGACCTACGCCATCTACAAAGTAATTAAATTATTAAATCTTAGCCGGAAAAACCTATTGATTCAAGATGTGGAACCTGCCCAAGATCAGAAGACCAGATAATCAAGGATATTTACAAAAAATGTATCATGGTAATATGTTGTCCAAAGCGACCAAAATCAAAATGTTCACAACGTCCGATTTTTTTAGAAACTATGCCCGGACGACATAATGAGACTTGTCGAAAAAGAGAACCAAGACATCGAAACATTTGCCAGAGTTACCAATGTTTACGTTCCGATGAACCCGAGCAACTTTTCTCCTAAACAGAAACTCCAACGATTAAGATTGAATTCTGAAGCTATTGCACTGCTATACAAGGTATGTATGTTATGTTGGATATAAAAACAACTAGAGTGTCATTTACTTGTGATTTTCACAGATGGTAACGAGTCCGAACGCTTCAGCAGACGATCCGGTGATCGAAGCACCGCCTGAAACCATGATTTACCTCATGAACGCCATGGAAAGGAAGATCGAACCCACCGTCGATCCAACTGTTCAATTTAACTCGCTCTTCACCGTCAACAATCTGGGCGAACTCATCAATATGAGGTTCGATTTTTATTTGTGCCATTTGTGATAATTTACATGTTGTGATTTTAGTCCGATGGCCCCCGGTTACTTTCAAGACTTGGTGGTGCCGCTGAACGAGCCGAAACAGCTTCAGCACGAGCTGATCACCGAGGAGATTAGGATAGTGACTGGTAAACTGGCCAAATCTAACAGACTCTTTCCGGAAGAGGCTCCGAAAGATTCTCTTTTCAAAGAGGTTCAACCGAACATCGAACCCAACTACGGTTCGTATTTTCCTAAAGTGTGTATCATAGAGCACTCATATGATATTCTGCAATTTCAGAGAAAATCAAATCCGAACCAGGCCTGGCTGAGGGCAGTGAGTTGCCGTGGGGCGAAGAAGATTTGGCTCTTGTGGCTAATATTGTTGGAGGAGTTCCAGCACAATTAATTGAACCGCTAAACGTAAAAGATCTGGAAGCGGACGAAGATAAAATAAATGAAATGCAAAAAGGAATAGATTATTACCTTGAAATGGAGACCCCGGTTTACAGTTCCAAAGTTCAGATGAGGGGTACCAACCCTCCTTCTTGGTTTCCAGGTTAATGAGATTTTCTGTAGTTTTATTATTAGTAATGGTTTTTCTTTTTGATTGTAGGGTATATTTATGCGTCGGATGTCGACGAAAACCCAGTTCAAATCGCACGAAGTCCAAGTGAGGTCTTCATCAGAGGTTGGAAGGCGACTCATCCGCAGTTTTTCCCTCCCAAATCTATTTATTTGTAAAAACATTTATTTAAATTTTGAACTCCATGTATATTATGTAAAAATAAATTTTTGATAAATTGATGTATTGATTTTCCTCCCAAAGACTAAACTAAAACTAAAGACTTTGTAACTACTTCTTCCATTGTTAGATTTTGAGGAATTAAAATTGATCCATTTTAATTGTATTCAATTGTATGTACATATAGGCAGTATGAAATTATTTTTTATGAAGTTTCACATTAAAAGACCTCATAGAGGATATGCAGAAGAGTCAAGCAGTCATCTATGATCATGGAGAACATAGAAGAAGAAGATTTATGTTAAATGAATCAATAAAACATTATTTTTTCACGAAAACTTACTTTAAAAAGTTCTAAAATATAAAATAAAAAGTCAATAAGGACGTGATTTTTACGTAACCTAACCTAACAACTTTTAAACATGAGTTGTTTATATTGTTTTTAAAATTCAAATCAATTTTGACATTGATAAGACAAATAAGATGACAATTACTATATAGTAAATTTTTAAAGTATTTCACAGCTACACAAAATTATTAATTAAAAAATGGACGAAACAAATACACCATTGGATTATCACATAAGAGTAAAACCTAACAGTTGGTTGAATAATGAATGGACCTGGGTAATATTAAAATTTTTAACTAAAGTTGCACTGGATTTATTGTTGGTTAAATCCGAAGCAGTACTTGAATTTGTATTCATTGATTACAATGATTTGATTGAAGCATGCAACACAATTGAAAATTTTGTGAAGAACTACACCGTCGATATTTTTTACAGTTATTTGTAAATATTGGTAAATAAATGTTTTCGGATTATATTTTGTGAATTTGATTTATTTCTGCATAAAATATAAGAATCATATGTTGTTTTTCGACGTTCTGCTTAATATTCAGCAACCTAATGATGTTTAGTATTTGCTGTAGTTATTTTCTCTTAACAGGGTAGGAGAAAGTCACCCAGAGCTAATAAACTAGTTTGTAAAACAGGTGAAGATGTCACCATCCAAAGAATAAAGACTGGACAATTGCAGGTACTGCAACCAAAAACCATCAAATCTATTTAATATACAACAAAACTGTTTTACAGAATGTAACTGCAGAAGACATAGAGGAGCTAATTAGAAAAGAACAACAGGACTGCGACTTATTCTCAAATTGCAACAGCTTGTATGTACCCCAAGACCCCGGCAACTTCAGCGCAAAGAAAAAGCTGAATGACATCACTGCAACAAGGTTCACCAGTCATGCTGCAACTGCATATTTAACGGTACCAATTTCTTCATCTATCATTAATTTAGTGATCATTCAATTAAAATAATAGGCTGGATCACTCGTTCCAGTATCGTCTGACGAACCCCATCTAGAAAACACCCCGGAACAAATCTCGAAGTTCATGTTCATGACTGAAAACGTCGCGGATCCCACCATCGAGCCCCTCGTACATTTTAACACCCTTTTCGAACCAGCCAAGTACGGGGAAATGCTGAACATGAGGTAAAGTATGGGATGGGAGTGTGACACGTTTTAAGCTCTCCATTCAGTCCCGTATCAGACGGACACTTCCAAGACGTGGTCGTACCGCTGGATCGGCCCGAGAGACTGCCGACCGAATTGCAGACCCTAGAAGTCCGGCATGTATCTGGGGAACTGAAAAAGTCCTTGGAAAGTAAGGCGCAATGCATGCCGAAGGACAACATCGTCAAGGATCTCAACGTGAATTTTAGCGTAGATTCTAGTACCACTCTACAATTATAATTGATCAAAACAATGATAACAAATGTGATTTCAGATAAAATTCAATCGGCCCTTAACTATGAAGACTTAGAGGAGATTAACGAGTGTTGCTGCCTTATCAAAGGTACTTGTTCATTAATTTTAATTAATTTCTGATAATTACATTTTCTAAGAGTTGATACCGGCCATGCAAGCGATTGGTGCGGAACCTCAGTGTGTGTTGGAGCCTGCAGATGTAAAAGACGAAGAAACTAAAAAGGAAACCATAAAGAAAGGAATACAGTACTTTATCGAGACCCCGATCCCCGCACGTGTATCAAAAGTCAGAACAAGGGGGAGTGATACTCCTCATTTTTTTCCAGGTTGAATTACTGTTATGTGTTTATTTTGTTTTGATTTTTGTGTCGTTTAGGTTTCGTATACGCTGATCCCAACCACGAGGAACCCATTCGAATTGCGAAAAGTCCCAGCGAGGTCTTCCGGAACGGTTGGAAATTTTGTAATCCTAAGAACTTTGACGAATGTTCGATTGTACATTTACAGAAGAAAAAGGGAAAGGACAACTAATCATAGCATTTAATCATATCATCGTATTCATTAATCAATAAAAAGTCGTATCATCTATTGTTGTTTGGTTTTTTGTTTCTCTAGTTGCTAGGAAAAGAATATCTTACATTATTTTGTCTTTATTGACAATTCTATTTTCAAAATTATGGTGTAAAGTTGGACATCAAATTTATATACACAACTGAATCCATCTAATAAAAAAAAGGTACGTTGGAGTAGATACATTTAAAGGCACAACAAATAATATTTTCTAAAACGTTTCAGTCAATACGCTGCCAGAAAAATGTATCCTTTCAGTGGGGTAAGATTTTCTAACCTAAACGTCAAAATATTTTAAAAAACTATTCGTTCTTAGTTTATGTCATCCAATTCACCACAAGCCAGCAACGTAAGTGAACAACTAAGGATTCACCCAAGTTTTCATTTTTCCGTTTGTAGTATTTCTCAAGACCATCCGCACAAAATCAAAGAAGTCGTTCGACTGCGCCATGTCCTGGTTGCAGAACGGTAAGCATTTAAAATTTCAAATCGTCTAATTTTCGTTTAAACCACTTCTCATACTGTTTGTTCGTTTTTAGGAAGTGCGTGACTTTTTTAAAAGATCTACATCGGTGAATCGGTAAGAGAAGTTTGTTTAAATGTTAAAGATGCTTTTAAACTTTGCTGGCGTTTATTTTTATGTTTATTTTGCAGCAGTTACCGTCGCCATTAGAAGCATCAAATTGTCATTCAGATGAGGTAAGGAAGATTTTCGTATTAAAATATCCATAATTTAATTTTTCAGTTAACTTGTCAGAACTCTCAAAGTCCAGTAAGTTGTAAGTAAGTTATTAAATGCATTAATCAAATTGTAACTAATTTTAGGCCTCTGATTCTGACTTCACTGAATTGGTAACATTTTAATTTTATATATTTGTGTATTTAATTTACAAAATTTTTGTAGTTTATGGATTGTGATTGTTCGTGTCCAACTGATTCATCTTATGCTGCAGAAGTAATTAATTATGTTTTATATATTTCCAGAATAACTTTTTGTTTGTAGACTTCCCAAACTTCCGTGACCAGTAAATGTTACTCTGTAAGTTGTTTTCTACAGTTTTAACTTCAATTCTTATTTAAATTTGGTTGCAGGATAATTCATTGCCATATAGAAGGGTAAAGAATTCAATAACCAAAATTTGATAATGATAATAATATTTTAGCCTGGCAACTCTTCACAGACAATGAAGGTTACAAAAATAGTAAGAATTGTAATCTTTTTAGCTACTCAATATATAAAAGGAAATATTTAAATTTTTAGTCTAGGTGTAGGAAACCAGGATGCCCGAGTAGTTTGCATGTAAGCTCTAATCTTCAACTTCACTTCAACAATTCCTCTTTTATAATTTCAGCGTGCACCCCAAACTGATTGCCCGGAAGGTCCAAATCAGACAACAAGAGTATAATAACTTCTCTGTCAAATTTTATTATTATTGAATTATTATTATTTTTAGACCTCTTCTGGAAGTTTCTTGCCAAATTTTTCAAACTACATGACGGTAAGTATACTTTACTGATATTTTATCATTACTTTTAAAATTAATTTCCAAATTCTTTGGGTGTAAGTTTATGGAGTCAAAAAGTTTCACATTAAAATTATTTCTTTCAGTCTGAACAAAATTCAGAAATGTGTCCATGTCCCGTGAGTGTTAAAAACTTTCCTGCTATAAGGATATATTGTTAACGTTAAGATTAACATTTTAATTTAGCCTCCACAATGTGAATCCATGCCAAGAGGTCCACGTGGCGTCAGCGTACGTTTGTTTTCTTAGTTTTATTATGAATAATATTAAGATAAAAATTATTTTCCAGCCTCTACAAAGTGCCTTTACATCAAGGAATCCAAAGCATGTAAGTGCCAATTAATTACAATTATTTTAAATCAGAGGATTCATTATACAAATTACTTTTTAGTCTTCGCCAAGAAGTGCAGTTATGCCAAGTTATCCGAATGTAGTAATCTTATTTTATCAGTTTTACCATAAAAAATCAATACTTTTTAAAATATTTGCAGACTCAACAATGTCCAGCAATGCCAAGGCATCCAAATGCTGTTAATGTAAGTTGATTACTTCAGCTTCATTTAGAACACATGAGGATCAAATTATATTTCAGTTTCAACAGAGCTCAGCAATGCTAAGGGGTCCCTATAATGTAAGCCCCAATTTACTACTTCTAAGAATTTAATTACACATTTGCTTTTAGTCTGTACCAGGAGGTTCAGTCGGGATGACAAGGCGTCCAAATGCTGCAAGCGTAAGTTTTTACACTTATACTGTTTCACAATAAAAATACTCCTTTTAGTCTCAACAAAATTCAGCAATGCCTAGGTGTCCAAATGCTGTGAGTGTAAGTAACCATCCAATTGTATGTGAACTGTAATGGCTTTTTGGCCTCACCAAATTTAATAATTAATTAATTAATTACATGAACTTCTTTTAGACTGAAGATAATGACTTTTTACCAAGATGTCCAGGTTGTATGGGCGTAAGTTATTTTTTAATTACGTTTAATATGAATAGATTTAAAATTTCATTTCTTTAGTCTCCACAAAGTGAAGATTCATCAGATTACCCCAATAATATAAACGTAAGAACTGTTCTTCTAATTATTTAATGTGACAATAACCAAATTACTTTAGGCTACATCAAGAAGTAGAACTTTACCAGTATGTCCAAATACACACTTGGTAAATTTTATTTGAAGTTTGCTGTAAAAACATCTGGATTGGATGCTGGTACATATTTGAAAAAAATTATTCAAAATAAAATTCTTTTAGGCTGCCCCAGGATATCCAGGTGCATCAAGATATCCAGGTGTTGCGAATGTAAGTTGTATTATTGAATATACATATTTATAAAATTAAAAAATTATGTTGCAGACTTCTATAAGTACAACTATGCCTGTGAGTGACAGTTACTTTCAATATTTTACTATAAAATATATTATAAAAATTGTTACAGCTTTCGTCGAGAAATGCAGTCCCACAAAGATGTCCAGGTGATGAGAGTGTAAGTTATTGGAGCCATTTTTATGTGAGAATATATTAAAAATTTGTTTTAGGCTACTCAAGGTATACCCAGATCTAGATGCAAAATTCCTGTGAGTGCTAGTTACTTATTAAATTTTTATAGTTGTAAAAAACTACTAAACACAAAATTCTTTCAGGCTTGTCCAAGAAATCTGGTTGCAATGACATGTCCAGGTGCTGTGAATGTAAGTTATGTTTATGAGAAAAATATATTTATTAAGTTAGAAATTAATGTTTCAGACTTCTATAAATACAACTATGCATGTGAGTGACACTTACTTTCTATATATTACTATAAAACTGGTTAGAAAAAATTATTAAAACAAAATTATTACAGCTTCCATCGGGAAATGCAGACCCTCAAATATATCCAGGTGATGAGAGTGTAAGTTATTATTGGAGCCAGTTTTATGAGAGAATATATTAAAAATTTGTTATAGACTAATCAACGTATACCTAGATCTAGATGCAAAATGCCTGTGAGTGACAGTATTTTATTAAGTTTTTGTAATTATCTAGTTATAGAAAACTACTAAAAATAAAAATCTTTTAGGCTTGTCCAAGAAATGCGGTTGCAATGACATGTCCAGGTGCTGTGAGTGTAAGTTTTCTTCTTTAAGTATAATAGAAAAACACCACATTAAAAATTATTATTTTAGGTTCCACAAAGTGAAGTTATGCCAAGTCATTCGAACCATGTGAGTACTAGTTTTTTTGATTGTGAAATGTGAAACATTTTGGTTTAATTTTTACTAGGTACCAACTGGTTCTGTTGCACCAAAGTGTCACATTTCTGCATGTGTAAGTTATTTTCTTGAGTTTTATTATGAGAAATCCTAGAATCTATTATTTTTTAGCCGAAAAATGTTGCTTCCCAAAGGGGACCAAATCAAGTATGTGTCACCTAAAATCATACACATAAATTTAGTAAAAAAATGATGTTTTAGCCTGTGCTTAGTAATGCAATTTTAAATACTGTGAGTACTAGTTCTTTTTAATTGTGAAATATGTAACATTTCTCTTTAATTCTTTTTAGGTGCCAATGGATTCTGTAATGCCAAAGTGTCACATTCCTGCATGTGTAAGTTATTTTCTTGAGTTTTATTACGAGAAGTCCTAGAATCTATTATTTTTTAGCCGAAAAATGTTGCTACCCAAAGGGGACCAAATCAAGTATATGTCACTTAAAATCATACACATAAAGTTAGTAAAAAATGATCTTTTAGCCTGTGTCTAATGATGGAATTTTAAATACTGTGAGTACTAGTTTTTCTTTTTGATTGTTAAATTTGTAACATTTCTCTTTAATTCTTTTTAGGTGCCAATGGATTCTGTAACGCCAAAGTGCCACATTCCTGCATGTGTAAGTTATTTTTTTGATTTTTAATATGAGAAATCCTACAATCGATTATTTTTTAGCCGAAAAATATTGCTACCCAAAGGGGACCAAATCCAGTAAGTGTCATTTAAAATTATACACATAAATTCAGTAATAAAATAATATTTTAGCCTGTGCCTAGTAATGTAATTTTAAATACTGTGAGTACTACTTCTTCTTTTTAATTTTGAAATTTGTAACATTTTTGTTTAATATTTTTTAGGTGCCAATGGATTCTGTAACGCCAAAGTGCCACATTCCTGCATGTGTAAGTTATTTTCTTGAGTTTTATTATGAGAAATCCTATAATCGATTATTTTTAGCCGAAAAATGTTGCTACCCAAAGGGGACCAAATCAAGTAAGTGTCACTTAAAATTATGCACATAAATTTAGTAAAAAAATTATGGTTTAGCCTGTGCCTAATAATGGAATTTTAAATACTGTGAGTACTAGTTTTCCTTTTTAATTGTTAAATTTGTAACATTTTTGTTTAATTCTTTTTAGGTGCCAATGGATTCTGTAACGCCAAAGTGCCACATTCCTGCATGTGTAAGTTATTTTCTTGAGTTTTATTATGACAAATTCTATAATCGATTATTTTTAGCCGAAAAATGTTGCTACCCAAAGGGGACCAAATCAAGTAAGTGTCACTTAAAATTATGCACATAAATTTAGTAAAAAAATTATGGTTTAGCCTGTGCCTAATAATGGAATTTTAAATACTGTGAGTACTAGTTTTTCTTTTCAATTGTTAAATTTGTAACATTTTTGTTTAATTCTTTTTAGGTGCCAATGGATTCTGTAATGCCAAAATGTCACATTCCTACATGTGTAAGTTATTTTCTTGAATTTTATTATAAGAAATCCTACAATCGATTTTTTTAGCCGAAAAATATTGCTACCCAAAGGGGACCAAATCAAGTAAGTGTACCTAAAATCTTACTCATAAATTTAGTAAAAAAAATGATGTTTTAGCCTATGCCTAGTAATTTAATTTTAAACACTGTGAGTACTAGTTTTTCTTTTTAATTGTGTAATTTGTATCATTTCTGTTTAATCCTTTTAGGTGCCAATGGATTCTGTAACGCCAAGGTGTCACATTCCTGCATGTGTAAGTTATTTTCTTGAATTTTATTATGATAAATCCTACAATCGATTATTTTTAGCCGAAAAATATTGCTACCCAAAGGGGACTAAATCAAGTAAGTGTCACTTAAAATTATACACATAAATTTAGTAAAAAAAATATGTTTTAGCCTATGCCTAGTAATGTAATTTTAAATACTATGAGTACTAGTTTTTCTTTTTAATTATGAAATTTGTAACATTTCTGTTTAATCCTTTCTAGGTGCCAATGGAGTCTGTAACGCCAAAGTGTCATATTCCTACATGTGTAAGTTATTTTCTTAAGTTTTATTAGAAAAACCTTTTGATTATCTTTTTAGCCCAAAAATGTTACTACCCAAAGGGGACTAAATCAAGTAAGTGTCACCTAAAATCATACACATAGATTTAATAAAAAATTTATATCTGTCTTTGCCATATAATGTAGTTTTAAATACTGAGTGCTCGTTCTATTTTAATTACAAAATTTGTAACATTTTTGTATAATTTTTCTTAGATACCAATGGATTCCATTACGCCACAGTGTCACATTCCTAGATGTGTAAGTTATTGAATAAGATTTTATTAGAAAAATCTTAAACTGGATTATTTTTTAGGCGAAAAGTGTTGCTACCCAAGGGATATCAAATCAAGTAAGTGTCGCCTAAAATCATACACATAAATTTAATAAAAAAGTTATATCTTAGTCCTTGCCAAATAATGCAATTTTAAATACTGAGTACTACTTCTTTTTTGATTACAAAATTTGTAACATTTTTGTATAATTCTTTTTAGATGCCTATGGATTCTAATACGCCACAGTTTCACATACCTACATGTGTAAGTTATTTCATAAGGTTTTATAGAAAAATCTTAGAATCGATTATTTTTTTTAGCCGATAAATATTGCTACCCAAGGGGTATCAAATCAAGTAAGTAACATCTAAAATCATACACATAAATTGAATTAAAAAAATTATATCTTAGTCCTTGCCAAATAATGTGCTTTTAAATACTGTGTGCTAGTTCTTTTTTAATTACAAAATTTTTGAGATTTTTGTATAATTCTTTAGATACCAATGGATTCTATTAGGCCACAGTGTCATATACCTACATGCGTAAGTTATTTCATTATGTTTTATTGGAAAAATCTTAGATTCAATTATTTTTTAGCCGAAAAATGTTGCTACCCAAAAGGGACCAAATCAAGTAAGTGTCACCTAAAATCATGCACATAAATATAGTAAAAAATATTGTTTTAGCCTGGGCCAAATAATGCAGTTATAAATAAGTGTCCAAAATCTATGAATGTAAGTTATTCCATCAAGTTCATCTTGTGATAAATGATAAGAAATTATTGTTTTAGCTTTTACCACTTCATCAAACGTCTGCAAATGTAAGTGCTCCTTCTACTACATTCATCTCTGGTAGTGAGTTAAATATTTTCTTAAATTCAATGTAAAAGTTAATAACCAATTTAAATGTAAAATGTTATTATTTAAGGCGACACCTGAAAGTACAGTAAAATCAGAAGCTCCACTGGATGCAAGTGTAAGTTAATTCTTTAACTTGAAGCAGAATCGATTAATTAATTTATAAATTATAGTCAAAGTCAAATGTGCCATGGTGTGAGTGCCGCTTGCCAAATGACGCGGGTGTAAGCCAATTTTGTTAAATACCCTTGATGTTAACACTAAAAATTATTGATTTCAGACTATGACCGGAGTCGATTCAAAATGTCCATTCTACGATGAGGTAAAAACATTTCATTTTCTACAATTTATATTTTTAATAATACTTTATTTTGCAACAGACTGGTGACAGAAAACATGAAAATTGGGTACACGATTAATATATAAATGTGAAATAATAACACTAATGTTACAAATATATTATAGATACCCTCAGCAGCAAAGAAATCTTGCTTGCGAAGAAACAAATCCTCCAACAAGAGGATATGTTTCGAACTGGAAGACACGATAATCAACAAAATCCAATACAAAAACGTCAAGGTAACCATCCTTAATAGATCCATTTCGTCTTACCAAATTGAAATTTCTCAGTGTCTCTGTCCCGAAGAAATCGAAAGTCTGGTGATCCTCGAGGCCAAAGACTGCGACATCTTCTCACACATAGCCAACACCTACCTACCCCTTAATCCCGGTAACTTTGCTGCAAAAAAGAAACTGCAAGAACTCCGCCTACAAAATCTGCACACGTTTTATCAAAGCATGTTCACCTCTTTGCCGGCACCGTCGGCGGACGCGGTGCAGCACGAGCAAAGCCCGGAGGTTTTGGCCAACTTCATGCATCTGCTGGAGCAGCAAATCGACCCGGTTCTACCCCCTCAAGTCCAGTTCAATCATTTGTTTGATAGTAGTAACAGTTCTGGAATTGGGGGTGGGGGTGATTCGATTTATTTGAGGTAAATTCCTTCTTGGTGTTAAAATTAAAATATTAATTAGACTTGCAGTTCTGTAGCTGACGGTCATTACCAAGATGTTGTTGTGCCTTTGGACGGGCCAACCAATCCCAAGATCGGTCTCTTTACAAAAGAGTTTAGGGATGTGAGCATTAGGTTCAAAAATTTAGGTGAAGGTGATGCACCCTCAGATGACATATTCGACTCTATTAAATGGAACGACTTTGATATCGGTGTGTACACATTAAATAGCACATTCACTTAACCACAATGAATTTTGATTCGTAGAAAAACTAAACAAGACGTTCGCCGACGATACGTTTACAAACGACGACTTTTACACAGCTAGAAATCTGGGAGCTGAACCAATCAAGATGCTAGATGTGGCCGACCAACCGGAAGAACTAAAAAAGGATATGCAGAGTGGAATTCAGTACTTCGTCGAAGCATGCACCCCTCAGTATATATCCAGAGTTCAACTTAGGGGACATAACCCACCCACATGGTTTCCCGGTACTCATTTAATACTTTTACACCAATTTTTTTACTACGAATAGTGTTTCAGGATTTTATTTCTCGTGTACCGATACGAAAGAACCCATTGAAGTTTTGAGGAGTCCTAGTCAAGCGTTCCTAAGAGCGTGGAGCGTTTCGGACCCCAGATGCTTCGACGAGTGCTCTGTTATAACCTTGTAGACTTGTGTATATAAAAATATAAAATTTGGAACAAAGCACTAGTTTCAATTGGGGATAAATAAGACGCAGCTTATGAAACATAATTATAATCTTGCATAATTTAACATGATATTGTCATGGGCGAATTTACCTACGTTTTATTGTCTATCGAATTGGCAGTATGATGAAAACACAAATTAAGTTTAGAGACCCTTGTTGTAGTAAACCAATGCAGGTGTTTTTTCGTATTTCTTCTCGATCTCTTTCTGCAAACACATAAAAGATACAAGTTATATCACAATTCTTATAATTAGCAAATACAAAGGAATTAAAATTATGTAAAAAATACTTTGAAGGTATGTACACGTTCTTGGCTTCTTATTCAAATCAAATACGGGTGGTGACGGGGGTAGTAATAAACATACATTGGGGTGTTACATTTATATCTCTTCTGTAGACTCGTCTAAAAAATGATTTGATATAAATATTACTGGGTAAAGATATTTTTGACCTTGGGCAACTGTGACAACTCAAAATCAATAGATTGAACGTATAATATAATACTTACCCTTAAATCTTCCTCAAGGTGATTGTATGGGAAGGTGGCACGTTGCTTAAAGAAAGCACAGGCTAGAGGTGTGGCAAATGTTAAGCAAAGACCAAGGACACCAACGGTAGCCGGAAGATTAATCCAAGGGTATCTACAAAGTGTTCCACGTTTCTCCAAATAATCCATGACTATTGGAGTTATAACCATTCCAGGCATTGCCATGCATATTCTGCTGACAATTACTTGACTAATGCCACTTTGTGCCGCCACTCTGGAATATCCCAGCTTATTGTTGTATTCGTCGTAAACCGGAGTACCCGATTTCAACTCTCTGGAACATAATCGTTAAATGCTTTGAATTTGAATTGGTGGTATATCTTACTGTGCACGCATCATTGGAATGTTGATGCAATTGGAGGCTGCCACAGCAGCTAAGGGGACGAATCTCCCAATCAAAGGGTTCATGCACTGTAAGCAATACATGTGTGTAGTGTAAATATCTTCAAAAGATTATCATAAACGTACCTTCACCAGTTTGTTCAAGTAAAGAGCTGTGCCAACTGCACCAGTGGTCGCAAACACATAAGAGGTCATAATTTGCCTGAAATCCATTCAAATGATTATCTTCTTTAAAAAGAACTAATTGTGTTTACTTGGTGCTTTGTTGGGTGTCTCCACTGCGGTTGGTGTAGTTCACCAACGCGTTAAACGACTGGTTAAACCATTGCCAGAAGACAACGGCCGGTGTTGTTTTGTAAAAGGCCATCATACCACCACAGATGAGCATGTTCATCGGCACCTGGGCAGACATCCGACCGATTATGTTCATTTTTTCACCCGTATCCGGATGATATGCGGAATCGTAGAGGGTTTTGGCTCTCCATAGCTGCTCTGGAGTTAGTTCTTCTTTGAATCGTAAGCCGCATCTAAATAAAATGAATTTAAAGGTATATTTATTTTTAAATATCCAACAAATTATTTGTTAAAATTCAGTCGAAATTCGGCGAATAATTATTAATTCAAAACCACAACAATGGAAACATTCTTTTTGAATATTAACGACCAGCAATAACCAGTTATCTGTTTTTAAAATCCTTAAGTGTCAGCTGAATGAAATATATCTCAAACTGATGCAAATAACTCTGTGTACTTCACACCTCATACATTATTTATTCGCAAAGAAATCTGGGCCAAAAAAGGTATGGTAATGAGTTGAATACCTGTATTTTTCGACTATACACTTGGCTTCTTCCAATTTTTTCGCACTGACGAATAAATTGAGAGGATTTGTGATGAGAAAGAAATGCTTGGCCCTTCCCAAATATGTGTCCTGGTCGTATCTTGGTTTGTCTATGTCAATTTCTAACTCGCATTGGGACATTTTGTCTGATATGTCTGAAAACCAATAAAGAATTAATTTTTGCCATCAATCGACAAAGATTTTGCAACTTACCTGTTATTAATATATATAATGATGGGTTCCTTGAGGTAGTTGAGTCAATACAGTGTTGGTTGTGAGTTCAATTTCCGTTTGTACGCATAGCTCGTCACTTAGGTCTGGATTGGACTTACTTCGGAATTGTGTCAATCTCCGTTGACAGTTGCAACGTGAATGTTTAATTATCGAAATGAACTTTTAACCACTTTTATCTGTTATTACAAAAGTATTAGCAAATAGCTTTGCTCTATGCGACGGACAGACTGGTGGATCGATGCCGTTAGCGCCGACTCTGTTGGACAATCGATATTTTATTTGAATTTGGTAATTGATGGGTAATGGTAATGGTAAATAATTCGTACCATTTGGATAAAACTAACATGTTTAGTTTATTGTTAGCGGTGCCGTGAAAATCAACCGAAAACAACAATTGTATTTGACAGCACATGTTTTTGTTTTAGTGAAATGTTGTACATAAAATCTTTTACCTTCATATAAACATCTAAATTTATTATGAATTTTTAATGGTCCGCTATCTGAGGGTTATCGGGAGATGACCCTACAAAAATATTTATTTCTGTTTAATTTGAAATACGCGACCATTACGGAAATATGCGCGTGCTAATTAAATTAGTAATGAATGTTACATATTATCTGAAGCCTATATTAAATCAGTAATTTAGATAAATTTCATTATAATCGCATTACATATAAATTATCTATTTATAATGACTAAGTGCATTAAATTTTTATTATTTTATATATCTTCTTATTCAGAAAATATTATTAAATATTAAATTATGATAATCTAATACTAGTAAAAAAACAAACTAAAAAATGTTTTTGTTCGAATAAGTTGATAAATATCACGAAAAGGTTCATAAATTAAAGTTCTATGAATTTAATATGTTACGTCATATTAAATCATAATTAATATGAACTTCATTTTAAACTAACTTGTAGTGAAATTATATCATTAATATTACATTTTTCACATCTGTTTATTCAAAAAATTACAATTACAATGATAATTATTAATACTCTATTTAATTAACTTTCATTTTTAAAATTAATACGAAATTAGACAAAAATTATATGCAGTTATGTATGTTAATTAAAGAAGACCCATCTTTAATTAAATACAATCAAAATATTTTAATTTTATGTAAAATAATTCATCATTCATATTCTTTCTTATATTATTCATTTTGTGTCTAGATCAAAATAATTTTAGCTTAAATTAAATTTTAAATAAAATAAATTCGAAATTTGGCTGAACAACTTTAAACAAAATTGTTAATATTTTATTGGATATCTTTTGTTCGTTATAACCATTTAGAAAAGCTGTAAAGATTCAATGAAATATCGGCAATAGTCGTTTGAAATTAAATTTTATGACTCTTAATTATTTACCACATTTCATCTAAGTTTGATGGTTTTTGGTATATTAATGGAGACAAAAATATAGTAATAGTAATTTGTTTTGTTTGGCGTATAGAAATATCCTGATAGATGTAACGGAATCCATTTGTTAATGATAATTTACCAAATTTGGGTTTTGAAATAATACGAAACATGTATCCAAAGTTGTTCAAAGATGGTTGAAATATTAAATTGTTGGCCAACATAAAGTCCGGATTTAAAAACAATTGAAAACTTGTGGAATGACGTAATTAAAATTTCGATTAAAATATCGAAAAGCAACAAATTTAATTTCAAACGACCATTGGCTATATTTCCCAGCCTCACTCTTTACAGTTGGTTATAACGAACAAAGGGTACGCAACAAAATAATTTTATTTAAAGTTATGTATAAATTATTTAACAAATATATAGTTTTCAAAAGCGTGCTATTTCTGTAACTAAGCACATTTCTTATTTATTTTGTTTAGGATTTAATTTAATTAGAAAATATTTCGGTTTAAAAATAAAAATAAAATAAAATAAATAATGTGGGAAAGAATGTAATATAATTATTTAAAGTAAAATATAAAATATTTTTATTGCATTTATTTTTTAAGTTATGCGTTTCCAAATTAACATTAAGATAATAATGTGTGCTACTTCTCTGGCCACCATTGTTGTTATAATTATGCTCGCTACTGTATGTATAATGATTTTTTTCAATTCTAAAATATATTTTCTTAGAAAACATTTAACAAAATTTGGAAATGTACTTTGTTATTTGACTTTGAAATTTGAATTTTAGAACTATATGAACTAATAATTGTATACATAATTTATAAATCGTTACATTTACATTGTATTTTAAAATTACAATATAGTGAAAGAAGTATATAATTATAAACTTCTATATTATTTATTTTATTATATATAATTATCGAATTATATAAATTAAATAGATAAAAAATATGATATAATTTATAATAAAAGTATGCAACTCAAATTACATAATTGCCTGTATAATAGTAGACGTAATTATGGAAATTCGATCTTATGGAAATTTTAGCCAATAAAAACTGGCACTAGTTCAAACGTCAATGTCAACCTGACGTTAGTGACGTCCCCGACTTCTTGCCAGCATGGCCGATTCCAAACAAACGAAGGAAATAATAACCGTGCTGTTGTTGTGCGTGTCGTGGTACGTGGTCAGCTCCAGCAACAATGTCGTCGGCAAGACGTTACTCAACGAATTTCCATATCCCATGACCATGACAATGGTCCAATTGTTCTCTATAGCCGTGCTGAGCGGGCCCCTGTTCAATCTGTGGGGCGTCCGGAAGTATGTGGACATATCCTGGCGTTATTACATGCGTGTCATCGTGCCACTTGCATTCGGCAAGTTCGCCGCCTCCGTTTTCTCGCATGTCAGCATATGGAAGGTGCCCGTTTCTTATGCACACACAGGTACCACTTTCACTTTATTAGGTTATGTTTACTGGTGGTCGGGCCTTTAAATTTTCGTTTGCCTTGACCATACAAGGTTTTATTTGCGTCCCAATTTAGCATGTTGTTCTACATTTCGTAAATCGAGCAGAACGTTCTGTTTATGTACAGTAAATCATAAATCCGGATTTATAATCATGGGAACCCCAATCTGTGTTAATGATGTTAATGAAATATTTTTCAATGACTGTAAAATGCCACGGCCTTTTAATTATAAACATATTTACATAACACAAGCATGTAACAGAATATTGTTTTCCAGTAAAAGCAACAATGCCTCTCTTCACCGTCGTCCTCTCGAGGGTGATAATGGGCGAGCGCCAAACGACGCTCGTCTACATCACCCTTATCCCAATAATCGCCGGCGTGGCCATCGCCACCGTCACAGAAATCAGCTTCGACGTAATCGGTCTGGCTAGCGCCCTGTGTGCGACGATGGGTTTCTCCCTGATGAACATATTTTCCAAAAAAGTATTACATGATACTGGTGTGCATCATTTGAGGCTCTTACACATCTTGGGTCGTCTGGCGTTCATGATGTTCCTTCCTATCTGGGTGTTCTTTGACTTATTCGCTTTGATCAAAGACGATAGTGTGGTAAGAATTAATTAGGAATGTTTTTGAATCTATTTTGATAAGTTATTATAATAGATTCCTCGTTTGGCATTTTGATAAACATTTGATAAATGCGTCAAGGTCGTACTCAATTTTTATACAAATATTTTATGTTGAATGAGCAAAATTTATTTACCATTACGAAATGTATTGTTTACTAATACTATTGATGATTTATTAACGACGGTAGATATGTTCTTATCTTGCAAGATAATATATTAATTATACATTTAATTTTACTTACAGTAGTGGCCGCAATTATAGCAAAAATTTAAGTTGTACTTCTTGTATTGCATACCAATATATATGCAGTAAAAATTGGGCTAATTTAAAAATCGATGTCTAAATAATTTGAATATCAAATCTATCCATTCTTATCATTAACGCATATTGAAACCAATCACCTGGAGGAAATAGGACTTGCTAAAATTAGTTCAAAGATTGTAAGAAGGTCAGCAGATGGAACTGGTCGCAGAGATTATGTTTAACGTACCCAGGAACCACAAAACATGTGGACGTTTTATTTTTAGTGATGAATTTAATTTAATTATTTAAAAATGTCGTTCCTGCGTATATGTCATGTATATATGGAAACTGATTGAATTTCTACGAAGGAGTGTGCCAAAATTAAATTAAAAGGATATTATTTTAGATACTATAAAAAGTATTAATGTTAAATTAAATGCTGGTCATTTAGTCAATTAAAAAATCTGGAATTGCGGTTTTTGCCTAAAACTATTCTATATGCAAAATTAAATAAGCACATTTTCAAAAAAAAAAAAAAAAATTGTCGATAACGTCATTTTTAACTTTTTTATGAATATTTGAAAATTTAACAATTTTTATATCATAAAAAATCAAAAAATCAATATTTTTTCTTCCTTAAATGTTCTATTTTTAAGCGTGTTGAAGAACTTGTCTTGGCCAATTGAAAAAAAGCAAAATTTCTTGGAGAAACATTAATTTTAAATTTGAACATTACTTTCTGAGATTTTCTCTTGAATTCTTTTTAAAAAGTTTCTTTTATAATGTATGCCCTTTTTTCAGGAAGTTCATCAAAAATAAAATATTTTAATTAATCTTTGAGAAAAAACAATTTTAAATTAAAATTCTGATTTTTTTAGGTTTTTTCTTTAAATTTTTATGACTCAAACTTAATTTTTTTTTTTTAATATGAACTTTCTGAAATAACAGTAGGTTAAGTTAATATAAAATTATTATAAAAATTTCAAGAAAAAACGTCAAAAATCAGTATTGTTCAATTTTAAAATTAATTTTTCTTTAAGAAATTTTAATTTTTTTCAGTTGATCAAGACCGAAGTTCTTCATCACGCCTAAAAAAGAACATTAAAAAAATTAATTCTTTTATTTTTTATGATATAAAACGTGAACTCCAGTTAAATCGTTAAATTTTCAAAAATTGAAAAATTACGTCGATTTTTTTTTTTTTTTTTTTTTGAAAAAAATCAAAAGTTTCAATTAAAACCCGCAAAAATCAGCATTTTTTCAAATTAATTTTTCCCTAAGAAATATTAATTTGTTTTACCTAATCAAAACATACTCTTTAATACGCCGAAATGTAGAATATTTTGAAAAAGAAATTGTCGATAGCTTAATTTTTTTATTTTTTGTGGTTGAAATGAGGTGATTCTAAACAATTACCAAAATTCTTCTCAAATTTAATTTATAGTCAGTTGCTTTCAGGAAAACATATAGTGATCATATCATATCATATTAAATATATTAAAAATATGGGTTATACTACATCAATTCGATGTCAGTACTACAATTTTTATTGTTTTTTTCTGTTATTGTCGTGTCTACTATTCAACTGGTCAATTTAATTTTATTAAAACTTAAGCTTAAATTACGTACTTGTCAATGGACAAAATTATAACAACTTTTTAGCATTTTATTACAATCTACGAATTTAAATCGAATTATTTAAAGAAATGAATACTTTCAGGCAATACACGACTACCGGGTGGTGGGCCTGTTAATAACGGACGGGGTGCTGAACTGGCTGCAAAACATCATCGCCTTCAGCGTGCTACATCACGTCACACCCCTGACATACGCGGTCGCAAACGCCAGCAAACGTATCTTCGTCATCGCCGTGTCCCTGTTTATTTTGGGCAACCCCGTAACGGGGGCGAACGTTTGCGGCATGCTCCTTGCCATTTTCGGGGTGCTGTTCTACAATAAGGTAAATTTTAATCATTTTGACGTTAACAGGATCATAATTTGCATTTTGTTCAGGCCAAATACGACGCGAAACAGGCGGAGAAAACGAAAACACTGCTGCCCACGCACGGCGGCGATTCCCGATGGCAGCACAGGAACGGCAACTTTATGTTACAGGAGGACGGTAAATACGCGAACGGTTACACCAACGGCTTTAACAATAACACCTTCAGCTACAACTCGAAGGTGCGAAACAATCTACTGTTTATATGAAGGTGAACGCTTAAATGGAATTAAATTGTGAGCACGTGGAGAGAAAGTTGGATTGTCTGTGAGAGCGCATAGGTTTGAGATGTTTATTAATTATTGTTTGATGTTGAGCGGTGGCGTTTTAATCATCGCTGGAAGGTTTTATCTCACGTTTAATCAGACTAGATAAGTTCAAAATATGCCAAAAACGATTTGATTAGTTAAAGTACAATTTTTAAATTAGAAATAAATATAATTTAAGCATAATAAAAACCTTAAAATATTTTCCTTGAGGTTTCTATAATATTTAGTTTATTGCTTTTATATTTATTTCAAACTTACATTATTACATTATGTGTTTAAAAGACAAAATAACTAAAGTCGACAACTAAATTTGTATTAGTTTCTTTTGAAGCAACTTTTACAACATTCCTCACCTGTACTTACTTAGTTTTTATGTTTCACTTGTGTTTCTGTACTAGTAAAAGCTAGAATAATTAAATTTAATCTCGTAATTCTGCGATAAAATTAATCCAGCATAATTAAAACAGTCCTTCGCGAAAGTGGGTGCTCAAAAGGTTAAACCCTATTCACATTTATACAACCATTGTAAATCATGTGTGCCTTATTTGTTTAAGTTTGTTTTGTTTAACACGTGTTCCTACAATAATCGCAGCAATAATGCCACCATTTGTTTAGTACTTTTTGGGCATCTGTTTGATCCGGATCGTAAAGGCTGTGTTTTTAATTAATTGCGACAGTGAAATGATTAATCATATTCCTAGTCAGTAACGTAATCGATCTCTTAAATGCATTTGGGAGATTGTAAGCCATTCTAAATGGTTTTTTGACTCAAATTGATTCTTGACACTGTACAAAAGATGTTATGTAAATTAATAATTAAGGAAGAACTTTAAATCAAAAAACTAAGTTTTGCCCCTTTTATACTGTACATATTGTTGAAACTTTTATGTATAGATTAATTTTCTATTTATAAACAAATACATATTACGTGTATTATGAGTACAAGAAGGTTTTTTATCCTTACGTTTTTAATGTAGGGGTATACTGACCTCTATACTGCCGAGATATGTTGTCATCACTCTTTTACATCAACAATGATTCTGTCGCTATCGGCATATAATGCTGCAATAATTTTAATACTTTAATCAGTCTCAAATAAGTGATGAATATTATAACTTTATATTATTATAAAACTCCTTGTTCACTTATTTTTTCCTTTACTAATGGGACGGCCTAAAATAACTTAAAATGGCTTTGTTCCCTAATTTTCATACATTTTATTAATATTGGTGTTTTCTAACTACCACCACAATTTTTTCAGTTGGAAAATTTCCAGCTCCCTATATTATATATTAAACCTTCTCGAATTTCCTTCCGTACAATTTTAATTGTGATTTCTATGTTCATCTTCAAAGATGTTAAATGAAATAATAAATGTACAGGACAAAATTGTGAATTGTCATAAAAAGTACTCTGTATGTGTTTTTATTTATTTTTATTTAATTATACATCGAAACTTTAGGACAATATATCCTTTTTTAATTAATGTGTCCATATATACTGTCTATTTGAGCTGATAATTATGAATGTAATTTGTCATAAAACCTCTCTCCACGAGAGAACTTAAACAACAAAAGAACATGTTTGAATTATTTTTTAAAACAAGATTTATTGACAATTGTACTGTTACTAATATTACTATTTCTTTTTCGATGAAGTGATATTCATTTAGGTTACACTTTTCTTTGTAACGTCTTTATTTGGACTACATTCAATTATTCTAAAGGGATGACCTAAAGTAATTAAAAATAACATTGTTCCCTAGTTTTGAAACGTTCTTAAGTATTTGCTTAATTGGAAGTTTTTAATTCAATTTATATATTTAAAACTCCTATTATCTTCCATTGAAATTTGAATAATTGATTTCTGTTTGTCCTTTTTTCAAGATGTTCAGCCAATTAATAAATCTACAATCTATATTGTGAATTGCCATAAAACGTACTCTGTATATAATTTGTATTTTTTTTTTTAATTTATATATCAAAAGTTTTAGACAACATATAATTCTTATTTTTTATTAATTTATTTACATACAGATTGTCTATTTAGGCTGATAAATATGAAGTTAATTTTTAAATTATTTACTTAAATTATATTTTAAAGTAAGATATGATCACCTAAATCATAATTTTTTTGACCCTATTATTGTAACGGATAGATAGAGTAACCCCCAAGCCCAGTTTCCTATTTGTGACTAGTTCCATATATCCCTACGTCAATATATCTTATGGACATGTGTTTATTTGTTCCAAATGGGAAACACCTTGGCATCTCACCTAAAATGTGAATCCTCCTTTCATCTCCCACAGTAATAAGAATAAATCTTGCTTTAAAATAAAATTTTTTAATTTTTGCTTTAATTTTTGTATTATAAAAAGCAGTTTTCTCAAGCTGACTATAAAAATGACTTAAATAGACAAATTGTATAACACCTATAATGCAACTTTTATTGCTCAAGTCCATAAATCTGTATTGATTATAATTTTACTCATTCTGAATTAGTGGTTGTGTAATCCGTTGTACCTCGTTTAATTTTAATAAGTTACCCCCTTGTATATAAATGTGTATTATTTTTTTATGTGAATGTATAATATTCCAAAAATGCTAAATAAATAAAACTCCAGTATTGTGTAGGTATTTCAAACTTGTATTTATGGAATAATAATTGTAAATATGCATATAATTAAAATAAATATTTTTTTATATAGAATGTGGAATTATATTTTTGAATAAATAAAATTATAAAGTCTTTGTTATGGTATTTTGGCTAGCTGAGAACGACTTCTTTGAAATGTTGTCCAAAACATCCTGAAATAAGAAATATTATGACTGTGGGTAAGTGAAAATCGTATTACTTTTAATATTTTCCATATTATCCATTTAATGTTAAAATTAACAATTGAATTGTACCTTATCAGCGATATTCAAATAAGGATTCCTCGCTATAACCAACTCTATCCTGTCGCCGGCCGATGCTATTAAAGGTACAGTTAAACAGCAATCAAAGTCTTGAGTTTTTGTATCATTTACCTAAAAAAATAAAATCAATAAACGTTCAAGCTGTAATCAAAAAAATTAATACATACTTGTATTATACGATCGTAAGGCTTCAACAGTCCGACGATATCAGCCGGACCCCCCTTTCTGATCCTGTTGACGTACACACCTTTTTCATACAACCCGTCACTGACACTAAACCCATAATCATCGTAAATCGAATCCTTGTACAACGTCACGTGGTAAACCTCATTATCCAACATGTTTTCGTGACTGAAACTCCTCATCGCTCTTTCAGTGAACGAATTGGAGGAGTTGAAGGAATTGGCAGCGTTGAAATGCGCCGGAGATTGAGTGTAGTTCTCATATTTGATGGTGTTGGTGAAGTTGTAGTTTGGCAGTGGCAAAGGGCTTGGACAAAATATTTCTTCAGTGTCTGAATAGAATTGCAACTGGGAATCTCTTTGGTGCTTTTTAGTAGCTGTCTTGTCTCCGTCCAGATATGACAGAGGTTCGCTTAGTACACTTTCGATGTCCTTTATCTCGTGTATGTCTGCAAAGTATTTATTAAATTTTAAATGCAATTATAGGGGGAAGTTTTCATACCCGTTGCGTTGTCTGGTTGGTTGTCCACTGTGTTGCTGTCCCACGAGTGTATGGCACTGTCCACGCTCATTAATCCAGGACTAGAATAGTTGCATCTTGAATCTTCTGAAGTTTCTGTAAACAATTAAGATGAAAAATGAAACAAGGATTGTAATAAAGGTTTTTACCGCTGCTTTTAATGTTCCGGGCAATTTTCAGTTGTACTCTGTCTCCGGATGTTTGAAGTAACCTTATGGCGTCTGATAATGGTCTGTGTTCCAGACTCTCGCCGTTTATTGCCAGAATTCTGTCTCCCACATGCAATGCACCAGTTTTTTCAGCCAATCCACCTTTGAAGACGAAAAAGTTTTACACAAAATTATGTTGTGACTTAATAATTTACCTTCAGTTAACCGTGACAAAACAATTGGATCCAAACAATCCTCACTTCCAGAAATGGTGATTCCCAAGGGTCCCCCGTATCTGTGCAACTCAACAGTGTACACAACACTGTCCAGGAACAAATTGGCATTCTCAGTTTCAGTTTTTTCCACCTTTAAAGTCACAATGTCGTTTGTGGACGTCTGGAGAATGTCAAAGGCTGACTCCAAGCTCATGTGGTCTAATGTTCTGTTGTCTATTGCCAAAAGTCTGTCGCCTGCGTGTAAAGTACCAGTTCTGTGTGCTATCGAGCCCCTTCTGATCTCCGAGATGATGAACGGTTCTTCAGGACGAGCCTTACAAGCTAAAAACATTTATTAAAGTCTTCGCTCTTCATATATATTCATCGACATACGTACCAGTAATCGTGATCCCCAAACCCGATCCTCTTTTGGCCAGCTTCACCGTAAAAACCCCGCTGGACGGTACGATGGTGTCGGTGACGTCGAACTCCACCTGAAGTGTAACTTTGCTGTTTGTCTCGTTTCCCATTTCCAATATGGAGTGGATTTCCTGCAGCGTCAGGTTGGGCTGGTGATTTACCGAGATGATTCTGTCGCCGACCTGGAGGCAGCCGCATCTGCGAACGTTTTAGTTGTGTCGCAAATCATTTTGGTAATTTCGTGTTATTAACGAACAAAGTGATGGTCTGGGATGTATTATTAGATGTGAATACATCTGTGTATGATTTGTGTCTGCTATTTTTGAGTGGAGGAAAATAGAAATATTGGAACGAAGAAAAATGGACAAACAAAAGCCACATGTTTTTTAACTTAATTGTTTTTCTTAACGTGTATGCATTTAGGTACGCTGATTGCTAACGAATTAATCCAATGGTGGCCTCGTTTCTCCGTTTGATTATTGGGTAGATACTGTTTAGTCTTGACGAATCTACAAATGATTTGTTTTGCTATTTTTGGATGAGGCAAAACAGTAATATTGAAACGAAGAAAAATGGACAAACAAGAACCAGATGCTTTTTAATTTAATAGTTTTTGTTAACTTGTATGCGTTTAGAAACGCAGATTGCTAACAAATTAATCCAGCATCGCTCTGGTTTCTCCGCTTGATATTAGGTACTGTTTAGTCTTACCGTATCTAAAAATACTCTCTATAAATTAGCCTAAGATCAAAACTAATATTACGGCATCCGTAAATAAACTTAATAAACCTTTCAATCCGCAGATGTTTCAGTCAGTGTTAATGGCGCGACGCTGTAAATCCGTTACGAAGAACAAAACCGGGCTAAACATAGATTCTGCCCTTACAACTTGTAATGTTTGTTTTTACCTGTAAGCAGGAGAATCCGGCGTAATCCTCGAAATCAGAATGTCTGCGGATCTGTTTTCTGAGTGATCGCCAACGGATACACCCAATCCGTATCCGAGTCCACGATCTGCAGTTAGGGTCACACTTAAAGTTTCGGGGTGAGACACGCCCAAGTTTCCGGTACAACCGCAATAATTACTGCCTAAATAAACCAGAGGGAAATTATTTAAGTCTTAAATTAAATGTGGGATGTCATACCGCAGTCACTGTCGAACGATTTATGGATGGTGCTTTGGCGATTGGAACGGTTCCTGTTGTTTCTCGAGCGTCTGGAGTTGAGGGTACTGAAGCCAGCAACGCTGGGACTGTTTGCATATTGCGCTGCAAAAATATTCCAAACGTTTTTATACCATCTAGTGTTTTATTACATTTCCTTACCGTTTCCGTAGTTTCTGGACGGTACTCTTTGAATGGCGTGCGAAGGAAGTATCTGTAATTTAGTGGCCCTCCTTAATAGTCTCTCAGCATCACCAGGTGTGCCACTCCAACCGTCCAACACCAGGTCATCGATCGCCAAAACTTGATCACCAATATTCAAGGCACCGCACCTGTCGGCTGTACTAGCCGGTACCATACTCTCAATGTAGTAGCCGGCCGCCAAAATGTCGTCCGGGCCCAAATCGATGCAATTGGTGAGCACCAAACCGAAGTCTTCCTCCAACTGTCGATCGATTTCCACTAGAAGTGGCCCATTTGCGTACTTCACTGACTCCATCACGCTCACATCGTACTCTATGGTTAAGGTTGTGAGAGTGATGCCGTGAGGGCTGGAGTGGCTCGAATTCTCCTTCAGGATTTGCTGCGCCTCCAGCAACGTTTTATTTACAAGCGAGTGATGGTCGACCTTAAGAAGTCTGTCGCCAACTCGCACCAAGCCGGTCCTAATAAAACATTTGATCAGTTGATGTTTTCAAATTGATTAACTACATAACTACTACCTGTGGGCCGGTCCGTTGGGTCTGATCTGCGTGATCACAAGAGGTCTGCTCAACGACGGATGTTCTGGAATGCTTCCTCCCCTCAACGTGATCCCCAGCGAGCCGTCCACACTCTCCACCGTCACTTCTGTTACTTTGGAGGTGACGCATAGAGAATTTTGAGATGCTGCAACCGAAACATTGGATTAGCAACCTCTTACTGTAGATGGTGATTCATTTTACCGTAGTTGGGAAGAGAATACTCGACTTCAAGCAGTGCGTTCCCGTCCACGTTGTCCAACAACGTGGTCACTTCCTCGGGCTTCATCCGAGTGGTGGTGATTCCATTCACGCTGTAGATGCGATCGCCGGCGACAAGCTGGTCGCTTTGCAAAGCCACCGATCCCGGTCTCAGTGATGATATGACCGGACCTGGATCGATTTCAGAATTCCCTGCAAAACGGTTTTGCCTTGATTTACACTAATTGTTCCTGGTGCAAGTGCCAAGCTTTAGTTCTGCGTCATTGCAAGCGCGAGTGAAAAACAAAAAGATATTTATACGACATTGAAATAAAACTGTTTAAATGAGATGGGGATAACAAATTGTAAAAATCATTTCAGGGAGTAGACAGTTTTATATTTAGCTCATAATTTAGTGTCCCTCATAAGTCGTGAAGTGTTTTGATGCAGAAATGAGCACTATATCATTTGTTTGTACAACTGTTACATCTCGCGTTAATTACGCGCATCCGCTTCAAATCTTCCCGCCAACTCCCCACAAAAATCTTTTGAAAATAAAAACAGCCCCATTAAAAAAAGGTGGTAAATTGGGAAGACACTCCGGTGCATTGTATTCGGTCCTTTGATAGTTCAACAGCTTTTGCACAGGCCCTAATTTGATTCCAGGCCAAAGTATGGAATTGAAAAGCTTGCTGATGTCAGTAGTTTAACTCGATGGGATTCTTAAAACTCGAGTGCATTTACAAAAATCAATAGGCGCTTTAAATCGTGCAATCAAGACAGATTATCCCCGACTTTATATCGGACGTGCTTGAATTAACTAATTTAATCAACTGGCATCGGAATTAATGTGGAGTGAAATATATATTTCGAGGAACTAATTGGAATTGGAAATTTTAGTTTCTTTTTATACTTTCAAACAAAGTTTTACGTGCAATGTGATAAAAAGGGTCAATAATCACTTCTCAATTTTAAGTGCCTTTTTAAGAGGAGCAAATTTATTCCAGGTAGGACTAAAAACTTGTACTGCATTTAATTCTACTTCTAAAATGACAAAAATAAATTTGTTAAATATTGTTGACCTATTAAATTTAAGGAAAACAATAAACACATTTTGACTTCACCATTAAATAGACTTTTCGACCACTTAACTCACTCAAGACACTGATAAAATCACTTAAAGAAAGCCAATCTAAATACCTGGACACAGATACGTTACTTTTTCGATGGTGTTTCTGTTTCGGCGATCCGACTGGTGTTTTCGGCGGTTTGTGTAGTAGAGAACATTCACTGCCACTTCCGGCCGCCCCCGCGTTAGAAAAACTCCTGCTTCTCGGCCTCAACGAAGGCAGTTTAAAGGAAGAGAACATATTTACTTGCACACATAAAAGCTCAGTTCATTAACATCATTTCAATACCGTCCATTGTCTATTAGCGAACTACATATATGTTTTAAAATTAGAAACGTAAACACTGAGAAATACTATCTATTAGGATAACTGAGTTATAAAGTAGATGGTGGTGGTTATTATTAGACACTGTTATAAACACTTTAACTGCGATAAATGTATATTAGTTCCGTCGATCAAATGTTGGGGCGAAAAACGGGTGTTTGAAGCGCCGCACGGGACACGCACAAAAGACGAGTTTTCCTCACTCACGTTTTCGGATTATCGTGGATAGGAATCATGGTCGGGCCAGTTCTGTGGAGTTTGGATATTCTCCGTGATGTTTTCGTGTCCCGTCATAGCGAAAAGTGTTTATTTTTAACTTTCCTGAGAGGCGACGCGCTAAGCGGCGCACAATGAGCCCACGA
Source organism: Aethina tumida (assembly GCF_024364675.1). Taxonomy (NCBI): domain Eukaryota; kingdom Metazoa; phylum Arthropoda; class Insecta; order Coleoptera; family Nitidulidae; genus Aethina; species Aethina tumida. The sequence continues at coordinate 16,762,610 of NC_065439.1, forward strand.
ACCTCAGAAATATCTTCGACGACACTTCAGCTGTCAAACGAGTTTTTTTCGATACTTGAATGAAACGTTTAAAGTTTCGTAAAGAGGGAAAAGTGCATGTAACGTCGAAGGAAAGAACGCAACGTGTCAGTTTTCCGATGAAATTTTTCTGCTTTCTGTAATTTTTACAGTGTCATCTCTCTAAGATTATTCCTCTACTGGCTATAGTTTACATATTTTTTTGAAATTTTAGCATGTTTTGTAGAAAATATTCAAAATAGAATATTGAAAACTCTCAGTTTTGAGTCTGAGTTATTTTGCTGACTTAAATATAAAAAATGTAAAAAACAAAAAATATTTATTTGAAATTTTAGTAAGATTTATGAATACATATTCAAAATGGAATTGTGAGTATTGCATCTTTCTAACATTGTTAGGTCAGCATGGAATGCTGAAAAGTTCTAACTGTTCCTATTTTCAGTTAGTGCTGGTTCAAATATAAAGATTGTGTATGAAACACAATATACCAATTACGAATAGAATTAGTTTTATTACTCTACAGCCTACAATTTTTTATATTTTAGTTTTTTACTTTAGTATGATTCGTAAATGATCATTCAAAATAGAATCAGCAACAATTAGGACTAACCACAGTTTTATTACTCTTGTATCTATAATTTCTAAGGTATTTGTTTGAAATTTTAGTATAATTTATAAAAAAGTATTTAAAATAGAATGCTGAAAACTGAATCTTTCTAACAGTTCTCATGTTCAGTTAGGTCTGCCTCAATTATAAAGATTGTGTATGAAACAAAATATTCCAATTATGACTAGTAGTAGTTTTATTACTCTGCAACCTAAAAATTTTTAGATATTATTTTGATATTTTAGTATGATTCGTAAAAGAGTCTTCAAAATAGAATGCTGAAAACTCCATCTGTCTAACTCTTACTGTTCTCAGTTATGGTCGGTCGAAATATAAAAAAAGTATAGAAAGCAAAATACACCAATTAGGATTAACCACAGTTTTGTTACTCTTGTATCTATAATTTTTAAGGTATTTGTTTGAAATTTTAGTATAATTTATAAAAAAGTATTTAAAATGGAATGCTGAAAACTGCATCTTTCTAACAGTTCTCATGTTCAATTAGAACTGCCTCAATTATAAAGATTGTGTATGAAACAAAATATTCCAATTATGACTAGTATTAGATTTATTACTCTACAACCAACAAATTTTTAGATATTATTTTGATATTTTAGTATGATTCGTAAAAGAGTCTTCAAAATAGAATGCTGAAAACTCCATCTATCTAACTCTTACTGTTCTCAGTTATGGTCGGTCGAAATACAAGAAAGTATAAAGAGGAAAATTCACCAATTAGAACTAACCACATTTTTGTTAGTCTTGTATCTATAATTTTTAAGGTATTTGTTTGAAATTTTAGTATAATTTATAAAAAAGTATTTAAAATGGAATGCTGAAAACTGAATCTTTCTAACAGTTCTCATGTTCAGTGAGAACTGCCTCAATTATAATGATTGTGTATGAAACAAAATATTCCAATTATGACTAGTATTAGATTTATTACTCTACAACCAACAAATTTTTAGATATTATTTTGATATTTTAGTATGATTCGTAAAAGAGTCTTCAAAATAGAATGCTGAAAACTCCATCTATCTAACTCTTACTGTTCTCAGTTATTGTCGGTCGAAATATAAGAATGTATAAAAAGGAAAATTCACCAATTAGGACTAACTACATTTTTGTTAGTCTTGTATCTATAATTTTTAAGATATTTGTTGGAAATTTTAGTATAATTTATAAAAAAGTATTTAAAATGGAATGCTGAAAACTGCATCTTTCTAACAGTTCTCATGTTCAATTAGAACTGCCTCAATTATAAAGATTGTGTATGAAACAAAATATTCCAATTATGACTAGTATTAGATTTATTACTCTACAACCAACAAATTTTTAGATATTATTTTGATATTTTAGTATGATTCGTAAGAAAGTCTTCAAAATAGAACGCTGAAAAGTGTAAAAAATAAAATATACCAATTAGGGCTAATCTCAACTTTATTATTCTTCTGTCTATAGTTATAGCCAGCTTAAACATATAAGATATTGCTTTTAAATTATTTGAAAAAGTTTGCAGCTTTAAATTATTCCCTCCCCTAATTAAAAAAAAAAATGTGTAAAAAACAAAATATATCAATAAGAAGTAATTTGAGTATTGCGACAATTAAAACATTTTACAACAAATTTAACAACGTGCGTCTCGAGTCGTGGTGTTGGTTGACGCGGGAGCTTTTTTTCCTCGTGCAATATTCCCGCATTTCTACCTGGTCATTTTCTACGTGAGAGAGTAAGCCCGTCTAATTTTGCACCGTATTTCATTTGCATGCTCCCAATTAAATGGACCGGCATGGAGAGTCTTGGAAAACGACGGCGCGGAATTTCTCAGATGTCAAAACAGATTTCCGTCAAAACTCGGAGAGTCCAGACTCGGCACTCATTACTCGGTCGCATAATTGCGACGAATCTGTTTTTGAAGCCGTGTAATTGGACATTATTTTTGTTTTTTTTTTTCGTCTTGACTAATTTATTTAAAACTATACGTCGCCCCGTTAGTTTTCTTTGCCCTGGTAAGTCGGTTGTCGGTTGGGAAACTGCGTTTTCTCCATTTATTTATATATGTTTAATTCGTCAATTGGTCAGTTTCAGTGAACGGCGGCGCTATTTTTAATTCGGCCTTATTTCAATCAAGGGAGCTAATAAAGTTATGAGTCTGGATCAATTAATGTTCACAACAGCTGTTCAGTCCACAATAAATGTTTCCATTCACATCAATTTTAAATTCACTTTTCCGAGCTTACAATCATTAAATTAAACTTAAGCAAATAGTATAAACATTTTTAAATGTGTTATTTTATAGGCACTCTTGAGTTACAAATTGTTAAAATATTAAAAGTTTCGAATAGTTTCAATATTTTTGCTCTCTTGTTTACAGTTTTATGGTTTTCCTGAAAAAGTGTACAAATAGAACCAAATCAATACCGTAAGTTAAAAATATTTTTCAATGAAATAAGGCAATAATAATATTGGATCTTGAAATGTTTGTTTACTTATACAATCCCGGAGAAAAATATTTATGCGGATGTATTTGAAATGTGACATTCAAAAGAAACGGGATACCCTTGTTATTTCTTCGTCTCGGATCTAAATTTACTTCTTTTTTATAATGTAACATGAAAATTAAGTAACAAATCACAACCGTATCGTATTATACTGAAATCCGACTGAAAATAAACCTCGATACATCTGAAAATACCGCAATCTAATTGGGTGTATCAATCAAAAAATTTATACGTTAATGAAAAAAACGTCTTCTGAAAATATACCTTCGAAAACTTGTTGTAACTTCTGAAGTGAATGTAGTGTTTCATAGACAGGTAAGGGCTACGACCGACTAAAGACCATAGTCTATAAATAGTTTCCAACCACTGCGTCATCCCGTGTATCCGGTTTAAGAATCGTGGCTTCGGAAGTTGTATTTCAGGACCCAAACCCATTTGAATTTAGAAATTTTCATAACAATAGAAACTTTTCTGACGTTCATATCATTTTCAACGGTACATTTACCTTTAATTAAGGTAACACACGAGTGCGGATTTGTTCTGGTAAAATTCAAACAGTTCTAGTCGTGCGTTTTGCCCAACTAATTTATTTGATTGTGCACCCTCGTGAAAATTAAATTCCGAGTATTTTTTTTTTCCAGTAAATCACCACAAAGGATGTTACATAAGTGGCTACTAAATATACGACTAATAAATTCGCTCCAATAGTCTTTTCAGCGGATCGATATTAAAAATAGAACCTGCCGGACGTTTTTATTAGTTTTCTGGATAATACACGAGGAAAGTTTTACGTGTAAAACTTGACGAGGAATATTTCAGACGTCGTTCGTGGTTTATTATATACTTTTAATGGGGACCTGTGAACAATTTTCATACCGTTCGACAATATTATTCCCAGTGATTCCCCGGCCCGTTTTTTTAATTGGACCGCCGTCATGTAAAAGCTGTGAGGTCGGTCGTGGCAACTTTCTGAGTGTTTTCCCGAGTCCTCGGAAAATGTTGGCGATCTGCATTTCAAATCTAAAACAAAAAATAAAGGACACATTCGATTAGCATCTTTTATGTTAATTTATCTTTCAAACAACTTTTAAAAATAAAATAAATTTATTCTATAAACAAAATGTTAAATTGGAACAATTTAATTTATAAAGAAATATATTTTTTTGTTTAAATTTTATTTATTTATTAAAACACTTTGATGAGAACGTTATAAAAATATTGTTAAATTCGGAAAAAAACTACAATTTCTACTACTTCTTTTATTTAAGAATATTATTTATTATATTGTTAAATTTTAACAGTATATTTTTGAATAAACTGTAATTTATAATAAATGTATAGTTTTTAATTTTTATTTAAATAAAATCGTTTTTTTAATAAAGTCTAGATTAAAAGAAGAATTATAATTCTTAATTCTTTTGAATTAATTTATTTTAGTATAAACTGTAATTTATAAAAATATTGTGTATTTGTTAATATTTGTATTTTTTTTTTTTTTGTAAATTAATGTCAAATTTGCATGATGAATTTTTATAAAACTACAATAATATCAAATTTGAATTGTTTGTTTTTAAAAAACTACAATTTTTAAAAAATATTGTGTAATTGTTAAGAATTGTATTTTTTTAATAAAATGTTGAAGTCATGAATTTTTGAAAAACTACAATTAAAAAATTATATTTATTAATTTTTCTATTTACAAAATAATTTTTTAATATAATATCAAACTTGAATTATTTATTTTTGAAAAAAATATTGTGTATTTTATTTATTTAAATTTTTATATAATATTGAATTTGAATAATTTATTTTTGAAATAAGTATAATGTATAAAAAATATTGTATATTTGTATCTATTAAATTATTTTTTTTTTTAAATAATGTTAAATTTGAATAATTAATTTTTAAAAAATTATGTGTTTCTTAATTTGTCGATTTAACAAAATTGTTTTTTAATATATCAAATTTTCATGATTTATTTTAGAAAAAAATTCTTTTGGTTTATTTTTTAAAAAACTACAATTTATAAAAAAATTTTGTATTTGTTAAGTTGTCTCTTTAAGAATATTATAAGGTTAAATTTGAATAACCAATTATTCAAAAACTACAATTAAAAAATGAACTTTATTATATAATTTTTTTTTTTAAATATATTTTTTTGAAAATTAACAATATATAGAAAATATTATTTGTTACGTATTCTATTTAAGAATATTTTTTAAATATAATGATAAATTTAAATATAAATATAAAAATTTATAAATATAAATAATTTATTTTTGAAAAAGGTTTTCTATTTAAAGATATTTTTAATAATAATTAAATTGGAATAATTAATTTTTGAAAAAATACAAATAAAAAATTGTGTATTTCTTAATTTTTCTATTTAACATAATTGTTTTTTAATATAATATCAAATTTGATGATTTATTTTTTAGAAAAACTACATAATTTATAAAAAAAATTGTGTATTTGTTAAATTGTCTATTTAAGAATATTTTTAAATAATATGTTAAATTTGAATAATTAATTATTCAAAAACTGTATTTTTTAATTTTTTTTTGTAATAAAATTTTTGGAAAAATAACAATTTATAAAAAATATTATATATTATATATTCTGTTTAAGAATATAATGTTTAATTTGAATAATTAATTTTCGAAAAACTGCAAATAAAAATTGAAAAAGAATTAATTTTTCTATTACTTAACAAAGGGTTTTTAATAAAATATTGAATTTGAATCATTATTTTTGAGGAATATATAATTTATAAAAAATATTGTGTATTTATAATGTTTTCTATTTAAGGATATTTTTAAATAATTATAATAATTAAACTTGAATACAAATAAAAAATTGTGAACTTCGTAATTTTCTATTTGATGTTCATTTTTTTAATATACTGTCGATTTTGAGTAATTTACTCGAAAAAACTGCAATTTATAAAAATATTGTGTACTTCTTTCTATTTAATAATATTTCTTAAACATAATGTTAAATTTGAAACATTTGTATATTTCTTAATTTTTATTTGAACAATTTAATTTTGAAAAAATCTACAATTTATAAAAATTATTCTATATTTTTCTATTTAATAAAATTACTGTATGATATTAAATTTCAATTTATTTTGGAATAAATTGCAATATATATAAAATATGTAATTATTGTTTTTTTTTTAAAGAAAATTGTTTTCATATAAAATGAAAATAAACAATGTATAAAAATATTTTTGTGTACTTTTTAATTTTTCTATTAAATAATTTAGTTTTGTGCATTACATACACGGTATGTTGTGTACTACTCTAATAAGAATATTTTATTTTTGAAAATACACAATTTTTAAAAAAGTTAATAGTTTAAAATATCATAAATAATTTAATTTTGAAACATTACTATTTATATGATTTTTTTCTATTTAAGCACATTGTTTCTAATACAGTTTTGAAATTGAATAATTTGGACAAAGTACAGTTCATAAAAAATATCGTGTTCTTTGCATAATCAACCGCCTGTTTAAATAATTTAATTGTAAACGCCTAAATTGATAAACAATCTGTACCACAAATTCACAAAGAGAAATTGTAACAATCTGAATCTAATTACTGAAATGAAAATAAAAATTCTGTTTTGGTCATTAAAAGTAATTTAGTGTGTCTCAACGTTCAATTTTACTATTTACACTTACAAAATTGATGTGACTTACATGCTTTCTCATCTGCACTCTTCTAAACATAAACCGCAATTACAAAATACATAGTATTAATGGCAAAATAAAAAACATGTGACGTTTACTGTTCCAGACTTTATTATCGCATCTCAATGTCAATTTCTGCTCACAACAACGGACAGTCGTTTATGAGAAAATCTAAAATCGTCCCATTAAGCCAACACGGCTTAATTTATCGTCAAAACTTGGTTTTAATTCAAAACAAAATCTCTTCGTTCGCCAGCCAAATGTTTCATAATTAACGGAAATAGCGACGTTGCAAAACAGAAAAAAACAAACCCCCGGCGTATTTGAGACCTTTTGACACACGATATTTGCCCGTTAATTTGTTGAAGCTTTGACATGTGTGCGTATTAAAAAAAAAGTACAAATTGTCTTGGGAACTTTTAATTGGGGGGGTGTGCTGGAAAAAGTTTGCTTCTTCAATTCAGCCCGTTTTGTTTACAAAACATTCATCTGCAACGGGCACACATGTCTCATTATTTTTTCGGGCCTCATTAAAGTTTGATTAAGAAAACAGACGCGAGTCAGAAAATTTATCTCGCGCACTGATCACCGTCCATGCAACTGTGTCTCGTGTGAATGGGCATGGAAAATGTGAAGAACACGTCGGAAATTTAAAACTGTGCTGTTTAAACGGGTGCGTGCAATAAACACACGTTTATGACGACCGTGTAAACAAATCGTTCGACGTTCGGAACACATTTTACGGGCGTGTTTTCACCATCAAGGTGGTCCGTATAAATAAAAATTCTTTTGGTGAGCTTTTATTAGCCGCGAACGGGTCAAAGCGTGCGGATTTCGGATGATCGATCAGATATCGCTGTGAGAAATATGATTTAGTGCTCTGCAGAGAATAGATCGTTCATTCCAAAAATATACTCGGTGACATAGAAAATAGGACGCATTGATCCAGTGGTCCAGTTTTCGTCTATATGAGGACAAGGGGTGATTAGATTTCGAAGGTTTGCTTGTCCAAGAGTTTGTTGCGTTTACAAGATTCTTTTATTTAACTCAAAGTAGTACAAAGATGTGCAAATTTTCACGACTTAAAATAAGTAAGACTTTTGTTTGTGACAACTGAAAATCAGATGAAGAGAAGTTAAGGCACTGTTTGGAATTGTTGGAGACAAAGAAGTTTAGGAAGGTATCAAGCGATAAATAAATTAAGAGATCTTAGTTATCACCATTCGAGTAATTGTCAACCAGTAGTTTAAAGTAAAAGACAAGTTTTTTATCAAGCGATGTGTTCATCATAGAATGAAGGTCATGCATTTTAGAAGAGAATGGCAGCTTAAGGATATAATTAAATAGATTTAAATAAATGTTATATTTGAATAACTCACATCCAAGCATTTTTCAAGGTTTAAAGTTCCGAGAAAAAAGTTACAGCCATCCAAAATTAGCAAATTTTGAAGAATCTATCGGCTTTAGATGGCCGTATAATAACAATCGAAGCAATTAAGGAAAAAATGGGCATATGTTATATATTATTATATTATATTATTCATATTATTTTGATGATTTTTTAAAATAATTAAAATAATATTAAATATTTATAATTTATTAAAAATATTATCTTATTCGCTATTTTTTCTTTTTAATATATATTTTTAATAGTATATTAATTTTTTAAAAATCTTTATTTATTTGTATACATTATGTATTTATTCTAATACATTTAATTTGTTTAATGTATATTTATAATTTATTAAAAATATTATCTTATTCGATATTTTTCTATTTAATATATATTTTTAATATACTAATATTAAATTTTTTAAAAATCTTCAGTTTATAAAAAATATTCTATTTAATGAAATAGTGTTTAAATAATATTGAATATGAATAATTCATATTACTAAAACAGTTTATAAAAATTTGTGTATTTATACAATTAATTTATTTAATGTATGTTTTATAATTTACTGTTTATTACGCTTCTATATATAACCAAAAAATTTTTAATTATAAAAATTTCATGTGAAAATTATTGTGAAATAAATTTCTTGTTAATTAAAAACGTGAGAATTACTAAAAACCTGACTTAGGTCATTTGATATTTATCCATACGATCAAATTTTACACGATCATTTTCCATACGATTAAAATCCATACGATCATTTTCCATACGATTAAAATCCATACGATCATTTTCCATAACGATTAAAATCCATATGATCATTTTCCATAACGATCAAAATCCATACGATCATTTTCCATAACGATTAAAATCCATATGATCATTTTCCATAACGATCAAAATCCATACGATCATTTTCCATAACGATTAAAATCCATATGATCATTTTCCATAACGATCAAAATCCATACGATCATTTTCCATAACGATTAAAATCCATATGATCATTTTCCATAACGATCAAAATCTATACGATCATTTTCCATAACGATCAAAATCCATATGATCATTTTCCATAACGATCAAAATCCATACGATCATTTTCCATAACGATTAAAATCCATACGATCATTTTCCATACGATTAAAATCCATATGATCATTTTCCATAACGATCAAATTCCATACGATCATTTTCCCTTACGGTTAAAATTCATATGATCAAAATCCTTCAGATTTGTTTAAAAAACAAAATAGTCTAAATAGATGTGAGCCCGTCGCATCGGTCCATCGGTGAAGATGTAAGTATGGGAATTTCTACGCTTATAAAATCCTAATGAAATATATATATTTTTTTAAATAATATTGAAGATGAATAATTTTATATTCAAAATCTACAATTTATAAAATACTTTTGTACTTTAATAAAATAGTTTTTTAAATAGTACTATATATGTATAATTTATTTTCGAAAAACATATAATCAAAGTATTTTAATTGTATGAGTATTCTATATAATGACGTAAATAATTTTTATTGATAATACATGTTATTTATTGATAAGTAATTTTTCAAAGTCTACAATTTATAAAACAATAATAAAGTAAATAAATAATAATTTGAATAATTTATTTTCTTAAAGTTACAGTTTATTGTAGTATATTAATAAATGTTGCTTATTTTTCAATTTAATTTTGTTTGTTCATCCATGATGGTAGGAAACAGAACACCCAAAAAAACGTGAAAGCTTCATTTTTTTCTAGGGAAGTGTGTATATTAAACAGCTAGAGTTAAGATTTGGGATGTCATTAAGTAAGATAGTTAAATTTCAACAACATTTGGTGTCTTACCTTAGGATCCTTCACAATCCAGTTTTCCAACTCAGACCTTATACTGTGGAGGTTACTGGAGTGTTTCCAATATCGTGATGTAAATTTGTTACCAAAGCCACCAAGATCTACGGACTTAGCGCCAATTGAACATATGTGAGGCATGGGGGCAGTGTTCAAAATTCAAATTTCCAACATAAACTTCAAGTAGAAGTGCCAAGTAATTTTATATCTCAAATTGAAATTGACCATCTCGTTACGTCAAAGACAAGACAAGTCAATGAGCGTTTGAACAATCATGGGGGTTTCCTCATTAATTTTAGAAAATGATATTGATAAATATTTTTTTCTGAATTTTTAATCGTACACTGTTCGAAATCTGTTACTCCAAACTGTACATCAAAAAATCTGTCTAGATCTATGTGTTCTATTTTCCATGTCACTGAGTATACACACGCGTCGGTTTCTTTGTGCTCCGCTGATCAGAGACTTTATTTTTACTGCTTCGCACGTTTGCGTCTAAAAGTGACGGATAACATTTGGGGACTCACCGAACAGTTCCAGGCCCTCCGGTTTTCTGCCCGTGTACACGTGACTGTTCCTGGCCAGAACTTTCCACAATTTCATTTTTCTCGGCTAATTGTGAAATTGTTCTTGTCTGGTTTCCTTCATATCTGTACGGAGACGTGTTTATGGTAGTCGGTTGCCGTTTTATGGGTTGCACAATCTGGAACAAACATGTTTTATGAGACGTTGCACAAACTGTTGTTTTGCGGTTTAGGTGCTTTGTAAAAGTAGACTTGAATTTTAAAAATAAAACAAAACGTTTCTTCAGTTCATTGTCGGTCAAAAAAAGGAATTGTGAAAACTTTAATTTTGTTTTATTAGAACCTTCTTCGTCTCCTGCATTTCTCTTTTGAAAAAACATTCCAGCCCGGAATATTGTAAACTTATGCAAAACTTCAGTCGCAGTCGGTTATTTAATTTAAATTCCTGCGCGTCCTGAAATTCCCGTCCAATTTTTGTAAACATTCTTTCGTTGTGTGATTGGACTTTCTGGCTGGCCGACAAACATCATAATCAACTTGGCTTTATCCAAATGAAGTGGAAATGGGACGGCAAAGATAAAAGTCGACTGGAGAGTTAAACCGTTCTGGTACTTTACGTAAATCAGATCTGTTGACCGTCCATTACGAATCCGGGAGCTTAATCCGTATTTATAAAGCGGCCAACCGGATTATTTTACGACGTACAATAGTCAAATCCCAGTTAAACATTAACGTTATTAAATATTCAACTGCATTTGCTACCTACCTGACTGAAAAGGTCCTTTGTAGAACAAAGCAATGATTTTTCCATTGTTCTATTATTAAGCTTTTAATTGTTCTGCAGTGGAAACTTCACGATTAAAAAAAAAATTGGAATGCCGGTGGAAATGCCGTTCATTTTGTAGTTTTCAATTACAAAAATAATCGTCAGACATTCCGATCTGTTTTACATACCTTCACATCTGGCGCTTTTATTCCGTTTCATTTGTTGCTTTATTATTCGTTACGTTTTCGGCCACGGTTCTTTCGTATTTACGTGCCCTATCTTCAGAAAATTCAATTAAAACTTTCGTGACATCCATTGTTGTTTCGTTGTCTTAGCAATTTGTCTAATTATTAAGAAACCTTTATGACATTTTGTATTATAAAATTTTGTACCAAAGTAATTTGAAACTTGTAAAGTAATAAATTATGTATGCTCACGTTTTATTTTCTTTAAAGTCATATTTCATGAATATTTTTCATTGGATTTAAAAGCACTTTGTCACAAAATTATCGAGGAATTTATTGGTTGGAATAAAATGAATTTATGTTTCTCCAATAATCACAATCCATATTTTGACTAACAAATAGAAATAAACAAAAGTTTCTTCTTCAATTTATAATTAATTAATGCATTAATATGTCTTTAATAATCTAGTAAATTAAAAACTACATAATTAATATATTAGAAAATAAAAATACATACATACCCATTTTATTAAAACATATAATTTAACCAAATAAATTTCTAAAATATCCACAAAAAACACAATTTCTACAAAAACACAAAAACGAAAAAGTTATTAATTAATAATTATAACGTTCACAAGTTGTGGGGTTGAAAAACACGAATGCTAAGGTTGCGGCAAAGCACTTGAGGACACGATCACGTGGGGAGGCGAGCGTCAACTGACGGTGGACCAGTGATGCTGGGGAAGAATCCGCAAACTCGTGACAAAGTAAACACTCACACTCGCACATGGCACGGAGATAAAGAGATAAATCAATGATCAATTAGCGGACTTTTTTGCCTTTTTATTTCACTGTTGGTTCACTGAGGTTTCGCAGCAGTTTGTCTTTTAGAAATAAAATATTTTCATTGCTTTGTAATCTCTTTCAACGAGGCTGAATAAAAGCTTCCACTTTTTTGTTGCACAGACCAATTTTAGGTAATGGTTATTTAACAGGAGTGGAATTACTAATCATGTATAATTGGAGTTGACTTTCACATTTCTGGACTCATTAAAACAAGAACAAGTTCAATATTTTTATATATTGTTTGATAATACATTGTCATGATTTTATAGTCTCTCTTATTAAGACAAAATAGAAGTAAACATTTTTTAATTATTGTAATTTTTAGTCACTTTTAGATAATGCTACATAAATATAAGTAGAATTATGAAAATTAAAAGTATCTTAATTATATCAATTAGATTTGGAACTAAAGAGTTATTTGTAGAACTACTATAACAAGAATAAAATTCAATGTTTTTATTTGAGGTAACATAAACTACGATTAGAAATTCCCATGTTTTCGTCACTTCTTAATATTCTAAGTATTTTTTGCTTTCAAATTATTCATAATAATTGATAATTTTTCGGAAAAAAAATTGAAATTTCACATTAATCTGTCTTTTTGAAATAAAACAGTCATTACTTTATGTTTTTTCATTACAATATTAAAATTAAAAAATTAACGGATATTTCACTGTAATTCGCCTTTTTGAAATAAAACATTGTCATTACTTTATGTTTTTTATTACCACAATTATGCTACATTAATATAAGCAGACTTATGGAAATTAAAGACATCTTAATTAGGTTTAATTAGATTTGGAACTAAGAAATTTATTTCTTCACTTTTCATCAGTTTTGAATATTCATAAATATTTTTTGGCTTCAAATTACTCATTATAATTGTTAATTTTTCAGAAAATAAACTGATGTTTTACAGACAAGAACCATTTTTTAATTATTGTAATTTCTGGTCAATTTTAGGTAATGCTACATTAATATAAGTATACTTACGGAAATTAAAGACATTTTAATTATGTTTAATTAAATTTGGAACTACAAAAATTATTTCTAGAACCATTAAAACAAAAATATAATTCAATGTTTTTTATTTGAGATGACATAAACTACAATAAAAAATTTCCAACTGAGTTGTCATCAGTTTTTAACATCCACAAGTAAGTTTTGCCTTCAAATTACTCATTATAATTGTTAATTTTTCAGAAAATAAACTGATGTTCCACAGACAAGATAACCATTTTTTAATTATTGTAATTTCTGGACAATTTTAGGTAATGCTACATTAATATAACTAGACTTACGGAAATTAAATACATCTTAATTATGTTTAATTAAATTTGGAACTACAAAAATTATTTCTAGAACCATTAAAACAAAAATAAGATTCAATGTTTTTTATTTGAGGTGATATAAACTACAATAAGAAATTTCCAACTGAGTTGTCATCAGTTTTTAATATCCACAAGTAAGTTTTGCCTTCAAATTACTTATTATAATTGTTAATTTTTCAGAAAATAAACTGATGTTTCACAGACAAGACAACCATTTTTTAATTATTGTAATTTCTGGTCAGTTTTAAGTAAGGCTACATTAATATAAGTAGTCTTACGGAAATTAAAGACACCTTAATTAAGTTTAATTAGATTTGAAACTAAAAAGCATATTTCTAGAACCATTAAAACAAAAATAAAATTCAATGTTTTTTATTTGAGGTGACATAAACTACAATAAGAACTTTCCAACTGAGTTGTCATCAGTTTTTAATATCCACAAGTAAGTTTGGCTTCAAATTACTTATTATAATTGTTAATTTTTCAGAAAATAAACTGATGTTTCACAGACAAGACAACCATTTTTTAATTATTGTAATTTCTGGTCAGTTTTAGGTATTGCTACATTAATATAAGTAGACTTACGGAAATTAAAGACATCTTAATTAAGTTTAATTAGATTTAAAACTAAAAAACATATTTCTAGAACCATTAAAACAAAAATAAAATTCAATGTTTTTTATTTGAGGTGACATAAACTACAATAAGAACTTTCCAACTGAGTTGTCATCAGTTTTTAATATCCACAAGTAAGTTTGGCTTCAAATTACTTATTATAATTGTTAATTTTTCAGAAAATAAACTGATGTTTCACAGACAAGACAACCATTTTTTAATTATTGTAATTTCTGGTCAGTTTTAGGTATTGCTACATTAATATAAGTAGACTTACGGAAATTAAAGACATCTTAATTAAGTTTAATTAGATTTAAAACTAAAAAACATATTTCTAGAACCATTAAAACAAAAATAAAATTCAATGTTTTTTATTTGAGGTGACATAAACTACAATAAGAAATTTCCAACTGAGTTGTCATCAGTTTTTAATATCCACAAGTAAGTTTTGCCTTCAAATTACTTATTATAATTGTTAATTTTTCAGAAAATAAACTGATATTTCACAGACAAGACAACCATTTTTTAATTATTGCAAATTCTGGTCAGTTTTAAGAAATGCTACCTTAATATAAGTAGACTTTTGGAAATTAAAAACATCTTAATGATATTTAATTAAATTTGGAAGTAAAAAAAAATATTTCTAGCACCATTAAAACAAAAATAAAATTCTATGTTTTTTATTTGAGGTGATATAAACTACAATAAGAAATTTCCAACTGAGTTTTCGTCTGTTTTTAATATACACAAGTAAATCAAATTATAATAATATAATTGTTAAATTTTGAATGGTGGTGTTTAATTAGTAGAATTAGGAATATTGAAGACATCTTAATTGTGCCTAATTAGTTTTTGAACTGAAATTTTTATTTCTAGATACATTGCAACAAGAATAAAACTCTATGTATTATATTTATAGAAGATGACAGTAACTTCCAACTTTGTTTTCGTAAGTTTCCAAGTATTTTCTGTCTCCTTATAACTGTTAAATCCGCAGTATCGTGAATCATATATAAAATCTTAACGAACTCAAAATATATCTTTTGTTCTGTAACAACCTTTAGTTCATTAAAAAAAAACAAAAAAGGCGATGACAAAAATAGTTGGAGTTCTTGTTTCCTGAAATACTTACTAAAAAATCCCAATTATGTCTCATTTAACCCAGTAATTAAACCGCAGTGATTGACATATGTATAGTAATGTGATATATGGTATATTTATTGTAGTCTGTTTCTTAAAAGGTAGCATTCTAAAAATAGTTAATGGTCGCTCAATAAAACACATCAACAAGAGGCTGATGTTCTGTTTATGGAATAATTTATGGACCTTTTTCCCTCTCGGGGTCATTAAGTCAGATATTATGTACATTTAGAAACTGTTTTACCAACACTGTTAATTTACTGCAATAATTAACACAATTACCGCACAGAAAACAATTCCTCAATCAATATTTAAAACCCGTTCTAAAACAGAGTAATCGTGAATTTCGTTCCTCAATTTACACCGTTATTCAGAGGTGACTACACTCTCTAAAAATACAACAAGGGGTGGATGTTTGTATTTATTTTAGATGCTGATGCATCCAACAAGCTGTAAATACACACGACAAGTCGTGTTTCCTTCTGATTTCATCCACATATTTAAATTTTACAAACAATCTTTATCGATCTTCCCCAGCAGTTCGTGCTCGACTGTCAGACCAGCCCGATTCGCTATCGCCTCCTGATACTCGGTCATTGGGACGTATTGTATGTCCTTTGAGTGTTCATGTCCGAACTCGATGACCGTTTCGGGGGCCTTTGCCCTGTCGACGTTCAACGCGTCGGGACTGATCAGAGTTTGTGGCCGATAGGCCGACTGTTGCTCGGTCATCGGAATCACATGGTCCTCCGGCAGTTTGAAGTGCAACGTCTCCTCCTGCTCCTTGCGGTACTGTCTCAGATTCTTGATGCCCAGTATTTCGTCCATGTACGTGGTGATGTACTCGCAGTTCTCCCGCGAGTCCATATAATCCAGGTCGATTGTTTCGATGTTGTTTTTGTCGCAGATCTTCCGTTTGGCGGAGCAAAAGTTGTCCTTGTATTTCTGATAGTCCTCCTCGTACTTATCGAATTCCGTTTTGTTGATTTTCAAGTACTTCCGGCCCGGATAGTCTTGCGTGATCGTGTTGTCGAATTCGGGACGGGTGCGCACGGTTACGTATCTGCTGAACGGGATTATCTCCTTTTCGTAGTAGTGGGTGTTGTAGGTCGTCTCGAAGTGCGACTTCACCCTGCCGCGGTTCATGTTCACAAAATTTCACAGAAAATTGTAAAAAAAATTGCGCCAGCGATAAAAAGTCACTTATGACATAAACGTAATTGGCCGCGTCAGTGCTCACGTCACGTCTTGTGTGAGTGACAACCCTCGGGGGGCGGTCTATTAACCGACATGTGTTCTCTGACAGGGTGAAGCGATAACTTTTTTTCGGTCTGAGATGGTTTTACTGATTGTCTACAGGCAGATAAATGCACAGATACGCGTGTGGCGCATCAACATGTGGTCCGAATTACAATTTTATCAAGAAAAACTATCCGAAACAAATACTTCATTTATAAATAACACATTAACATGTGCGTTTGTTTGTTTTGTGTTGGAATTGCATGGGGTTTAAACGATTTATCGGATTAAGAATATTGGGAGTGTCATAAATCAAAAATGCCATATCCATGTCGGAGAAGCACCCTTAACATCTGGCAGTAATGGACCACCCTCAACGATGATGATTTGATTGGAATGGAATTTGTTTGATAACAACTCACATTTATTTCTCACACAAAATAACATCATAGTTTGTTAAATAACTGAAATGTTTTTCAAAGTGTTCAATTAAATTAAAAAAGTATTTCTTTAATTAAATTTTAAATATAAATTAATTAATACTTTTTTACATTACAACTTGGTCAATAATTTATTTCAACAAATATTTATATTATTTTTTAACATTTTTATATTTATCTGTATGTTATATTAAAGCATTTTTATGCTCTTTATACTATATTTATTACTTTTGTTTCCACCAACATGTGTGTTTACAATATTTTTTGGGTTAAAAGTAATGTGTTCCAGTGCTATAAGTGGCTGCTTTATGAATTACAAAATCATCTTAAAGCACACACTGCTTTTGGGGAAGATGTTATAAGTGATGAAGTATCTAAAAGTAGCTCAGTATGCATGAAAGATGAATAAGGTCAAGGTCTTCGTGAAATATGAAATGTATGAAATATGAAATGAATAAAATGTATGTATGTATGGAATGTATGAAATGTATGAAATGTATGAAATGTTGAAATATATAAAATGTATAAAATATATAAAATGTATGAAATGTATGTAATGAGTGAAATGAATCAAATGTATGAAATGTATGAAATGTATGAAATGTATAAAATATATGAAATATATAAAATGTATGAAATGTAGGTAATGAGTGAAATGTATGTAATGAGTGAAATGAATCAAATGTATGAAATGTATGAAATGTATGAAATGTATGAAATGTATGAAATGTATGAAATGTATGAAATGTATGAAATGTATGAAATGTATGAAATATATGAAATGTATGAAATGTATGAAATGTATGAAATGTATGAAGTGTATGAAATGTATGAAATGTATGAAATGTATGAAATGTATGAAGTGTATGAAATGTATGAAATGTATGAAGTGTATGAAATGTATGAAATGTATGAAATGTACGAAATGTATGAAATGTATGAAATGTATGAAATGTATGAAGTGTATGAAGTGTATGAAATGTATGAAATGTATGAAGTGTATGAAATGTATGAAATGTATGAAATGTATGAAGTGTATGAAATGTATGAAATGTATGAAATGTACGAAATGTATGAAATGTATGAAATGTATGAAATGTATGAAATGAATCAAATGTATGAAATGTATGAAATGTATGTAATGAGTGAAATGAATCAAATGTATGAAATATATGAAATGTATGAAAAGTACGAAATGAATGAAATGTATGAAATATGTGAAATGTATGAAATGTATGAAATGTATGAAATGTATAAAATATATGAAATATATAAAATGTATGAAATGTATGTAATGAGTGAAATGTATGTAATGAGTGAAATGAATCAAATGTATGAAATGTATGAAATGTATGAAATGTATGAAATGTATGAAATGTATGAAATGTATGAAATGTATGAAATGTATGAAGTGTATGAAATGTATGAAATGTATGAAATGTATGAAATGTATGAAATGTACGAAATGTATGAAATGTATGAAATATATGAAATGTATGAAGTGTATGAAATGTATGAAATGTATGAAGTGTATGAATTGTATGAAATGTATGAAATGTTTGAAATGTATAAAATGTATGAAATGTATAAAATGTATGAAATGTATAAAATATATGAAATATATGAAATATATGAAATATATGAAATATATGAAATATATGAAATATATGAAATATATGAAATATATGAAATATATGAAATATATGAAATATATGAAATATATGAAATATATGAAATATATGAAATATATGAAATATATGAAATATATGAAATATATGAAATATATGAAATATATGAAATATATGAAATATATGAAATATATGAAATATATGAAATATATGAAATATATGAAATATATGAAATATATGAAATATATGAAATATATGAAATATATGAAATATATGAAATATATGAAATATATGAAATATATGAAATATATGAAATATATGAAATATATGAAATATATGAAATATATGAAATATATGAAATATATGAAATATATGAAATATATGAAATATATGAAATATATGAAATATATGAAATATATGAAATATATGAAATATATGAAATATATGAAATATATGAAATATATGAAATATATGAAATATATGAAATATATGAAATATATGAAATATATGAAATATATGAAATATATGAAATATATGAAATATATAAAATGTATGAAATGTATAAAATGTATGAAATGTATGTAATGAGTGAAATGAATGAAATGTATGAAATGTATGAAATGTATGAAATGTATGAAATGTATGAAATGTATGAAATGTACGAAATGTATGAAATGTATGAAATGTATGAAATGTATAAACACGAAATCCGACATATGAAATAATATGAGATAATATGAAATAATATGAAATAATATGAAATAATATGAAATAATGTGAAATAATATGAAATAATATGAAATAATATGAAATAATGTGAAATAATATGAAATAATATGAAATAATATGAATTAATATGAAATGATATGAAATAATATGATATAATATGAAATAGTGTGTGAGATACAATCGTAATATGAAATAACATAATTAGAAATAACATTAAATAAAATGAAATAATGGTTTATAAACAGTACATAAAAAAATCTTAATCACGAAATTTACTTCTTGTAGATTGACATTTCGTAAAAAAGTCAAAGGCACAAAGGTCAATAAGTTTCTTCATGACTCAAAGACTCATAGAAAGTTTCAAAATATTAAATGGATAATTTTAACTCTTTTTATGTAAAACATTGGACAACCTGACACAAATAAATAATATACACATGAAGAAATATCTGGACAAATGAATAAAGAGTTAAGGTTTAATTCAAAACTGCTGTATTTTTCTCCAGTTCCTTTTTACTTAGTAAAAATTTGCCTTTAGATCTTTGGCACACAATTATTTTAAACAAAGTTGTATTATTTTAAGGTTTTATCTATTTATATTAAATAATTAACTGAATTTAAATATTCATTGCCAAATGAATGAATACTATTTTCGTCTATCTTGTTTAATTTACTTTAATAATTTTAAAAGTTTTATTGCACTATTAATAGTCATATTTAAATTTAAAATTTAAACATAGAAAACTTTCAAACATGTCAGTCAAAATACAAAAATATATTTATTTATTTTCAAAAAATATATTTTATATTAATAAAAAATCACAATCATATGTATTTATAGTACAATAATTAAAATTAGACTTAATCACAATTTAAACTTGAGTAAACTACAATTATAAATTATTGAATATATACTTTGCTTATATCTTAAACTATTTTAATTTAAATACTCTATACCAAAAGGAGGAACAATACTTTCATCCAGTTTCTGTTTTCCTTTCACGTGAACAATTTGACCAATCTAAAATAAGCAAATTTAATTCAATATCATAGAAAAACAACAATTATTTTAACTACTAACCTGAGTTTCTCCTTTAAAATTTTTGATAATCTCGTTAATTCCATTTCCTGGTAAAGGATCCGATATAAAATAAGGCGTCAAACCCAAATCGTATTCGGTTGGAGGCTTGGAATCCTCTTCCCTTTGTATCGCCTCCAGTTCTTCCTTATCTCTTACCACCATGCAGCAAGCTCTAATTGTGAAGTAATAGATGATTTCTACACCAGAAAGCAAGCTAAATCCAAGGAACAAACCAGCTATTCCTCCAAAAGATACTAAAAATTATTAATTTTATTTTTAATTGTATTATATGATGAACGATGTTACCCAACAAATCGACCCAACCAAACAAAACCTCCCTCTTGTACCTCAACATCGGCCAAGACACAAATTCCGCCTCCAGAGCTTGATTATCCTCATTCTCTCTAAAAACCAAAACAATTCAATTAAAAGTAAAGCGTTTCAAACTACACCTACGTGACTTCATTTAACTTCTCGACCTCGTAAACGGTATTCAAACACCCCAACACACATCCGCACTTATCAACCATCTTTATGGCGTCGATATTTTCGGCGATGCATTTCAATTCTTCGATCCTGCATTGTCTGTAGCCGCCACCGGGCGGGTAAAAGTGCGGGATACAACCGCAAAGCTTCCAAGCCTGGTTTATCCTACATTGGATGGTGCAGGTCGTGTAGGTGTAACCTTCGTCGAACTGCAGCGGTATTTCACGATCAAAGGCGCAATGTCTTTGTTTGACGCTCAACTGGCGTGTGTCCTCCGTCGTGTAAGTTTGTTTCACCGAAAACGAAATTATGTTGACTTTGTATTCCCACACATGCTGCGGTTGTACGTCGATACCCGCCATCTCGTCTGAATTCAGAATGTATATCTGCAAATTATTGCTACCGGTTAGATCTACCATTTTATAAACTCAAATGAGATAACTTTACCGGCATTGTGTCGTTTCCTTTGACTTTAAACTTCAGGGACCATTTCAGGTCGGTTTCTTTGATGTATTTTTGCTCGAATGGCGGCAACTGCTTTTTAACTCTGAAATTTTTTTGTAGTCCTGGACCGTAATTACCGTAACTATCGCCATAAATCAATGCTCACCCTGGAATTTCCCTTTCGTAATGTCGCGAATTGAACGTGTAACAGAAACCGCTCTCTGTGAACACGGGAAAGAATCCATCACAGCAATTATAGTCGTACGATTTCCAAATGCAACCATCAAACACGTCCTCGCATTTATTCATGAGCTAGAATACAAATTATGGTTTCTAGAATTAATGGCCTAGTAAATCATAACTGAATTATTGCGGCCAAATGGTATTGCGTCAGTTCTCACCTTAAATACCAGATTTCGTAGGTTCGCTTCTTTATCAACGAACTGAAAGTGCTGATTTATCTTAACAAACTCCTGGATTGTGTTCAATGAAAGTTTGGAAAGTTGCTGCAGATAAGTCACCACTTCAGAACTGTTACTTATGTCCGGGTCGTCTGCATAGTTCCTGCAAGTTACAGTAATTATAAATGAGTACTTTATTTTTATCACATTTACTCGTTCAGAAACTCCTGGATTCTCTCCCGACTGCCGGGAACTTGCTGACAAATCGTGATAGCCGGAAACGGCACCTTCCAGTTGTGGAAGTCGGTGTCCAAACCCGTGATGGTCGGATTAGTCTGGAACTTCTCCCACAGGCTCATGATTATGACAACCGTTGCGACTGCTCCCACTGTCACACAAGCAAACCACATTAACCTGAAACAAACATGACAAACTAACGCACACACACCAAACAAGTGTACTTCTCAAAGACGGGTCGTCCATCTTCCGCAATGTATCTGACACCATGAAGAGTTGAGTGTTCGAAGAACTGTTTCGATTGCACACTCCAACTTGTTTGCATTAATTTGTAAGTTGCAATGTTGGTTTTTTTATTTTTGTGGGGCTTTCGGCCCCTTTTTCTCGACCTTAACCTCGTAGTCATTTGGTAATTGTGTCTCCGATTAACGAATCGCGTGTTGTGGACGCAGAAAACGTTTTCTATTGTCAAGCAAATAAACAATGTAGATGGGAAATAAAGATTCTCGCTTACGAATTGAAATCAATTGCTTTATTGTGAGTGTAATAGAAATGTCTGGGAAAGCTTACATTTGTTTGTATATTGTTGTCCGTAATGGACAAAGTTATAACAATGATAAAATTAGGTTAATAAATAGAACAAAACACACTAATTAGTTTATAAATTCTATGCCAAATGGAGGTGTGATGCTTTCATCTTGTTTTTGCTTTTCCTTCACTTGAATCACTTGACTCTGGAACAGATTCATTATATTATTAGTTCAAATAAATTTTAAAAAGTTAACTTCGTCTTCGTCGTAACTTTTGAGAATTTCTTCGATTCCATTTCCTGCTACAGGTCCCGATATGAAATAGGGAACTAAACTTAAGTCATAATCTGGTGGAGGTTTGGAAGCCTCCTCTCTTACAATCCTCGCTAGTCCTTTAGAATCTCTTACCAACATACAAAACGGTCTAACTGTGAAGTAGTAAATTATCTCTACAGCTGAAAGCAGGCTGAAACCCATGAACGATCCAGCGATTCCTCCAAAAGATACTAAGGAGAATTAGAATTTCTTGTTGAACTGAATTCTCACCCAATAAGTCGACCCATCCAAACATCACTTCTCTTTTGTACATTTCAAAATAATTTATTTTTGTCTCCATCATCAACTTATCATCGTCCTCTCTGTAATCCCACAAATAACTCCCGATTAAAAAGTTTTTAAACTTAACTTACGCGACCTCGTCCAGCTTCTCAACATCATAAACTGTATTGCCACAAGCCAAGCCACACCCACAATTTTGAATTTTCTTTATGGCATCTAGATTGTCCGCAATGCACCGCAAACCTTGAAGAGTACAAATTTCCAGCCCTTCGATCAAAGGATAGAAGTGTGGGACACAATTGCAAAGTTTTAAACACTGCTTCATTCTACATTGTATGGAACATGTGGCGTAGCTGTAATCCAAACTGAACTCTAAAGGTATTTCACCATCAAAGACGCAGCCTCTTTGTTTTATGGACAATTCACGGGTGGCTTCTGTTGTCCAAGTTTGTTCTGCTGAAAATGTTATCTTTCGGACTTTATGCTCCCAGATGTGATGGGGTCTTATATGTATACCAGCTATTTCGTTGTATTTTAGGATGTAAATCTGCAATTTAATGTCTAGGTTAATATTTTTGTAGGTAACTGTTTTGAGGCTTACCGGAGTGATACCCTCTTCTTTGACTTTGAATTTTAGAGACCATTTGAGGTCTGTTTCTTTGACGAATTTAACTTTAAACGGCGGCAACGTTTTGTTAATTCTGAAAAAAATGCTCATAAAATGTTTTTAGGAATAAATTCTTATTTACCCAGGCATTATCTTTTCATAATGCTCCGAATTAAAGGTGTAGCAAAAGCCAATCTCAGTGAACACAGGAAAAAATACATTGCAACAACTATAAATTATTGTTTTCCAAATACATTTTTCAAATACATTTTCACATTTAATCATTAGCTGCAAATAAATTCTGATAATTCTGTAGTGAATGAGTAAGTTCTTGTCCTACCTGAAAAATAAAATCTCTCAGATTCTTTTCTTTGTCTATAAATTCAAAATTTTGATCGATCTGAAAGAACTCAGTTATCGTATTCAGCGAAACTTTGGACAGTTCCTGCAAATAATTAACCACTTCTGAGCTGTTACTGATGTTTGGATTGTCTGGAAATTTCCTGCAAATTGTAACAATTTATTGATTAATCAACGTTGTTCTAAATATAATTACTGGCTTAAAAAGTCGTATATACTTTCAGGACTGCTTGGATTTTGCTGGCAAATCGTGATGGAAGGAAACGTTGTTTTTATTTCGTGGAAATCTGTATCCAAACCTGTGATTGTCGGATTTGTTTGGAACTTTGCCCACACACTTAATATTATACAAATTAAGGTGATTGCTGCCACAACTACACAAACAAACCACATGAATCTAGAAAGAAGTATTTTAACATAAAACTTAAAAACAACAGTTACATACTTCTCAAAGAAAGGTCTTCCTTCTGCCCCAATGTATTTAACACCATGCAAGGTTGTGTGTTCAAAAAACTCTTTGGATTGAACTCCTAAACTTGTTTTGTACAATTTACAGCATGAAATTCTTTGTTTTTTATATTTGCTCCCTTTTTTCCTCGTGATTGGCTCCATTGTCAAATGGAAACTGCGTTAAACGGGGAATCGATTTAATTTGTTCGCGTGTTTATATCCTTTTATCGTTGTGTAACAAATGATTGTTTCTATTTTAAAAACGCAAATCAATTATTTGGTGTGGTAATGAAATGAAAACCACAATTATTCGATTTGTTTTATTCAGTTTGTTCCATAATACTAAGTTTGTACATAAAACATTGAATGCTCAATACAAGCAACAATACAGACTCCAAATAAATATATAAATTGTATATATCGTGTATTATTTATATACAAATAACAATATATAAAATATACTCACTAATATTATATAAAAATAAGATAGGTATAATAAATTACTACACTGACACATTAATAAAAACCTTAGTTTACAGTTAATTTGAAAAAATCATACTCTAATAGTACGGTAGTAAATTACATGTGCAGGTCAAGCAATAAACTGTCCTATTAAGTACATATTTCATAGTTTCACTTAACAATTACCCGACCTAGACCTACGTCATCTTAAGTCTTACGAACCTGGACTCGTTAGTTAAAACTGCACAGTCTGACTAACGAAAACAGAAAATTTTGCACAACCGAGTCCAAACAATAAGTTTGCAATTAGATAATACATCAAATCCGACTATATACAATCATTAATCTGCACCTCAAAACATCTCTCCTCCCCCCAAAAAAAAATCTACATCCGAGTGCCCAAAGAGAATCTGGATCACGGGAGAATTCTACACACTACGTACGTAAATTATCACATAATTATATACATTGGGAGCACCGACGGTACCTCCTTCCCAATTTCAATTTCAACAACCATCCCGGCCGAATCTACTTGTCCGTTGCGTTCGGGTTGGTGTAACTGAAGCCCTGGAACTGCGTCTGGTCCATGGACTGCAGGATCGGCTGTTCTATCGGCGTGATCTTGGCTTTCTCTCTTGTGAACGTCTTGTCGAAGTACTGAGTATCCAATGGATGTAGCTGAAATTGTATGTCAATGAGGTTTCCAGGTTTTTTTTAGGACGGTCTCTTTCAACGGTTTGTTTTTGGTATTTATTTTAGGTGACCTCAATGTTGTTCGGCCAACAAATTATTGGCAAAGTTTTTATGAAGCAACCCAGTTTTTAAAGTGCAATTTAATACTCACCAGACATGGTTTAAACGGTGGTTCCAGCTGTCTCGATTCCAGTGCTTGCCAGTCTATGGGTTTAAAGAAGGGTTGGTCCTGAATGTCGCCGGTGGAGGCGAATCTGTTCCCCAACCGTTTGTTCCAGTCTTTCTCCAAAAACTGCAATTTGGCAACGAAATTATTGGTTGTGGGGTTACATTGAAGAGTTTTACTGGTACCTTTACTAAGACATCGTGTGCGTCCCTGGACAAGAACCTGGGAATCACCGGTTTTTCGTTGCAGATCGACCAAAACAGTTCGTCTTCGTCGCAGCCGCTGAATGGCGACTGTCCAATTAGCATTTCGTATAGTAGCACTCCAAACGACCACCAATCGACACATTGGTTGTAGTGTTGTCCTTTGATTATCTGAAAACACTGCAGTTAACACCTTATTCTACAATTTAAATTCGAAGACATACTTCAGGGGCCATATAATCTGGGGTACCACAAAATGTGTCGGCCATTCTGTCCAGGAAGATTTGTAGCTTGCACATTCCGAAGTCGGCAATCCTCACGTGGCCGTCATAGTCCAAGAGGATGTTGTCTAGTTTCAAGTCTCTGAAAATTAATTCGTTTGTGAGTTCTTTGTGGTGGTTGCCAGAATTGCGAAATGTTTTGAAGCGAGTTCCTAGAAACGGATGATGTATGGTTTTGATTCCGATTATTTTTATATAAAAGCACAAATTCGTCGTACCTGATTGGAGACGTGTTTATTTTAGGATGTTTTATCGGAAACCTATTTTAATGGATCCTTCTAACTTCGTGAATCGAAACAATAGACGTCGAGATCATCAACCTCCAAAACCATTTATGTTTTGTGATGGGTTTCACATGGCACATCCTGGGGTAAATGACCAAATTTCGTTGTGAAACCAGTTCCAAAAATAACCGTTTTATGCAATTTTCTAAATATAATTCATAATTATTCGAGAAACGCTGCATTTTGATGAGAAACAAGATCGTTCTGCAACACCTTTGGGACAAGAATAATTCTTTCAGGCGATGACACAGTTTACGATCGCGGATTTTCAGATCCCACACATGTTTCCGGACTCTTGGAATTCAGTTTTTATTTTTGAATGCGGAATGCAACTTTTAACAGTTCCTTGTAGTTGATTTTTCACATATTTTTTAAGGTACACCTCCAGAATGTGTTTTGAAACTGGGAGCAATGAATTTTGTGTGGGTCAAAATAAAAATGTTCTATTATTAGCCCTGTTTATTTTCACTCAATTAGATTTTTTTTATGAAGCATCATGTTTAGAGATCGGTCTATTTAATACGCTCGTAAAGATGTATATTAATCGTCTTTTTATAAAAATGAAAACAAAATATTAATGCCTCAAGGTTAACCCAAACATAAGTATTTTTATGAGTCGTATAAATATCCGATTTAAAAAAATACTGTCACATGTGTTTTACTAAAAAAACTACGCTTAACTCACCGATAAACTATTCCTTTGTTGTGGAGGAACTTCAATCCGGAAACTATTTCGGCCCCGTAGAATCTAGCCCTGTCCTCCTCAAATCTTCCCGAAGCCTGAATGTGCCACATCAAGTCTCCGCCGTTCAAATATTCCATGACGAAGAAAAGATGCGACTGTAGCCAACAAAAATGTTAAAAAACAATTTTACGATAATAAAATAATACTTACGTCCGTTTGGAAGGTACACAAAAGATGACAAAGGTACGGGTGTTTGGTGCCAAGCGCCAGTACTTTCCTCTCGATCAAAGTGCATTCGACGTCGTCGTCCTCGAGTACCACGTCCTTTTTCAAACATTTGATGGCGTAGTAGTATTCGGTGTCCTTCAGTTCCGCAAGAAGCACCTGAAACAATTCGAAATTGGCAATGGAATTTGTTTGTTTACGTTGCATTTGTCCGCGGTCTAAATGCGTTACTATTACATGGTGTACCCTTAAAATATTTGTGCTTAATTAGATTTTTGGAGCCGGTTTTAGTTTTAAGGCTGTTTGCTTGTGGAGTTGTGCCAACTACAGTTTTAATAATCAAACAATAACGGCACGTGGTTGCTAAAATTGTTCCATCAAAACTTAAACCAAACAATCTGTTCCTTAATTAATCCGTGCTTACTTTTCCGAAGCTTCCCTTTCCGAGAACTTTGAGAAAATTGAAGTCTTCCACCGCATACTTCCTGAACCTGGGTATCGTGGTGGCGGGAGGCGTGATCCTGCCGCTCCTCTGGAAACCGAGGAAGGTGGACGATTGAGTGTACTCATTTTCGGGCTCCTCCTCCTCCGGATTGAAGGCTGGATTGTTGGCCGAAAGGTTCGGGGAGTCCCTCGCATCCGTTGAAGAACCTGTTAATTCAAGGGACGTTGGAGTCAATACAGTTTGTTGATTGGAAGCTGAGATATAAGTTTTTTGATTAGTTTAATAACCTTTGATCTGTTTTCAGTAGCCATGGAACAAGGAAACTATAGATAACCGTGACATTCTATAAAAATCAACGATTGCCAAAACAAGATGGTGACGTTAACGTTCCGTCGCCAACTAGTCTAATTCAATCCGTTCCTGATTGGGAAAAATACGTTAAAATGATTAATAACTATGTTGTTTTGGGTGATGATGGATGGATTTGGGTGTTTCAGCAGTTTCCACCCTTGCATTTAGAGTCAATCTGAAAACTTGGCAATGTGAGGATTTTTATTTTTAATGCCAGACGTCACCTTGATCCGCAGATGCGACAAGATTCTTATAGTGGCAATTATGCCGTCTAACAACACACTTCCTACATTATGTAATCAAATTAAAAATAAACGCAGGTCAATTAACAGTGTTGAAATTAAAAAGCAATCGATCTCTTACCTTTCTTCACCAACTCAATCGCCTCCACGACCAATTTTTGGTTGACCCCGCACAAATTGGCGGTCAGTTTTTCACATTTCTTGTGACAGTTCACATCGCAGTCTGATGTAAAGTACAAATTGTAAATTAACTAGGTTTACGGTCAATTCGGTGTATTTTGCCAAACCGTAAAATTTCACCAATTATTTAAAAATCTGAGTCACCGCTTCAGGATCCAAAATTTTTGTCTATGTTTGCGATAATTACGTTGGGTTTACATTATTTATAGACGCAGTTGCGCATCACGGAACAAAATGCTTTATTATTAGAGCCTATTACAAACGTAAAAGCTGACATGTTGGGTTAAGGAATATTGGTTGTTGTTATTCTTGACACAGCCAACTTTCGAAAAATAACCGTGTCGAAAGTTTACTTTCGAAACGGGACAAATTTGTAAAGTAATTTACTTGTTGTTTTTATGTATGTAAATTTTTTTGTTGATTGTTTTTAAAAAATTACATTTTTGAGACATATTCAATTTTATACATTCTATGACTTGCTCAAAATTGAAATAATTATTAATAATCCGTATAAATTTATGGTAACATAAATTATTTTAAGTAAGTACTCATGTAGGTTGATTTACATGCATTTTTAATGAATCACGAGTTTATTTATATTTTTACTTATATCTCAACTGTTTATAAAAAATAAAACACACAAAATCTAATTTTTGTTAAAAAAAAATACCTAACACATTGTTAGTGTAGCTTTTGCAACTAGTTGCGCATAAACCTGTCCCAACTAGATGCCGAAGCGAAAAGAATAAAGGTCCTTAACAAATTAATAAAAGGAAAAAACAAAAAATAAAAACTGATTTATCTCTAACCCTTATTCCTGCCTCCCTTGACTTCCGAATCAAAACCAGAATCATTCGAGGACGTACTTGCGCCGATCTTGCTCGCCCCCTCGTCACCCTCGTCCGAAGAAGTCTCCTCCTCGCTGGAAGAATCACTGTCCTCGCTGCTGCTGTCGTCCGAGCTATCTTCTTGAACGGCCGGTTGCCATCTGCGGGGAATGTGTCTG
The DNA here is from genome assembly GCF_024364675.1 of Aethina tumida. NCBI lineage: Eukaryota > Metazoa > Arthropoda > Insecta > Coleoptera > Nitidulidae > Aethina > Aethina tumida. The sequence goes on from NC_065439.1 coordinate 16,792,504, forward strand.
CCTTTAATAGGTTTCGGACGGGCGTAAATCTCGACCGGACACTCGTCGTATTGCTCCGGTTTCTTCCAGGGGTTCATGAAGCCGGACAGTCGGTTAGATTGCAGCGGTACAAAGGTGTCTTTACTTTCTTCCTCTCTCGCCTCCTCTTCAATTAGTACTTCTGATGGTACGCGGAAAACCGCCAAGTCGGGGTCAGATTTGTTGGCTTTCTTTATTAGTGACCTTTTGGATGTGATTTTATTGGGGAGCGGTGACTCTGATTCGTCTGTTTTTGGTTCCCCATCTTGTTCACCTTCCTCCGAATCTTTCTTATCGATCTTCAAGTGCAACTTATTGTCAGTCTTCTCTTCCTTTTCGGCTTCCACCTTTTCTTTGTTTAAGTTCTTAACCTCCTCCGTTTCAGTCTTCTTGGCATCTTCAACAACTTTGTCTTTTCCGTCTTCTTTAACAACAAATTCTTTCGTCTCCTTCTTTAAAATACCGCGTGTTTTGCCAGTTTTCTGAATATCTGAAGAACTTTTACTTAAATTGCTCGTTTTGTCTTCGAATTTTCCTTGAGAAATTTCAACATTGCTCTTGCTCATTGTGTCAGTTTTTGGTGGCAAATCAGCAGTTTTGTTCTCTACTTTTGACTTGACTTGTGTTAGATTTGCGCTGCTTTTGCTCAACAGGTTTGTTTTGTCTTCCAATTTTGGTTTTATAATTTCAGCACTGCTCTTACTGAAGATATTCTGCTTGCTAGGTAACTGAGATGTAACTTTTGCTGGCTCATCCTTCTTTTCTGCAATTGATTTTCCATCAAATTTTTTATCATTTTGTTGGGAAATGGGTGCAACTTCTGTAGAAAGTTCTCTTTTATTAATTTCCTTGTCTTCCGATTTAGGTATTTCTGAAGTATGTTTGCTGAAGAGATTTTGTTTATTAAGGAAGGGGGGACTTACTTTAACTGTTTCTTCCTTCTTTTGTAGAACTTTTTCTTCAGTTTTTTTGTCGTTTTCTTGGGAAAATTGAGATTTAATCTTAGGGACTTCTTGTTTCTTTAGGAAACTTGGTTTCGCGTCAACTTTAGTTTCATTTTCCTGAGAAGTCTGAGATTTCAATTTAATTTCCTCTTTCTTAGTCAAAGTTCCATTTTCTTGAATATCTTTTTCTTCTGCTTTTGTTGTTGATGTAATTTTCTCGGAACAATTGCTCAACGAATTAACCTTCTCCTCAATCTTTTCTTTAGAAGCATCAAGACTCTTATTAAAAGCATCATTTTTGTTTACCAATTCCTTCTTTTGTACAGCTTCGTTCTTGGTATTTTCTGGTGGTAACTCCTTTACGTCTTCCAAAATGTCCCCTAATTGTACATCAGATTTCCTCCTAACAATATTTGAAATAACAGGTTCCTTACCTTTGGGCAAATTAACTTTGACTTTTTCCACTGTCTTAACAGAAGGTTTCCTCTTAAGTGGCGATTTAAATTCTTCAGTTGGAGTATTAGGTCTGGTTCTGCACTTTAAACCAGGATCCAAATCCTTAGCTGGAGTGTTCGATCTGCTTCGGCTCGCCCTCTTTTTCTCTTCTACTTCTTCGACAATTACATTGAAACGAAACATCTTACCCTTCTTCCTTTTCGGCGACTCCTCTATTTCTACTTCATCTATCACAGGTTTAAGTGTAGATTTTTCTTCTACATCCACAGTTGCTGTGATTACTGGCTTAGGTTTAACTTTGATGGTCTCAATTTCTACTTGGGATATATCCCGAATTGACTCTTCTTCATTTTCATCTATAATGTCGCTGCTAGGAAGACTACTATCTGTAGAAGTCCTACGCAATTTTTTAGTGGGTCTGCGCTGAATTGGAGACTTGGATCTATCCGATTCGCTTGCAGAGTCCACCAACAATTCATTGGATTTTTTCTTGGCGATCTTCTTTTTCCTCACACTACCGCGTGACTCATTCTTTTCAGTCTTTGACTTTTTCTTACTTTCCTCCAAGTTTAGGTCATCAATTGTTGTGATATTGTCGTTCTCATCCAAAATGTGATCGAGGAGTTTAACGTCATCTTCCGTTAAATCCTTGGAGTTTCTTCTGAGAGCTCCTATAATATCTTCACTAGAAAATTGCCTGCTTTGTCTGCGTTGTATCTCCATAGGTTGGCCTGGGTTCAATTCGTCATCAACCGGCGCGGAGGAAATCTGCGTGCAAATATCCTTAAAGCTCGGCACTTTGGGTATTGCTTTCTTCACGGATTGTTTTCTGGACACCTTCTGCTGCTTGAGAATATTATCTTTGCTCCTGCTGCGTATGAGGAACTTCTCCACCAGAATCTCACCGGGAGTTTTCTTCTGGATTTTCTCCTTCGTGTTCAGTTCATCCGGTTCGAAGTTATCGCGCCAGCTTTTGATTGCGTTCAAGTCATTTTTTATCACGTCTGTGTGGATAGTTTTGAGACGTACCGTCGCCCTGTCCCTTCTGATGTTAGTGTTAGGTTTGGCCTCCTTTTCCTCTGTGGACGATCTTGCTTCCTTGAATGAGGAACTGGGACTGGGGGATTTTTGCTCCTTGATCGGACTGGAGCGCTCCTCCGGCGGTTTGGGTTTAGGAGCAGCGTTGTATTTTTTGTATTTGTTTGAGGAGACGTCTATGTCTGCGGTGTTGATTTTCCTTGGTTTTGGTATTGTTATCTTTGGGGATGTGTTGATGAGCAACTTGGGGGAGTTGATCCTTCTCAATCCACTTTTCACCTCACTGATGGTGGCCAGATGCGGCTTGTAACCCCGATAGTTTCGCGGTATGACCGACTTGTACGGCGACGAGTAGTTTGAGGCGAGGATGGAGGAATGGTTGGAATAAGGACCAGGTGTGTAGTAAGAAAGGTAACTGGTTGAGGGAGTGGACAGATCTGAGTAATAAGGCATCGTAAGGTGTCAATCGGCCAATTAAAATTAATCACGTGTCAATCACAATGCCAATTAATTCGATAAAACACTTGTTGCACTTTCGATCACCAATCCAAAGCGATGGACGACTATTTTGACGCGTTCTTTATTTGCTTTCGATCACCGGCGTTTGTTGTCGTGTGTTATTAATTATGAAATTGTTTATTTATCGGCTCGATCATGTGTAGTCCCGCACCAATAGCTGTGAATGCTAAACTGTTAGAATTGCGAGTGCCCGAATGCCAAACAATCCTATTTTTACCGCGGCTTGTGACGTAGGTCCGACTCCCGGTAAGTTTTATTGGCCCGAACACCTGTAGGCTAACGAGCGGACCGTCTCAGCGACCAAAACGCGATTATTACTGCAACTTCGTTCTGACGCTCCAGAGAAATCATCCCGTCGAGGAGTGCCATGTCTTGTAATGGTGGGAGAACCTACTTCCCTACTTCAAACGTTGATTATGCAAAATTAATTGAGTTATTCGGTTATTTTGACACAGCTGTGAGGCGAGGAATTCTTCCTCAAAACCTTCACTTTAAAGTTCTTCACTAATATTGACTTATGATGTGCGGAAAAGAACGCATTTAGTTTTATCCAAAAACCAAATTGATGGATATAGAAAAAGCATTTGAAAAAGAGTCAATTTATTTCATTCTAGAACATCTTGGTGTGGCATGTGATCAGCGACCAAAATACTCTGGTTACAAAAAAGTGTTTGACGGGAGAGAATTCCGCGTTTTAAAATAATTAAACGTATTTTCGCATCACAAGACAAGCCCATAATTACCCATCTACATATCGGTTCAAGTACGTCAATTCTTATTTACTTTTGCTGGCCGATTTCCAGACGAAATATTATTCGCCGTCTCGCAGTGCGTCTGCCTTTATTATTGTGTTTTTGTCTTCGTTATTTTTAATATTACACAATATATAACGCAGATGAAAATACTGATTGATGAGAAACGTCGATGGAAGATTTGACGTTAGATGTAAACTATTCGTGTTAACATACGGTGGTGGAAAAAAGTATGGAATATTTTTAAAATATGATTTTTATCCAGTGGGTTTTTTCAAATCTGTTGTAATGATGTTAAACAAATTCACTAGATTGTGTTTAATATCCAGTGTACTAGTATTGCTGCTCATTATTTTTCGTTTAAGACTTTATATGGGTTTTTTGATTTGGAAAAAAATATGGAATATTATTTTATTTGCCTACATTTGCACTTAAATTATTAACTTTTTGGGTCGGTTTCAACGTATTAATGCCTAAACACGTTTACTTTTCACTTCAAAATTCCTAAATTTAATCATTGATTCAAGTGGAGGGTAAAATGTACTGCTTTCAATACAAGTATAAGTACGAAAAAGAAATAATTTTAGCCAATTAAGCGACTTTGATAGAGATGAGCCTGGAGGTGGAGGAAGACGTGATTCTCACTTTGCTGTGAAGGGTCATATTCATAACACTATGAGTTTAATGGTGTGAGGTGCTATTGCTTATGGTAGCAGGTCACCTTCAGATTTTATTAGTGTCCCAGTGATATATGGATGACATTTTAGAGCCTTATTTTCATCCCTACATAAAAAGATATTTCTGACTAATTTTTCAGCAAAACAATCCTAAAGCCTCTTATCAATTTATTGCCTTGGCCACCCACTTCTTCAAACCGTACAGCAGCAGTGGCAACAAATTTCTGTTGACACATTACAGAGACAGATTAAGGAAAATGCATCCTAGAACTTTATATTTAGTTTGTACCACGAATCCCTTCGAGAAAGTCAAAGAGAAAAATTGAGCGTCTCCAGTTTCATCGGGCAAATCAGAAATCGTGACGCAAACCCAACCGGATTAATTCGGTTAGAAAAATTATGACGCTTCATTAAATAAATTTTATATGTTATGTCAAACGTTGGAGGTAAGAAATAAAAAAAACGGAACATGCAATTTAGTGTTTACGTTGCACCGCAGCTGGCTCAATCCATCAGTCTTAGCGGGGTCAAGTATTTCCACCGTTTCACTGCCAATATCAGATAACTAAATATACCTTACTTGTCTTCATTTTAATTGCTCACCTACATTATTCAATGTTTTTGTTTTAATGTATTGCAAGTTTGTTTTTTAATTTAAACTAAAAGGCTTAGTTGCTATGAGGATTTTTTGGGATTTTAATTGATGGAGCCACTTAATCACTTGCAATACTTGATGTGGGATATTAAACATGTTAATTTTCGTCGTTTAATGGCTGTGGAAATAAATCTAGTTGAAACAGGTGCCTTTATCTGACCATCAAAATTTATTTCTAGCGTGTTAAAATATGAAAACAAGGACGTCTTCAATAAAAAATATTAAAAATTAATATTTCATATTATGTGGGTAGTCTCAAAAAATATTTTGATGCAGCGACACGATCAGCAGATGTTGTGACACATGGCAAGATATTTCAAATCAATTTTGAAATATTCCTTTAATATTTCTACATTTTAATTATCTTTAAATCTTTTTAATAAAAATATGCAATTCACTTTGAATAATAAATATAAATATGAGATCTCCGTGTCCACTAAATAATTACAAGTTTTACTACGTACCACATAAAACTTCAAAACAGAAATTAATTGGAATTCTATTTTCGCATAAATCAATTTAATAGACCATAGAGAGGTGTTGTGTTGGCCTAGTTGCGTAAGTTTACATCATAATAAAATTTACTTTCGTTCGACAGTAAATCTGGAATCTATATCTACCAAATTCACATTTATAAATAGCATTTATTGTCTTCTTGGAATGATTACATTTTAATTTAATAGCCATTAATCCCGAATTTATTTTCCGTGTTCCTTTTTAAACCTCAAAAAATGATATCTGCTAGAAATTAATCAATCAATTCGAAAAGCATCGTGAAATGATCTCGTAAACATAAGCACTTAAGTTTCGACTTCTTACAACTTTATAATTTAAAACAAACTTCCAGCATCCTTGTACCACTTAATAGAATTTTGTATCTCCGTAATATTTAAGTATTTTAAAAGTGTGTGATAGTTGTGGAAAATGGATTATTGGTTGTTCACGTGTCATTTTTGTTAGTTGCACACCTAAATATACGGTTGCCAATGCCGATTATTTCGGGCGAAATTCGAAAACGAGTGGGCATACAATTGTTTTTCTTGACTGCGCCGCGGGCTTGACTCACCGGTTCGAAAATTATCTTTATTCACAAAAAAAAATGAATATTCTAAATATTTTGTATTACATCAGTCGGTTCGGTGTATAAGACTCTTCATGAAAAGGTATTCCGTAAATTTAATTCTGGCAAAGTTTAAAACAACTGATTTATTCATTACAAAAATAAGCCTTAGGGTAACTGTGCTGGTTACAAAAATCATATTATATTTTTCTGTGAACTATTCACCTTGATAATGACAAATGTATAATTTTCTGTATTTACAATTAATGAACAGAGTAGAGTAAAAAGCAAGTCTGATTGAGATGAATAGCTTTTTATTAAACGAGTACTACTAGACTTACAGCTAGTTTTAGATTTTTTATCGTTAACTAGTAACTGAGTACTTTTACATTTTCTATTTGAAAAGAATCTTCTTATACAAGAAGCCATTAATAGTCCTCCTTCATTTGCATGTATCTTTCATATCTCTTTTCTATTTCAGTCACCTAGATACTCTGGAAAGAAAACCAAGTGACAAAGAAAATTATTTAAACTTGAACCGAAATTAGAAAAACTCATTCAAAAGTTAGGGACATATGACTTCTTGTCATAGCATCTCTTAAAAATATGTTAAAATTAAAATTTATTACATAAAAATGTAAGAAAAAACTTAAGAAATTAAGAAACAACAACTTATATTTTTCATCATATTTACACATACATATTAAAAATATAAACTGTATTACTTGTATTGGATACCGTTTATTGTTTTTTGTGTGTTTTGTGTTATATTGAATAATAAAATCAAATTCTATCAAAAAAAGATTTTTTCTATGCTGGCCTACGAACTTTTCAGCCTAACTGTTACAGATAGAGTAAATATATCATAATTGTGTTATTTGAAACTGGATCTTAAATAAATATTTTGTAATGAAAATGTCTTAACCTAATCTAATATTTTTTATACATTTGTCTTCTAGAGGTTTAAATTAAATAAACTACCAATTTAAAATGTAAAATTTCGGATCATGATAATTACTTATTGTTGTAAAAAAATATTCGTCAAAAATGCCTGTAATTTGAAATTTCTTCAACTTTAACAGTTATTTTTCTTCTGATCCGATAAATTAGTTACTATTTGATTCACAATTTACTCACCGCTGTTTTAAGTAAAATGAAAAACTCAAATTTGCCATTATCTAGACAAATAATAATAAAGATTGAAATTTGACAAGTAGATTACTTGTTTATTTAATTCTCTTTTAACAGAGTAAGTTTATAAACTAATCATATAGCCTTACTAGAAATATAATATAGTTTTACTCTGAAATATTATAAATATTTAATTTTTTGGAAGTATAACAGGATGCATAATGTGTACATTAAGTTGAAATCCAGCCAGATTTCAGCTGCTATTTATCTTTTAACACGAGCAAAAAATTCTTCAGTTGTAGAAATGTGTAATTAGCAGTAAAGGATATTCGTTTATGTCTATGAACAAAATTTATAGTCGACGATTACCATAAACAAGCCATTCAAAAAAAATTCCGTTGATCAATGACGGTCCACGAAAATAGCGAAACCGCCCTTTAAATCTGTCATCGAACGTGACCGTTGCTCACCGTATCTCGTGCTGCATTTTCAAACCGATTAGAAAAAACAAATAACCGCGTGTCAATAAATTGTTTGTGTCCAATTAAATCTAATGAAAGCTACTTTAAATAGCATTCGATGGGAACCCAATTGGAGGAGCGCCAATCTAGCCCAAAGGTGTGACAACACTCGAAAACATCACCATTTATCATTATTAACAATTTAATAACTGATTAATTAATATTCGCTAAGATCAAACGTAATTAAAACAAATATTTATCCTTTAATCAATTTATTTTATTAAAAGTCATAAAATATGTTTTTGATCAAACACATTAATAATTAATTAGTCTCAGAAAACACAAATAAATATGCGTGATTAACTATACATTTCAATTATTGACCTGTTCGTTTGATGTAACGAGCGCAGTTTAAAATTTAAAATTTATATTCGAAGCACAAGCTCTCTAAGATATGCTACCCAGATCACACACAACTTTACTGGCGCTTTGGAAGCTTGCCAAATTAACCGGACTCGTTGTTTTAGTTTAAAAATAATTAACAAAATAAAAGAACCGTAGCTTTTCTGGATCACAAATTAGTCTTGATTGCCGCTCTATTAAATAATAATAGTTTTTGCGATGGTTTAAAACTGGCAGAAACCGAATATGTTCGGGAACAATTAAATTGCTTGCGCGTAGTGTTTGCGTCACTAGAACTAAAGTACTCAAAAATTACAGTGTTTTTTTTTATTGCTTAACAACATTTTTTGAATTCTGATTAAAAATATCGCTTCTTATTTTATTTTATTAAGAAAAGAATTGGAAACCCATTTCTATTATTAAATTAATGAAAATTGAACCTTATTAAATTTGTTTTTATTTATTTTTTAATTAAAAATAACTAGTAATAATCTAGTTCTATTCAGTTACTTAAACTCTTAAAAAATTAAGGTGTTTATTTAGTCTCTATAGTTTTTTTCTAGTTTTAATAAAAAATAATTAACAACAATTTTATTTTATTTCATTAATTAATTTTTTACCAATTTCTTTAGCGTTTTAATAAAAAAAATATAAAAATGTAACCCATATTCGAAGGCTTTGTTACGAGACAAGATAAAAAAAATTTATATCACGAATTATATTTTGATATTTCCTACCAATTTTGAGATATCAACGAAAACAAACTTTTTATTGTATTTAATCTTTTACTAACTTTAAAAACTTTGTACAAATCCTTTTTATTTAATATAAGCTTTGTATCTCGAAAAGTATAATCTCCTTAAAACTTCTAGATAATGTTCAATTTTTTTTTTATTTTAAAGGAAAACCTTTTTAAATTTGACTTCAACTTTTTAAAAATATATGCTTTCTGATATATTAATATATCTCTTGCAAAGATATAACGTTATTTCTCATAGTTTTCATAGGCGACTATGATGAAACTATTAAATATAACTTCCGACGTATTTTAACTATTGATAATTTATAAATTAATAATTTCAGTGAATATAAAACTTTTTTTAACTAAATTTCCTTCTATGTTTCATAAATAACGTTATCAATTATTACAAATTATATATTTTTGGAAAGATTAATTTTTACAACATTTTAAAGTGCACATAATATTTATATTTATTATTAGATATATTTTTTGACATAAATATCTTATATTACGTAAAAAGTGTCAGAAGAAAATATTTATCGTTTGTTAATAATAATAATGATAATTAACAAAAAAATTATTTCAGTCAGTTTTCATAAATATTTCAGAAATGGACTAACTACTGCCTTCAGATTTTCTCTATCTGACCTGAAAACACTTTCAATAGGTAAAGACAACCATTTTTTATTTCTTAACACCCTTCATTGAATTTTATTTAAAAACACTACTTATAATTATTTTTGTGTTTAAATTTAAGAAAATTGTGATTTACTCAAAATAATTAAAAAAGTATGTTTTAATTGAGTTAAAAAATAAACATTCTTTAGAGAATTTTAAATTTTAAAAAATGCCGATTTCTGTTTAAAATTTTTATGAAATTTTTTTTATACTGTATGTAATTTGTTGATAACGAAATTTTTCAATTTGTTATAAATTTTTAAAAATTTAAATTTAATTTTTTTTTTAAATATCAGAAAATCTTATTTTAGATGTGATCAAGAACTTGTCTTGGTCAATTGAAAAAAATAAAAATTAATTTTAAATTAATTTTGATTTTTAATTAAACAATTCTGACTTAACCTATATTAGAAATTTAAAAAATTACGTTAACAATTTTTTTAATATTCGTTATTTTTGATGAGCTTTTTGAAAAAACTAAACAAACCTAAGTTTCCATTTATGTATTTATTTATTTATTGAAAATATTCCATTTTTGATTAACATTCTGAAAAAAAATAGGCACACAGTATACAAATATTTTTTCATAAAAATTTAAAGAAAAAAACTCAAAAATCAGTCTTGTTCAAATTTAAAATTAACTTATCTGTAAGAAATTTTCATTTTTTCCAATTGACAAGGTTTTCATCACGCCTAAAAATAGAACATTTATAAAAATATATGAAAAAAATTGTTTTTTTAAGATTTTATGAAATTCATAAATAATTCAAAAATTACGTTATCGTCAAAAAACGCAAAATTCAGCATTTTTTCAAATTTAAAATTAATTGTTCTCTAAGAAATCTTATTAATTTTACATATTCTTTAATACGTTTCTTCGATTTTTTTATATCCAAAACTAAATGAAGCCGTGATAACAATTATCACATAATATAAGCTAAATGTGCATTTTTTATTTCAAAAATATAAATTTTGTGATATATTAAATTATCTTTAGAAAAGATATAATCATATTTCTTATAAATTTAAACAAATTCAATATTGTCCTCAACGAAACGTATGGAACATATCATTTCCCTTAATAATTTTGGATCAATTTCTATGTGTGTGTGCGAATATAAATACTACTGAAAGATGCATTTACAAATAATTCAACTTGACCAAATAATTATCACATTCTTGAATTAAATTAAAGATCTTATGACTTTATACACGTGTGGTGAATTTGACGGTTAATTGGCAAAATACCCAGGACAAAACAATAATAATCACCACTTACCTTCGCATTTAAGTCCTTGTTTGTAGAGTCCGTACAAAAGTGATCCGCAATGATCGCAAAATGTGGGCGACATAAAAGTGTGTTGCTTAAATCGATGCGGCAAATCAATTTTGAATCTCTCCCTCAAGTACTAAAACAATACATAACAAAATAATTTAAGTTCCTTAGTAAAAATAGCAAATACTAGCGTAAAATTGTTAATGATATTAAAATAAAGTTTTCAAAAGTTTGTTTACAGAGTTTTTGCCAATTTAAATACGGCATGACAGGACTTTACACATACCTAAGGACGATTTAATTTTAATAGTAATTTACTGTTTGCATTTGATTTATGTCTGAACTAAATGTTACGTGTTACTCACAATAGTACTCTCCGAATTACGTCCCGATCCCGGACATTTTCCCAAAAGTTTGTCATGGCACTTCTTATGAACCGCTGTCTGACAACCTTAAAAAGTATTTATTATTATCAATTTGTTAATTAATTATTTAGTTACTTACATTGGCATTTGTAGCCCTGTTTGCCGAATCCCCAAAGAAAATCCTTGCAAAAGGCGCAAAATGTCGGTTGTCGGAAGAACTTCGCCACAAACTTATGCCCTTTCGCTTCATGTACCCTAAACCAACAACATTATAAATTAATTGTTGAAACTTTTTTAGGAGGGTGAGAAAATCGTACCGAGGTTGGAAGACTTTCTTAATTTTATGTATAACGGGCATATCAAGCTGCTGCCAGTCAAACTTTCATACTAATTGGTCCGCACGTCTGGATTTTAATTATATATTGTTCTTTATAACTACTGATTTAATCCGGTATGAACACATTGTATCGAGCTGCTTATTAGCGGGAATCTTACAGAATTTATTCGAACAAAACACATAAATATTAATTATTATTCTATCGAATGGTTTGTGTAATTTTCCGTTTAATTTCTAAGAATGAGAATATGTTTGAACTGCGGCCAGAACTAAAATATTTTCAATAATTTATTGGACTTACAATTACAACTAAATTCGTATTTAAATGATGTAAATTATAAGAAATCAGTAGGGGAAACACAGCGTTAAAATTAAAGTGTAAATAGAGTTGCCTATATTAGGTGTCCCTAACATACCACCATCTAGTCTAGTCTTAAAGAATTACTTGTTTTAAAGTCCTATTTTATACTTTAATATACATGATGTTAACATAACTTAATGATTCACTTTATAAATCCTTACTTAAACAAACAACTCATCAAACATTAACCAATCTAATTCCAATTTCTAAACATTACCTTTGATATTTGATAGCGCATCTTCTTCTCGTGATCTCCTTTCCACGCATCATCCTGAACTCGTCCTCCTCCGAATCGGCTGAAGAAGTTTTGATTAAGGCCATGTGCGAGTTCGAACCGTAATTCGAATCGGAGTTCTTGTGAACCATTCTGTGCGGTCGCGTTTTTCCCTGCATATAAAAATAATAATGTTAAATTAAACTTAAAACAGTTCTTAGCACAAAATGCAGATAAGATTAACATCAGTTCAGACGTGTGTGTTTTAATATCTAATCTTGGCGTTATAATTATGTGTTTATTTGGTTAAGGCATATTAATGTGGGCGATTAAGGTGGTTATTGTTCTTAAAGGTTGTGTACGAGGTAATAAAAGTTTAGATCCGTAATTACAGACATGTGGATGTGCGAATGTGTTTACGAGAATTCTGTTAATGTAGAGTTGTAAACAATTTCCATGTTGATTTATCTTGTTTAGTCTTCTGGTCACCAAATTATTTGGAGAGGCGCGTATTTATCAAGAGTAAAATGGCCGGAAGAAAGTCTTAAAATTTCACTCATTGATTTGTTTGTGGATTGTGACTCATTGACTTGCTTCGCAGTTTGTTGTCTTCTAGTTTAGGTCATAGTTAAGCATTGTTTTTATGGTCGATGTCAATTGAATTATAGTTACCAAGATTTGCGTATGCTTCAATTGGAGTCGTGATTCACCATTGATTATTTTAATGCTATTGTTATTGGAATTTCTTATATACGTGACCATTTACATCTTACAAAATGTTCTTACAATAAAACAATAAAACAAATTTTGTTTACACATAAATTTAATGGTATTGAAAGTGTACAGAAATTAAATTACTGGTGCTAAAATCTTAACGACGATTTTTACTACATACGTGACAAATTAAAATACTCACAAAACATTTATTAGATCTATTTTAAATCTGCTGCGTCAAATATACATTTCAATTTTAAATACATGTTTCATTCTTAAATTAAAATTATTACCATTTTCCATCGGTAATTTACACAAACACCTCAACAACAAAATCCACTATAATTAGATTAAACGGCACAGCCAACCAATTGTGTTTGGATTGTAATATTATGAGAGATATTTTAAACGTAAATATTTTAAATTTTATTAAATTAAAATGGAACATCACATGTTCCTATCGATGTATCATAATGATAACAAACATAGACTTACATTAAATATTGTTTTAATGGGTTTTTCACATCATACAATTATTAGTTCTTTTAAACCTACATTTTGCTTTGAAAATAATCGTATACACTTGACATGACTGACATAATTATGCGAAATATGTGAATATTGATGTGACTGACAATAGCTTAGTGGAGCAAATGTTTTGAAATAAATCACGCAAGTGTGCACACAAGACTTTATTTATTTTCTTACATACATACAAATAGAAATCAGTGACGACATGTGAGCTTTGAATCTGGTGAGGCACATTATATGTAGGACAAAAGGAAAATAAAAACAATATTTTATTTACGCATCAACATACAATTCGAATGATCAATGCTGTTGTCGTTTAAATTTAATTTCATGATTTATCAAATCATAAAAACCTCTTATTTACCAAAAACCTTCAGAATCCTTTTAAAATAAGAGACAACCAGCAAAATAATTTATTCATTACTATACATTCCGTTAGTTAATTAAATTTATCTAACCAAGGTATTTGGTAATACTCGATATTTGGAGTTGTTTGAGGCACGCCTCAGCTCTCCCACTATTGAAACAATAGTGCGACCTTAAAGCGCATGCGCGAGTGAACAACATAGGTTAGGTTATAGTTAGGTTGTTTAATTGTTCGTTTAACAACCATAACATTCCCATCTTAGTTTAAAAATTAAGTTATATTCTATAAAATATGAATGAAAACATAAGAAATGTATTTTTTAACATTAACATTAAAATAATTTTTATAGGTGAGACACTACCCCACCTGTCTCTTCTGAGTAACCGCCACTGATAGAAATATATGTATTTGTTATATTCATTTGTATCAATCAGAGAATGAATAGAATGAATTTAAGTATTTAAATTGAGCCCTCCTGTGCATTAAAATAGAGCACCATATGAGCTAAACATCTTGATTCATCGCCAAAGGTTAAACAGCATTCCTGAACAGAAAGCGAAGGTGTCCCCGTCAAACGCACCACAGGATACTGAGGTCGTTCGAAATCCTTTAAGGATTCGCATAAAACAAACAATGTTTGTTTTCAAACGCATACGATACAGTATTATAATGTTGTTATAGTGAACACATGTTGAAATTGCCGATCGATAAACAGTTGGCACATGTTATTGTGTTTATTTGATGTGAATTTTAAAGTAAAAGCTATCATCCATATATTTTAAACGTTTTGATTGGTTTTACATTGAGACCTGTTTAATGTTTCAATGTCGCCGAAAAAATCCAATCAATCTAAAAGATGATGATGGAGTTGAAACAAAAATTTTAAAACATTTTATTAGACAAATCTAAAAGCTTTAATCAAAATAAACGGGATGCCTATAAATCTTCGTGGCTTCAATACAAATAAATTTCTGCAAATATTTATAGGTTTGTAGATTAAATGTGCGTCTGCACAATTCACTTACGCAAACACATATTTTATTTTTCACAACATGTTTAATTAAAAGTACAATAAAAATGTGTGGGGAAAACGAAGCGGTGACTTTAATACATAATGCGTTATCTAAAAGCGCACTGAGGCCGTCCGGAAATAAAAGTCGTCAACAAAAACAAAATTTTAATTCATAAAATTGCAACAGCTGGTTATTTTTGCGTAAGCTATTTTCTCACGGCCTTTTTACCTTTGCAGAGTCTGAACGTGTGTGCTGGACATGTCTTTTATGTCCGTTGCCGCTTCCCGCACTCTTTTTCTTGTAATGAGATCCACCAGTGAACATCATTTTGAAAGACTTCGATCAAATCCAGCAGTTACGTTGCAAATACTGACAAATTGATCATTGTCCGTTTGGAGTCAATATCCTTGTGTTTTCATAAACACGACACATTTAAGGCACCTCACTATTTAAAAATAAACTGTTAGTCATTGGTAGTTTCTTCGACGAGTTCGGCGGTTATTGATTCTTTCTTCTGGTTTTCAGGAACCATTCAATGGAGGATGGGTCACTGGTGAGTTTTAGTACGCGAACCACGACGAACTGCTTCATAATAAGCGTTCCGGCCGCCGAAAAATTCGCCAAATTCCAATAGAAAATCGTGTAAAATCAACAAAGGTAAGTCAAATCCTACTTTAAGCTATTTCAATTTGACTCAACTATGCGTTATATGTTTATACCAAGACGTCGTGGCGAGGTTTTTATTTTTAGACAAACTCGTTGATATTAACATACAACAGACACACGAAATATTCGGACCGCCTTACTTTCGATAATCCTTACCATTTAAATTCGGATCAAACGAAAATTTATCGCCGACTTCCAATGTAAATTGTAGCCGATAATTTATTGCATCGTAAGTGATTTAATAACAATTTGAAATTGGTGCGTGTGTTTGAAATGCGCGCGCGTGTGCGCAGAGAACTGTTTTGGTCGGTAAAGTAGATATTTCATTCTTCCTGTTTCTGTACTCGGCGCAAAATGGTAGGTCTTGTCGTTTGCTTCAAGTTTTCTTGAAAAATCTCATACATCTTAACTAATTCTTATTTAAATTAACGGTAATACCGTTCCGTTAACTTATCGCAACATACTTCAACAAGTATTTAGTGAGAATTAACGAAATATTTTGAAAAAACTCTAACATGGTATGACATATAGGTTAAGTGACCAATTGGTGTTTTGTGTCACGAACAACAAATTCATATTTTATTTGGTAAGTGTACTGATTGTGATTGTTCATTTGTTTTAGACTAAGGGTACATCAAGCTTTGGTAAACGCCGCAATAAGACACACACTTTGTGCAGAAGATGTGGTAGATCATCTTACCACATCCAAAAGTCGCAATGTGCCCAGTGCGGCTATCCCTCCGCCAAAATGCGCTCATGTAAGTATTTTATTTATTAATTTATATCAATCTGGATGTACAAATGAAAACATTTTATTCACTGGAAATGAAGGTTTTTGTTAGTACATGTTCATTAGTTCGAAGTGTTGTTTTAAATGGGGTTTTTATTGAAAATTTCAGACAACTGGTCTATTAAGGCTAAAAGGAGGAAGACCACTGGAACTGGTCGTCTCCGCCACTTGAAAATTGTCCGCAGGCGTTTCCGCAACGGATTCCGTGAGGGCGGCAAAGCTATTAAGAAAACTGAAAAATAGTTTTATTAATTTTTGACAAATAAATTATAAAAAAAGTATACAAGTGTTATAATTTGTTGACCCTATATTTAAATGATCAGGTAAGTGACGACATATTATGTGTATCTAATGTGATTAAATAAACCACCTCTAAATACTAATAAATAATGTTATTTTATAAGTTTCATAAAATGTTACTAAAAACCTTATTTTGTAATTTAAAACTACACCTCTCCTCTGAAGTGGGAATTTGATTTTCCTAAACCTAGATTTAAAAATATTTTCAATACATTTTATTTTGACCAGTAATATTTGAATATTTTTTGCTCTAGGAAGTCAGCATTTTACATTTATTGTATTTTTTATATGTTCGATAGATAAAAATAAACAACATTCCATTTCTTGTAAATTTTCAAAATACGCATTTTCTGAATTCAGTAGATTCGGCTCATTCTTAATTTATCTGATATTTATCACTGTATAATGCCTAAGTCAATAAAAAGAATATATTTAAATATATATATACTTTTTTTGCTTTTGTTGTTACACATCTTATCACGTCGGAGATATGACGCATATATTAGTCTTATTTGGTTAGTCAGAAAAGGACATTCAAATGAATTTACGTTTTGTGTATGTATTTAACAATACTCTTAATAGTTGAAATTTATTCTTAGTAAATTTATATTAAATAATGTTACTTTCAATGTGAAGAAACATTGCTTTCCAAAGAAGAAGAAAATAATAATTAACATGAAAATGTTCTAACATTTTATTGAGAAAAAAATTAGAAAACCACCCTTACTTGTCGTTTAAATAAATAAAAAATGAATTAATGATGGGTCATACAATATCAGTGTGTCTAAAAGAAAAATCAGACGTAAATTGAATGAACAAATCTTGCAAGGATATATTACAGTAAAGAAACCATTTGCATTAAAAATGAATGAAAGGGATGAATCCATGTTCATTAGAACAAGATCTGATGGTAAAAAATACATTCATCGTCCTCCCAATAAAAGTTTAGATCCCAGATACACTATAAAAGCTTGGAATTACAGTGGTGGAAAATTTTGGTTCAGGATTGTTTTCCTTGGCATGATATAAGACCATTTAAAAAAATTATTAATAAAATGGTATATAAGGACATCATGAGAGACGTAATGGAACCATTTGACAAATATAATTTACCAATTACATGTATTTTACGCATGATATTGATTCTCGATTGGCCAGCGTAAAGTCCGGATCTAAATACAATTGAAAACTTGTGGAACGATAATCTCAATTAAAACATCAAAAAGTATAAATTTAGATAAATTAAGATCAATTGTGGCTATTTCTGCAGATGTTGGAGTCTGTCTACAATCAGTAGAAGATTCCATGAATCTGGCCTTAGAGCAGAAGACGTTTTCGATATTCCCTGTTAAACAGGGAGCATCTGCTTGCCCGCAGAGCATGGACTAACGATCACCGTCTATGGACTACAGCCGCAATCTCATACTTCACTGTGCAAGAAACCATCATCCCCACAATTTGGAGGAGCTTGCTAATGCTATTATTACATTAATAAAAATAAAACTCCTTTTGAATAATCAATAATTTAATTTTATTTGATGAATATTTTCATGAAATATTAGTGATGTAGTTTAAAAATCATTACGAAAGTGACTAATTCAGATAACTTTAAAATATTTATAAATAAAAACCTCTATAAAATAAAACGATTTATTAATGGATTATAAAAATAATACTTAAATTCTACTATTATAAAACCAATACTACTTTAACTATATCAGTACAAAATAAATACTAACACCTAAACTTAAAAAAAATTGCAATTAACCTAACTGAAATTGAATATTGTCCTGATATGTGTAGATCACAGTTTCCCCCGTTTCATGATTGTTACTGGCCACTGCCGAGTCTAAAACAATTAATGGTCAATATCTGTAAATTTTAAATTATGCAGTAATATCACAAAGTGAATGTTTTTCTTCATTTGAACTTACTAAATGGCACTTCATCACCCATGTCTTCATATAATTCTCCATTGGGAGCCAAATTTTTGTCACTTTTAGCAGCCTAGAATCATGCAACATTAAAAATGCATTAACAACAGTTTAACCAATTATAAATTACTTCTCTGTACTTCTGTAAGTAAACCTTGAGTGGCTCCACATAATTGTCAAAGCCCAAAGTGCTCATGGCAAACAAAATATCCTCCCCATTGATGGTTTTCCTTTTTTCCATGTGACACCTATCACTAGCCTCGCTGGTGATAAAACTAATAAACTCGCTAACACATTCCTGCACACACTCTCTTGCATCTTTGGCAATCTACAATGGTACTGTTTAGCAAATTGTACAAATTTGAAGAAAATTCTATGGGCAGAACTTAGAAGCGAATGCGTACTTTGTTATTTACCTTCCCCGTTTCCGGGATAGCTTTTTTCATGATTTTTGCCACATTCGCTATTGGCAAAAACCTGTCTTGTTCGCGCAACGGTTGCCCGCTTTTGTCGCCCCCGTCGTGGTTTGAGTCGTCGGTGTTTTCGGCCGTGAGCTGTTCGCTTTCGTCTGTAAAATTTTTAAGTCGTATTTGGTTATCGATTCGGAAACTGTACCTTCTAACTCCTCGACGTGCACCATGTATTGGTCCGCTGTGGATATTGTAAAGGGATGCGTCATTTTTATTAATTTGGTTATATAGAAATTTTAATTTATGAAGTGTTTATATAAATCGATTTATTAAACTTGTTTGCGAAATGTATTTGACATTTGACGCGCTCCTGGCTTGTTGATTTTCTGGCGGTGCTCTGTTGCCAAATTTCACGACGTCTGTGGTGATTGATAAAATCAATGCCACAGTATAAATGATTGAATAATTGGTAATGTTGTGTTTGCGGTTGATAAGTATGGGTATATCCCCAACGTACGTCACCGACAACCAGCGTGTGCTTCATACGCTGTGTTGCCATTCACATTTCATTTCATTATTTTCTTATTAGTCTTTGCGCTTTTGTGTCTTGTGCCTCGTTTTGTGTCTTTGTATTTTTACATAGTTTTATTTGTTAATGGTATTTTCATATGTCTATTCTATTAAAATGTACTTATTATTATTTGTTTATTTTCAGCATTGTTATTTCGTTCTTAAATTTTAAACAAGTTATTTTTTGAGGTAATTGGAGTCTCAAATGAAGTACCAAATTTTATATAAAATTCCTAACTAGTTTTTCTTTAATCACAGCATCTTTTAATAATACCTAAATAATTAAATACTTATTGTATATTTAATTATTATTTAGGTTAGTATACTTTTCTTTCAAATTGTAGATTATATTTAATGTTTAGCTTTACTTTTATGTTTCATATAAAACTTTTGTTAATTGTTTAGACTCGCAGCTCCTAATTTTGGCTGTAAAAAATAGAAAGAAAGACATTCTTCCTATTATTTTTTTCAAAATATTGTACTCGCGCCGAAGAGTATCTTTTCAACAAGTAAAAAATTAAGATTTAGTTGAAAAATATTGACTAATGAGATTTTTCATTGAAATTTTTATGAACAATTTTTTTTATATTGTGTTCCTATTTTTCTCAATAAGTTCAACAGAAATAGAATATATTCAAAAAAAAAAAAAAATAAATAAAAACCTAATATAACCTAACCTGACCTACATTTTTTCAGAAAGTTCATCAAAAAAAATTGTCAATATTGAATTTAATAAAAATTACAAAATTTTCAAAAATTTGAATTGACAAATTACATTATTGACAATTTTTTTATATTCTATTTTTGATGAACTGAAACTGATGAAAAATAGGTCAGGTTAGGTTACATTAGGTTTCCATTTCTTTTTTTTGAAAATATTTACAGCAAAATTTCGTTCATCTTGAAAATAATATGGTTCACACTCAAAATGTTGAGAACATGTGGATGCGATGCAAAAGAAAACTTCGTCACCAATTTGAAACTACAGAAGATTTATTTCTCTCATATATGCATGAATTTATTTGGAGAAATAAATTCCGAAACGGGGACCATTTCAATGCCATACTTAAGTGCATTAGACAACAATATCCTCTCTTACAATAAATTTTAATTCCGTATTTATTGTTTCGTTTCATTTCTTTCGTATTATTTGTCACAACAAAGGCATGATATAATGTCAAATAAAAATAAATTATAATTTCTCCAAATACGACTTATAACACAAATTGGCAACACCGCCCGCAAATTAGAAGTAAAGCGGTCAGATAGCGACGTACGTTCTGCATAGGTTCATACTTATCAACCGCAAACACAACATTACCGAATAATTATTATTTGATCATGTATATTTTAAAAACAGTCATAAAAATTTCTTATTATTAATAGCGAAATCAAAAGGTTAATTTATTAGTGCACAATGTGGCGCTGCTGTGTACATTTTACATTTTGACATCTGTCAAAATCTGACAACAAACTTCAAAATGTTAGTGAATTGGTTGTAAATAATAATAATTTAATAATGAAATTTTACTGTTACGCCAAATTAGGTATAGGTTTATCCGTAGCTTTAATTGTTTTCTATTTTTATATGCTGAGACAAGTCAATGTTCCTCAAGAATTACCAAAAAAACATGAAATCCGACAAACATTTAAAAGGTTTGTTAAAACCACTTTTCTACAGTCTTATATTTTAAATTAACAATTTGTAGAAGCGATATTGTTGTTGCCGTCGTCGCATGTGGAGACCGACTTTATGAAACTTTGAATATGCTGAAATCTGCATTGATGTTCAGTAAAGAGAAGCTAAATTTCATTGTTGTTGCTGAGGATGATCTAATAGAAAGTTTCAATGAAAAGGTAATACACCTACTAAATAATCGCATTCATCCATAATAAAATAAATATTTTAGTTAGGAGAATGGAGATCATTTACAAACAATGCTTTCAAATACAAAGTACTACCTCTCACATTCCCTGAAAAGGATGCTCATGAATGGAGAAAATTATTCAAACCATGTGCAGCTCAAAGACTGTTCCTCCCTGTAAGTATTGTGAAACATAAAGTTGCAAATCCTTTATTAGTTAATTTGCAGTCTTTGCTAAAAGATGTGGATTCCATTCTTTACATGGACACTGACACTTTGTTCCTAACACCTGTGGAACAAATTTGGGGACACTTTAGCAAAATGAATGGCAGTCAAATGGCTGCTCTTGCACCAGAACATGAGGACCCTCATGTTGGCTGGTACAACAGATTTGCCAAGCATCCATACTATGGGCCATTAGGTGTGAATTCTGGGGTGATGTTGATGAATTTGACAAGAATGAGAGCATTCCAGTGGGAAACTTATGTGGTGCCAATTTATAAAAAATATAAACTGAAAATTACATGGGGTGATCAGGATATAATTAATATAATATTCCACTATCATCCAGGTACAATTAGATTCATAGTTTTGAAAGAGTTTTAAAATATATTTGTTTCAGATAAGTTATACTTATATTCATGCAGATATAACTTTAGGCCAGATCATTGTATGTATATGAGTATATGTAAGGCCAGTGAAAAGAAAGGGGTGGCTGTTGTTCATGGTTCCAGAGGTTTCTTCCATTCAGAAAAACAACCTGTTTTCCAAGCTATATACAAAGCTTTTGAAGAGTTTCAATTAGGTGGTGACCTGTATAAAGATTTTTACCAGTCACTGGAAACAAGTTTGGACTTGGCTGAAAACAGCAATTGTGGTCATGTAAAAGATATATTTTTAAAGAATGTAAGGCAGTACATTGACTTAGATGTTGATAACAGATAGTAGAATAAGATAAAAATGTTAAAAGTCCTGCATTAACAGTGTGTCTTGACTAAGTTAAAAGTTACAGTCTTTCATAAGTGTTCAGGAATTTTTTATACCAAACTGTAATACATCGAATTTTTCATTGTTTAATTAAAATATGTAGGACTTAAAGTGTTTGTTACCATGTGATTGTATTTAATATTCACAATTTATCGATATCTAGGCAAGATTAGTGGTCAATTTATATTTAAATCACTTTAGAACAAATTGTCGATAAATTGGGAATACTTTTGATGTGACATGAACAAGTATTTTAACAGTATTTTTAAGTATTTATGTGGATTTGTGCTTGTGCAATATGTCTGATTTAATTGCCAACTTTCCAAGCTGTGAAAATGATCAAAATCTTTAAATATATTATATTGTATATTGATTAGGTGGATAAATGCTTTTTGCTGCAGGAAAGGTCAAATAAGCCTCTCACCTAATTTTGATAAAACTGACTATACACATGTTCAGTTCAGTTGCAAAAACTCTTTATTGAGTTAGTAAACCTGAATATATTGTGTAGTTTTTTTTTCTATTGGAAATAGGAAAATAATGTTGTAGCTATATTTTTATATCTTTATTTAAATATATCCTATGTATATACAAAGCTTTTTGTTTTAATTTAGGGTGATGTAAGAGAAACAATCGGCAAAATATAAAGTGAGTTTATTTTTTATAAAATCACAAAAGTCAACATACAACTCTAACAATTCACACAATAATTCAACCAAAGTTGTGCTTTTATAACGATTGTAATCAGTTCCAAAAAATTTCTACAATAAACAATAATTTTGGAAACGATGCAACTGGTTATTAAAATTATTTCAAGTTTAACAATTGCTACATTTTAGTAGTGTAACCATAGTTTTTATAATAAATTTCAATCCAAAAAATAAATAGGTAGTTAATTAAATAAATAATTCAAAATTTGGTGTATAAATAAAAAATAAATAGTGGATCAAACAAAAAAATGTGAAAATCTAAAATAAATAACTAAAAAGCAAACAACATTTACATATAAATAATACATACCATCTAAATTTTAACTACCACTATTGTAATAAATAAAGTTATAGAGCTTAAGGCTTAACCTTAATTCAACAGACATTTGTTCATTTTCTACAAAAAACTAGTTGCCAATTTATATCATAAATTAATACAAATCGAAAAATACATATGAACAGAAATATAAGGAGAATATTTTGTACATTCATTTTGATTTATTAAACTGGGTCTGGGTTGTTCGGTGAGCTTATGGAAGACGAATTTCGATCTACGCTGTAACGATGACTTGGGGACACGGATGTTCTACATAATCTGGATGTCTGAATTGGGGAACTGTATCTGTAAACAAGAAAATAGTTCGTACTATAAGTATTGACAGTCAATGCAAACAGACTTACTTTCTGGATTTCGCAGTCGTATAATCATCCAAAGTATTATCTTCAGAGTCGGAGTAAAGAGCGTTGGTGGGACGGCCTATCTTCGAATTGTATGTCTGGTACCTGTTTGGCACATTCACGTAGTCGTTGAGCAACGATGAGCTTCTGGTGTACGTCTTGTAGTCGGGCCTGGTAGGCTGTTGAAGACTCGACGCGTAGCTGGACCTGCGAGCCACGGGATTTCTGAAAGTTCTTCGGTCCAAAGAACTGTAATCCGTCGGCGACTTCACGCTCACGTCACTGTACACATCCAGATCCTTGTAATTGCGAGTTAAACTCGGTTTTCTTGGTCGCTTTTTTTCGTTGAACCTAAACAAATGTTTATATAAACACATATGTACATGCGCAGAGATAAAATTTTTTACCTGGTGTAGAAGCTCTTTCTTCTGATCCTATCGATCACTGATTCATTCTCATCCCCAGAATATATATGCCCGTTAGGAGATATAGGTGAATGGAGATCGTGGGCATGGAAATCGGAGCAAACCGACCACGTGTCACTTGCATTATCGTCGCCAGGTGACAAAAACGTCGAGCTCTCATCAGGCGTCGTCAGTGAGTTCCTGTTTTCCGAATAGCGTCTGTAAATATCGCCAGCACTCGTACTGGTACTAGGGAATGACTCGAGTACAGCTGCCGAATTGTTTCTGCCGACTTTGTTCAGATCCAGTCTCAAGTTTCTCCTGTCGGGCCTCTCCAAATTGTTGTTTTCTATGTCTGGTGTAAGTCTTGTTGGATTTTTGTAGAACTTTGGCGGTTCCGGCAGGTTGTCGAGATTGAGACTGCGTCTGTAGTTGTTCACCGGCAATTTTGATTTAGGTTTGATCTCCGCAGTGGCCACGCTGTCGCTTTTGGCACCGTTATACACGTGGGGTTTGACTTTATCGAACATCAACGATCGCGGACGTTCTTTTCGTTGCTCCCCGTTCGAATTAACATCGTCCAATTGACTAGAATGGTTTGATTCCGTGTCGTTGTTCTCGACAGAATTGACTTTAGTTGCGTTATTATTTTTAGTATTACTTATAATCACAGATTCAATAGCTTCCTTATTATCTAATTTTTTATCCTCTACGTTCTTGGCCTTGTCCTTCTTTTCCTTGTCGCCGGACTTGCTCTTTTTTACCACCTTTTTCTTGTCTTGTTCTTCGTATTTTTTGAACAATCCTAATATTTTTGTTACGGATTTTCTTGACGCTTGCAATGGTTTATTATTAGGCATTTCTTCCACTGATACTGCACGTTTTATCAGTCCTGATTCAGTACAATGATCTATATTCCTTGGCATGCTTTGTTCCCTCAGTCGCTTTATGGCGCTTTCTACACTGGACTTCTTCTCTTGCAGTACTTTAACTTCTTCCGGATCTTTAGTGGCAGCAATGTTACTTGACCTAAATTTCTCCAACTTCTTTTCTATAGATTGTAAAAGTTTGTTCTTGTGACTTTTTTCTTCTCCGTTAGTTTTACTGGTTTCTGTCTTTTCTTCTTTGTCTTTAGAGGACTGCTTTACTAAACCTTTCCTAAGGCGGCTAATTTTAGATTCTTTTTCAGGTGAAGTGTTGTCCAACTTCGGAGACACAGCTTCGAGTTTATCTTTGTTCTTTTCGGCGGGATAACTTTTAGGCCTGGCTATTTTAGATACCGGTTTTTCCTTCTTAACGCCATTTTCTACTCCCTTCATGTTGACATAATCTGGCAACTTTTCTTGAGCATTATTCTCTACTAGAACTTCATTAGGCATTATGGTAGGTTCAGTAGCCTCGGGAACATTAACGTAGTCATGTTTAATGCCATTAATATTAACGTTAACATAATCGTGAATTGGCACGTTAACATAACTGTGTGTAGTTATATCAGGACTGGTACTTTGTACTGTCGTTTCTAACTTCTTGATATTGTCAGAGACGTTATTGAGCAAAGCCTTGGTCTCCTTGAGCTCGTTCTTGGCCTCCAAAAACTTATTCACTTCCGCATGCAAATCCGGTAATTTAGTTTCATCAGCCCGATCTCTCGATGCAGATCTTTCCCTCCTAAGATTCAGTCTACTTTTTCTCTTATCCCTAATCTCCTTTAATACTTTCTGCGTCTCCAATTCCTTTTCTTTCTTCTCTTTGAGCACCACGTTGTCTCTGTCCTCCTTCTGGCCCTCGAAGAAGTCCGGCCTCAAAAACCTGGATATCCTCCTAGCACTGGACGGTTTCTTAGCGTCAGTCTTATCGTCCACATTGACACCCTGTGGCTGGGTCTTACCAGAGTATTTGCTGGGCTCCGAATAACGTGAATACGAACGCGACGAGCTCAAATCGCTAATACTGTTCCTGAAGGACGACGAGTCGTCATTTCTGCTCAGGCTCTCCGAGATGCTGGACTCCGGACTTTGTAAATTCGGGTCGGCTCTGTAAGATTTGGGCGGATCACGTGCCGACGTCGATCTGCCGAAGGTCGGCTTCCTGTAGAGCAATTTCGGATCGCATTTCGGTTCCGCCCCAATACTCGACGACCTGACATTGAACTCGTAGTGGGGCGTGCGATCTCTGAAACCCGACTTGACCGGCAAGAAGGAACGGACTCGCAGACCGGAGTTGGCGTTGCCGTCGGTTTTCTCGTCGATGTCGGTGAGATTGTTGTTTTTGAGGTCGCGATCCACGGAGAACCTCCGGGGAAGGGTGGAGGAGATGCGGCCGGCGGACGAGCCGCGAACGAACTTCTGCGAGTCCTTAATATTGTCGTAGGGGTTCGTGTCGCCGGGACTGCGGGACGAGAGGGTTCTGTGCAATTTTCTCGCTTCTGAGGGCGCGAGCTGGGACAGCAGTTGCTTCTGGATGCGCTTGGAGAGGGCGGGGGTTAAGTAGGACAGGGCCAGCGCATCCTCTTCGGATAGTTTTAGTTTTTTTAGATCTAAGTCTGATAAATTAAGGTTTTCGTCCTTCGAAATATCTGAAAAAATATGCGGACAATCAGGGAGGGGCGGAAAGTGCGGCAACTCGGTCGATTAATTTAGTACAATCACGAAACTCACACGAAAAAATAATAATAAAACAAAATGGATGAAACACGCACCTACCTTCGACTGTTAGTGATTTTTTGGCACAAAACATCGGCTGCTGCTTGAAAATAAAACACAAAAAATAAACAAAAATTAGTAAACAAATAAAATATGCATTAGCTCATGCTGTATTTAAAAAAATATAATATACAACAAAAATGGGAAGGGGTCGAGTTCTAAATTGTTCATTAACTTGTGTGCCTTTTTGCAAGGCTGTAAATCAACGGAGAGTGGAACACAGTTTTTTTATAATTAAGTAACTACACAAAATATTTCAGCTTTCACGGAGTATACTGCATGTAAATATATATCTAGTGTTATATGTAACTGTCAAACGTATTTAGCATGTTTTAGTCTGTTTTTTGTAAAATACTTACCTTGTTGCTGATCAAAGCAGTAAAAATACTTCATACATATTTACATCCCGTATACTACTCATTGTCATTAAACTAGGCTCCACCCTCAGTGCGACACCGCCCTAAGAGGTCGTCGGTATCGGGTGCAAGTGTTAGAAACCAACAGTGTTCGGTGAAAGGGGTAACAAAACAACTGGGTGATTTGGTGATAGCCGGCAGCGGGTGAGTGGGGGCGACTTGGCGAGAGATAGTGTGCATGCGGCCTACCGATCAAAGTCTGTCGTGGGTAGCGGGGTGGCGGGCCGCGGGAGGGCGCGCGCAGGGTTCGGGCTCAGGCGGTTAGTGGGCGCCGCTGCTGCCCGTCTGGGTGGCCGACGCCGCCGGTCCGCCGCAGGGCACATGCACCGTTACACGCACTCGCGCTGCAACCACACAACAACCGTCACGTCACGGCCATGCTACTAACTGGGTCTTTCTTTATCCGTTCGATAAAACATTCGCATTTCTTAAATCATTATTTTTATCTGTAACGCTTTCTGCGCAACGTACGACTGTTCAACCCATAAGCTCGCATACTCTGACGCATTGGGTGGTATTTGTTTTTTGTTAATTTTTAACAATCAATCAATATTGCGCCGTTCTGCATCTCACCCACAAAACATCTCAACTTATTCTTAAGTTTTAAAATAATTATACACTTCGAACGGTAACAAGTTAGTATTTTATTAATCTACTAACTTACTATGAGAATGTTTGATGATAATGATATATTAAATATTACATAATATTATGTATTTAGTCTTTGTATTAATCTTTATTATCTAATGATGAATTTTAATGACTAATTGACTAATAATTATTTCTAGAGATCTTTTACACGTGAGACGACGACTATATAATTTAAAATTGTTAGTTTCAGTCTACATACATTAACAGTTAACAATTTTCCCATTATTGTTACCTCAAGCAATATTAATCACGTTAAGAATCATTAGTAACACATAGTTAAACATTTATAAACGAACCACAACCAAAAAAAGAAAATTCTTCGAAATATTAACATAATTTATTGAATTTATATTGATTACAGTTGATACATCTTACTCATAAAGATAAATAAATATATTTAAATAGAATACACAAGGTGTTCTCGAATCACCACCGACTTTCCAGTGTGTAACATTTAAAGAAAACCTTGCGAAAGCAATGAAAGAGTGTTAACTGAAATGAGAAAATTATTAATAATAGAAATGTATGTATCAGGAGTTTCAAAAGTCGTAGTTTAGTAAATACATCAAAATATGCAAACTGTCTTATAGTATTACATCTACATTATTCTAATGGAAAAAAACTATAAATAAGTCAAATAAACGTAGATCAAAAAAAACCAGGGGGTAGCAAAAATCATCCTAATAACTACACGAGCACAAAAATGTAATAACATAGATCTACGACACAGTTACTTCAAAAAAAAGTCAATTGTGTAAAAATAAGTGATACCATGACTTAGACCATTAAATAAAAAAAACGAAAACTAAAAATTAGAGAAAAAAAGAAAAAAAGTAGATGAGTAAAACCGGTGGTCACAACACAAAATCTACTGTAAGAATACGGGCAAGTGTTTGAGGTT
This sequence comes from Aethina tumida, assembly GCF_024364675.1. Classification (NCBI taxonomy): domain Eukaryota; kingdom Metazoa; phylum Arthropoda; class Insecta; order Coleoptera; family Nitidulidae; genus Aethina; species Aethina tumida. The sequence goes on from NC_065439.1 coordinate 16,821,199, forward strand.
ACCTCCGCGAGGCCGTGGCGACGCCGCCTGGTTGGAGGCGCCGTTCTCGTTGAAAACCTTCTCGATGTCCGAGGCGAGGTCGCGGCTCACGCTGCGCCGCCAAGGGTGGCCTGCGAAGCTGCCCGCCGGGGATACCCCATCCGGTCGTTCTCTGCTGAACGTCCTGCTCAGCGACGAATGCCTGCGGATTGATAGATCGCTTTAATCAACGTTATTCGGCGATGTGATTTGTTCGAGGATTTATGAATTGGTGATTAGAAATGATGTACAGAACAGGAGCTAAAAGAATAATGATGGGAACTCGCCAGTACAGTGCTGGTAGCCTACTTAAAACTTTGGTGGAGCTCGGTGATTTACTAAACAAGTCACAAGCTTAGAACTAATTGCGCAATAGTCCTGACACAGCGCAACAGAGAACTTACTTTATCGACTTGATTTCTCGTCTGTATATTACAGTGTATTGCGTGCTTGTAAAAAAGGAATTAATCCAATTTCTCCTACTAATGTAATAAATTATAGTTGTGACACTTACCTCAAAATCGGATCCTGTCTATTGAAGAAGTTCGTGCCGTGGTTAAACTGACTCAACAAACGACTAGTAGGAAATCCTGGTCTTATACCGTCCTCAACGTTGAGTTTTTGAGTCAAATCACGGACCTACACATAAAAAACAATAAACTCCATTCACTATTAAAATAAGCATTAAATATTACCCTAGATAACAGTGTAGAGAACAGATTTTCTGCGGTAAAGTTATCGAAAGCTTCATCGTCGTCTTCCTCGCCAGAGCTCAATGAATCGTTGTGCTCCAGAGTGGACCTCTTCGGACGCGTGCTCCTCAGCCTGTGCATATGGAAAGGATTTCTAGACTCTTCGGTGTCACTGTCCTTTCCGAATGAACTGTGACGGTGCAAGTTCGTAAATGGAGACTCGTCCTCGGAGTCTCTGTCGCTCAAACGGGAACTAAAAAATTAAAAGTCAAATCATATCATCATATATTATCTATATAAACGTACTTCATTCGTTTAGCTCTTCCGAAACGGCTTCTGCTGGTCATAGTGCTGGTGCTGCCAGTTTCGCTTGGTTCCAAGCTGGTGGCACGCGGCGTGACGTAGCCTCCACCTTCCACGGCAATTGGTATGATGTACTCGCGTGGACTCTTCTTGATTGGCTCTCCATTGGACGTCACGGTTTCCGTGTCCGAATCTTGGGTTGATTGCCTCGATATACTGCCGGATCTTTGAGACGTGTTAGACTTTTGAGTTTGGAAGGTTCTGGCCAAGGGCGGCTTGATTGGTGGTGACTGAACAGACTCTCTGCTTTGGTCTGTCTTCTCGAAGGAAATCGGTATGATCCTCTCCTTCGATTGTCTCGCCTCAGAATCGACGAGCGATGGTCTAAAATAGTCAGTACTTATTAGATAATGCAACAATTAAGCAGCTTCCTTACTAACCTAAATCCGACAACAGGTGGCGACGAAACGGGCACGATGACCTCGCTCCTTTGTGTGGCAACTTTGGGGGGCGCTGCGACGTTGTGCGCGACCTCAGTCTTGAATTCCATGGCGGCCGGCTTCGACGTCGGATAGTTAAGTTGTATCTCCGCCTTCGTAGTCTTTCTTCTGGGCAAAGTGGCAGATTTGAGCGTGATTTCCGCCGACGATACCTTGTTCTCCTCGACAGGCTGTTCCCGTGGTTCATCCGGCACTTTCTTCGCCTCCGTTGTGGGCTTGTCGAAGACCGTCTTGACAAATGGTTTCGGTCCGGTGGGGGCGGTAAGTTGGGACGTTATCATGCCAATGTTACCAGAAGCTGAGCGGCCACTAACGCCGAACGGCACTGGAGGTTTACGCATCATACACGGGCGTGATTTTGACTTTCGCGTTCCCTCCTTGTCTAAGGCACCTAAACAACGCATTTAATACACGCCTTTACAACAAATCAAAAACAAACACACACAAAGACTTACACTTACTTGAAATAATGTTGACAGCGTTGCGCACTGCCTCCTTTCTTTCATCAGTCTTTTTCGTTTCTGGCTTCTTGACAGGCTCCGGTTCCGGCTCGGGCGTCTTCTCCACCTCGATAATCTTCTTGGTGGGGGCGTCAGCCTTGACTTTAGGCGGCGAAGTCGACGTGAGACTAGCCCTGCGTTCGTACTCCTTCTTGAAGCCATCCACACTTACGCCAGGTATTAGAATCTTCTTTGGTTTTTCGACTGGTGCAGGTTTCTCGACAGGCGGGCTGATCATATTTTGGAATTTCTCGGCGGCTTCGAAAATCCTAGATTTTCTTCTTTCGATAGGTTTGGACGGCTCTTCAGGTTTGTTTTCTATGTCGTTTGATTTTTCTTTAGGTTTAGATTTCTTTGTCTCTTCTTGTGACTCGCTCGCAGAGGATTTGGAATTCTCGTCTTTGTCAGTCAATACCTTCTTCTCAACCTTTTTCTTGGGTGAAACCTTTTTGACTTCCGGCTTCTTCTCCTCTTCCACCTTGACTTCTTCCTTAGCTACCTTAACATTCTCTTTATCTACGTGGTTGGTAACAGTTTCTTGACTAGGATTCTCGTTAATACCTTCCAGAACTTTATTATTGACTGTGGATAAGGTCTTCTTGATTTTCTTCTTCTCCTTCTTCTCCGCCTCTTCAATAATTTCTGAACAAGCAGCGCCTTGCAAAGAAGGATCGACGACTTCTTCCGTTTGTTCCACGTCCATCTCTCTGGATCTGCTAAGAGTCTGTGTCAAACTTCTGTCCAACGAAGGTGCCTCGCTCATGCTGGCGTCCTCCAACGAAGCCTCTCTGATGGGCCCGTGCACGGTAATGTCTGCCACAGTGTTTTCTTTAATGATTTTATCTTTTCTTTTGTCCAGGTTGACTCTGTCAGTGCTGACCGTGCTTTCCAGTTTACGTTTGGGGGTGATCTTGTCCTCGTTTATGAGGTCGATTATTCTTCTTTCGGCTGGCGCCAAATCCATTATGCTGCCGGCGGAGTGAGATCTTGCCGGAGCGTTAGTTTCCAGTTTGGCAGCTTCTTCACACACCTAACATGTACCTTAATAGAAATTGCTTTTGTAATACGTGAAATAATGGACTTACATCTCCTGTGACGACTAGTTTTTCGCTCTCCAACTGAGGTGGTGGCGGGGCCAAGCAGAGTAGCACGTCCAATCGTACCGGAGTCTGGTTGGCCAGCTCTTCGGAAATCTCCAGACAACTGACATCGTAGGTTTCGTTGACCCACCAATGATTACAAATTTTTTCTATGTCTGCCCTGTTCTTTGGATTGACGGTAAGCATGTCATGAATCAAAGGCGAAGCAGCTAAAACATCATTATGTAATATAAAATGAAACTGTTGTAGCATATAACTTACGGCTAGGAGTAGCGGGCTCGAAGTAGTCGCCCTGGGAGATCTGTTTAACGAGGCGCTTGAAGTTGCTGCCGTCGAAGGGCATGGCGCCGTAGACAAGGGTGTAGAGGAGGACGCCGAGGGACCAGCAGTCGACTTCCGGTCCATGGTAGGGAGTACCTTTCACGATTTCAGGGGAAGCGTACAGCGGGGAACCACAGAACGTGTTCAGCAGTCGTTGATCGTCGAAGACATTCGAGAGGCCGAAATCTGCGATCTAAATAAAAACATAATCTTCAGTGGTGGTCATTATTATAGCAGCTATTTAAAATGTTAAACATTTCAGTTCTTACTATTTTATTTAATGTGAATTACTAAAAATATCAAATTACAAATGTTTGTTTTTATGTTGTGGTCTAAAAACTAATATTGAAAAAAACTTACGTCAAGACCAAACAATGAAATTAAGTATAAACATGTTCTAATATTGTCCAACTAAGTATAAAAAATGTACGAAGTGTTTTAAAAGATTAAATTGTATTGAGTATGTGCATCATCTGGTTACTACTGGAAATAACGTATTATTGAAAAAGCGTGACTGAACCAAAACATCAAAAGGGCAATAAAATTCATTACGATGGTACGGACGTGCAATATTTGAACAGTATTTAAAGGTTGAATACTAAAAATAATTGCGCATCCAGCGAAGGGGGGCTGATAACGTCCCAAACACTGGACGGCATCCAAAAATTTTCGAACAAGTTTGGCTGTGCTCGACGCACCAATCTGGTTACCTTTGCGTTGTTGTTCTCGTCCAGCAGGATGTTCTCGAGCTTCAGATCCCGATGGCAAATCTTGTGCTTGTGACAGTAGTAACAGGCCGTGGCTATTTGTCTGAATATTCTTCGGGCTTCGTCCTCTGTGAGCACTTTTCTGGCTGACAGATAGTCGTACAGTTCGCCACCTGCTGCGTACTCCATCACCAGGACCATTTTCTCTTTGTTTTCGAAAACTGCAATCAAGTTATGTTGTAGAAATTCAAAATTTAATTGTTTAAAAGGGACAGGAAGAAGCGCCATGCTTACAATTAAATGTTAGTAAAATAAAATGCACAACCGAAAACTAATCGCAGGGTTAACGGTGCAGGTCACAGTGCGGAATTGGTTTGATCCATGCACCTAAAAAATCAAAGAAACGTTGCTGAGGATGTGCATTATTTTAGTGCCAACAACAATAAAGCATTGGTTAAAACAACAACTAAAAACTACTGCTTACCTTCATAGATGTGTATGATGTTGGGATGTTGAACTGAAGACATGATTTGGATTTCTCTTCGTATTCGAATCAGATCTGCGTCTGATTCAATTTTTGATTTTTTTATTGTTTTTATAGCCACTTCCTGACCCGTCTCTTTGTTTATGCCTAGCTGGACTTTTCCGAACGTTCCCTGTCCCAGCTTTCTTATTATGTCGAACCTAAGACAAAATTTGATATAATTAATAGAACAAAAACGATTTAAATTACCTTTTTCCACGCATAAAAATGAAATAAGAAACATTTTTAACATGTTTCATCGTGACAAACTAGCAGCCGCACAAATTCACAACGTAACTGCATTATCTCGGCCGTGCAAAGTGAAAGTAGAAAATAAATAATCGTAAATCATGCGACTGGATTATTAATGAATGTTAATTTATTAATTATTGACGCATTGAAACGGCAATTGAATGTTTAATTACCAATATTAACAATCATTGAGGGTCTGACGAACTTTAATGAAATAATCTAAATACAAATGATGTTGTACGTAAATTTCCTAATTATAATATTATTAAATATTTTAATATTGTTTGAGGTGATACTTATATCAAAATAAATGTAAAAATATGTGATATACAGTGGTGACCTTAATTATAGCAACTTATATACATATATTTAAAATGAGTTGTAGTATTTTAATTAAATATTTAAAAACTTATTACAGGTGATTGAAGCTGCATCAATTTTACGACAAAATGACATATCAATTATATAGAAATTTCAAGCTTTTATGGACTAATTTCAACGAAAAAGAAAAAAAATGGTAAAAAATAATTGATATTTTTTGTATGTACAAACAAGTTTATACAATTAATTTTATTAAATCAGAAGTATTCAGGGAGGCTCTTTATAGGCAATTACAACCTAATTACGAAAACTTTTTGCTCCAAAAACAACCGATTTTTTTATTTAAATTTTACGTAAGTTTGTGTGTAAACTGTTCAGAAAAACTACAAAAAGTGAAAATATATCAGTGACATTTAATTTTTAAAATTTTGATTAAATAAAAAAATTCAATTCAATATTTATAAAATTAATATTTTAATAACAATTATTGAATTTAATTAAATAAAAATGTTTAATTTTTACAATAGAAAGATAAGTATAAAGACATTAGTAAATTAATATTATTGTTTGTTATAATTAAGATTATGATTAATAATTTTCACATAAAATTTTAAAATAAAACAATTTTTAAAAAACAAGGGTTTAAAAAGAAAAAACTTTTACACAAATTAGAAAAGTTCAAGCATCATCTCAAAATATTTATAAAAACTTGATACTGTGTTATTTATTCAGATACAAAATTAAGGTTTCTATATACAGGATGATTCACTTAACTAATACATTAGAAATTTGTAAAGATCAAAAAGAAGGTATTGATTTGAAATGTTTAATTTCAATTATAACTTGACTTGAACCACTTTTCTAATTTATTTTGAACAGAATTTAATTTCCGGTTTCGCCGGAAGTGACATCAACTTTGTTATTTTCTTGTATATTTTTGTATTTTTAAATTCTCCATGTAGATAGAACGGCTGTGCCAAGTACTATGCTTAAAATTCTTGATTTATATGTTATTGATTTTTCTCCAAAAAATTTGATACATTGATGGATGGTCTAACTAAAATATCTGTAAAGTCGCCAATTTTGATACTAGAAAGCTCAGTTTTAGTACACAAATTAATCAAGGACTAATCTATTAAAATCTATTATTATTTTATTTATGTTAAAACATAAATAATTTTGTAGTAGAGCATAATTAAATTAAATATTAAAAAATGTATATGTATAAAATGTATATTAACAGATTTTACGAAAAATATAAAAAATAACGCCCATTTTCCTATGATGTATAATAAGTAGGATTGGACACTTTTGGTAATAACTCTGTTAATATTCATTTTATGTATAGGGAAAGCTTATACCAATAAAAAGGACCCTTTTAATATTCAATTTAATTATGGTCAAACATACATTGTATTTAAGAAACACAAAATTAAACCTAAAATACAAACACCCTTATAGGAAGGTCTTTGGTTATAGTGTATGCGAAAAATTAACTTTCCACCATCAAAATTAGTGGATGATGAGACATTTTAGTCAGATTAAATTTTTTTGAAATATATATAACATTTTATAAAAAAACGAAAATATTAATTTTTAGTATACAGTAGCAAACAATATTTCTTAATTAATATTATTTTAAGAGTTCATATTGAATAAAACAGTAATAAATGTATAATATTTAATATTTTAAAAAACGATTACGACAATAATGATAATCAGTATAAAAAATCGTATAGAGAATAGGTAAAAATTCTTATGTGCACTTAATTAACAAGTATTAATGATAAATTAAATGTTACTCATTTTTCATTCTTTGCACAATCTTCCTATATTTATGTTCAGTACAATACAGAAAATCATATATATATATATATATATATATATATATATATATAATATTTTAAGTGATAAGAAAATGTTAATTTAATTCAGTGTAAAAGAACATTATTAAATTAGTATTATTTCAACTACGGAATATACTTAGTGACAAAGAAATTGCAACACCAAGAAGAGGATGTTCAAATTTAATATGTTTTGAATCAATCTCAAGACATGTTGACCTCGATAGACAAACATTATAAACTAAATTATAAAAAAAAAAAACTAAAATCTTTGATATTTCGTTTCCTAATTTTAATCGTTTACTCCTTTATGTTTTATCAAAAGAATATTAAATTTGAACACCCTCTTTTTAGTGTTGCAATTACTTTGTCACTATTTCATTAAATATTTATGTTTATTATTTTATAATTAAAGAAATCAAAAGAATTTATAAAAATAACTGAATACATTTTAGAAAAATGCACAATTTTAAGTATTGCGAATGAACATACGGAAAGTTTTGAACGAAATGCTTATTCGCGGCAAATTATTCAACGCAGAATTGACGATTTGTTTTGTTTTTGGAGAACGGCCAGCGCACAACTAGTGCCAAGTGTCCACTTCAATTTTTGTTCGTTGGAAATAATGCCGATAATAAAAAATAAATGTCGCATGTTGCTGCGAAAACTCTTGTAAATCTCTTACCTTTGTCTCAGCTTCTTTTTATGGTTGTTCTGTTTTACTCCCCCCGTGTTCTCGATCCCGCTCATTATGTTGTTTATGCTTTCCTCGTTCACCACCATTTTGCTAGAAAAATTATAAAATTATGCGTTAATAACTGTGGATACGTTCAACAAACATCTTAACAGTACAACTGTAGAGTAACAAATTAGAAATGCTTGATAAAAGGTAATCCGTGAAAAAAACCCATTAAATTTTCATCGTACAAACAAAAATCACTACGTTCCAATTTTCTCGGTCGTCCCAAGGACGAGGAAACCTAATTTATGGCAAATTGCACTCGTTTTTTCCTGGAGCCCGTTAAAATCGGACTCGGATTTCATATTTTACAACCGTCCAATAACAATACGTTCATAAATTACGCTACACCAATTGCGAACGTCGAGAAATGCTAAAATTAAACCGAGCATTCAAACGTCGTGTCATTATTATTTCAAATCGTCGAAATTGAAACGTCCCGATCGAAATTACTCGGCCAAACAATGAGATTTACTTTCGCACGTAAACGAACTAATAAATGTCCAAACGGCGAAACACGTACGAGTATTTATTTTTGTCTAAATATGCGATTTTTCTTGTAACCTAAACGGTGGCGCCCGGCCAATTTGCGTTATTGACGGCCCGTCTTTTCCGCAACGGTCGCCGGTGTCCCCGCCGAACGTTAAACGAATAAACGGAAGAATAAAAAATCGAATTTGCAATTCAGATGGGGGCCGTGTAAATAAGGCGACTGTGGGTGCAAAACGGCGATAACGTTTTCGATCGGGGACCCGGCTAATGGCATCGTTTATACGGGCGTGTTGTAAATCAATCGGCGCACACAACACGTAGCCAGTTTTCGGGGATTACTCATCCGAAATTATATAAAAAAAGATATTGGCCTTAACGTCAGTTCACGTACACACGATATGATCGTAATGCACTTTTTTTTTTATTTCGGACTCGGTTTGCGAAACGTTGGGCACATATTTATGTTGGGTGATTCATTTCGAAAAGCGAAGCGAAAATTGTACGCAGATGTTTGAGGCGTTGCGACCGATTGTCACCCTGTAAATTTGTTGTTTCGTCTTTAAATTGTTGTTGGGTGGTCTCGTGTTCCCGAGACTTGTAATCAACAGTTGTATGGTTGACACTTAAAGTAACAGTACTTCGAATGCTAAAAACATGAATCATTTATGTAAGAATTCTTAAGTGGACTTTGTTGTTACATTGTAAGTAAGTCAGACAATGAAATGCATTTAAATTTCTTTTATATATCGTTTGACCAGATGACAATTTAAATTAATTATCTTTTAAATTGTACAGGGTGTCTCATATTAGTTTTCTGTGACTCTTACAAGTATTTCGAAAACAGATAGAAGAAGCTTAATTACTTGTTTATTTTTTAAAATAGTAAAAACTTGAAATTGTCACAATTTTACGTAATATAAAATAAATAAACTCATGTTCAAAAATTATTATTTCATTAGTTTTTATGAAATTCATCACATAATGGTAAAAAAAGGGCATACGTAGTGTAAAGAAAGGTCATTATTTTTATTTAAACTTTAAATATTATAAAATTTTGGGGACACATTTGTGTATAAATAAATAATGAATACATAGTAAAATTTTCAAATGAAAAAAAATAATTTTAAGCGAATTATTCGCTATTTTCCAAGTCACTAAATAAAAAAGGTCCTCCACTGTTGCAGTGATTGCGGCCTTCACCGTGGCTTAATTTAAGTAAATTTATATATTAAACTAGAAGGTATTGTTTATACCCTATGATTGTGAAAAATATTGAAATTTAAAAAAAGTGACAGAATTTACCCCGAAAATTGATGATTTTTGGTTTACCAAATTTACTTTTTTTAAGCAGTCAAAAAACTGGGAGTTCACTTATACAAAATAAGTAGAAAAAAAATAAAATTGACAGTTATAGAGACTGCCGAGAAGTAAAAACTTAGAACTTTTAGTATTAAAATTTGAAATTTCATAATATTTGAATTAAAATTATCAACATCAATCTGGTTTTCACATCTATTGACACTCCGAGAAACAATTATATGCATGTTTATATTGTTATTTTATTATTCAAATATATTACAGGCTGATCATGCAAAATATAAATACAATTCAATTGAAATAACAATTAATATACAATCATATTATTTATGGATCGTATTTATATTTACTTGAATTTCTATGTATTTGATTCTTTATTTCATTATTTCATTATTTTAATTGTTTGCATCATTGTCATCATTAATTTCAACAATACTTAGACTTTTGTACTTTCAATTATTTCATTTTGTTCTAAAAAAGATACAATAGCCTTATGGTAACTAAAGTAAGAATTGAAAATATTTGATTCAAATTTATCTCTATTTAAGTATCGCGTAAAAACGGCATCGATTGTGGTTTAATATTTTATAGTAGTGAGTTTTCGATGGACATGGCCATTCAAATAATAATTAAACAAAAACACTATTTCAACATTACACAGTGTATACACATTAAACTTTTCTTTAAATCCATTCAATTTCACTTATAAGATATACACAGCACTATACGTTAGCTGTATAGCAATACATTTTGCCCCTGTTCTCCTCCAGTTCCAGCTTCTAGCTGTATAGCATCAGATATACTGCTATAAGCATGTCGGTGACGCGAACGCCCGAGATTTGACCCATTCATAAAGTGTCTAAAACCCATAAGATTTTCCCCTACCAAAAAGTTTTCATATTATTTAGAGCTAATTCATCATATTTAGAGCTAATCTACTCCTTCAGGTCCCCAAAATTCACTTTCATCTTCTTCAAAAAGCGCCTGTTGTTGGGTTGCTGTAGCTCTTCTTCGAGATGATCGACCCTCTTTCGAGGCACCACGTGACTTAACTCCACTAAACTGATATACGAAACACCGCATTTACACAACACAGCAATTTTGAATCCTAAGCCTTGAGAACTTGCTTGATTAAAAGACATTTCTTACAAGTTTTACACATCACTAAATTGATAATTACATAAAAAACCAAAACAAACTGAATAATGCAATATTAATGAGTTGCATCAATCAAAATATTTTCATCAGCAGCCCAAACAATAACACTGGTAAGCTCTGTAGTAAACGACATTCATTTGAAATTTTACTATGTTATTTTTGAAAGTATCAAAATATGTAAAAAATAGTTTTTCAATTTATCAAAATTTCGTATTTTAAGGTATGCCTCGTAAAGACGACAATGGAATGAGCGTTTACTTTATAATTGATTACAGTTGGGTTTCCTCGGATATTTATCAAAGTATGTTCGAATAATTATGCCTGAACATAAATTAAATCCAGATGAGAGGGGTAAAGCAATTGGATTATTGGAATCAGAGGACATCATATAGAAATCACAGTTACAAGTTGGCCAAAGAATTATTTCCTATTTGTTTACCAAAATTTATCAAACGGGCTCCACTGGTGTGTTGGTCCAAGGAAATCTACCACAAATATAGATCAATATTTACGATTGAGAACAAGTAGGAACCCCACAGCGTACAGCTCGTAACTGGATGGTCAGTTAGAAAACACTACAGGAGATTGTATTGCTCCAGTTATGATAGCCAATTACTTGGCAAATGCAGGTTTTAAATTTAAAGCCAAATTCGTTTGTAGATTTTTATTATTATCACAACAATTTTCAACGTAATCTTCCATGTTTTCTATATGGTTGATTACTGGAGATTAAGATGTGCAAGACAAAACATCGATGCTTTACTCTTTTAATCACAATTTAGGATATGTATTTGGGATTGTTTTCCTATTGAAACACATTTATTAAACGCATTATTTCTTCAATATATGGAAGCAAATTGACGTATAATATATATCTATCCATAAATCAGACTGAGGGGACCTATGCTAGAAGAATTCAAGCACCCCACCATATTTTACTGCTGACATAACCAACACTGATTTGTGGTCCATGAATGTGATCCTAAGCAAGTCACAATTGTATTTTAATATTTTTATTATAAACCAGAGTTTTTCTTGAAGATCTGGGGTCAAACGAACCCTTAATCCACTAACAATCTTCTCGCAGTCCTTGAACTAACTTCAGCAAGTCTCATTTCTTCCAGGTTCTCTTTAATTTCAGTTGATAAGAACATTCGAATTATCCAGTTACAAATTTTTTTCGAACTCATACATAAATTTTTACAGCAATCATTTGTCCAGTTTGCCTAAATTTTGTTAATAATACAGGAAACGTATACTTAGCCGTAAACTCAGCCATCTCTTCTTGTTTCTCTTGGTCTTGTAAACGCTGAATTACAATTTTTCTTGCAGTTTCACTTCGACCAACGATTAAATAATTATTATAAGCAAGCTAGTAAATAATCGATTTAAATTCACATAGAGCAATGAAAGAAAGTTGCTGATTTTGTCCATTAAAAAATAAAAATGTAGACAATTTTTTAAAGATTAAAAATAGATTAACCAGTTACATAATAGATACAATAATAAAATAAAAAGCAAACATTATAGGTACTGACATCCAATTCAAGTAGTTCATCTCATATTTTTAATATATTTTAGTAAGTTGTTGCAATTGTGGTCACTCTACTGTATATGTTTTTGAGACTTCTTATATTACGTAAAAGTGCGAAGTTTGTAAGAAGTCATCAAAGATAATAAAATATGGTTTGCAGACAGGCAGAGCTACAATAAAGTCAGTTTTTCTTTCTCTGCTCTGTAAATTCTGTTACAGTTAAAGATAACAAATTTGGGAACATGTATATATGTCAAATGTTATTTCTGAAATTTTAAACGAAATTTAATTTTAATGTATGAAGGAACATTGATAATATATATTACAAATTACATATTTTTTGAAAGCTTCACATTTTAAAGATATATTCAATTATGATTTTCATATGAAATAAAAAAGTGACATCTCGAAATATAAATGTACAGTACGAAAAGAGTTTGATCCATCTGAATCCTGAAAGAGACATCATGTACAATAGAGACAGTAAGTCTCCCACTATGGGGGAGACTTCTGCTGTCTCTGTCATGCATGATGTCTCTCTCTAAATTCAGACAGGTCAAACGCTTTTCCTACTGTATATAATTATACAGTATGGATATAAGCTGTCAAAAAAAAAATAAAGTTATTACAATTTTTCAATACCTGTCAAAGTCGGTAAAAAATTGAACTGTGTACTCTAAAATCACTTTTTCTCTATCAGGTGTGAAAATACTGGTAGCAGCCAAAAACAATCAATTTTGGATGCCCTTCACCATAATATTAATAAACAAAAATTATGTGATGAAAATAATTAACAGAAGCGTGTGAATTGGGAACATATGCTAGAAAAATAATTGTTTTTGGCCCATTAAAAGCGGGGACCATTGAACTTGACCGCAAGCATCCGGACGTTCGTTGCTTTTAAAATCGTTCGCCCCAACGAAAAATTTTATTTATTATCCAGGAAATGAACGCTTTAGAAGACCGATAGAAAAATAAGTATACACAAACTAAAGGCAGGACAGTCCGTTCTATTTTAAGACCATTACTTGGTAGGTTCGAATATTTCAGTTATTTTTATACCACAAATTTAGACCATCCTTGTCTATCTTTAAACGAAACGAAATCGGCTCCGAGTGACAAGAAACATTTAGGAAACACCGCCTGGTTCATCATCGTCGTCCGGTCATTCTGATTTTCTGCGAAAACGTTTTTTATTGCACGTTCTCAGGAATCGACGAAGTGATTCAGATTAACAGGAATGTGCGACGATATTGGATTACTACTAAATTGCTTTTGCAGCGGTGCAAAACGAGGGCGACATGTACTTTCGATTTCAGCGTTGAATTTCAATGACTCGTTTCCAAATATGGCCAAGCACGATAATTTCTGATTGTGAATTATTCATTTGAGAAAAGTCTATTGCCCACCGTATCCCACGTGTTATTTAGATATTTATGTGGGCGGCCACCGAAAAATCGATTCTACCCCGAAAAACTATTCACTCAGTGCTGGAATGACATGTGTAATTTGTTTACATTATACTGGTGATCAGTCGTACTGGTTATAAATACATCTGTGTCTATAAAAATCAAGGGTTTCGACACCAAGATGTCTCCTAACCTAATTATAAACTCTTATCTTACGGATTTAGAATTTTGACATAACATGTCAACATACGCAATTATCTATTAAATGCGCGAATTAACATTCAAACCGTACATCCAAGCCGACCTACCCGTCTTTTTATTGGCCGAATCCACCCAATGCACAAATCCGCCGCAGTCCACAATCAAAAAAAAAAAAATAAACTCCAGTACCAATCAAAATTATTAATTTAATATCACTGCAACAGTCGCGTACACAAATCTAAATTAACAAACAATACACAAATCACTACATTTCTCCGAAATCACTGTCCGGCGAGTTTCTTTAGCAATTTAAATGGACAGAAATGTATACCGACCGCCATGTTTCTTCCGTTTAAAAATAGTCCGTGGCATTGGAATTTTATTTTTTAATTTGTGCGGGAATTCAAATGTGCGAGAACGTTCCGCGGCGAGTTCGGATGCCCGCTTGAGCTGTGCATTTGTCGCGTTTTGCAATTGTACAAAGGCGGCTTTTAACCTTGCCCCAAATAAATGCACGGTGGAAAGATGTGGGTATTGTTGTAGGCAATCCCGGCTACTCTCGCCAATTGGACGATTATTTTACAAAGTGGAGCGAGGAACCTTCGCACGAATCACGTTTTTATTCATGGTCGAGGTTGTTTTTGTTTTAATTATGATGAGTAACGTTGATTAATGTTGTTTGTGTCAAAATTTAAATACTTTGACGTTTGTCAAAATCATATGATTATTTGACATTGGTGTCAAAATTTATCATTATGTTTCTGTTGATGTATATTTAAATGCTTTAACTATTTTAGTATATATGTTATTTTAATATTTTTTATTTAAACTATGAAAATTAACTTAATTTGTAATGAAAGTGATTTTAAAATGCTGTAGTAACATTGAATTTGATCCGAAATTTATCTTTTTTCAAGATATATTTTGTAAATCTGGCAACATAGTTTTATTAATTATTTAATAATTCAAAATATTCATTTAAAATTATAATTTACCTAATACCAAAATAACTAAAATGTGAGATAAAATCTAAATTTGTGGAGACCGCCTACTTTATAAAATGAGCAACTACCATACTACCGTAACTTTTTTATTTCTAATTATATTTTAATTAATAATAACTAAAAACGTGAACGTGAAATTATATTTATGTTTTAAAAGTTGTTGTTATTATAGGAACTTTTTAAGATGTTAAATATTATAGACGTAAATATTTTATTTACTGTGAATTGTTAAAATAATATATTAATAATAATATTAATAATAATAATAATAATAATAATAATTGGTTACAATATGTATAATATATTATAACTAATTCTTCTCTTCAGCTTAAATCATAACTTACAGTTCAAGTCAAAACTAATTCATAATTTATTTATATCTACAAAAACATTATCCAATTAAAATTTATTTACAATAACTCCTCAATAACTATATAATATCGATAAAAATTCTTATTTATTAGATTCTACTAACTTTTATCAAATTATTAATTAATTAACTAATAATAATCACTAAAAATATTAATACACTATTCTAAAAGCTAATATTTTTATTTTGTATAAAATATCACAAATATTTTAATTTTAATTGAACGGGTTTTCATTGATTTTTTATTTTATCGTTTCAAATTTTTACTTAAAAGTAAATTTTTGTGAGAAAATAAAAATAAAATTTATTTAATGAAAAACACACAAGATAAATTTCGTAAATTGATATAATTAAGATCATCACTGTATAATACAACCGAGGAATGTGTTCCATCTTAAATGGGCCACACTGTATTTTATATTTTATAATGCTTAATATTATATTAATCAAGATGCTAGTTGAAAATAATACGTTCAAAATTTCTCTTTTTCTTTGTTGAAGATGAAATAGTCTTATTATGTTAGACATAAAAATATTGGTACTCACAGGTAAGTTTAGCTTCAGGATAAAGGATAATCTATATCTTCAAAAAATAATATACTAAAATTTCAAATGAATATCTCAAATAGTCTCTAAGTTACAGCCTTCTAAAAAGTAGCTACTCAACAGTGAAAAAGTTATGTATACTATGAGGCTTACCAGTGTTATTGTTCAGGCTATAATCCTGAAAATATTTTGATTGATCCCATGGATATTGCATTGCTCATGTTTTTTCAGTTTTATACAATAAGCAATTTAGGGTATCGCAATAAACGCAGTTAAGCCAACGAGCTGTCTCGAAAAATGGTCGATCATCTCAAAGAAGGATTACAACAACCCAATAGGCGTTTTTTGAATAAGGCGAAGGTCCAATTATAGGGACTTGGAATAGCAAATTAGCTCTAAATATGATATTTATCTATTCATAACAACGAAATCTTTTCTGGTTTAAAAAGGCCCCAATCACTGTAGTAGTGGAGTACCTTTTTTATTTAGTGACTTGAGAGCTAGCGAATAACTCTACTAAATATTTTCATTTAATGCAGGTTTTTCTTAAAAAATCCTAATAATCACCTTGCTAAGCTATCACACTAGGTGTGCCTTTTAACTTTTTTTAAAAATATTTTATTTTATATAATTGGTCACGAAATAAAACACTGAATAAATACACATATTTTATTAATTACAATTTTAGTGCATTAATTATCCATTGAATTAGAAAAAACAAATAAAAACATAACAATAACAACACTAATAGAGTATCAATAAATCTTAGAAAATCACAAAATAATACTCAATCACGAATTGTCGACTAGAAGAGGGTCATGCAGTTTTGCAAATTGGGGGGATAATCGCTGTGCTGTCCAGACGCCTGGATCTGCTGAGAGGACTGCACTGCGGCCATTGCCATCGATACAGGTGTGGTACTTGGATGATATGGCACCTAAATCAATATTTATGTTAATTTCTCAATTTAAATAGAAAAAAATTATTATATCTTACGCTAGAATTATGATGGAAACGCGGATCCAACATCATAGCGGCCGCAACAGCCGCAGCCGTAGAAGTGGCAGTTGAATGGTTGCTTCTTGCTAACATATGATGGTTAACTATATTGTTGTTGTGATGTTGACTAGAAGAGTTTCTTTGGTTGTGACCGGACGCTAATATCTGGTTGTGAATGTTGTGCGCATGGTTGTGATGGTGAAAATCACCCGACTCTCCGAAATGATGATAGTTGGAATTGATTGCTGTTAAATTACTTGCTGTAAAAATTTACATAGTTCAAAACTAAAGAACGGAACTGCAAAAACAATTCATACCTGCGCTCGAGATCGAGTGGTTCTGGTGGTGCATAATCAAGTCCTGGATTTCACTACCTATGGGCTGTGTAACTGGGGCACTGGTCGTGCTGTTGGTTTGTGTGAAGTTTATATTATTAGAACTGTTTGTCGTTGTTGTCGTTTCCTGGTTACTCTGCGTGAAACAACAAAAAAATCATCAGTACTTTCACAAATACAAATAAAAATCATATACTTGTGACTTGGGTCTGGAGCTGTTGTTGTTACGCAACGGCCTCGCTTTGTACGGCACCTTCGCCGAGGCGTTCTCCCCGTGATGTCTAGTGAAATGCTCCTTTAATTTGTCACGCCTCGAACTAGCGTAGTCGCAGTTCGAACACTTGAACGGCTTCTCCTCCAGATGGATCCTTTCGTGGCGCACCAGGTGTGACTTCTCCATGAACCCACGACCGCAAACTCCGCAGGTGTGGGGTCGCACCCCGTTGTGGCTTTTCGCGTGGCTCGCCAGTTGATTCTTTTTCGATGTTGTGTACTGACAGTGGGGGTAAGAACAACGGTATCGGTCCGCTAGAAAACATTAAAATGTCACATCAACCAGAGGATCGAATTACCTACTGATTGGTCTTACCAGCGTGGATTCTTTTGTGTGCAATCATGTGGCTTAGGTACTTAGTGTGAAAACCACACGAGTCGCACGTGAGATTCTTCTCGGAAGTGTGGGAGAGTAGGTGAGATTCGAGGTTCTGCTTGAGTCTAAAGGATTTGGTGCAGTGTTCACATTTAAAGGCCTTTTCGGGACTGTGGATTTTAACGTGGGCTTCGTAGTTTTGTTTTATGCGACATTTGAACGAGCAAAATGTGCACTGAAAAATTGACTCCTCCAAATGTTGAGCGCGGTGCGAGATTAGTTTACCGATTTGATCAGATGTGTAGTCGCCTGGAAATATAATTTTTAATACATCAATTAAAACTAACTCAATCTTAAAACATACAATAGTCACATTTGAAGGGTGGCCCAGTAAAATGTGTTTTCATGTGATTCAAATAATCACCATGATACTGACAAACGAAAGAGCAAATTCCACACTTATAAGTTACGTCTTTTGCATGACTTAAGGCCAAATGTTGCTCCAACAATAAACTATCATTAATAGTTGTAAAACAAATTGGACATTTGACACTCTCCCTCTCTTTCTCTTCAGGTTCTTCTTCAACTGAAAATATATTACATATATTATATAAGTATTCATGTAACAATGGCTGAAGTTATTCACCTTCTTCATCAGTGAGACTGATTTTTTTCTTCTTACATGTTAACATTTTTAAGGCCGCCATTCGCAAGCTGGGTTTCAAACCAAACAGCATCAGTCTTTTTAATATCAGTTGTTTTCTGTTCTTCAGCTTTGCCTTCACCATTACAGAACTAAAATAGTTATCAGTACTGTTTGAGTCATTCTTTTCAGTCACTATAATCTTGTCAAACTTGACTTCATGGTCTTTAACTGGTGTTGATGCCATCTAAAATGCAATTTTAGTATAAAATAATAAAATAGAATTTTATTTATAAAGTTCTTACCTGTCCATATTTTACTTGTAAAACATCATATCTGGTTTTAAAATTGGACAACATCCAGTTGTTTACAACCAAATAATCTAAGAACCTATACAAACACAATTCACTTTTTGTGTAAAGAATGTTTGTATCCAGGTGTTTAAAAACTTCAGCTGGTTCAAGATTATTGGTAGGAAAACATTTAATTAGCCTGTCAAAGTCCTTTTCTCGCTTTTCCACATCCATTAACACCCATTGTGATAAAACAGACAGAGATTTGGATGTGGTAAGCACAAAACTCTGCAAAATATATTGTTATATTATTTTTGTAAAGATGTAAAAATTGATAAAAAATAGTATCTCTTTAAATTATTACAATCACCAATTTAGATAAACTAAGAAATAGTTACTCACCTTATTCTTAAAAAATTCCTGCAGTTCATTGGGACTCAAATTGACAATTTCCTCACCCTTGCATATCTCATCAATATGACTAACAATCCAATTTTCTACAATATTACCTAAATGTTTCAATTTAAACCTCTGTGTCAGGAAGTATGTAAACAAACAATTCTCTAGGTTCAGTTTAGTACCCAAAAATTCTATGCAGTACTCTATAACTTTGGTTAATATAAAATGATCAGCTAGCTTCAGTAATTCTTCTACATTGGTATGTTCAATGGTTATTTCACCAGTGTACATATAATTGAGTATTGTGTTGAATATTTCACTATCTAAACAAGTTACAGACAATTGTTCTCTAATAACTTTGTGATGCTTAAGTATGGAATCAAAATATGGTGAACTACATGCTAGAACGTTACGGTGAGCTTTTATAATCTTGTTATTTACATACAGTGTTAGGTCACAAAATCTATTAGACTTTTTCTGTTCATACAGTTTCTGAAACATGGATGATGATAATTCAACTGAATGAAACGTCATTGTGTTGTTATCATCCATCGCGGAAACCTAAAACCATACGATTTTAAGGATAATGGTACTTGTCCTATATCATACATAATAAACATCATAGGAATAACATGATTTTTCAATGAAAACATACCTTTTTGGGACTATTTCACTTGTAAAAATCTAATTGGAATGGGTTGTTCCATTTTCAGTCACATATTTCTATTGTGTCCAAGAATTGTTGGGATTTACTAATTATTTCAGCTCATTTTAATGGGACATAAAATAAAAATCGAATTGCACAGTTCAGCCACAACAATGTTTGACAACAAATGTTGCCAATGTTTACATATGTTACCTTAACAATTTTTAGCTTGTCTTATATTTTGTTATTTAAGTTGTATTCAATAAAATTGAATGATTATGAGTCACTTTTATAACAAAGTCATTAAACATTAATTTAACAAAAATTAATCAAATCTCTCATAATTTACAGTGAGGCTCAGTGTTGCCAAAATTTCAATAAACGTGGGCGGTGATAAATTTGTATTCGTAGATCTGCTTATTAGGATTCAAGAATAATATTACAGGTTCATTATGTCCCACCAAACAGGGATTAGAGGTAAACCTTTCATTACCCATTTTAACTGATTTCATCCTCAAATTCCGTTTTTAGCAAATGAGGAGCTCAAAAAATTCTTTGGCAAATGCAGAGATGGAAAAATCAGGCTAATCAAAATTTCTATTGAAAACGGTAATTATAACATAAACTGACAGTTTGTGTCAATAACAAATTAATTGTAGAACAACTAACACTATCAGACCACAAAGATGTGAAGCACAGCTGGGAAAAAGACTATGACAAGCTGTTAGTACCGTTGGTTGAGGAAAATGTCCCATGTTACATCCTCTACAGGCTTGATACTAAAAATGCACAGGGTTATGAATGGTTGTTTATTAGTTGGGTACCAGACACTGCAAGTGTGCGCCAAAAAATGTTGTATGCTTCCACGAAAGCCACACTCAAACTCGAATTTGGATCCTCCCAAATCAAGGAGGAATTACATGGAACAGTTGTGGTATTATTCCTCTTAAATTGCTTGTCAAGTCTGTATTAATTCGTAAATTTTTAGAGTGATGTGACTTTAAATGGTTACAATAAGTATAAAACTGCCTCAGCAGCCCCAGCACCTTTGTCAATGAGGGAGGAGGAGTTGAATGAAATTAAAAAGACTGAGGTCAATACTAATTACAGTGTGGATAGTAAACAACAAACTATAGGTGGTGTTGCTTTTCCTATTTCTGAAGCTGCCCAACAAGCCATAAAAGACATGGCCAGAGGATCATATGATTATGTTCAGTTTAGAATTGGTATTAGTGGTTCTTGTGATGTGAAATGTGGATTATAAATTGTTTGTTTTAGATATTGAAGAGGAAAAAATTCATTTGGTTTCTGCTGAGAATATATCATTAGACAAATTGCCCAGTAAAGTTCCTACAGACAGTGGCAGGTACCACTTGTATAAATTCAAACACACCCATGAAGGTGATTATATGGAGAACATTGGTAGGTTTATTATATTATCTAAAGATTTATTTATTGCACAAATTTGTTTCAGTGTTTATTTATTCTATGCCTGGATATAGTTGCCCAATCAAAGAGAGAATGTTGTACTCTAGTTGTAAAAACCCATTGACTGACACCATCCAAAACTTGGGGATAGAAATAGTGAAAAAGGTGAACAGACGAATTTAATATAATTTTTAACATTTATCATAAATTATTAATGTTTTAGTTGGAGATTGATTCTGGATCAGAACTGACAGAACAGTTTCTGTATGATGAAATCCACCCAACAAACAGTTTACACCGCCCGAAATTTGCCAAACCAAAAGGTCCGCCAAACAGGGGACCGAAACGAATGACAAGGCCTCAAGCAGGAGGCGAATTGTAAATTCGGCCAATTGAAAATTTGTTACTTGCTTTAATAAGGTTGTTTTGTATTCAAATTATTGGTAGTATTATTAGAATGTTTTTACGCTCAATTTTCGACGTCTTTCTTGCTATTATTGGTGTTTAATTATATTTTTATACAGGCTATATATATTTTACATAATATATTAATATTTACAAGGATATACTTTATTTTTATTTTTGTTTTAATTTTTACCCTGTTATAAAAATGTTTAACTGATAAATAATTTGGGTAAAATCGGTAAATTATATTAAATCAACCATTTATTGTACAACAATATTCATATCACATTAAAATATTAATAAATAATCTAATTAATCAACTTTTTTTCTTTGTCTCTTTGTCAAGATTTTCAATATTTTTTCCTTCTTCGCCGATTTCGAGATTGTGTAATTTTATTACTGCAAATTCATCTTTCTCCATGTATTCTTTCACTCCCTTTTTCCAATATTCTGTTTTGCCTTGTTTCCAATGATATTGCCAATATCTTGCTTCCTCCATTGACATTCCAGATAATTTTAAGATGCCTTGTGTTAAACAACCACAAACTAGTCCAAGAGAAGAACCTAAATTCATAAATAATTATTTAACTTAAATAAACAATAAAATTTTCCATTTATAGACATGATAAACAGTGACAAAAAAGAGAAATTTGACATAAATATTATAAAAATAAAATTACATATAAAAAGTGTTTGTTACCTAATAAACTACCAACAACCCATCCTCTGGGTCCCATATTAAATTTGTACAGGAAACCTGAGACACCTCCTCCTGCAACATACTCTAAAATTCCAGATTTACCTCTGTATGCTGATACCAAATTTGAAACTCCTCTACAAAAGTAAATTGCAATAAGGATTTTAATTTTCTTATTTCTGAAAACTTACACAAAGGTGCTGGTAAACAGTGTCAACCTCCAACCCCATTTAAAAGCCCCCTTTCCAAAGCTTAGTGTCACTTTATCTTGTAACTTTTTCTAAAAAATTACAAAAATTCATATACATTCTAGAAATGTAAGAGAAAAGTTTACCTTTGCGTCCAAATGATCCTTGAAAGCTGTGGCTTGATTGTTTTGCATAAAATCAATGTATGCAGTTTTGCTACTCATAATACCACCATAGATCGCCCCTACAAATGTGCTCATAGCTGCCACTTGTAAAACCGAATTAGCCTCAGGACTTATGTTATTAAACTCACTAAAAATTAAACATTAAAAAGGTTTTTAATCGAGTTTATTTTTACATACTCCACTTCAAATATTCGTTTTACACCCGCCCAACCGCTGACACCTTTTATGTCGTACGATTCGACTTTTTGTTCGGTTAATGTTTCCTTTTGAACTGCATCGCTACTAAATGGATTGATTGGAAGCATTTTGAATTTATTTTAAATTTTCCAATAATGAAAGGTTATATAACCTAGAAATGTGACATCTCGTTACATTGAAACTACCCGCCTATACATTGTAACTACATCTACCGTAGATGATCTACGGTATACCTGTATCAAATATAGGTATAATTATTGTAAGTTGGCATACGTGCAGCGTACATTCTACATCTGTCTGTCCATGTGTCAAATAGTGTATAAAGCAACAAAAACAAATGGAAATAGACTTCGCAACGCGATGTCGTTTGTGTTTAAGTTGGGAAGAGACCATGCTGGATCTGTATGCGGAATTCGATCAGGGAATATCGCTCTGCGAGATTTTGAACAGCGTCGATCTGAAGGTAGGTGGTACGTGTGCGTATACACAATACATTGGCGCCAAATTTGAATTTTATTTAGGTCGCCCAAGATGACGGTGGATCCAGACTTGTTTGCGAGAAATGCAGCACTACCATTATAGAGTTTTACAATCTCAGGGTTGCCTATTTGGAGAACCAGCAGTATATGAGCTCCATTACCATTGATACAAAGATAGAGATTACTGTGAATGAAGAAAATAAAGAATTGGCACAGGAAAAGGTTGTTGAAGAAGTAGAAAATGTTGACTCACCTAGTGGAAATATCTCAGGATTGGACGAGAGTTTGGAACAACAGCCTGAACCAAAACTAGATGATGCTGAGGAATCAGATGACGCTGAAATAATTGTAATTAAGCCAGACATTGATGTTGAACCTAGACAGTCATATAAGCCAGCAAATATTTGTGAAATATGTGGTGGCAAGTTTAAGAGGAAGTCTGACTTAATGGATCACTATGATGTGCATTCTGATCAAAAGAAATATGTTTGTCCATTTTGTGGTAAAGCTTTTAAACGACGTACAGTATTGGTAAAACACAAAAAACTTCACACAAATCCAAGAGAAATGATATGTGATTTGTGTGGGAAAGCTTTTAATGATAAATGTACATTAAAAACACATATCATGTTGTTGCATGAAAAAACTAGAAACTTCAAGTGTCCCAAATGTGAACTAACATTCCCACTGAAAGCCACACTAATAAAACACATCATGAGGCACAATCCTGTCAGAGATAAATTGTATTCTTGTCAGATTTGCAACATGGTTTACAAAGACAAATCTAGTTTAACCAGGCACTTTGCCACTAAACATGGTTCAGGGACTCAAAAGTTTATATGTATTTGTAAAAAGGAATATACCACACTCTCAAATTTACAAAAGCATCAACTTAAGCATCATGGGACAAAGGTCCAAGAAAATAGTATAACGGAACCAGTTATAAATATGTAAAATAATGTATATATTATAATAAAATAACATTTTTTATTTAATATTTACTTATTTATAATGTTACAAATCCTTAAACCCAAATAAATAAAATTTCGTTGCTTATCTTGGTTTTTAATACACATATGAATGGAGAGATTAAACCTGTTGACAATCTAATTAAAATTTAATTAATAATGGACTTTTATAATTTCCTTAATTGTAAATGTGGATACTTTTGTTTACAGTAGACGAAAAGTAAAAAGCCTAAAAGTACGCGTAGTACTAAAATATGTTATAGTTGGCAACATTGGTAAACATGTCGATTGTCAAAATAAAAATTCAATACATTTAGTTTGGTTTGTTAAAAATAATGTAACAACAATTATTTAACGAAACAATTTGGCTAAAAGACTCCCAATCGCCCGGAACATAAAATGTGAGTAACGACCTATAAAATTTAATTATTTATAAACAATGCCATTAGTATTAAAGTGCATTTTTATTTTCGGATTGTGTTACTTAACTTTTAAATAGCTTGTTTATATTGAAACGACTCTTGTATAAAAGCATGAAGGAGCGACGGCCGGACTCAATACGAAATTAATTGTGTTTTAAATCGCCTTGCAGGCAAAACTATGTTAAATAATAATGATCACTCTATGGACCAAAATAAAGACATATACGGATTAAAATCGAATTGCATTGATTTAAACGAAGTCGTTAAGTTCACCAGTGGCAATGAAAAGAAAAAAGTTGCACGAAGGAGATGGGGTATACTAGCCAAGGCGTTGAAGGTACTTGTTTTAATCCAAATCAATAACTCATCATTTTTTTTAACAAAATATGTACTCTTGGCATGTTTGTAGTAAACAGTAGAGTTACACCATACACTTTGTTGCAAATGAAACATACCCCAAGAGCCTCTATTTTTTTATTTTTGTTACTTTAGTCTAGATCCAAGCATGAGAAAATGATAAATTGGCCCCCAATTGTGTGCACAGTTTTTGTTTAAATGATGTTTTAAAAACTGTAGAATTATTGGCATGTTATTTCAATCAAAAAGTTTAAGGAATTTTTATAATGTTAATTTTCATTCTTAAACAAGAGTTAAAAATCCAGTAGTTGGCCCTTTTTCTCAGTTTTCAACATAGTTACTTGCGCTACCCATTTGGATGTTTACCTGAGTTTGTTCAGTTGGAATATTTCGATTAGGTGGGCTGTTCTAAATTAATTGGCAATTACTCACATTCCGCCGTTGTTTGTGCGAATCGATTATAATTATATTATTGCACCTTCCCCACTCGACATTAAAAAGAACAGCCCACACCGTGCCATAACCGATCCAAAAAAATCCGTGTCTGTTTCTATTTGAAGAGTCCAAGCGGCAGCGAGCCGTCCAGTCCGACAGACGAGATATCGGTGCGTCGCATATCGTCCTTCATGCTTTTGACGACGCAGCCGACACGCTGCGCACCACCATCCGACCCCCGCGCCTCTAACGAGGCGTCGAAGCGCACCTGGTATAGGTACCAAGTGCGCGTCCAAGACGACGAGGGAGAACGAGAGTGTTTCGTTCACGTGGGCCATCGCAACCGCACCTTCTCCGCCGAGGATCTGATGGGCTTCAACAACACAGGCAACATTTGTATCTGGCCGTCCGAAGAGACGCTCAGCTACTACGTCTGCTCGAACCTGTCGCTGTTCAGGAACAAGTCCGTGCTGGAGTTGGGCGGCGGCATGTCTTGTCTGGCCGGACTGTTCATTGCGAAGTACGGACGGGCAAGGCATGTTTTGGTCACGGACGGCAACAAGATCTCGGTGGACAACGTGCAGGCCACGTTGGGCTGCAACGAGTTCGCCTGTCCGGTTCAATGCAAGGTGTTGAAATGGGGAGCCCACAGCAACACGGAGAAATTCGACTGGATTCTCTGCGCGGATTGTCTGTTTTTCGACGACGCCCGGGCCGATTTGATTAGTTGCATGTGGGAATGTCTTGCGCAGACCGGTACTGCGCTGGTAATGGCGCCCGAAAGGGGCGGCACCCTGAACAGCTTCATCGAGCAGTCGCAGAAGTGTGGCTTTAAATGCAGGAAGGTGGTGAATTACAACAGCGTAGTCTGGGAGAAACACATGTCTTTGTTAAATAATTGTGATTATAACGATAATATCCACTACCCCATACTGATAGAGGTGACCAAAATTTAAAGTGGCCTTAGACCTGTATCACTTTTTATTTGGCGATTTGTTTCGCTTTAGGTTTAGGTTCGTGCAAACGTTCGGCGATGAAATTTATGGACTCACACCCAGTAAAAACACTCCTATTTCTTTAGTCAATCAATAAAATAAATCGAGTATATAACATTTAACAGTGCTATATTTCACTATTTCAAATTGTATAATTGGATCAGTAAAAACACTTCATATAAATAAATATGTAACTCCTAAAATATTTATTGAAATCTCTCATTGATGTTTCAAACAAAGTCTACACGTTTCCAGCAACAAACATGCCTGGAATAAAATAAACGTTGAATCCCAATCACAAAGAGTTGCAAATTTATGTGTTCTAAAGCTGTTTGTTATTTTTAACATGAATGTGTGGCGATTGAAAACGCTTGTGATTTATGTATTGTCGATGGGCGTCTATTAATACTCCCAGTTAATTTCCGAACCGTGTTAACAGGCCAAATTATGAACGGTTTATTTATTTATCGTTTGATTATTTTTAGTTATCGTGTCGCCGACATTTGCAACGGACAAAACAAGTTAAACATTATGTAGTATGTTGTAGTGGAACCGTATTCCTTATGTCTAGTCTGAATATTAACCTTATCTGTGATATATAATACCAATTTCCTCGAATTGATTTTCTGTTTTATTATTGTGATGTCACTACTCGTGTATTATGAGAGCGTGGTCAGGAATTGTCGATATTAATAGAGAGCGAAGGGAAAAGAAGATGCAACTATTTTTACTTTCCATTTCTGCCGTTCTGTGGTTTTGGGCTGAGTCGACAACAAAGCCATGTCCAGATTCTAATATCAGCAATAATTTAATGTTAAAAAACGACCAATTTAGGCAACGCGCAAATTACCCACGACTCACCCCAAGAGCACCTTTATAGATATACTTAAGGTTCCCAGAACTGACCAGAACAATTATTTATCATTGCAATGCGAATTCTGGTTCGTTCTGTATGCATAGTTCAATAGCGCACATTAGTTTCAACATATTTTTATAGTACAGTCACACACGAAGTTACTTAATTCACAACCTATCAATCTGGATCAGATCGCAAGAGTCCCTTATCATAGATCTGACTTGTATTATACCTTACCTATATGATATTGTCTTAGCACATAAGTAGATTTATTCTATCGTGGTTAAAAGAATGGTTAAACTAACTTGTTTTGTGATAAAACTGCTTTAATTAAATAAATACTTGTTCATGTTACTAAACAAAACGACTGTACTAAACTTAAACCGCTGTTGGAATAGAAATTTATCAGGCGTTTACTTCGCGATTGTAGTTAGTTCACTTTGACTGATGACAGAAACTTCATTGACCAATTTGTAAACTTAACGTTTCAAGTTATATCAGTATTTCAAATTATACGTACGAATAAGGTATATTTTTGTTCCGATTTTCCTGACTTACTTCCACTTGTCACTTGTTTAAAGTAGTTGGGGTAGGTTGTTTGGAAAATTGATTCCTTTATTGTTGTGTTAACTGTAAGCAGGACAGATTTGATTCTGTTTTGTTTGTTACCTATTTGAACAAAGTTTATATGTATTAGGATTCCTCAACTAGTCATAACCTGTTAGTTCCTACATATTGTACTTGGATTGTTACCATTAAACAATAATAAAAAGCAATGTTGGTGTCATTTCACTTTTCGTCTTTAGGGCTGACTATTGGAAATCACAGGACAGAAAGTACTGCGACTTTTGCAAGTGTTGGATTACTGACAACAGGCCTGTAAGTAAAAATATTTTAATCATTTAATGTTGTTGCTACTCCAGATTTTTTACAGAGTGTAGAGTTTCACGAGAAAGGCAGAAGACATCAAGAAAATGTCAAGAAACGACTTAATACCATCACAAGAAACAGTGCCAAGGCACAAAAGAGCTTACATAAGGTTGACAACCAGATTAAAGCCATGGAGGCTGCAGCCCTCGCCGCATACCGAAAGGACGTGGAAAATAATCTGGATATGACTTCCATAGCTATCAATAAGAAGGTGGAAAAGGACAATTTGGCCATCAGTAGTGGAAGCAAAAAGGCATGGCAAGAAACAAAAACGAAAAATGGACAAGTATATTACTGGAACGTTATAACGAATGAAACTAAATGGGAGAAACCGGAAGAAGGTTATGCAAGCATAGAAGAACAAGAAAAAGAGAAATTTGATGAAGTTTCAAAGCAATTAAAAGAGTTGGACAAACAGAGACGAATTGAAGGGTTGCTAAGGTAATATTTGTTAATTACAAGTTTTCCTAATGATAAGTGTTTCTGAAGGTTGCAGGAACAAAAGAAAGAGGACGATGAGGAACGGGCGCGACTGGCAAGGGAAAAACTGAAAGAAAGGGCAGTCAAAGAAGAGGCCCCAGAGCCAGTTTATGCACCTTTACTAGACACAACTAAAACAGACGCCTATGGCAAATGGCACACTGTTCAAGAAGCGTAAGTCATAGGGTACAACGATTTATATTTTCTTATTGATTTGTTGCTCATAGGGTTCCTCTGGATTTGGATTTGCCAGAGCAACAGTCGGAATATTATGTGCCGATTGTGGCGGAGCCTGAGCCAGTCCAAAAAGAATTTAAGGAGAAAACTGTGGACTTGGGAGGCGGCGAAGTCAGTTTTAAGAAAAGGAAGATTGGTGGCGGTGCGAAGAGGAATGTCAGACAACGATTGGATGATGATTAGATAAATAGTTAATAATTAGATTAAGGCCCAAAGCAATAAAGCTCAAAAAATGTCATCGTCGTCATTATAATAAAAATATTTATAAGTACCTAAATTGTTTTATCCAAATTTTGATGAGTATATAATTCTGTTTCAGAAAATATAAAACTACTAATTGTATAAAGAAAATTTCTACTAAATTATTAATAATATGAAAATAATTGAAATGGTCAAGCTTTACCCACAGAGCCTGTGGAACTGTTCCCTATAGTCTCCATGGAAAAGCCTACAATGCACGTTGCGACTCTTCTCTTGTCTAAGTAAAGTATCCAAGAATTCATTTTGATCATTCAATGACTAAATAATAACTGTAGGAAATATCAAAACAAATTTTGGTTTACAATCCCACATTTCAAGACCTTCAAGAAGAGTTAAATCAGAAGCTTTTTAGACAAGTGATCTTATGATGACTATTCTTGGGATTATTTTTAAATACATCCATTCATTTCTCCAATTAAAAAGAAAATAAGCAATTAATCATCTCTAAATGTTTTAACCAAAGAAGGGATATTTAAGAAAACATTTTAAAGACGTAAATTTTCATTCATTCATCATGAAGCTTAGCTTTGAGAAACACAAAATACAATTTTTTAATAAAAATCTTAACCAAATTATTAAAAATTTGAAGTGGTCAAACAGTTCAATGTACTCTCCTCAGTTGTCTAAGCAAAGTATCAAAAATTTATTAATTCAATGACTAAACAGTAAGACAGTGAATTATTTATTTATAATTTCATTTCAAGACATAGAAAGCACAAAAGCTTACTGAACATGTGGTTTTAGGGCAAGTCTTGGGATTATTGGTTACAGTCTATCCAATCTGTAAGAAAATACTCAATTAATCATCCCTAAATATTTTAACCAAAAAAGGAACATTTAATAAAACAACTTAATGACGCAAATTTTGATGAGCAGTTTTTAAAAGCTTAATACTATTGATTATTTAATAAAAATCCTAGCTGAATTATTCAATAATTAGCCCCATGTGTTTCTTTTTCCCAATAGTGTATGAGTACAATGCCTGCAGATCTAGTCATCCTAGAGTATAACAAACTTATATTCCTTGTCATAAGTAACATTCAAAGAGATTCACAAAAGGGTGTTTTGTGATTTACAGCGTTAATGTAGAATCCAATCCATCGACGAAAAAGTGAAACCGCATTTTTACCCAACATAAAAGGTATACTATGATTTCACAAGAATTATACTTATTATTAATTTACTGTTTTTCGTTTATATTACAAGTTAGTAACAAGTTAGGTTAAGTTAGGTTAAGTAGGCGACTTTAACCTCCAATGTATTAAGACTCAAACATCTTAAGAGATGGCGCAATCTCACAAAAACAACATTAATTTGACAGACGTCAAAAAGGCCTCACGTTTCCAAATACGTTTAATTATAATTTAATGTTTGAGTTTTTTCAACATCTTTTCATCTTCAGATTAACAGTTCTCAACAAAACCTTTTTCCAGTACAAGTATATTGCCAAAAAGTGCTTTGCGTTGCACCACCGTAATTTTTGAAAGAAAATTGGGGGGTGGCGCAGGCGTCTGAAGGGCCTTATCACGCGGTCGGTCCGCGCGTGTTTACCATTGATAACGCGACTGTTTTCGGACGCACCGGCGCCAGTTCCGTCGCCGCCGCCGAACGCTCGTAACCGGCCCCCACAACGGGAACATGCACCGATTCTGTATCGTGCTCATGTTCGTGGCCTGCGTCGCGGCGCTATTGGGTATGTTCACTATTTTTTTTTGTTGCTTTTAATGCATGAAAAAAATCATAGTAACATTATTACCATTAATTTGTTATATGATTCACAAGTTTGGCAAGTATAGACGATAAATACGAAAGTGTGACAAGTCTAAGAAGTGTCAAATAACATACACTAAAGTAATTTTGTAATCAATATAATAATTTTTAAAACATTTTTTCACATTCCTTTTAATTTCTGGACAACTTAAAGCAAACGTTTTCGTATGACATAATCTGAATCATGATCATTTTCATATTTACTGTGTCGATTTGATTAAATTTCTTTTGAAAAATTTTATAGAAATTTCCTTTACGCCATTAATTAATAGCATATTAAATAAAAATTGTAATAAAATATTAAAACAAATGGACATATTAAGAAGTTATTGATTTCTTCTGAATAGTTAACAATTCACCGAATTATTTATGATTAATCAGGAAATGAGATTTCAGGGAACATTCTATTTTCTTCTTGGAGAAAATATTTAATGCTAAATAGATTAATAAATGCATATTTAATAGTTTCAACAAATCTAAATATGTAAATAAAATCATAAATATTCTTCAAAATATTTTGATTATAATTGGAATATTATTACTTCAAAATATCTAA
Source organism: Aethina tumida (assembly GCF_024364675.1). Lineage (NCBI taxonomy): Eukaryota > Metazoa > Arthropoda > Insecta > Coleoptera > Nitidulidae > Aethina > Aethina tumida. The sequence goes on from NC_065439.1 coordinate 16,852,801, forward strand.
AAAACGAGCCCAAAAAATATAAATTTAGTTAGTTTATTTCCAAATTACCAATTTTATAGCGTTGTTTGAAAATTGACTGACAAGATTAAGTATTCTCAAACAACACAAACTAAATTAATTTTGTAATTATTATAATTTTTAAAATATTCTTCCATATTCATTTTAACTTTTTTCTGTATGACTTTACTACAAACGTTTTCGTATGATATAATATGAAACCTGATAATTTTCTTATTTACTGCGTCGATTTGAGAAAATTTCTTTTGAAAAATCGTTTAATAATTTCCTTTACGTTCATAATTATAAGTGAATTATTAGTGCATTAGATAAAAGTTCTAATAAAGTTTTAAAATAAATGAATATTTTAAGAAGTGATTGATTTCTTCTGAATAGTTAATAATTTACCGAATATTTTATGTATAATCTGAAAATGATATTTCAGGCGACACTATTTTCTTCTGCTAGAAAATATTTAAAGTTAAACAGATTAATAAATGCATATTTAATAGTTTCAACAAATCAAATATGTCTGATAAATCAAATAAAATGATAAATAAAACCATAAATATTCTTTAAAATCTTTTGATTATAATTGGAATATTATCATTTAAAAATATCTAAAAAACGAACCCAAAATATATTATAAATTCAGTTAGTTTATTTCCTGAATTACCAATTTTTCAGCGTTACTTAAAAAATTACTGACAACTTTAAGTATTCTTAATTTTGTAATTATTATAATAATTTTTAAAACATTCTTCCTGTGTAACTTTACTATAGACCTGATAATTTTGTAAATCTTCTATAAAATATATGGGTAATATTTGGTTTATAATTATATAAAAATATCTATAAACGAGCTCAAAAAATGTTATAAATTTAGAAAGTTTATTTCCTGAATTACCAATTTCGTAGTGTTGTTTAAAAACCGATTGATTTGACGTGAACAAAAACCTGACCCAAATAACCAAAGAACTTCTGTCAATGTTATTCCAATTTAATTGCGCTTTTCCACCCCGCCCGTCTGCATAATTCTGCACCAAAATCCATCGGATCCATTAAGTGGCTTACGGACTTAACACCCCCCTAAAAATTCCGCAATCGGCCTTAATCTCCATTAGTTGTCGCAGTCCGTGTACGGACAGTAAATTCAATATCGGCACACATTTTCAACAACCCGCTCACGTCGTTTTTATAATCTGCCTCGGACGTTGTCTACTTACCTGTTCAACTGCTAACAAACTTCCCGACGACTGGAAAACTTTCTTGTCTACGTTAGACACTTTGCATGCTGAATAGGCCAAGGGAAAAACTTTAATTAGGGCTGATATGAATGGGAAATCGAGTTAATCTGGATACATGAACTGCCGGATGAAAACTTAAAAACTTAAAACTCCCTCACCGCACAGACTATCTAACTATAATCAAACAATAACGACATCATATTAAAATACCATAAAATGTTATTGTTCCTGAAACACAAATATACCAATAAGAAACACGAGAATAAATTTGTAGCAGAACGTGACCCAGTTTATTCGAAAATGGATACTAGTAAATAGTCAGTTCATATACAATGCAGACTGCAAATATTTTATAACGCGTTTATTAAACATAATACGGAAGCCGTTTTAAATTTTAAATTGTCTACCTGATGTTCATAAATTAACAGGTTCAGCACCAGCCAAGTGAATTTCTCGCCATGTTTCATATTCTGATTAATTTTTCACCGGGCGTTGAAATTATTCTTTTAAATGTACCTCCGCCGAAGGCATATTAGATTTTTACATTTTCAGTTTAATAATTAAAAATATATTATATTTGTTACTAATTTTGCTGATTTAAAATGTTTTGAAAACTTTCGACTCGGATAGTAAACTTCCTAAAAATTTCTGTCTGGTTCAAACGTTTTAATTGGATGCATTTTTATGCGAGCCATAAAATAGACTGCATTTGAGCATTATTTACATTGCAAATTAATTCCCCCAGCAATTTTATGTATGGAAACTGTCCTTTTATTATTATTAACATTTCCTGATGAAGGAACTCGATTACAGCTACTTTTAAATTTGCGCCGGCAATTAGATTTTTTGTGGCCATGTTTCACGTTATGACTAATAAATTTCGCGGATCATTCGGAAGCTTCACAATTATTTTTACGTTACGACACTCGTTAAAAACGGACGGGATCGGGAGCATGTTGACCCGCTTACTTCCGAATCGTTCCTCTCCCATTAAAAGCGGCTTTTTATATATTTATCTGCTCCTTTAATAAATTAAACCGCTGAAAAAGTTCCAGTCTCGCTTTGTTAATTTCGCTGCAACGGATTTTGTAATGCAGCAATTAAATTGCGCTCGACTTTTAATCTTTTAAATATTTAATTAACATCGAAATCTGCTTTTGTTCGATAAATTCAGGATAAACGCAATTAATGCCGATTCTCGCGGTTCTATTTGCCGATCTAATTGGCACAGTCGTTCCTAATTATAATTGGAACGGTATAAATCCGATAAATATTGTAAAATCGACGGCCATCAATTGGACGTCGACAAGTGCATTACCGAGATTGATCTGGGCCGTTTGTTGTTTTTTTTCTGTCCCGTCGTGCCGCGGGGACAAGAAAGGTATAATGCAAACTGTGCGTTGCCAAAAAGAGGACGTTACAAAGTCTGGCAGTTTTCGGACGGAAAGACAGATAAGATGAGCAATTTTTTATCGACGGGTTGGCTGGCAAAATCGACGTCGTCGCGTTCCGTCGCGGCGGATGAGACGCGTAAAATATTTACGAAACAAAGTGCACGCGAACGGATCCAAAGGCGAAATGACGAATCGGGGACGGGCAGGGTAGGACCGAAATAATAAAAAGTCGAAAATTCTCGTCGTTCTCCGCGTTCGCATCATGATTCGCAGTTTGATGTGTGCGTCTGGCGGACGCGGTATCTGATCGCGTTGGCCCGCAATTGTAAGGCGTTATTGTTATTGTCCGGGTTTAGGGAAGACTGTGCGACCAGACGACGGTTTAGTAACCCCGGAATTCGGCACGGCCGACACCACTTGGTCCGTTCCAACACCGCTTTTAATCTACAATTTAACCGGATCGTTTTATTTTTTATTTTGTAATGTCGAATAATGTGAAACGTTAGGAGGGAAATCAGATTTTATTATAAAATTATTAGCAATTATTTTTATATTCTATACATTATTTTGTAAATCAGTAAGAATTAAAAAATAACTATTTATATTATTTGTCTTAGTTGTTTAATTACATAGTTTTGCATGTCTTCTATTTAGCATTTTAATTCTATTACTGTATTTAATAACAAAGTCAATATTTTAAAATAATTGATAGTTTAAAGTAACACTTTTTCTTCCTTTTCTTTCTCTGTCAGTCAAAGGAAACAAACCGTTCACATAATAAAAATAAAACGAAGTCACGGCCAGTCTGATATTTGGCAACGAGGTGTCGATCAATCATAAGACACCAGTTTGATTTACAAATTATTAATATTATATATTATTAGGTTCACTCGAATTACTCAAAATGTATGTAAAAAAATTCTGCTATAAAGTAATAAATTCACATATATGTAAAAAATAGAAACATGCCATAAATAAGTAACCCAAATATATGAAATATTTGAATGTAACATAAAACTAAAAGATTTAAATGGGAATTCACAGCACATCTTATTGAAATGAAACAACATCAAATCGACAATATTTATCCCCTATCTCCAAAACACGTTTTTCATCCTTCTTGAATTTTCATAAACTTTTATTTCTCTTTCACTTGGAAAAATGAAAAAACTCGTATTTTGTTACAGTGTAGGTACATTTTAGAATCAGTTAATTAATTCCCTTTGAAATCAATCTTGTTGCTAGATTTAAAATTTATAAGATGTAATTAAATTTACAATTCTTTTAAACATACATTTTTTACTTAATTTCTTAATATTGTAAAAATTTAATAATGCTGAATATAATGAATATTTATAAAATATCTAATATTGTTTAAGAATAGAAAAACCAAAATATTTCAATTTTGAAGACTTAAGTAAATAAATGATTATTTTTAATTTAATTACCTTCCATTATTTTCCAACAGTAGTAATATTTATTTCCTCAATTAAAAACCCTCAAAAGATAAAATTAATTCATGTCTGCTATCTCAAAATGTAAGGTCAGAATGCACTAGTTTAATTTATAAACTATTAATTTCGTAGTTGTGTAATTAATTTTACAACTATTATATTTTAAACATACATTTTTTTTAGTTTCTTAATATTGCTAAAATTTAATAATATCGAATATAATAAATATTATTAAAATTATTCTTTAGTACTGTTTAAGAATAGGAAATCTTAAAAATTCCATTTTTGAAGATTTAAGTAAATTAACTTCCATTGATTTCCAACAGTAGTAAAAATTATATTTCGATTTAAAAATTCTCATAACATAAAATTAAGTTCCGTATCCCAAAATTTAATATTAGAATGCACAAATCGAACATAATAAATATTATTAAAATTATTCTTTAGTAATGTTTGAGAATAGGAAATCTTAAATAATCCATTTTTGAAGATTTAAGTAAATTAACTTCCATTGATTTCCAACAGTAGTAAAAATTATATTTCGATTTAAAAATTCTCATAACATAAAATTAAATTTCGTATCCCAAAATTTAATATTAGAATGCACAAATCGAATATAATAAATATTATTAAAATTATTCTTTAGTACTGTTTAAGAATAGGAAATCTTAAATATTCCATTTTTGAAGATTTAAGTAAATCAACTTCCATTGATTTCCAACAGTAGTAAAAAGTATATTTCGATTTAAAAATTCTCATAACATAAAATTAAGTTTCGTATCCCAAAATTTAATATTAGAATGCACAAATCGAATATAATAAATATTATTAAAATTATTCTTTAGTACTGTTTAAGAATAGGAAATCTTAAATATTCCATTTTTGAAGATTTAAGTAAATCAACTTCCATTGATTTCCAACAGTAGTAAAAATTATATTTCGATTTAAAAATTCTCATAACATAAAATTAAGTTCCGTATCCCAAAATTTAATATTAGAATGCACAAATCGAACATAATAAATATTATTAAAATTATTCTTTAGTACTGTTTAAGAATAGGAAATCTTAAAAGTTCCATTTTTGAAGATTTAAGTAAATTAACTTCCATTGATTTCCAACAGTAGTAAAAATTATATTTCGATTTAAAAATTCTCATAATATAAAATTAAGTTTCGTATCCCAAAATTTAATATTAGAATGCACAAATCGAATATAATAAATATTATTAAAATTATTCTTTAGTACTGTTTAAGAATAGGAAATCTTAAATATTCCATTTTTGAAGATTTAAGTAAATCAACTTCCATTGATTTCCAACAGTAGTAAAAATTATATTTCGATTTAAAAATTCTCATAACATAAAATTAAGTTTCGTATCCCAAAATTTAATATTAGAATGCACAAATCGAATATAATAAATATTATTAAAATTATTCTTTAGTACTGTTTAAGAATAGGAAATCTTAAATAATCCATTTTTGAAGATTTAAGTAAATTAACTTCCATTGATTTCCAACAGTAGTAAAAATTATATTTCGATTTAAAAATTCTCATAATATAAAATTAAGTTTCGTATCCCAAAATTTAATATTAGAATGCACAAATCGAATATAATAAATATTATTAAAATTATTCTTTAGTACTGTTTAAGAATAGGAAATCTTAAATATTCCATTTTTGAAGATTTAAGTAAATCAACTTCCATTGATTTCCAACAGTAGTAAAAATTATATTTCGATATAAAAATTCTCATAACATAAAATTAAGTTCCGTATCCTAAAATTTAATATTAGAATGCACAAATCGAACATAATAAATATTATTAAAATTATTCTTTAGTACTGTTTAAGAATAGGAAATCTTAAATAATCCATTTTTGAAGATTTAAGTAAATTAACTTCCATTGATTTCCAACAGTAGTAAAAATTATATTTCGATTTAAAAATTCTCATAACATAAAATTAAGTTTCGTATCCCAAAATTTAATATTAGAATGCACAAATCGAATATAATAAATATTATTAAAATTATTCTTTAGTACTGTTTAAGAATAGGAAATCTTAAATATTCCATTTTTGAAGATTTAAGTAAATCAACTTCCATTGATTTCCAACAGTAGTAAAAATTATATTTCGATTTAAAAATTCTCATAACATAAAATTAAGTTCCGTATCCCAAAATTTAATATTAGAATGCACAAATCGAACATAATAAATATTATTAAAATTATTCTTTAGTACTGTTTAAGAATAGGAAATCTTAAATAATCCATTTTTGAAGATTTAAGTAAATTAACTTCCATTGATTTCCAACAGTAGTAAAAATTATATTTCGATTTAAAAATTCTCATAACATAAAATTAAGTTTCGTATCCCAAAATTTAATATTAGAATGCACAAATCGAATATAATAAATATTATTAAAATTATTCTTTAGTACTGTTTAAGAATAGGAAATCTTAAATATTCCATTTTTGAAGATTTAAGTAAATCAACTTCCATTGATTTCCAACAGTAGTAAAAATTATATTTCGATTTAAAAATTCTCATAACATAAAATTAAGTTTCGTATCCCAAAATTTAATATTAGAATGCACAAATCGAACATAATAAATATTATTAAAATTATTCTTTAGTACTGTTCAAGAATAGGAAATCTTAAATATTCCATTTTTGAAGATTTAAGTAAATCAACTTCCATTGATTTCCAACAGTAGTAAAAATTATATTTCGATTTAAAAATTCTCATAACATAAAATTAAGTTCCGTATCCCAAAATTTAATATTAGAATGCACAAATCGAACATAATAAATATTATTAAAATTATTCTTTAGTACTGTTTAAGAATAGGAAATCTTAAAAGTTCCATTTTTGAAGATTTAAGTAAATTAACTTCCATTGATTTCCAACAGTAGTAAAAATTATATTTAGATTTAAAAATTCTCATAACATGAAATTAAGTTCCGTATCCCAAAATTTAATATTAGAATGCACAAATCGAATATAACAAATATTATTAAAATTATTCTTTAGTACTGTTTAAGAATAGGAAATCTTAAAAATTCCATTTTTGAAGATTTAAGTAAATTAACTTCCATTGATTTCCAACAGTAGTAAAAATTATATTTCGATTTAAAAATTCTCATAACATAAAATTAAGTCTCGTATACCAAAATTTAATATTAGAATGCACTAGTTTAATTTATAAGCTATTAAAATAAATGATTTCAATATGCAATTTTTATTTTATTTACTTGAATCACAAACAGTGATATTCAGAAAATGGGTTTAAAGAAAAGGAAAGCAATTGCCGTTATCATTATTACATCGGCACCGTTGGATGCATAATATATTCTAATGAAAAATTATTAATCTCGATCAGATTTTGTCATAATATCGAACATAATAAATATTCTTAGGATTTGTCTTTAATATTGTTTAAAAATAGGAAAACCTAATGTTTCATTTTAGAAGATTTCCAACAATGGTAAAAATTATATCCTCCATCAAAAATTCTCAAAACTTAAAATTAATTCATATCCGATATTTCAAAATTTAAGGTCAGAATAAACTAGTTTAATTTATACTATCAAAATAATATGTTTTTTTGTTCACCTGAATTACTCTAGTTTTTAGATTTAGTTTTTAAGAGGTATAATTAATTTTACAATTATTATATTTACACTTTACATATATTTATATACATTATTTTTTCAGTAAAATTTTAAATATTAGATGAAACAAATAATAAAAAATTCATACTTATTAGAAAAATTGATGTTAATTTCGTTAATTCTTTTATTAATTTTCAAAATAATTTGTAACTTGCCTTCTTATATACTGAATAAAACACAAAAATATTTATTAGTTGATAGTTTTTTTTATTATAAATAAATAAATAATTCTGAGGGGAAAGTCTGTTTTCATATTTGATATAATTTTATATTGCTCTTTCCGTAAGTTTGATGTGTTCGTTCTGATCAATCGGGATATAATATATATTTAAATGAGTTGCGGAGTTGCATAAAAACTTGCTGCGTGCAAAGTCTATTAAAAAGTTTATGGGAAGTTTTATGAAGAGCTTCCGTATCGCCGTCGAAAGTTCGTCCATGTGCCTAATATTGCAAACATGTCAAATTTATAAATTTATTTTCGTCATTTTACTCCACAGTATTCTTTAACTAACTTAAATATATTGTTTGTCAATCGCACAAATTGATGAGGATAATTTTTAATTTACAAGTAGTCTTGTTGTTGTAGTTGAATCAATAGTCGATAAAATGTGAATAATATCTCTGCAATATTTAACAGTTTTCGGTGTTTTCTTACAAAGTACACGAATATATTTCAAAACGGTGACAAATGTTTCTGATTTATTAGTGCCCGAAGCTCGTGTAATTTTAAGGGCTGCAAAGCCATTCCAAATTTTGTCTGTTTACTTTAATTTATATTGTTTCAATAATAAGAAAATATATATTTGGGCGTTGCCTATTGGTATATTAATGTGATAAGTATACAGGGTGATCTTTTCAACCAAAATATCTCTAGTAATAAGCTTACTACGAGTCTCTAAAGGGGCAAGTGTTCTTGCCACATCATTAAAAAGCAAAATGCCTTTTCTATTAACTAAACAAGCTCGTCTTTGAGTAAGTTGTTCATGAACTTGGTCAATTTGAAAGCTGTAGACGGTTGCATTGATCGTTTGGACTCTTTGAAGGTAATCAATATGTAATATTCCACACGCAGTCCACCATACATAAACATCGAAATTTTTGTTGGGTTAAGATTTTTTTCAATAATATTATCTTCACTTAATTTATGTAGAATTCAACATTTTGATGAAATGCTTTGCATGAACGCATTTTCTAATGGTTTAATTCAACACTCCTTAACTTCTTGGTACACGATTCTGGATGACCTTGATGTTGTTCATCTTCAGTGCTTAAACTGTCTGTATAAATCTGGGAGTATATCAATACCAATAATATTATTATAATTAATTTGCTCCTTGGTTAAGGTGTATGCTAACTTTCCAGTAATAAAATTGGTGCTTTTAAATAATAAGTCGATTTCTTAAAAAAAATCTGATAAAAGTTTAACAAAAAACAAAATAAAAAATGTTAGTTTGTGTTTATTTTTTACAGTATAATACAGGATATAATTGACTTATTTTGCCGTAAACATTAGGCTATCTTTTCTTGTTTTTGTTGTCTTTATGACACTGAATTATAATTTTTCTTACAGTTCCACTTCGATCATTGATCGGCAAAAGGTCGCTAGTAAATACACGATTTAAATTCACAGAGTGTAATGAAAATACCATAAAGTAAAAAGTTACTATAATTTTTGTTCATAGAAAAATATAAAAAAAAATTAAAGTTGCCCGATATAGAGTCTGCCGATAGAAGTGAAAACTTAGAACTAAAAAAATTTGAAATTTCATAATGTTTGAATTAAATTTATCATCAATCTGGTTTTCACATCTATTGACACTCCGTGAAATAATTTTATGCATGTTTATATGTTTTTTTATTATTATTTAAATATATTACGGGCTGTAGAAGATCATGATAAAATATAAATACAATTCAATTGAAATAAGAATTAATTTACAATCATATTATTTAAAGATAGTATTTGTATTTAGTTAAATTTCAATGTACTTGTTTTTTAACATTATTTTAATTGTTTGCATCATTGTCATCATTAATTTCAACAATACTTAGACTTTTTGTACTTTCAGTTATTTCATTTTGTTCTAAAAAAGATACAATAGGCTTATGGTAACTAAAGTAAGAAATGAAAATGTTTGACTTAAATTCATCTATGTATCGGGTAAAAGCGACATCGATTGTCGTTTTATGTTTTGTAGTACTGATAAGCATGTCGGTGACGCGATCGCACGAGATTTCACCCACCCAAAAAGTGTTTAAGGTGTACAGCAAACTGCGCGTGCGCCAGTTATGAGCATGTCAATGATGCGAACGCATAATATTTCACTACTAAAAGATGTCCAACGCGACTAAAGAAGTTTTCACTTCTAAAAATACATTAAATCTATTATTATTTGTTAGGAAAGGCTAATTTTCAGTTTACACACTTTTGTTAACGGTATAAAAAAATAAGTATTTTTTACTTTTGCTTAATAAACATCCCTCCTTCGATTGTAATTGGAACCAAAATATGTACAACCTGTCACTTGATTTCATTACTGATCTTGAACGATAATTTGAGAAATTTACTTTCTAAAGTTACCCCCCACAATATTTGGTATATATATATATATATATATATATATATATATATATATATATATATATATATATATATATTAGATTCATTTTCATCTGATTTTTTCCTTGAAGGTACATCAGAAATAAAGATGATCCTAAAAATTTCGAATATTTCTATATAGAGATTCCTTTCAGGCGGTATTCTCCTCTACGAACCCTCCACTTTCAAAACAGTAACAGATATTAGCGTCAAACTCATTTCCGGCTTAGCTGGAGGCCTTTATCGAAACCACAGCATTAGTAAAATTTTACTTAGTAACCGAGGTTAGCAGCCATATCAGCCAGGATTTAATAAGTCAGGAGCATTTGTCACCGTCCTGAAATACATTCTTGTACATTTTAATGGGACACCGAAAACTATTAGAGCCGTTAAGATTTTATTTTAATTTTATGAATTTTATTTACTAATGACATTTTGAAACAGTACTAATTTAACGAGAATGTTAGCTGGCACCTCCACCATTTTTAGAAGGTGGTGTAAGTGCGTTCATCATTTCTACAATGTGCTATAGGTGCATTCACCATTTTATATAAAAAAATTGTAATTAAAATATAAATCATACTAATTTAGTTTAAATTAATTAACTAATTATTTAAAAATAATATTGTAGGAAAAATATATCTTTAATATTTATTATATATATATATATATATATATATATATATATATATATATAAGTAATTTAATTAATTATTTATATTATTTGAAGTATTAAGTCTAAAATTAATAATATTTTTGTATATTAGTCTTTTTAAAATAATAAGCAATTTCTTGAGAAACTATAATATTTAATTTAAATTTATAATATTTTATATATTAAATTAATTAAAAATTAGCATTTCAATTAAAAAACAATAAAACAAAATATTTTAAATATTAAGTTTAAAAAATTAAAAATAAGCAATTTAAAAAATAAAGTAAAAATAAAATATAATTTAAATTTATAATATTTTAAATATTGAGTTAAAAATATTAAAAAACAAATTAATTAAAAAAAAGAAAATAAAATATTTAATTTAAGTTAATAATATTATTAATTTAATTTAAAAAAAGCAATTACCAGCCAAATCAACAACATTTTTTCTTTTGTCTAAATTTATTAACAAAAGGACGAGCATGTCGGTGACATAAAATTTTCCCCTACCAAAAAGTATTCAACGCGACTAAAGAAGTTTTCATTTCAAATTTAAATGACAATGACCAGTTGTACGTTAGATACAACAATAGTACTGGAATCCAATTCAAGTACTACAATTCATATTTTTAATATATTTTAAAAAGTTGCTAGAATTATGACCAGTACTGTATATTATTATTAGAAACAGTGTAGAAAAATACAACATAAATGTTAAAATATATGAATATGTATTCAAATAAAGCATGAACCAAAAACACATATCTTTTTCCGGTATTTAACATTTAAAGTATCAAGTTGAAAAAATCACTCCTTGTAGAAATATTTATAATTCAAAGGCGCAAAAGTTCCGATTCTGTTTTAGAATTAGGACAGGTTGATTAATTTTTAACCGCAGTTTTTCTTTTCGACAGCTTTATAGAATGTTTTCAAAGGTATTTTTAAAAGTAGCATAAATTCAATTCAGCAAACACTGAGTCGTCTTTACAATTTTCTTTTACCAAGTATTTGAATGTATTCCAGAAAACCGACAAATGATCTTATTAGTTTTCAGTGGAACTGAAAGCTTTGTGGGCGTCTATACGTTTTAAACTTTATATTTTATTTACCTCACACCGTCTGAAAAAAAAAAAAAATCGGCGAATGCGCAACACCACCCCTCACAAAACCGAGATAAAAAGCTTACTCGGGTTGTAAACAAACGAAACTTTTCGCAACAACGAAATGGACACGGACGCGCCGAACTTCATCAACTGGCCGTAATGTAGCCGGCTAATTAGGACGGGTGGCGGCGTAGTCTGCCCAGTTGGGGAGGGCGTCGGCGAAAAAATAAAGCCGCCGACTGGCACAAAAGAAAAGTTCCCGTGCGAAAATCGGGTCCGGTCCTGCCCGCAGGAAGAAGTTTGTTTGCGGTGTGATTTATCTGGAGACGGGGCCCCGCGTATCCGGGGCGCCGCCCCGCCCGCCACTCTCCGCTCCTTAATGAGGCCAAATGACGGCCGACCGTTTTTGTCGTCGAAAACTTATTTAATTATGGAATTGATATGTTTGCCGCGCCGATCGCGTCCCGATTATGTTGCGTTTCCGATTCGTTTCGGGGACCGTTACGTCTAATTAATGAAGTTTCCGCAACGAAACGATCGGCATCGGTTCCCATCAAACTGTCACGGTGACGTTAATAAAACGGGTTTTCGGCAATTATCGCGGCGGATCCTTTGACCCTGTTCCGCATGCGAATGCAACACGACGAAGTTTACGTGTCGCAGAACTGGGTAATGGACACAACTAGGGGCACTTAGTGCGCCCCGGTACATATTTAAAACTTAGTTAACTTGCTCACCTCCTTCCAATGGCTATTTGGTTATTCAATGTGAAGTTCAAATAGAACCAAATTCAATTTAATATTTAATTAGTAATTAATTAGGTACCGAAAAGCAATTTAGATTTTAAAATAACATTTAGTCAACTAAATATATTTATTATAATTAACAATTTCTCCTAACGTTGCATTGACTATTTATAAAAATAAATCATGAACCAGAAACGTAAATTACTTTTCCCAAAACTTAATATTTGGAAATACAGAAAAGTCACTGTCACTTCAAATCTACACAGGCCTGAAACGATAATTTAGAATGTATAATAAACTTCCTTTGAATTTTTATTACTTTATTTATATTTTTTACATATTATTGAGTTTAATTTTTAAACACATAAAGAATTACAATGAATATTGTTTGTGACCATTATGCTTCATTAACTTCATTTTTACGTTGACTTTGTCTAGTCCGAGTAAATTTGTTGTTTAAAATCTCAACTGAGCAAATAACTAATGTAAAACGTTTAAATGACTCAAAAATAAAAATAATGTGATTGTAAATTAAAGTACCCTGACAAAATGCACAACGTAAAGCTGCAGTAAGTTTTCAACCCTTCAATGTACACGAGTTTTAGGATCTAATAAGTCAGGAGCATTTGTCACCGTCCTGAAATACATTTTAATGGGACACCGAAAACTGTTAGATGCTGTTATTTGAATTTAATATGAATAATTTTATTGACTAATGACATTTTGAAACAGGGCTAATTAAGACTGTTGATTGCTTGAACGAGAATGTTAACTGTCATCTCCACCATTTTTTAGAAAGTGTATTAGGTGCTATAGGTGCATTAATCATTTTTATATAAAAAATTTTAAAATTGTAAATTTAATTTAAATTAATTAAAATGATATTAATATTTAATATATATTAAGACTAAAATCAAATTAAATATTAAAATATTTAATTTAAATTAATAATATTTTTCTATATTAATCTTTTTAAAAAAATAAACAATTTTATTAAGAAAATAATATATTTAATTTAAATTCATAATATTTTAAATATTAAGATTAAGATAAAAAATGAAGTTAATTAAATAAAATATTTAATTTAAATTAATAATGTTAATAATTTATTTAAAAAAAAAGTAATTTAATTTAAAAAAAATGAAATATTTCATTTAAATTTATAATATTTGAGGAAAATTATATAATTAAATTGAAAAAAAAAAATTAAATATTTAATTTAAAACAATAATATTTTATATATAATAAAAATTATTAAAAATAAGTAATTTATGTTTATTACAAATTAGTCAAAAAAATATTTAAAATTAAAATATTTAATTTAAGATTAAAATATTTTAAAAATTAATCATAAAAATTAAATAGAATATGAATTTAAAACATTAAAATATTTAAAATTACAATTTTAATTATTGAATAAATTAAAATTAAAAAAAAAATTAAACTTAAAAAATATTAAAATATTTAATATTATTAATTTAAATATTTAGTAAAAAAATAATTTTTTTAAAAAAATAACCAATTTTCTTAAGAAAATAAATAATTTAATTTAAATTTGTAATATTTTATATATTAAATTTATTAAAAATATGCAATTCAATTAAAAAACAATAAAATAAAAATAAAAAAAATTTATATTATATATATATAACCAGTTTAATAAAAGAATTAAGGAAAAATAATATATTTAATTTAAATTCATAATATTTTAAATATTAAGATTAAGATTATTATAAAAATTGAGATTAAGGTAAAAAATCAAGTTAATTAAAAAAAAAAGAAAAAAAATATTTAATTTAAATTAATATTATTAATAATTTAATTAAAAAAAGCATTTTAAATAAAAAATAAAATATTTCATTTAAATTTATAATATTTGAAAAAAATTATATAATTAATTTGAAAAAAAAAATATATTTAATTTAAAACAATAATATTTTGTATATATAAAATTATTAAAAATAAGTAATTTATGTTTATTATAGATTCATGATGGTATTAAGTCAAAAAAAAAATATTTAAAAAAAATTAAAATATTTAATTTAAGATTAAAATATTTTAAAAATTAATCGTAAAAAATTAATAAATATAGAATATGAATTAAAAAATTAAAATATTTAAAATTACAATTTTAATTTAAATAAATTAAAATATTTAATTTAAATTTAAATTTTTATTTTATATATTTTATAATATTTATTTTAATAAAATTGAAAATAAAATATTGCGAAAAATAAATGACGTTGATGGGATTAATTCTATTAAATATTCATTAAAGTATTAACATTGAATTGAAAACATTATTTTTTTTTTTTTTAAATTGTAATATTTTTTCCATAATTTTTATTTTATGACAATTTTCATAAGACGAAAAATTTATTAACTTAATTTAACAAGAAAACATTGAACGAAAATTCAGTATAATTAAAAAATAATGAACCTTAAAAGCCTTAGGCAAAACATCCCCTAAATATTCCTTATACTTTTTAAATAAAATTCAAAAATATTAGAAAAACAAACGTGCGAATTTATGTTAAACGTAGAAAGATAAAGCATGAAACGAAGTTGATGGGGTTGACTTTATTAAGCAGTTATTGAAGTGTCAAACATCGTTTTTCCATTATTATCTCAACCTATCGACTGTCGTTCCCGTTTCCATTGTACGTTCAGCTCGTGCCCAAATAAAAAGACATTCCGAGCATAACACCCGTGCACCGGAATGACAGATGGCCCTTTTTGTCCCAAACTTATTTAATTATTGAAGTGATATGTTCGGTTTGCAGACGTCTAATTAATGAACTTTCCCAGTGTTTAATGGAACGGGTATTGATCCAGATATATCGGATACTTCCCCAAGACTAATTGATTCTTTGTACGGGGCTCAGTTTAAAGCATGACAAAGGGGTCCCGAACCCCTCAAATAAAGATACGATGAAAAATGATCAGATCCGAAAAATTCCGGCCGTCCGGATTACCGACGATTAAGCCACCGCCGGTAACAAATTAATGCACTTTCCTTTTTGCTCCCGCTTTATGGAATTGTTAGTGTTAATTAATCGATTTCGGCGGTAGAACGGGAACAGAACCGGCGGCAAGATTACATATGTCTCATAAATTCCGGGACACCGTCGTAATCCTGGTGGCGATAAATTCGCCCTGTCAAAAATAGACAATCGAATAACTCTATTTTACAAATTCAATATATCGGCAATTTGTTAAACCGTGTCACGTACCGTATAATCCGGGACGGAGTCGCCGATGATCCGGTAACTAGCCAAGGGGCGAATTGTTAGGAGGTCCGACCTTCCATCATTCTTGCACCCTTTACCTCTATGTTCGAACAAACATCCCCCGGGGAACCACCATAAAGTGGATGCGATGGTTTTCTCCTTTCCTTTGCAATTTATCCATCCATAATCGAATTATATCGTATCAGGACTTTTCTTAATAATCGCACACCCTTTTTCCACCCTTCGTTCTATTCTCCGCCTTTTCCACTAAATAAATGTTATTTTTTATGAAGACAGTTTCTTATCATTCCATAAAATATTTATGTTAATTATATATATATGGGGGAGAATATCGATAATTAATATTTATTATGTGACAATAAAATAATAATACGAATTTAATTATTGAATTAAATTAATTATTAAAATTGAAATTAAACAAAATTAATTGGTAAAACTAAAAATATATTAAAAACATTAAAAAAATTTAACAATTACATATGAAAATTAAATAAAGGTATAAGTATAAAAAATTATACTTGATCAAAATATTTTATTAAAATATTAAAATTTATAAAATTAAATGATAAATTAGCAAAATATTTCAAATTGCAAATAAATAAAAATAATTATTAAAACTAAAAATGAATTTTTAAAAATAGAATATGTGATCAAAAATTTAAATAAATTAAAATTAAATTAATATAATATAAAAAATTAAAATTGTTAGTAAAACTGGCAATATAAAAAATAATTTATAATTAATTATGTAAATTAAATAAAATATTATAAATGTTGATCATATAAACATGAAAAAGTTGATCGAGAATATTTATCAAAATATTGAAATTTTTAAAGTTAAACAATAAATTAACAAAATTATGTAAATTAAATATAAAAAATTAAAATATTTGAAAGTACAAAAATAAAAATAATTATTAAAACTAAAAATATAATCGAAAATGTAAAATATTTTATAATTAATTATGTAAATTAAATATAATATAAAAAACTAAAATTGATCAAGAATATTAATTGGAATTTCTAAAAATATCAAAATATGATCAGAAATTTAAATAAATTAAAATTAAATTAATATAATATAAAAAATTAAAATTAAAATTAATAAATATAATAAATATTCTATTTTTGAAATTTATAAAATTATAAGAAATATTTTAAATTGAAATTAATATTTTAAGTAAAAATATTGTGTAATTATGTAACTAAATATGTATATTATAATTAATTATGTAAATTAAAAAATATTAAAAATTAAAATTTATTAAGACTTTTTATTTTATAATGTATCAAAATATTTTAATTTGAAATTAAACAAAAATTATTAATAAAACTGGTAATATAAAAAATAATTTATAATTAATTATGTAAATAAAATAAAATATTATAAATGTTGATCATATAAACATGATAAAGTTGATCAAGAATATTTATCAAAATATTAAAATTTTTAAAGTTAAAATATAAATTAATAAAATTATGTAAATTAAATATAAAAAATTAAAATTTATCAAAAATATTTGTAAAAATTTCTAAAATTAGAAAACATATTTAAAATTCAAAGTAAATACGAATAATTAGTAAAACTAAAAATATAATGAGGAAAATGTATAAAATATAAAAAAATTAAATTTGATCAAATATGTTTATTAAAATATTAAAATTAGAAAAATATGAATAAAATATTTAAAATTGAAATTAAATCAGAATTATAAAAAAATAAAAAAAGAATGAAATGAAATATAAAAAAATAATGTTGATCAAGAATATTTATCGAAACATTCAAATTTCTAAAATTAAAAAGAATATTAGCAAAATATTTAATTTAAATTAAAAAAAACTATATACGTAAAATTAATGATGTTGTATAATGAAAACAAAGTATTAACAAATATCCCCATAAAAATATAATATGGAAAAATATATATAACTGAAAAAATTTGCAAAATGAGCAAAAAATTTAAAACAACAAAAAGTTTGTAAAATCATAAACAATATAATAATATATTTATTAAAATAAATAAAAACAAAATAAGATTATCTTTAGTATGACATCAAAAAATAGAATAATAAAAAAATATATCATATCTTTTAAAATTTAAAATTAATATAATTAAATAAAAAATGTTGGAAGCGTTATATTGAAATTTTAAAATTATTAGTCATAATAAAAATATATTAGAATCTAAGGAAAAATAATTATGATAAGGACTAAAATAAAGTGAAATGTTATATATTGTATTTTGTTATTCATTTAATATTAAGATATAATATAGATTTTATATTTAAAATTTTAATAAAATAAGGTCTATAAAAATGACCTATGAATATTCCAGTTCATAAAAAATTTTTAATTGATTTTTATTATTATACAACACAATTTAAATATGCCGGACCCATAAACGAGATTTTGAACATGACTACTACGTACAAGAACAAAAAGTGGCTTTTAAAGGCTAACACAGTAATTAAAATGACAAAGCCCGGCCAATTTGGATGCAAATTCGGCGCCGACACCGCAGATTTTGATAAAAATCGCCGGAGGTTGAAACCCTCGCCAAATATGTACAGCAGATTACTAATTAGACAAGTGTTTCGGTCGGAAATCTTACTTGTTAATTCGGGCATTTATTCATCGTTACCCCCGAAGTCAGCGCAAATGTTTTATACACCCGGCGAATGCTTAATTAGAATATTTTAAAGTTGAAATTTTGCGCAATATCAGTGGCACGAAAGCCGACGCCGAAGCTGCCAACTGATTTGTTATTTTGATTGCTGCTGTTTGCACTGTTCCAATTTATTAAAATTGCGATGCTATTCGTTTTGTACTGTTCTGTTCTGTTGTGTTTGTAGTGCTCAATGAACACGAAATTTATTGTTAAAGAGATTAATTGCATAGTTATGGCACTAATTTTATAACTGATTCGTTAGAGAAAAATATTTTATTTTTCATTCGACTGAACATAATCAAAGGACAGAACAAACAAATAGATCAATACTGAAGAAAATGGGTCAGATATAGGCCAGGAATATAATAGATAAAATCTCCGGGAATTTTATAATGAACAAAAAAAAAAAAAATAATATAATGGTCCGAAGTAATTAAAGTGAGCCCGTCAAGAACAACGTTCCCAGTATAATTGTGATTTAAGATTGATTTCAACAACGGGTCGAATAAATTTCTTGATTGTTCACCTTAAGGAGCGTAATAAATAAAGGAACTTGAACAGTGATACATACGACAAACAAACAGTCTTTTCAATCTCATACCAACAAAGATAAAATTTTATTTTATTTGATTGAAAGGCACTTTTCTATTATGGAGGATTGATCGTTTTGTTCCGTGTCCCTGTTTGTCATTCTTTAATTGTCAAAATTCGAAGTCAGTTGCTAAATTTAACCAATATTTCTTTTATAATATTACCAGGAAATCTATTGATGAATTTAATCCTTTCATTTCTTGTTCGTGATCTTTTTTAATTGTATAATTTTATTTATCAAGAAATTCTTTAAAAAATCATAATTTAAATTCACATCTTGTTTTAATTATATCAGGAAATATTTGTTTGATTTATTTTAACTAATAGATGGCAGCTCGTTAGTTAAGTCAAAATAGGCAACCAATTACACACTGAAACGTATTTGGAGATGCAACAAAAATATAAATCTGATTATCCTGAATTGAAACTATGTAGAACAAAAGAATATGAGTGCTGGTTAAAACATTTTCACCAATATCAGTTGTTGTTACAGATGGAAATCCATAGAAAATACAATAAATAAATTACGACACTGGTAAAATGGATTATTTAAATTTTTGGTTAAGTCAATTATTTCAAAAGTTTAACTTGAAAAGAATTCCTTCACACATTAAATTTTAACACATTTTATAATTTTACCAGGAAATGCAAGAGGCGAATTAACGTGCCAGGTAAATCTCTTTGATCAATGCAGCGAATAACTTTAATGCAGCTTTAAAACTAATTGAACTTATTAATGTCTTCCCAAACAATTTATTCTCTTTTATTAAAATAAAACCTTAAAAAATGCTCTGGGCATGGTGTTTCTTTGAATGTTTTTGATTACCACGCACATTAAGTAAAAGAAATCTCGCTGTTCTCGGAGAACAAAAAAACACAACTCGCCGCGGGGAGCGTAATCAAACGAGGCCGTCAGCCAGAAACGAAACAAGGGCGGTTTAATTTGAAAGTAATCGAGTAAAAATAAAACATAACAACAAAGTAAATGTACGAAATGGCCCTTGTTTTGCTGTACACAATGGACGTTACGCCGCAGAAAAATCCTTTGTGTTCTGTTTTTTTTTTCACGGAATTAGTTGTGGAGCATCTTTTTAAAACGACTTGTCCGAAGTGAGATTTTTATGAACATTTTCTTAGTCGATCATTTGAAAACGATTATTTTTTAACTAAATGTACAGGTGGTTGTCTACCTTTGATTATTCCAGTATTAATTTTTTTTTAATAAATTTCATTGGAAACAGCTATTTTTGTATTTGCATCATTTTTTATATCTAATTACATTACATTTAAATAATGAATTTATCTAGTTTTGAAAAAGTAAATAAAACAAAAAAAAAATATATTTCAGTCTTTTTTAATATTTAAGACGTATTAATTCCTAATCTCACTGTCTTTATTTAGATTTAATGTTTAGACATTGTAGTGAATTCTAGTTTTTAATTACATGTGGTAAATAATTTTCGGATTTGTCTATTGTATTTTAGAAAAGAATGTATTAATTAATTTCTTTATTTTATTTATTTGACAAATATTTAATATTTTTTAGATTGTAAGACATTTTGAAATATTGGTATTACGATTGGTCAATTTCAACGAGTTTTCAGTGAGAGAGAAATCAATATTAGGGAATAGAAATATTAAAGTACTATAAAAGAGACGGGAAAAAAATTTTTTTCTACTTATAAATCTCGAAATTGGGTCCCGACTCATTTTTTTATGGTTATGAATATCTTATGAAGGTTCATTATCTTTTTAAAACCATCTGAAGAAATATTTTTAAAAACTATTTTTCCAGAAGATTAAAATCAAGCGTTTCTTTAACAATATGTGAACTGGGTTGCATAATTTGATTATTTCAATGCTGCCCTCTTCCGGTCGAAACAAATAATATCTGCATAGTATTGCAACAAATTTTATTAAAGTCCATTGATTTGAATAGAATAATTCATGCAAAACAATTTATACATTAAATGCACTTTTAATTACATAACATACTCCAACGTTTTATAATGGAAAAATTCCTTTATTATTCTAAAAACATGAAAATAATAGTTTGCCAAATATTACAGAATATTTTTTAGTTTGTAAGACATTTTGATGTTCAAGTCAGGTATGACGATTGTTCAATGTCAAGTCGAGCTTTCAGAGAGAGAGAGAACAATCTTAGTAATTAGAAATTTCAAAGTGCTGTAAATGAGACTGAGAGAATAATGTAAAAATTTCTGTATCTCTACTTACAAAATTCTAAATTGGTAGGCTTGGGTCCAAATCTATTTTTTTATGGTTATAAATACCTTAGAAAAGTCCATTAAATTTTTGAAATCATCTGAAGAGATATTTTTAAAAAATATTTTTCTAGAATATTAAAATCAAGCGTTTCTTTAACAATATGTGAAGTTGGTTGCATAATTTGATTATTTCAATATGCTGCCCTCTCTCGGTTGAAACAAATAATATCTGCATAGTATTGCAACAAATTTTATTAAAGTCCATTGATTTGAATAGAATAATTCATGCAAAGCAATTAAAACATTAAATGCACTTTTAATTACATAACATACTTCAACGTTTTACAGTGGATGATTTTCCATAATTCGTAAATGAAATTCATTTATAAAATTAACATAGTTATATTATTTTACTGGAAAAAGGCGGAGATGTTTCGTAAAAATATGAATTAATAAAACAGGAATTCAAAGCACGTTAATTTCCAAGCAGGTACATTCGAAATACACGTTTGAAGTTGCTTTGATGTTTTATTGCAGTGTCGAATAATTTCATGCATTGAAAATAAATGATGATAATTAACTTTTTTATAATAAAGCTTGACGGTTTAAAATTGAACGGATTTAATAAGTGTATCAAGGACAAAAAATAATTTGCCGCTGTCTACGCTGATTTATCTGGGTCGTACGTTTTTTGAAAAATCTCCCGTCCGTTCCGGTTTTTCGTTGCAGCACGCGCGTCCCGAAATCAATCAGGGAATCCGGCCGGCTCACTTCGACAGGGTAATGCTTCCCGGATCATCGACCGAACGGCGATTATTCCGCCGGAAGACTAATGAGCGTCGGCGGCGTAACTTACACGGACACGGGCTTCTTAAATATGTGCCCGGTAATTTCGCCGTAATGGTTTTTCCCCTTGACTCGGGTGTTTCGGTTTTTCCGGCGGCGCGTGTTCGTACGTATCAGTTTCCATTAAAGTTTTTGCGCGACGTTGCCGGGACGTTGGCCCTTCTGTAGCTGGTGGCGTTTATGCAAATCGGCCCCGACGAAATTCTGATTTATAACTTGGGCCGTTAAAGATGGTTTGCGGTGCCGGAATAAGAGAAAGCGACAGTAGACCGTAGACAATCCGTAAATATGTGATGCACGAGGTCGTAAAGAAGCCCGTCCGGGTTTCCGGGTCGGTTAAAGTTTTGCCCGTTTCGGCGCAGCCAGACACAGAAACGCGCCACTAATTAAACTCCACTTTACATATTTATTACGGACCACATGTGTAAATTGGTCGGTCGGTACATTTCGCATTTATAAACTGGTAGATTTATAAATATTTGCCGGATGCGGTTCGAAGCACCGAAAGCACCGGGTTCGTTCCGTTACGGAATTACGCCAAGAGAATATTTAATTTCGGACGCACAGACGGCATTTGCAGTTGCACCACGATTGCCGTTTTTCGATCGTTCGTCGCATGTCGGCCCGCGAATCGATTAATTGCACGATTGACTGCCAAGAAAAATACCAATCGTCTAGATAAAACATTATTAATCGCTCGAAAATTCTCCCCCATCAATACAGCGAGAAAGCATTCAGTTAGTTGAGTGGAATGGTCGCAGATGGTAGCACGTTATTTAAGTTAAAATACGTAACAATATTTAAAGATTAATATGTATTTTTTGTTGATATCAATATAAAAATTTAATAAAGATGTAACTTAGAATCATCTAATTGGAAATTAATATAAAATTTTCAGACAAAAGAATTAATAATGTTGATATTTGTAAAGCGTAACAACATTAATATTATAAGAAAACTTTCGGTTAGTTGAGCAGAATCCTCGCAGATGTTAGCACCGTATGAACGTCAAAATAGGCAACCATATTTACACAATAATACACATTTTTTGTCGGTATCTATATAAAAAGTGTAATAAAGATGTAATGCAAAATTACCTGATTAGAAATTAATATTAAATTTTCAGGTAGAAGAATTAATAATGTTGATATTTGTAAAGCGTAACAACATTAATATTATAAGAAAACTTTCGGTTAGTTGAGCAGAATCGTCGGAGATGTTAGCACCGTATGAACGCCAAAATAGGCAACGATATTTACACAATGTGTATTTTTTTGTTGATATCAATATAAAAAGTGCAATAAAGATGTAATACAGAATTGTTTAATTGGAAATCAAAATTAATTTTTCAGAAAAAATAAATAATAATGTTCATAATTTTTCTTTGTAATCGTAGGCTGTTATATATAATATACAGATCCTCAAATAAAATATTATTAATTAAAATATACTAATCTCTGAATAATATTAATAATTATTCAAATATTATAATATGCTTCGTTCGGTTAGTTAAGCAGAATCGTCGCAGATGTTAGCACCGTATTAACGTCAAAATAGGCAACCATATTTACACAATAATACGCATTTTTTGTTGGTATTTCTATAAAAAGTGTAATAAAGATGTAATGCAAAATTATCTGATTGAAAATTAATATTAAATTTTCAGGCAGAAGAATTAATAATGTTATTCAATTTTCTTTGTGAAACGTAGACTGCTAAGAAAAGTACAAATCGACTAAAGAAAATATTGGTTGCTCAAAAATTCATTAATATAACAAGAAAACATTACATATAAAAGTGTATTAAAGATGTTAATTGGAAATTAATATTAAATTTTCAGATAAAAAAATTAATAATATTGATAGTTGTAAAGCGTAACAACATTAATATTACAAGAAAACTTTCGGTTAGTTGAGCAGAATCGTCGTAGATGTTAGTACAGTATTAGCGTCAAAATAGGTAACTATTTTTACACGATATGTATTTTTTTGATATCAAAATAAAAAGTGTAATAAAGATGTAATACGGAATTGTTTAATTGGAAATCAAAATTATATTTTTATGGAAAATAATTAATAATGTTAATAATTTTACTTTGTAATCGTAATCTGTTAGAAAATATATAGATCCTTAAATAAAATATTATTAATTATTCAAAAATTATAATAATGTTAATAATTTTTGTGATAAACACGGGCTATTAATAAATATACTAATCTCTAAATAAAATATTAATAATTATTCAAATATTATAATATGCTTCGTTCGGTTAGTTAAGCAGAATCGTCGCAGGTGGTAGCACGTTATTGAAGTCAAAATAGGCAACCCTATTTACACAATAATACACATTTTTTTGTTGGTATCTATATAAAATGTGTAATAAAAATATAATGCGGAATTGTTTAAATGGAAATCAAAATTAAATTTTCAGGCAGAAGAATTAATAATGTTATTAAGTTTTCTTTGTGAAATGTAGACTGCTAAGAAAAATACGAATCGACTAAAGAAAATATTGGTTGTTCAAAAATTCTCTCTTATTAATATAATAAGAAAACATTCGATTAGTTCAGTGGAATTGTCGCAGACGTTTCTTACACACTAACATATAATTTATTGTTGGTATCTATATAAAAGTGTAATAAAGATCTTAATTGGAAATTAAATTTTCAGACAAAAGAATTAATAATTAATTTCCTTTATAAAATGTAGACTGTAAGAAGCATATGGATCGTATAAGTAAAATATTTATTTAAAATTCTCTATCATTAATATGATTAACATTTGGTTATTTTAATAAATTGTCACAGATGGCAGCACGTTGTTTAGTTTAAAATAGGCAACCCAATTCACAGAATACGTATTTTTGAAGAGTGGAATATAAAAAAATATCAAAACTATAATTCAAATTTACCTGAGTGGAAACCAACATGCTTCGGATGCTCGGACAAAAGAATAAATGAGTGTTAACAATTTTTCTTTGTAAAACGCAGACAGTTCCGCATAAATTGTGAAAAAAAATCCTACATCAACACGATTACTATATAAAAGTGCAGATAGAAATGACGAACAGCCGTATTAGAGTATTCAGTGAAGGTAGACAGCGTTCAGTAATAGATGGATTTCCCGAATGAAAAATGCGCGATTTCCGCACACGTGTAAATCGACCGCCCATAAAAATATGCAGATTAACATCGTGTTTCCCGCGAAACCGCCAATTTGTGAATAAAACGCGTCGCATCAATCCGTTGAACAGATGCACGGCGGCCCGTCATAAAATACCGGCACAATAAAAATAAAGTATGTTGCATTTTAATTGGTCACGTCGCGGCTAAATGTCTTTGCTAGCGACCGTATATTCCACGACAGACAACTTTTAAATATTTTACGGGCGCGCAACGCTAAACTTTCCAGGTAGGTATGAGTTACGGGGAATTCGTTTTAATGTCCCGAGATTATGGAAGGCGAGCTTTTCCCGCTTACTACCGCCATATTGTTTCTAACTTCGATCTATGAGAGTTCTCTGTTTTATGTTATTTTCTTGTGTAAAAATCGTGTTTTATGTTTTATGCACGGAGATGGCAGCACTTAATGATTATTAACAGTAGGCAACCGGGTTCACTTATAGTATAATCAGTGCAGTTTTTATAAATGTAAATAAAACTGGCAATTCCAGATTATTCCAGTATATATTCGTATATGTTATTTTAAGTTTTATTTCACGTATCCATTAAATAGAATGAGAAAAATATTATTCAAATTTACCTTAATAAAAATTAATATGCTTTGCATAAATTTTAATATTTATTTTTCAAAACGTAGAGTACGAAACTAAACTCCGATAATCCAGATAAAATATTTTAATAGAAAACCCTCGGTTGGTTAAGGTGAAGTGTCAGAGATGGTAGTACGTTATTTAAATCAAAATAGGCAACCAGATTCACATGATTACTAGGCACACTAGGCAACCCAGTTCACATATACCATAATTATTGTTTTTTTTTATGAAAGTATATAAAACAGCAAATATTTCAGTATATATTCATAACGAAATATGGATTGTTTATGTTTTGCGTCACGTATCCCGGGAAAGGAAAGAGGAATGGTTGAGGTAGACCGCGTTCGTAACAATTCCGGGGGTTGGCAGGGCGGGGGGAGTCGTTGCGGCACGTCGAGTGGCAATTTTTATTTAAATCTGTCCGCATATCCACCTTCTTCGGGGCCGCGAAATTCCCCAGACAATCCCCGGGGCCGCCGACCCATCATCGTCGATGCGATGGATATAAATGTGTAATGGGAACCTGCGAACTGTTTTCCAAACCACCTGCCAACTTCTCAAATTTAAATATATAAACCGATATGTGCCATTACGAAGAGCTTTCGGCCCCCTCAAATATTTATGCCGCGAATGAAACGGGAACAGATGCTGAACTGCCTTAAAATACACCGCGAACAGTTTCGCGTGTCCCTGTCTTATGTAGGTTTATATATATTTTTTTGTTGGGTCGGGTGAGACGGGAAATTTCGCGCGATGAACTTGAATTATTCAATAGGAAAATTTCAGACGCCCCCGACTGCAAAAATACCTACTCGAGAATTATTTATGTGACCCGTTCACCTCTTACAGGTGTTCAAGTGTTGCACTCGACGAATTTATTTGGGGCTCTGATTTTACACGTTCATCTATTCAAATGTTGATGACAACTTGACTTTCTTATTGACTTTTAAGCTTCAAGTACAAGTGTACCATCTACTCGGGAATTATTTATGTGGCACATTCAGCTGTTACAGGTGTCCAAATGTTACACCACACTAACTTATTTGTGGTGTATACATTCATCCGTTGAAATGTTAACAAGTGGTTTGAAATTCATACATCAAATAAAAATTTTTCCCTGATAAATTCAGTTTTTCTCTTAATTCAATGTTATTGTTCTTTGATTTTCTTACGGACTGTTAAGCCACAATTACTACTCAAGAATTACATACACATTTACCTCTTACAAATGTCCAAGTGTAACACCAAACTAACTTGTTTGTAATAATGGCTTTACACGTTCATCCATAGAAATATTGACAAGTGGTCTGAAAATTATACATCAAATACAAATTGTTATCTGAATAATTCAGCGTTCTTCTTCATCAGTATTATTGTACTTGAATGTTTTTTAATGACTTTTAAGCTACAATTACGAATATATATAGTCGAGAATAACTTATATGACACATTTACCTCTTACAGAGGTCCATGTGTTACACCAAACTAACTTATTTGTAGTACAGACTTTGCACGTTCATCCATAGAAATCTTGATAAGTGATCTGAAAATTATACATCAAATACAAATTGTTATCTGAATAATTTAGCTTCCTTCTTCATCAGTATTATTGTACTTGAATGCTTTTTAATGACTTTTAAGCTACAATTAGAAATATATACAGTCGAGAATAACTTATATGATACATTTACCTATTACGGATGTCCATGTGTTACACCAAACTAACTTATTTGTAGTACAGACTTTACACGTTCATCCATAGAAATCTTGACAAGTGGTCTGAAAATTATACATCAAATACAAATGGTTATGTGACTAATTTAGAGTTCTTCTTCAGTCAGTATTATTGTTCTTGAATTTTCTTACTGACTTTTAAACTACACTTACAAATAGATATAGTCGAGAATTAGAGAATTACTTATATGACACATTTACCTGTTACAGATGTCCAAGTGCTACATCAAACTAACTTATTAGTAAGACTGGCTGTACACGTTCATCCATAGAAATGTTGACAAGTGGTCTGAAAATTATACATCAAATACAAATTCTTATCTGACTAATTCAGAGTTCTCCTTCAATCAGTATTATTGTTCTTGAATTTTCTTACTGACTTCTAAATTACACTTACAAATATATATAATCGAGAATTACTTATATGACACATTTACCTCTTACAGATGTCCAATTGCTACACTAAACTAACTTATTTGTAATATTGGCTTTACAAGTTCATCCATAGAAATATTGACAAGTGATCTGAAAATTATACATCAAATACAAATTGTTATCTGACTAATTCAGAGTTCTACTTCAATCTGTATTATTGTTCTTGAATTTTCTTACTGACTTTTAAACTAAACTTACAAATATATATAGTCGAGAATTACTTATATGACACATTTACCTGTTACAGATGTCCAAGTGCTACACCAAACTAACTTATTTGTAAAACTGGGTTTACACATTTATCCATAGAAATGTGGACAAGTGGTCTGTAAATTTTACATCAAATACAAAATGTTATCTGACTAATCCAGAGTTCTTCTTCAATTAGTATTATTGTTCTTGAATTTTCTTAATGACTTTTAAATTAAACTTACAAATATATATAGTCGAGAATTACTTATATGACACATTTACCTGTTACAGATGTCCAAGTGCTACACCAAACTAACTTATATGTAAAACTGGGTTTACACATTTATCCATAGAAATGTGGATAAGTGGTCTATAAATTTTACATCAAATACAAAATGTTATCTGACTAATCCAGAGTTCTTCTTCAATTACTGTTATTGTTCTTGAATTTTCTTACTGACTTTTAAATTAAACTTACAAATATATATAGTCGAGAATTACTTATATGACACATTTACCTGTTACAGATGTCCAAGTGCTACATCAAACTAACTATTTGTAAAACTGGATTTACACATTTATCCATAGAAATGTGGACAAGCGGTCTATAAATTTTACATCAAATACAAATTGTTATCTGACTAATTCAGAGTTCTACTTCAATCTGTATTATTGTTCTTGAATTTTCTTACTGACTTTTAAACTACACTTACAAATATATAGTCGAGATTTACTTATATGACACATTCATCTCTTACAAATGTCCAAGTGTTAAACCAAACAAACTAATTTGTAGTACTAATTTTACACGTTCTTCCCTAGAAGTGTTGACAGGTGAAAATTCTGCATTCTTCTTTAATTATCAGTACTGTTCTTGAACTTTATTTCTCACTACTAATCCCTAATTTTAAAAATACCCACTCGAAAATTGCTTATGTGATTTAGTCACTTCTTACAGGTATTTAAGTGTTGCACTCGACGAATTTATTTGGGGCTCTGATTTTACACGTTCATCTATTCAAATGTTGATGACAACTTGATTTTTTTATTGACTTTTAAGCTTCAAGTACAAGTGTACCATCCACTCGGGAATTATTTATGTGGCACATTCAGCTGTTACAGGTGTCCAAATGTTACACCACACTAACTTATTTGTGGTGTATACATTCATCCGTTGAAATGTTAACAAGTGGTTTGAAATTCATACATCAAATAAAAATTTTTCCCTGATAAATTCAGTTTTCCTCTTAATTCAATGTTATTGTTCTTGGATTTTCTTACGGACTGTTAAGCCACAATTACTACTCAAGAATTACATACACATTTACCTCTTACAAATGTCCAAGTGTAACACCAAACTAACTTATTTGTAATAATGGCTTTACACGTTCATCCATAGAAATATTGACAAGTGATCTGAAAATTTACATCAAATACAAATTGTTATCTGAATAATTCAGCGTTCTTCTTCATCAGTATTATTGTACTTGAATATTTTTTAATGACTTTTAAGCTACAATTACAAATATATATAGTCGAGAATAATTTATGACACATTTACCTCTTACAGAGGTCCATGTGTTACACCAAACTAACTTATTTGTAGCACAGACTTTGCACGTTCATCCATAGAAATCTTGACAAGTGGTCTGAAAATTATACATCAAATACAAATTGTTATCTGAATAATTCAGCGTTCTTCTTCATCAGTATTATTGTACTTGAATGTTTTTTAATGACTTTTAAGCTACAATTACAAATATATATAGTCGAGAATAACTTATATGACACATTTACCTATTACAGATGTCCATGTGTTACACCAAACTAACTTATTTGTAGTACAGACTTTACACGTTCATCCATAGAAATCTTGTGAAATGGTCTGAAAATTATACATCAAATACAAATTATTATCTGAATAATTCAGCGTTCTTCTTCATCAGTATTATTGTACTTGAATGTTTTTTAATGATTTTTAAGCTACAATTACGAATATATATATATATAAACGAGAATAACTTATATGACACATTTGCCTCTTACAGATGTCCATGTGTTACACCAAACTAACTTATTTGTAGTACAGACTTTACACGTTCATCCATAGAAATCTTGACAAGTGGTCTGAAAATTATACATTAAATACAAATGGTCATCTGACTAATTTAGAGTTCTTCTTCAGTCAGTATTATTGTTCTTGAATTTTCTTACTGACTTTTAAACTACACTTACAAATAGATATAGTCGAGAATTAGAGAATTACTTATATGACACATTTACCTGTTACAGATGTCCAAGTGCTACATCAAACTAACTTATTAGTAAGACTGGCTGTATACGTTCATCCATAGAAATGTTGACAAGTGGTCTGAAATTTATACATCAAATACAAATTCTTATCTGACTAATTCAGAGTTCTCTTTCAATCAGTATTATTGTTCTTGAATTTTCTTACTGACTTCTAAACTACACTTACAAATATATATAATCGAGAATTACTTATATGACACATTTACCTCTTACAGATGTCCAATTGCTACACTAAACTAACTTATTTGTAATATTGGCTTTACAAGTTCATCCATAGAAATATTGACAAGTGATCTGAAAATTATACATCAAATACAAATTATTATCTGACTAATTCAGAGTTCTTCTTCAATCAGTATGATTGTTCTTGAATTCTCTTACTGACTTTTAAACTAAACTTACAAATATATATATAGTCGAGAATTACTTATATGACACATTTACCTCTTACAGATGTCCAAGTGCTACACCAAACTAACTTATTTGTAAAACTGGGTTTACACCTTTATTCATAGAAATGTAGACAAGTGGTCTGTAAATTTTACATCAAATACAAAATGTTATCTGACTAATCCAAAGTTCTTCTTCAATTAGTATTATTGTTCTTGAATTTTCTTAGTGACTTTTAAACTACACTTACAAATAGATATAGTTGAGAATTACTTATATGACACATTTACCTGTTACAGATGTCCAAGTGCTACATCGAACTAACTTATTTGTAAGACTGGCTGTACACGTTCATCCATAGAAATGTTGACAAGTGGTCTGAAAATTATACATAAAATACAAATTGTTATCTGACTAATTCAGAGTTCTACTTCAATCTGTATTATTGTTCTTGAATTTTCTTACTGATTTTTAAGCTACAATTACAAATATATATATATATATATATATATATATATATATATAGTCGAGAATTACTTATGTATGTATGTAGAATGTATTTATTTACATTTATCTCTTACAAATGTCCAAGTGTTAAACCAAACTAACTAATTTGTTGTACTAATTTTACACGTTCATCCCTAGAAGTGTTGACAGGTGAAAATTATACGTCAAATATTATTTAACTAATTCTGCATTCTTCTTTAATTACCAGTACTGTTCTTGAACTTTATTACTCACTACTAATCCCTAATTTTGAAAATACCCACTCGAAAATTGCTTATGTGATTCAGTCACTTCTTACAGGTGTTCAAGTGTTGCACTCGACCAATTTATTTCTCGCATTGATTTGACACGTTCATCCATTCGAACGCTGCCAAGTGCCCGGAAACAGATACAACAAATATAAATTGTTATCTGACCAATTCAGCGTTCCTCATCAATCAGCCGTATTGTTCTTGGACTTTTACTGATTGGCAACGCGTTCCCGAAACTGGGATATAATTAGAATATCGACACATGGTTGTTTTGGTCTGGTGCCCGTCGATAGTTTACTGTTGCATAGTTTCGGCCGGACATTCACTCCGTACAATGTCCAAACTATCACTAACTCCTGGTTTTGTCTGTTCATCCGCCGTTTACCCCCTTTCTAATTATCGACGCATTCTACCATTAACTGCCCCTAAGGCTCAGTTAATTGAATTACCGGACAGCTAATAGTAAAAAAGTGTAAATTGCAAGGGAAGAGTATATTCATATTAAGACGTTTGTGATGTATGGTTTGTATTTGCATTCGGTCCGCAAAATATATGTAATTTATGGGTACAGGCAAGTTGGGACAGGACAGTATTTATAGATATCGAACGCCCCGTGCATAACAAACGTTCGGTCCGACGCAAAATGGAAATTAAGGAGGCGATATCTATTTAATTTATATTTATCTGCTGCACCGGAAAAAACCCGTTCGACCGGCGTAACTGTGTGCATTACTATTTTGATTTATGCATTTGTTTCGGCCCCGGTTTCGCTAATAGATTTTCCATTAAATTCGGTAATTTTTTTCGGTGGGAAAACAAACCGGTGAAACGGTCGTAAATCAGACCTGTAGTTTCTTAAATAGCCCGACACTAATTTAAATCACGGCGAACTGCGGAAGCGGTGAAGTTGGCGTTGGCTCGGAAACTATGTATCTGTAGGTATTTATCCTTCTCCGGCTATTGAATCGGTCCGAGTGACAAAATGATTAATGTACTTTAATAATGGACCGATGCGTTTAACAAACTTCGCCTGTTCTGTTTTAATTGTCGACGAGGGGGAAACGGTTTAACGCCAGGAAATATGATGTATGTTCCGAAGATACTGTTTTGCTTTTGCTGACACCTAAAACATGTGTTTTGTTGCTCCCTGATTTTCGTTTCTCCATCTAAAAAACGAACATGAAAATAAATTAAAATAGCCTTTTATATAACAACATTAATAACATAGATCCGATTGATTTCGGTCTATTGTAATAGTGCTAATGGAAAGTTGTAAATTTAGACAAAAATATTGATTATTGAGTTCCATTTATACTACAAATAAATTATTAAATAAACGTTAATAAAACTAATATTTTTGTTTATCCAGTTATGAAGTAAACATGAAAATAAATTAAAATGGTTATTTGATATTGTAGACTAAAAACAAAAATACAATAATATTTTACAAATATTCCTATAAAATCCTGTTAATAAACTTTTGTGGTCATGCTAAACTTTTTAAAATTTTAAATATTTTAGCCATAACTCTTTTATTTAATGCGAACTGTTATATTAATATTAATTTATTATTGTTGTTTTATATTGTATTAAAAAACTACTGTATTCTGATGCTATAAAATGTTACAAATATTATTGTGATTGATTTGATTTGATCTCCGACCTCAAATAATGGCGAGATATGGATTTTGTCATCTTTCAAGAGCACTTTTCAATTTAAAGGTGTCTCAACTTAACTTTAAAAATATTAAAATTTTGTTATATTTAATTATTTCTCTAATAGCATTGTATTTTTTAAGTGAAAATTTCTTTAGCCACGTTGGGTATTTTTTGGTAGGGAAAAATCTTATGGGTTCGCGTCACCGACATGCTTCTAGGTTCTTCTTTTGTTAATAAATTCATACAAAAGAAAAAAGTTGTTGATTTAGCTGGTAACTTCGGTTACTAGACCAACAAACTATATGTCAAGAGGCACCCGAAAATTAGACCTTAAGAATAAAATCCCGGAACTAGAGGGTGAGTTACAGCTGTACATTTGGGAGCATTTTGAAATCAGGTAAAATTTTACTAATGCAGTGGTTTCGATAAAGGCCTGCAGCTAAGCTGGAACTGATTTTGAAGCTAATATCTATTACTGTTTAAAAGTGAAGGGTTCATAGAGGAGAATGCCGTCTGAAAGGAATCTATATAGAAATATTCGAAATTTTCAGGATCATCTTTATTTCTGATGTACTCTCAAGGAAAAAATCTGCACCCAATTCTCTTACCATCGTTACCAACGCGCTCAATTTCGTCGAAAAGTAATGGATATGAATGCCGCATCGTAAATTTTATTTTCCCGTTTAAATAACACGGAAACGGTGTTCTCTTGGATTTTGAAATTTTTTAACTCTCGTTAGAGATAATATTTCAAAATGATCAAAACAGATTTTTATAGAAAATTTAACGCTCTACAAAAAATGTTTCTTACAGTTTTTTAATATATTAATTTTTTCAAAAGTTTATTTAACATTAAAGTTGGATTGATTTAAAATTTTGACATTTTTCTCATTTTCAGACGCAACCATCATCTTTATGGGAAAATTTTGTATGACATATTTTGTAGAGAATTCAATTTCCTATAATTTATCTCCGAAAAAGTTTTTGATATTTTTTACAGATCATAAGTTATCTGCAAAAAACTAAAAATTTTATTAAATAAATGATATTTTAAGCATTTTATTTAAATAAATAGAATTTTTCTAAAAAAATTGATTGTTTGTTATAATACAATTACAATCGAAAGAGGGATGTTTATTAAGCAAAAGTAAAACATACTTGTTTTTTATACCGTCAACAAAAGTGTGTAAACTGAAAATTAGCCTTTCCTAATAAATAATAATAGATTTAATGTATTTTTAGAAGTGAAAGCTTCTTTAGTCGCCTTGGGCACATGTTGGTAGGGAAATATTATGGGTTCGCGTCATTGACATGCTCATGACTAGCGCATGCGCAGTGTGCGTGCGCCTTAGACACTTTTTGAATGGGTGAAATCTCGTACATTCGCGTCACAGACATGCTTATATCAGTATATCTGTAGCTATACAGTTGACGTATAGTGCTGTGTACATCTTATAAGTGAAATTGAATGGACTTTGTGAAAAATTTATTTAAATATGTCAAATGATCAAAAACTCAGTACTACAAAACATAAAACGACAATCGATGCCGTTTTTATGCGATACTTAATTTTAGTTACCATAAGCCTTTTGTATCTTTTTTAGAACAAAATGAAATAATTGAAACTACAAAAAGTCTAAGTATTGTTGAAATTTTTTGATGACAATGATGCAAACAATTAAAATAATGTTAAAAATCAAGTACATTGGAATTTAAGTATATACAAATACTATCCATAAATAATATGATTGTATATTAATTGTTATTTCAATTAAATTATATTTATATTTTGTCATTATCTTGTAATATATTTAAATAATAAAAGACCATATAAATATATAAATAACCAGATCGATGTTGATAAATTTCAAATTTTAATACTAAAAGTTTTCACTTCTATCGACAGTCTCTATAACTGCCAACATTAATTTTTGTTCTTTTTCAATAAATATTCGTAAATTTTTCTTAAAACTGTATCCATATTTTATTTTTAAAAAATAATATAAGAAAAGTAACATACTTATTTCATTTTTGTTAATTTTAAAAGTATTCCATAATTTTGTTACGCAGTGTATTTTCATCATTACACGATATGGTAAACGTTAATTTCTAACTTATTGAGCAGCTACTCTTTAAAATTCTTTTACTAAAAATTTCAAAATTCCACATTGGTTTTCCTTAATATATTTTAATATTTATGGCCACTACTGTATATCAAATCCATCAAAATATAAAATATAGACCAGAACGGACCGATAGAGCAGTTATAATTTATTATTACGTTGAACACATGTTTCGAAAATCGTCAACATCGATACAGTATTTCAGATTTTAGGGGCGCAATCCTTTCGAGCTTTTACGACGCCTTCAAGTGTCCAATGCGCTGCTAAACGGTCGCCGATCTCAGCAGCCTTAACATTTTTCTGATTTGGTTTCCTTTTATTTTACACCGTACATTCACGGTTATTGCGACTTATTGGGACGTAATGTGTGTCGGAGGACCGAATGTCCCGCGCCCCCATAAAATATGATTTTTATCGCGGCCCATCTCAAAGATCGGGGGGAAATTTGGATTTTCCACCGGATTTCCAATAACCGTTCCACGTGAGATTGCACACACACACACATTACCGTGATACCATCCAATCACGCAAAACTAAAATGTCTGTTTCAGATATTGTCCGTTGTTTTTTATTTCGGTAAATTTTTTGCCATTAACTTTGGCAAACATTTAAAGTTTTACGGGTCGCAAAGCAATTTTTACACGCGACTCGAACGTAAATATTCGAACGGGCATAATTTAATAGTGAAAAAAATCATCGGAGAAACGTCACATAAATCCAAGAAAACAATCTAAAGGTTGATCTTAATAAGATCCGTCGTGCGGGCACGCAAGGACCTCAAAATTTTTAGGCGGATCGCAATAAATCATCAGACCGGACGTGGATTTATCTGTGTTACATGTGACGTCGCGACGCTGTATTGCATGCATTTTTTATCGGTCCGAAACACCGAACGAATTTGCAATTTCGATTCGTACGACGCGAATATCCGAATTTTGTCGAATTACTTGAATCACTGACAATGAACCGTAATTTTCAGTTTTGGGTTAAACAATTTTTTGACACATTGAAAACATTTACATTTTAATGCTCGTTAATAATTAAATTAGAGCATAAACTATGTCCATAATTTTAATGACGCTGAATTCCATCATAAATGTAATTTCTGAAATAATATTTTATGGTCGCAGTAAATCATAGTTTTATAAACAATCATTTAATAATTTACTTATAATTAATGGGATCCAAAATCTCTACAGCCTTAAATATAGATAGCAAACTATTTGCAAAACAAAGTTTATAACATTTGTGTCTATAAATACTATAGACATATAATACTAAACTTGAAAGTCTTTCAGAATATCATAGGATTACTTATAAATCGTTGTTATTAATATTATTATTGATCGATGAGTTAAGTATTTTCAGGTTTTTTGATTTTCATTACTTTTTTGTTGGGGCGAACAAAAATCATAGTTTTATTGAACATTAATTTAGTAATTTACCTTTAATTAATGTGATTCAAAACTACAGAATTTATTTGATTTATTAATTTTTTGTAGAAAAATATTAACCTATTACAGAATTGATTAAAATATTATACAAAAATCTTAAAGCTTAAAGTGACAAGTTTACTTCTTAACTGGAGAAACCAAAATCATAGTTTTATAAACGATTATTTAATAACTTATGTACACTAAATGAAATTCAAAACCAAAACCAAAGTCGTAAATTTAGAGATTTAGTTTATTACCTGGAAAATACAAATATATTATTATTATTCTATCAAAAGATCTTTCTTTATATTAGTTTCATTTTTGCCTTTTATTTGTCAGAAGAAAAATCATAGTTTTATAAACTTGTTTTTAATAATTTATCAAATTATTATCAAATAACCATTTTAATTTATTTTCATGTTTACATTTTAGTTGAATGGACAAAAATATCAGTTTTATAAATGATCATTTATTAATTTATCTAGAATTAATAGGATTCGAAACCTCATAAGTCGTAAATATAGATACAAAACTATTTGCAAAACCAACATTGTTACATTTATGCCAATAAATAATAGACCAATAAATACTAAGCTTGGCTACATATGTTCCGATTAATAGTCTTCTCTAGTTTTATAGGATTATTTAACATTAACGAATTATTGTTATTAATGTAGTTACACTATCAAATGACAATTTGAATTCATTTTCACGTTTACTTTTTGACTGGATTAACGAAAATGATAGTTTTATAAACGATTATTTAATAATTTACGTACATTAAATGTTATTTAAAACCTCTATAGCCGTAAATTTAGTTATAACATCCAAAAATAATAAACCAATAAAATTGAGCTTGATCACAAATGTTTTAATTAACTAGAGTTTTATTGCATCAATCAAAAAATACTAATATACTATTATTATTATTGTGGTTACTCTATCAAAATATTTTTATATTAGTTTCAACTTTGCTTTTTATTTGGGGGAAGAAAAATCCTAATTTTTAAACTTGTCTTTAATAATTTAACCTAATTAATGGCATAGGAACATCTCCAGTCGTAACTATATTTAAAAAAATATTTGTAAAACAATGTGGATACCATTTATGTTAGAAAATAATAGAGCAATAATATTAAGCACATGTTATGAGTGTCAGTCTGTTAGAATTTTATAAGATTTCTTATAAACTATTGTTGATAATGTCTTTACATTATCAGATGACCATTTTAATTTATTTTCATGTTTATATTTTAGTTGGATGGACAAAAATATCAGTTTTTTAAATGATCATTTATTAATTTATCTAAAATTAATGGGATTCGAAACCTGATAAGTCGTAAATATAGATAGATAACTATTTTCAAAACCAACATTGTTACATTTATGCCAATAAATAATAGACCAATAAATACTAAGCTTGGTTACATATGTTCCGATTAATAGTCTTCTCAAGTTTTATAGGATTATTTAACATTAACGAATTATTGTTATTAATGTAGTTACACTATCAAATGACAATTTGAATTCATTTTCACGTTTACTTTTTGACTGGATTAACGAAAATGATAGTTTTATAAACGATTATTTAATAATTTACGTACATTAAATGTTATTTAAAACCTCTATAGCCGTAAATTTAGTTATAACATCCAAAAATAATAAACCAATAAAATTGAGCTTGATCACAAATGTTTTAATTAACTAGAGTTTTATTGCATCAATCAAAAAATACTAATATACTATTATTATTATTGTGGTTACTCTATCAAAATATTTTTATATTAGTTTCAACTTTGCTTTTTATTTGGGGGAAGAAAAATCCTAATTTTTAAACTTGTCTTTAATAATTTAACCTAATTAATGGCATAGGAACATCTCCAGTCGTAACTATATTTAAAAAAATATTTGTAAAACAATGTGGATACCATTTATGTTAGAAAATAATAGAGCAATAATATTAAGCACATGTTATGAGTGGCAGTCTGTTAGAATTTTATAGGATTTCTTATAAACTATTGTTGATAATGTCTTTACATTATCAGAAGACCATTTTAATTTATTTTCATGTTTATATTTTAGTTGGATGGACAAAAATATCAGTTTTTTAAATGATCATTTATTAATTTATCTAAAATTAATGGGATTCGAAACCTGATAAGTCGTAAATATAGATAGAAAACTATTTTCAAAACCAACATTGTTACATTTATGCCAATAAATAATAGACCAATAAATACTAAGCTTGGTTACATATGTTCCGATTAATAGTCTTCTCAAGTTTTATAGGATTATTTAACACTAACGAATTATTGTTATTAATGTAGTTACATTATCAAATGACAATTTGAATTTATTTTCATGTTTGCTTTTTGACTGGATGAACGAAAATCGTAGTTTTATATACGATTATTTAATAATTTACGTACACTAAATGTTATTCAGAACCTCTATAATCGTAAATTTAGTTACAACATCCAAAAATAATAAACCAATGAAATTGAGCTTGATCAAAAATGTTTTAATTAACTGGAGTTTTATTGCATCAATCAAAAAATACTAATATATTATTGTTATTATTGTGGTTATTCTATCAAAAGATTTTTATATTAGTTTCAACTTTGCCTTTTAATTGGGGTAAGAAAAATCCTGATT
Organism: Aethina tumida; assembly: GCF_024364675.1. Lineage (NCBI taxonomy): Eukaryota > Metazoa > Arthropoda > Insecta > Coleoptera > Nitidulidae > Aethina > Aethina tumida. Next base: position 16,892,726 of record NC_065439.1, read on the forward strand.
TTTAAACTTGTCTTTAATAATTTAATTTAATTAATGTCATAGGAACATCTCCAGTCGTAAATATAACTAGAATATTTTTTGTAAAACAATGTGGTTACCATTTATGTCAGAAAATAATAGAGCAATAATATTAAGCACATGTTATGAGTGGAAGTCTGTTAGAATTTTATAGGATTCTTGTAAACTACTATTGATAATGTCTTTACATTATCAGATGACCATTTTAATTTATATTCATGTTTATATTTTAGTTGGATAAACAAAAATATCAGTTTTATAAATGATCATTTATTAATTTACCTACAATTAATGGGATTCGAAACCTCATAAGTCGTAAATATAGATAGAAAACTATTTGCAAAACCAACATTGTTACATTTACGCCAATAAATAATAGACCAATAAATACTAAGCTTGGTTACATATGTTTCGATTAATAGTCTTCTCTAGTTTTATAGGAGTATTTAACATTAACGAATTATTGTTATTAATGTAGTTACATTATCAAATGACAAATTTAATTTATTTTCACGTTTACTTTTTGACTGGATGAACGAAATGTTAGTTTTATAAACGATTATTTAATAATTTACGTACACTAAATGTGATTCAAAACCTCTATAGTCGTAAATTTATTTATAATATCTAAAAATAATAAACCAATAAAATTGAGCTTGATCACAAATGTTTTAAATAACTAGAGTTTTATTGCATCAAACAGAAAAATATTGATTATTGATATTATTGTGGTTACTCTTTCAAAAGATTTTTATATTAGTTTTAACTTTGCCTTTTATTCGGGGGAAGACAAATCCTAATTTTTAAACTTGTCTTTAATAATTTAATTTAATAAATGGCATAGGAACATCTCCAGTCGTAAATATATCTAGAAAATTATTTATAAAACAAAGTTGATACCATTTATGTCAGAAAATAATAGAGCAATAATATTAAATTTGGCTACACATGTTCTGATTAAAATGTCTGCTAGGATTCAATAGGATTCCTTGTAAAATATTGTTGTATTATTGTTGTTAATGATTTTTTAGTATTCAATTTAATTATGCTTAAACATGCTTAATGTTCCACTGAAAATAACAAAAATATTGATGTTTTAAGATGGACAAAATTGAACGTCAATAACAAATACTCTATATAAAATTTGTGAGTAATATATTGGTTCTTTATAAAATGGTTCTTGGTCCAATTGTATACCAAAAATGAACTTTCCAGCAACAATATTGGTGGTTTTACAGACATTTTAAATTTTTGAAAAAACTTATTAATTATTGGGGTACAGTACAGTATTTTTTCCGGTATTTAATCATCAGTTTAGTACACAATCGAAAACGTGTTAATCGAATCCTTAAAATTTAACTCTTTTTCTGGTATTTTACTTAATTTTAAATACAAAGAAACGGACACCGGCAACATTGTGTGGGCGACAAACCGGGATCAGATGTTTGTGACAAGTGGACAGGTCACGTGTGCCGATTGTCGAGTGTTTTTACCATCCGGGGATTTCCCCGTCGTGATTTGTTGTTTACGACCCTGTTTTATTTTGCACGGCGATTTTTTCGCGTCCCTCTTTTCCGGGGGATTTGTCCGGATGTCGGTCTATCGTCGGATGCATCGCCTCGCGAAATAATATTGGCGCGAGTTTGCCGCCGTGACTTATCGATTGTGATATATGTGCAACGTCGGGAAGATGGATTTCATATAAAGAGTGGTTTATGGGCCGGGGGAATATCAGAAAACAACTGGTTTCCCCCTGATAGAATGTTTGTTTGGTTATAAATTTGTTACGTGGAAAAACGACTTAACCGTTTACTTTCGGCCGAGAAACCGTAAACATTGCCCGAACTCTCGAAACAGTTAGTCTGAATTACTTTCAGGTGAAGATCCAATTCCAGATAACGTTCAATTGCGCTCAGCCAGTAAATATTCACTGTTTAAAAGTGGGATCTCGCACCAGTCGGCCCTATCGCCGTTCCGTTCTAGATATCGGACCACCTCCGGCAAAAATCGGCGTTCCACCTACAGACATTGGATTTATGCGTTTTCAATTGTCGATGTGACGTCGGGCCGCGCACACGGTTATCTTCGCCGGGGATTTCGCACTGACACTTATGGAATCAGCATAACTTTGCATGCCTGATAAGGACCTTCGCCGGATTATTCGATTTGCCATGCAAATGCTCCGGAATTTAATAATAAATGGCTGACACCGGGAATCTGTCGATTTGCAAATAACCCTCGGACGTTTCGCTGGTGGTGCGTAGACGAAATGTATCGTTAATCCACCCCCAATTCTTTAGAATACAAAACGAAATGTTAACTCGGTTGTCTACCTCTTGCATTATGCTAATGTGCCATCTCGTGCCAGTAAGTACATTTTCATGTCGGTACGTCAATATGTTATACGTTTTTAACAAATTATTCTGAATTTAAAAGATTGTCTCCCGAAACATGTAAATTTGCTAATAATTCTCGGTCGTTTTATTGGGGAAGCATAGATAAAATATATTTCTTTCACACCTAATTTTTTAAAATCCCAAACAAAATGTTAACAATAAATAAAACTCGTTGTGTTAATACAATTAAAATTCAAATATAAATTATGTTTTTAATGAACACTGTATGGAATTTTGGTTTTGACATACTACTGACACAGTTTAACGAATTATTGACATAAGCGTTAGTGCAGTTGTAGTGTATTTGTATGAGTTATGCAGGAAGTTAGATTCGTGATTTTTTCCTAGAGCATTCAGGGCCAACTTTGTGCAGCTCACAGAACACCCAAAAAGTACCAACCTACTAAAAATGTGAAACAACACTGGATGATAAATTGATTTGTAGTGTTTAAATTATTTATTAGATGTCAGCTTTACACATTAAAAAAAATAGCGGGAATAATTTCAAATTCAAATTAATTTGTATATAATTTCTGGATGTTATACAATAAAAGATAAGGAGCTTTTCTCGCGTTTCTACACTCGCGTTTTTACTATACACGGATTAAAAAAATGCGATTCAATTTCTGTATTCGCGACTAAAGATTTCTTTATTCGCGGATTTAAATCTGAACATTGGTACAATATCCTTTCTAAACGCACCGTGAAATGGACTAATAAAAAAGTAAAATATTCAAAGTAATTTTTATCCACTGTTAGACCCACTTTTAACAGGTACTATTTAAATTTTTTTAATTAGTCAGTGCAATAATCTTTAAAATACTATAAAAATTATGATTTTGATGTTTAATAAATGATTAAACATCGTGAATACTCAAACAAATTAAATAATTAAAACTACATCCAAAAGGGAATTAATTTTATGTTTTCAAATATCTCATCCTAATTCATTTGAATATTTTAATTATGTTTTTTGTTTCGCATTCACCATTTTTATAAGTGTTATTAAAAATGGCGAATGCGCCACCAATCCAATTTACTATTAAACGAATTCTAAGAATAAGTTGATTATATTAAAAGTAATTTAATTTTTCCGCTGTTAGATCCATTTTTAACAGGTACAATTTAATTTTTTTTTTAATTAATCAGTAAAATGACCTTTAAAATACTATAAAAATTATGATTTTGTTGTTTAGTAAATGTTTAAACATCGTGAATGCGCAAACAAATTGTATAATTACAACTACATCCAAAAGACAATTAATTTTATGTTTTCAAATATCTTATCCTAAATCATTTGAATATTTTAATTAAGTTTTTTGTTTCGCATTCACCATTTTTATAACTGTTGTTAAAAATGGCGAATGCGCCACCAATCCAATAATTATTTACTATTAAACGAATTCTAAGAATAAGTTGATTATATTAAAAGTAATTTATTTTATCCGCTGTTAGATCCATTTTTAATAGGTACTATTTAAATTTTTTTAATTAATCTGTAAAATAACCTTGAAAATACTATAAACATTATGATTTTGGCGTTTAATAAGTGTTTAAACATCGTGAATACGCAAACAAATTGTATAATTACAACTACATCCAAAAGACAATTAATTTTATGTTTTCAAATATCTTGTCCTAATTCATTCGAATATTTTAATTAAGTTTTTTGTTTCGCATCCACCATTTTTACAACTATTGTTAAAAATGGCGAATGCACAACTAATCAAATAATTATTACTATTAAACAAATTCTAAGAAGAAACACACACCTCAAATAAAACAATACTAAATTGTTTTTTATAATTGAAATATGTGGAGCCAGAATTATTTGTTTATATGCTTTCCATCTATGGCACCGATGCTCATTCAATGCATTTGCAACTGACTGTAAATAATCTCCTGATGTTAATAATCTGCAATGCAAAAATGTCTTGAAATCTCATATTGCCTATATAAAAATTTAGTTACTGAATTGTAATTAATTCTGATGGAATAGGTGTTCCCCTAAGTTTTTGTTGATGACTCTTTTACAAGATCCAACAGTTCATCAAATATTTTAACTGTCGTTCGGGTGTAATTAAAAAAGTAGTCCGGATCTTTGTTTTTTATCTCTGTGTAAAGATGGTAATAATCACTTTGTAGCCTTTTTCGACAATTAATTGGTCATACCCACAATCTCCGATTAACCTGGCTTTTCTTTCTTTGATTTTTTACACAAAGCAGTACCCCCAACAAAAGTAATAAACACATTCGCTTTTGAATATTATTTCTATCTATTTTTTCATCCATTTTTGGACACACACAGAATATTGTTGGAACACTATAATATTCTTGTTCAATTTGTTGTTTCGGTTGTCTAAGCATGTATAATTATAGTTAATTTTGGTTTGTTGGGTTTTCGCCATGGACATATATAGTTTGAAAAATTATATGTGCGCCCTCTTCAGATAATTTTATAAAAAAGAGTTTTTCCGTGTACGGCTCAACAGACCCATTTTTGGTTTTGTTTTATGTAAGAAAAGTGTAGCGATACTGTGGACTTTGCATTTCACCGGTGCTTTCCTTCGACGCGACAATATAAAAAAAATTTCAGGTTATGCAGAAAAGGCGGATCAAATAAATTCTTACGTACTTGTGCGAAATACAACATTTCATTGGTCGTTGTAAGATGGTGGTGGTGTATAGTTAAAAGCTCAGTAGATTTTGCACGATCCCTACTATACCGATCTGCACTAAGTCGGTACTGACGAAGAATCACTTTCTGCACAACTCAGATAAATACATCACAGCTGCACTATTGCTTATGTGAAAGTGTCGTAAGTAAAAATTATTGTTTCTGCTACAGGATAAATACACTACCACTGTACTAAGCTTATGTCAACGAGTCGTAAGTCAGATAATACATTTTGACATTCTGTGGTTTCAGAGAGTGAACAAGCTCAATTAGTGTATAGAAATTTCAATGTGATATAAAAGAAACGGAGATAAAAGTATAGAAGTCTATGTTGGACCAGAGGTGTATGTCAATGGTAAATATACTAAAATTAAATTAAATGTTAACTAGGTAATTTATTTTTAATATGAAAATATTACTAACTCGTATCAGTGAGTTTAATGCTCATTAAACTATGTGTAAATCTTGTATGATTATTTAAATGTTATTGATATTACCATGCAGTTGCTTGTAAATTTAATAATAAATTGTCGTTACTCTAAATCTATCATACGTAAAAGAAATGTAAGGTTAAGTCAATTCAAATGAACTGAGTTGTTCATCTTTTGTTTTATGCTAACATCGCCATCTCGTGTTAATGACCACAACTTTCATTAAAATATGTGTTAACATCGTTTGGTGATTTGATTATGTAAACGATTGAGATTTAATAATAAAAGGTTGTCACTCGAAATCGATCCGCAAATAATTATTGATGGTACATAGACAAAAAGTAATGTTAATCCACCAATTTTTGATGTGAATAAATGAATAAAAGAATAAGTTGATTATATTAAAAGTAATTTATTTTATCCGCTGTTAGATCCATTTTTAATAGGTACTATTTAAATTTTTTTAATTAATCAGTAAAATAACCTTGAAAATATTATAAAAATTATGATTTTAATGTTTAATAAATGTTTAAAAATCGTGAATACGCAAACAAATTGTATAATTACAACTACATCCAACAGACAATTAATTTTATGTTTTCACATATCTGATCCTAATTCATTTGAATATTTTAATTAATTTTTTTGTTCGCATCCACCATTTTTACCACTCTTGTTAAAATGGCGAATGCCCAACTAATCCAATAATTATTACTATTAGAAGAAACACACGCCTCAAATAAAACAATACTAAATTGTTTTTTATAATTGAAATATGTGGAGCCAGAATTATTTGTTTATATGCTTTCCATCTATGGCACCGATGCTCATTCAATGCATTTGCAACTGACTGTAAATAATCTCCTGATGTTAATAATTTGCATTGCAAAAATGTCTTGAAATCTCATATTGTCTATATAAAAATTTAGTTACTGAATTGTAATTAATTCTGCTGGAATAGGTGTTCCCCCAAGTTTTTGTTGATGACTCTTTTACAAGAGCCAACAGTTCATCAAATATTTTAACTGTCATTCGGGTGTAATTAAAAAAGTAGTCCGGATCTTTATTTTTTTATCTCTGTGTAAAGATGGTTAGGTTAGGTTAATAATCACTTTGTTGCCTTTTTCGACAATTAATTGGTCGTACCCACCATCTCCGATTAACCTGCCTTTTCTTTCTTTGATTTTTTATTTTCTTTACGACACAAGCAGTAGCCCCAACATAAGTAATAAACACATTCGCTTTTGAATATTATTTCTATCTATTTTTTCATTCTTTTTTGGTTACACACAGAATATTGTTGGAACACTATAATATTCTTGTTCAATTTGTTGTTTCGGTTGTCTATGCATGTATAATTATAGTTAATTTTGGTTTGTTGGGTTTTCGCCATGGACATATATAGTTTGTGCGCCCTCTTCAGACAACTTTATAAAAAAGAGAAAGTTTTTCCGTGTACGACTCAACAGACCCTATTTTGGTTTTGTTTTATATAAGAAAGGTGTAGCGATACTGTGGACATTGCATTTCACCGGTGCTTTCCTTCGACGCGACAATATAAAGAAAATTTCAGGTTATACAGAAAAGGCGGATCAAATAAATTCTTACCTACTTATGCGAAATACATTTCATTGGTTGCTGTAAGATGGTGGTGGTGTATAGTTAAAAGCTCAGTAGATTTTGCACGATCCCTACTATACCGATCTGCACTAAGTCGGCACTGACGAAGAATCACTTTCTGCTCAACTCAGACAAATACATCACAGCTGCACTATTGCTTATGTGAAAGTGTCGTAAGTAAAAATTATTGTTTCTGCTACAGGATAAACACACTACCACTGTACTAAGCTTATGTCAACGAGTCGTAAATCAGATAATACATTTTGACATTCTGTGGTTTCAGAGAGTGAACAACTCAGTTAGTGTATAGAAATTTCAATGTGATATAAAAGAAACGGAGATAAAAGTATAGAAGTCTATGTTGGACCAGAGGTGTATGTCAATGGTAAATATACTAAATTATTTAAAACTAATTTATTTCTAATATGAAAATATTACTAACTCGTACCAGTGAATTTAATGTTCATTAAACTATGTATTAATCTTGTATTGTTTAAATATTATTGATATTACCATGCAATTGCTTGTAAATTTAATAATAAATTGTCGTTACCCGAAATCTATCGTAAGTAAGAGAAATGTAAGGTTAAGTCAATTCAAATGAACTGAGTTGTCCATCTTTTGTATTATGCTGACATCGCCATCTCGTTTGGTAATTTGATTATATAAATGGTTGGAATTTAATAATAAATGGTTATCACCGGAAATCGATTCGTAAATAATTATTGATGGTACATAGACAAAAAGTAATGTTTATTAATCAATTTCTGTAGTGAAAAATTCTTTAGCGGCGTTGGGTACTTTTTGCATCCACCATTTTTACAACTGTTGTTAAAAATGGCGAATGTACAACTAATCCAATAATTAGTTACTATTAAACAAATTCTAAGAATAAGTTGATTATATTAAGAGTAATTTATTTTATCCACTGTTAGATCCATTTTCCACAGGTCCTATTTAAATATTTTTAATTAATCAGTAAAGTAACCTTTAAAATACTATAAAAATTATGATTTTGATGTAAAAAAGTAGTCCGGATCTTTATTTTTTATCTCTTTGTAAAGATGGTAATAATCACTTTGTTGTCTTTTTCGACAATTAATTGGTCGTACCCACCATCTCCGATTAACCTGCCTTTTCTTTCTTTGATTTTTTATTTTCTTTACGACACAAGCAGTAGCCCCAACAAAAGTAATAAACACATTCGCTTTTGAATATTATTTCTATCTATTTTTTCATCCATTTTTGGTCACACACAGAATATTGTTGGAACACTATAATATTCTTGTTCAATTTGTTGTTTCGGTTGTCTATGCATGTATAATTATAGTTAATTTTGGTTTGTTGGGTTTTCGCCATGGACATATATAGTTTGTGCGCCCTCTTCAGACAACTTTATAAAAAAGAGAAAGTTTTTCCGTGTACGACTCAACAGACCCTATTTTGGTTTTGTTTTATATAAGAAAGGTGTAGCGATACTGTGGACATTGCATTTCACCGGTGCTTTCCTTCGACGCGACAATATAAAGAAAATTTCAGGTTATACAGAAAAGGCGGATCAAATAAATTCTTACGTACTTATGCGAAATACATTTCATTGGTTGCTGTAAGATGGTGGTAGTGTATAGTTAAAAACCCAGTAGATTTTGCACGATCGCTACTATACCGATCTGCACTAAGTCGGTACTGACGAAGAATCACTTTCTGCACAACTCAGACAAATACATCATAGCTGCACTATTGCTTATGTGAAAGTGTCGTAAGTAAAAATTATTGTTTCTGCTACAGGATAAATACACTACCACTGTACTAAGCTTATGTCAACGAGTCGTAAGTCAGATAATACATTTTGACATTCTGTGGTTTCAGAGAGTGAACAAGCTCAGTTAGTGTATAGAAATTTCAATGTGATATAAAAGAAACGGAGATAAAAGTATAGAAGTTTATGTTGGACCAGAGGTGTATGTCACTGGTAAATATACTAAATTATTTAAAACTAATTTATTTCTAATATGAAAATATTACTAACTCGTACCAGTGAATTTAATGTTCATTAAACTATGTATTAATCTTGTATTGTTTAAATATTATTGATATTACCGTGCAATTGCTTGTAAATTTAATAATAAATTGTCATTACCCGAAATCTTTCGTACGTAAGAGAAATGTAAGGTTAAGTCAATTCAAATGAACTGAGTTGTCCATCTTTTGTATTATGCTAACAACGCCATCTCGTGTTAGTCAACACAACTTTCATTAAGATATGTGTTAACCTCGTTTGGTAATTTGATTATGTAAATGGTTGGAATTTAATAATAAAAGGTTGTCACTCGAAATCGATTCGCAAATAATTATTGATGGTACATAGACAAAAAGTAATGTTTATCAACCAATTTCTGTAGTGAAAAATTCTTTAACGGCGTTGGGTACTTTTTGGTAGGGGAAAATCTTATGGGTTCGCGTCTCCGGCATGCTCATGTGTCGCGCACGCGCAGTGAACTGTGCGCCTTAGACACTTTTTGGATAGGTGAAATCTCGTGCGTTCGCGTCACCGACATGCTTATACCAGTATGTCTGTAGCTATACAGCTGACGTATAGTGCTGTGTATATCTTATAAGTGAAATTGAATGGATTTAGTGAACAATTCAATATTTATATACTGTGCATTGTTGGAATAGTGTTTTTGTTTGATCATTATTTGAAGGGCCATGTCCAATGATTGAAAACTCAGTACTACCAAATATATAACGACAATCGCCATTTTTAAGCGATACTTAGATAAATTTGAATCAAACATTTTCATTTCTTAGTTTAGTTACCTATTGTATCATTTTTAGAACGAAATGAAATAATTGAAATTACAAAATTAATGATGACAATGATGCAAACAATTAAAATAATAACAATTAAAATAATTAAATAAAAAATTGAATAAAAAATCAAGTATATTGAAATTCAAGTAAATACAAATACTATCCATAAATAATATGATTGAATATTAATTGTTATTTCAGTTGAATTATATTTATATTTTGTTATGATCTTGTACAGCCCATAATATATTTGTCAATAGACGTGGAAACCAGATTAATGTTATTAATTTTAATTCAAAAATTATGAAATTTCAAATTTTAATAATAAAAGTTCTAATTCTTTACTTCTATCGGCAGTCTCTATAATTGCCAATTTTAATTGTTTTTAAATATAAAACATATTGTTAATTTAGTTATCCATTTCTTGTTTATGAAAATATTGTCACCTTGCGCCATCAAACGAAACTTTCATTCAAATGTGTGTCCTTTGTATAATCATTTCGATATTATTAATATTGTTTTATATATTTGATATCATTTGTGGAACCTCTTGAAATCGATATTTGTAACGAAAAGCTTTGCCATTTGGAACAGTGATTTATCCGGAAAATAAGTTCGGGAGTGAAATAAAAACGTCTCTTACTCTAAGCGCATTTGTCATATTGAATTACAGATTTCATTTTTAAATTTACAATTCCACGGAACAAAAACAAGACAGTTGATCAGTGCAATAAAATACGAAATAAAAATGCGGGAAAATTTTCGTGTTACTCCTTAGACAACCACCACAAATAAAAACGAAATTGAATCAATAATACGTTTCCATCTCTCCTATAGAACCAAGATCCTAGTGCGGCAAGTACCGAAACACACAAAGCGAAGAAATTATAATTGAAATTGCCCCAAACTTGCGGCACAGCAAATGCAACTCGCCAAAAAAGAAAAATCCCCAACTCCTCATTTTGTTCGCCGGTTGTTAATTAACCAACTTATCGCCAAGTTGGGCGGAAGCGAACGTTTGTCTAACTTATGATAATAAAAAGACAATCCAGCAGTCTGGAATCGGGACGGGGGCACAATCAGAAATTGTCAATAACTAATTTAATGAAGCGACGTCCCGGACAAGTTCTGTATAAATAATAAAACGAGCCAAGACGAGCCCCAATTAACCATCGAATTTTTGACGAGGCCGCTGCCAGAAACAGTTTCGGACGGATTAAAACTTTGATTAATTTCGCGGGACTTAAAAAACAATCTGTTTTGCAGTAATTAAATATAACTCTTTTCGTTTAATAACTGCGGTAAATTTATGATCATGCTCCGGCCCGTTTAGTTTTTCCTTCGGCACGATATTGTAAAGTCAATATTTATTTAGGTTAATAAATGTAGGATGTGGGAATGGTGCAGTTAATGAAGTTAAACGACTTTCTTGTGGTTGCCTGCGGCATTATGACTCCAATCACATTCAATTAGCCGCAAGAAGTGATGAAGCGCCCGCCGAAGATAAGGATATGCAGGGCTGTTTTGTAACTGGGCCAAACTAACTTCGAATTTCTTGCCCTTATCGGATAAAAACAAGATAGAACGATATATTAACCCGGGATTACAAGTCGAAAAAACCCACGATACGCCCCCGTAAAAATGTACGTGCAAATATACAGCGGTTGTTATTGTGTAAGAGGGTATTTTGGGGTAAATCTCCGGTTGTAAATTCGCCGGGCGATATAGAGCAAGACATGTGGAAAATCGCGCTTATCTTATCTTCGACACTCCGCTTTCTCGGTCTTTCAATTATGAACTCACCCCTCCGGGCCCGTACACTGTCGTATTTACGGAAAATATTAATTAAAGATCATGTGGATTGATGCTGCTGCGTGCATTGTGTCGGGGGATGATTGCGAGCGGGTTTAAATTGTTTACAAATTTCGAAAGGATGAAATTAATGTAAGGAAATTGTTTCTCTATCTTCGTAATGAGAATGGAGTGTTGAACGACAGTATTAAAAGATTATTGAGTTATTTTAGGCCGGCGAGATAAACTTGGAAGAGGGCCTGGAATATTGTTAGGAACTGTAACGAAATTTATCGTAACTCATTATTATTCCTGCCGTGTAAAACACGGTGAGGGACAAGTCCCCGGGTGTTTTTAATGACAATTTGCACGTTTTTATTAGTCACAGATAATTTAGCATAACAACGAGAACAAAATCAATAATGTGGACAGCATTTAATTTTTATTTACCACAAAACCATTTACAAATCACAATGTGTCAGTGTCCCCGACCACTTAATGATTAAATCGCCGAACAGATTTGGACTAAATAAAATCAGGGGCGTAATGGAAAAAGTTGTAACGGCCGCCCGATGATCACTGGATGTCCCATATCCGCATCCGAAACTCCGAGCCGTCTCGAACGGCGTGCATAAAGAGAAAAGAATATAAAAATACTTTTTCGACTTTCTGACTATCTGCCACTTAATCTCATATCTGATATACGAATGGACTGGGAAACAAGCAGGCAGAAAACACGGAAAAGAATATGAAACTAAACAAATCAACGGAAACTTTATGCGACGTGAAGTTGTGAGTGTGTGTGTTGGTTTTTTTTTAGTCGTCCACGGGAACTGTAATCGTGCCCCCATAAAATATATTCACTTACTTGGAACAACTTCTTCAATCTTCGAAAGTATTATGTACATGAGCATCGGGCGCTTTTAGATGTGAGAAAATGTTCCATAGTCATGCATATTTAAAAAGTGTTCGGCGTGTCTGGGACGCGACACAGACACACGATCTCCTCACTGGATTCACTTCAGCATCTTCGTAACACCTCTTATGCATCGCATACGCTTAGATTATTTATCGCCTCTTGATCTAATTCCCTTTTTGCATTATTTATACCGTTTGCATACTGATTTTATATCTCACATGTGGACTGTGTTGCCTACATTTTGCATACGTTAAGTGTTGCCATCTCGTTTTACACTGGCGGAAATTGCCAATGCATAACGGTTTGACAACAAACCGTGACGTTTTCGAATAATGCCACCATAAATATTTGCCTAGATGCACTTCCTTATTGCATTTTTTATAGATTTTTCATCTTACCTGCAAACTGGCTCAGCTATGTATTGCATAAATTAGATAAAGCCTTCCTGCGAAAAACAAATAGCAATTATAAAACGGTTTAATTTCGACAACAAACCGTTATAAAATAAAAAACGAAGCTGCAATAACATTGTACAGTAAATGCACTTTTTGCATGTAGTTATTAAATTATTATTTTAAGCTTGATAATATTTTCCGTATTTTCCAGGTTACTGGGAAATAATTTATTAAATCCGCAACTGTTTTTAGCGCTGCAGAGAGCTTCGTAACGCATTTAATATGCAGAATTTGTACATCAAGTAAATTGCAAATATCCAATTTAGGTGGCTAAGAATGAACGTTATTATTGAGGTTGGTTCTGAACCACTCTTGAATGTTTCATATTTTTAGATTAAATATTAATTTTTCATTAAGTTGAAATAATTTTATAAATATAAACATGTCACAACATAAAATGTAATACAAGAATCATGCAGTTGCGAGCTATTATAATTCTCTAACATATGTAGCCTGGTTAAGTTTAATTTTAATTATTATCGTGGCTTAATTTGAAACATTATTAATGAGTTTTTGATGTTTAGATTATACATAATTAATAATAGGTAATGTAAAAAGTAATTAATGTTTTAGGTTTATATTTTATTTAGATAAATTAAAACTTTACCACCGAAGATAGATAGATTTCAAATATTTCTACCTATATTATTTATTTTTGGCATTGTTTAATTTTTTTCGCAATAAAGGGTTTAAATCAGAAAAAAATAATTAATAATAAGATTTTTATATATTACATTAATGTAGTAAAATATAAGAAAATATTTAAAAAAAAATAATTAATATAATTTATTTTTGAATGATTATAATTATAACATAAATAATCTCATAATTAAAGTATAATCTTAAGGCAATGCAATTGTTTACCTAATACTAATTATTTCCAAGGATTGAATCGGAACATTTAAATTTTATGAATTCAATTAACGACTTTATTATTTTTAATTTTATTATTTATTTTTGATTTCTAAGCTAAGATAACTATTTTATTATCAATAAAAATTGTTTACTTTAATTTGATAAACTTAATAATAATTTTAATGTTATTATATTTAATTTTGCATTTTTCAATGATAATATAAGCTTATTATCTTAATTTGTGCACATTTCAAATTGACTATTTATTTATTAATGTTTACTTTAATTTGATAAACTTAATAATAATTTTAATGTTATTATATTTAATTTTGCATTTTTCAATGATAATATAAGCTTATTATCTTAATTTGTGCACATTTCAAATTGACTATTTATTTATTAATGTTTTGAGCATAATTTCTTAAATTTAAATTAATTTAAATTTCATAAAAATTAATATTTTAATTTTTAAGCTTAATATTTTTAAAAATGTAAATTTAAATTAACAATTTTAATGTTTTTATTTCTAATATATTTAGATCAATTTTTAAAATTTTATAAATTAAAAATAATAATTTTAATTTTCATATCTAATATTTTATGTTAACTGTTTTATTATTATTTTAATTTAGTTTTTCTAGTATTTTTAGGGCAATTTTTAAAATTAAAATAATAATTCCAATTTATTTTTATTATTAATTTATTATTTTGTAAATTTTATAAATTTGAAGTAAGTTTAATTTTATTTAGTGTTTTAATATTTTAAATTTGTAGATTCAAATAAACAGTTAATTAAATTATTTATTTATTTTTCAGTATTTAAGGTTTTTTTTTTAAATTTAATTGGTTATTTTTAATTTTTAAGCTTCATTCAACTTATTTTAAATTGTGTAAATTTAAAACAATAATTTTATTTTTTATTTCTAATATTTTAAGTTAAATTCTTTAAATTTTGTAAATATAAAATAATTTTAATTTTTATGAATTTAAATAATTTTAATTATCTTAACTCTTAATAAAAAAAATTAATCTTATATTTTACAATTTTTTATCTTAAGTCTTATTAATTTAAAATAATAGTTTTAATTTTTGAAGTTTAAAATTTTAACTGTTTTATTTATATTTTAATTTAGTTTACTTTTATTTTTTAAGTTTTTCAAATTCAAAATAATAATTTTAATTTTATTAAATTTAATATTTTAATTTTTAAACTTAATATTTTTAAAAATATAAATTTAAATTAACAATTTTAATGTTTTATTTAATTAAGCTTTTATTCTTATTAAATTTAATTCTTTGTTTTAATTTTTTTATTCCTAATTTATTTACGCAAATTTTTAAAATTTTATAAATTTAAAATAATTTTAATATTTTAAATTTTATATATTTAAATTAATGGTTTTATTATTATTTTAATTTAGATTTTTAAATAATAAATTTAAAATAATTTTAATTTTTTAAATTTAATATTTTTAATTTTATATATTTAACTGTTTTATTATAATTTTAATTTAATTTGTAAAGTTTTATATTTTTAGTTGCTTAAATGTAAAATGAAATATTTTTTATATTTCTAATATTTTTATTATATTTATATTTAAAATAATAATTTTTTTTCAGTATAATGTTTTAGGCTCAAGTTCATAAATTTGAAATAATTTTAATTTTATTTAGTGTTTTAATATTTTAAATTTACAGATTCAAATTAACAGTTTAATCAAATTTTTTATTTTTCAGTATTTAAACTTAATTTTTAAATTTAATTCAACTTATTTTAAATTGTGTAATTTTAAAACAATAATTTTATTTTTATTTCTAATATTTTAAATTAAATTTTTTAAATTTTGTAAATATAAAATAATAATTTTAATTTTTATGAATTTAAATAAACAATTTTAATCATCCCAACACTTAATGTAAAATTAATCTTAAATTTTACAATTTTTAAAATATCTTTTCCAAAACGATAATATAATATCCTTTTTAATGTAATAAAATTTACATCATAATCATATTCTGTGATTTATTTAAAATTTTTTGACGAGTATTTTAGATTTTTATTATTTTGCATAAGTAATATCTCGCAGTCTTTTGTTGAAGAATAAAAATAATCAAGTTTAGGTGAAACTCCGAATCGGTGGCGGAGATCAGATGGGTTTTTGCGTGCACTTTTTCCGTTCCGTGCTTGAATACAATCACTCGAACGGTCCATTACATGGGCCCCTAACAATGGGGACAGGATCCGCCGGCGCGGGACGATTGAAACGGCGGCTCCTGCATTAGTCGAATAATACCGTTTTAATAAAGTATCATTAATTAAAGCCGACAATTGTATACATTTTGTTTTCACGTTGCAAAAATGCTCTTTTATTATTATATAAATTTTTTTTTATTCGCAGCTCCCGGTTGGCGGGAACGTGATGAATTTGCCGGCGGCGATAAAGTGACAGTCAATTATTTAAAGCTGCTTTTCATCTCGTACAACAATCGCGTCCGTAGCTGCGTGGGGGCCGCTAAACAGTCTGAAATGTCTGCGAGAATTATACGTATTATGCGCCGCTGTTTTTGTTTGGCATTATGAAATTATGCCGGAATCAAAGTCGGTGGGGGCCTTTTCCCGACGACTGCGACGACTGTAAATAACTCGGCCCTTTGAATATTACGAATTTCGGCGGCGCGTTCGACTCCCCGTCCCGTTTATTGCCACGTAAAACAACCGGGATTGATGTTGTTTTTTTCCCCTTTACGGGCGTTCGTTTCGTCAACATTCGCCGTTTCCATGTGCAAAGACAAAATAAATAAACGCCGTATTTTTGTTTCAGACACAAAGGACGTTGTATTCGTCATACTAAGCCAGGAAAACAGATATCATTTACGACTCGCCGAAAACTTGAAGCAAGACATTCATAAGCAGGCGGAGCGCATCTCCAAGGTAAGTTGTGAGCAAGGATTAGCACTAAGTCTGCCGAAACTTTCGGTTAATTATTATTTTGCCCGGTTTACATATTTTTCACTGCAATCGGATTAAACAGCCCCGTTTTAATCCGGGCCTGTACCATTTCGAATCGACCGGATTTTATGTTTAAAAAAATTCATTAAAAACTATTTAAAAAATGTGTGGTATATTATCAGTCTGAGAATTATTTTGGTACAAAAATTATCACTAATCAATTACTTATGCCATTATATTTTTAGGTGTGCATGAACACATATACCCCAGAGGTATATGTAAAGTGAAATCAAAGAATTTTATTATTGCATTTCTTGATTAAACTACTAATATGTCTGATTCCGGGTGGCAGGAAGAATCTGATTTGTCAGATTCCTCACAACCTGAGCCGTTTTATGCAGAACCCCCACATCCAATCGTTTTACGTCCAAGCGTGCCAAATTCAGACTCGTCTGATTCAGAATTATCGGACACCGATTCGTCAGACTTGTCATTTTTAGACGAACCAATTTTAGATATGCCAGTAATTACACATGGTGTAGGCGTGTCATATATGGAGGTGGACGAGGCAGACTTAATATATTTTGACCCGTCAGATATAGAGTCGGTAGATTCAGACTCCCCCCCACATATAGTTCCATCAGACTCAGTCTCTTCATCAGAAGATGAGTCTGACACGATGGAGGTCCCGACGAATTAAAGAATTAAGACTGATTAGAACGTATGAAAAAGTAGAGAAAAAAATATATTATAAATTATAAATGAAAAATAATACATTTTAAAATTAGTTTTTTTTTTTTGTTGTAAACAATGTATTTAATTTCTCCTTTTCCATTTCGGATTGACATAGTTTTATATTTAAAATTATTTGTTAAAAATTTGTTTCTGTATGTAAATCTTTGGATAGAAATATAATATTTTGGATAGAAAGGCCTAACAAAAAATAGTGTATTATGAATAATAAATAAAAATAAATTTTAAACCTAGTTTTTTTTTTGGTAAAAAATGTACATAATCTTGTCCTGTTCCATTTTGAATTGGTTCTGGTTTTAGTCATCAGACTTTTTAGACGAACCAATTTTAGATATGTCACGAATTATACATGGTGTAGGCGTGTCATAGACTCATCATATTGCCTCACCAAACTCCAAAGAGAATAGAAGAATTTACGTCGTTTAGAAATATGAAATATTGAAAGATAACGCTTATTTTCCAAAGATTAAGGAGAAATTGGGATAATCCAAGAAAAAGAAAAATGTATTATGAATAATAAATAAAAAATATATATATTTAAAAAGTAGTTTCTATTGTAAAAATGTACATATGGTAATCTGGTCCATTTCGAATTGACCTGGTTTTAAAATATTCATAAAATAATATTAATGACACAGGTGTCTTAAACGTTTCGTCGTCATATTTCGTCGTCACTCGACATATATGAACCTATTTAATCATGATATTTAGAGTACCGAATTGTACACTCCTCAGATTTTAACTTTAGATCAATCTAGAAAAATACTAGTTTCATCAAATTTAGACTTATTATCAGAGGATGAGACAGACAACACTAGTTTGGATCTCCAGGAAGAAAAGAATAATTCAAAGAACAAAGAAATGTATTATTAATAATGATTAAAGATTAATAATCAAATTTAGTTTCGTCAAATTCAGACTCGTCATATTTAAACTTTTATTATTTAGACACTACATTTAGAGCAACCAACTGTGTAATTGTCAATTTTAAGCTTAACATATTCAATAAATGCTGCTATGTATTTTAATCAGTATGAATTTAATCGTATGGATTTTAATCCTGTAGATTTTAATTGTATGGAAATTGATCGTACGGATTTTGATAGTATGGAAAATGATCGTATGGATTTTGATCGATGGAAAATGGTCGTATGGATTTTGATCATATGGAAAATGATCGTATGGATTTTGATCGTATGGGAATGACCGTATGAATTTTGATCGATGGAAAATGATCATATGTATTTTGATCGTACGGATTTTTATTGTATGGAAAATGATCGTATGGAATTAGGTCACGTTTTTAGTAAATTTTTACGTTTTTCATAACATCGTTATATTAAAGTATGGCTCAGAATTTACTACTCATACGGGAAATTTTCTTCGAAGCTAAATTGTTCGAGAGAACCGAAATTTCTTCTCGTATTGTACACTCGTCAGATTTTACCTTTGAAATAATTAAGAAAAGAGAAAAGTATTATAAATAACGATTAAAGATTAATAATCAAATTTAGTTTCGTCAAATTCAGACTCGTCATATTTAAACCTGTATTAATTATACTCTACATTTAGAGCCACCAATTGTATAATTGTCAATTTTAAGCTTGACTTCGTATTCAATTTTATAACTCAACCGGAATTGATCGTTCCGTTCCAAATTGAATAAACCTCCAGTATTTCATTGAAAATTTGGCGGATGCGCCACTTCATAGTCGCGAACAGTTCAACGAAGTAATTAAATAAATGTGACGAAGTAAACGAGTTGTTTCGACGCGGCAATTAATGTAATGGCAGTTCAATGATTTTCTTGCTTGCAGTTCGATTCAACTCTCGACCAGTTTTATTATTGGCTGGTTTTCGTAAAAATGTTTAATTAATGGTTGAATTTTAAGGGGACGTTTAGAATTGTTACAGTTACGTTAAGTTAAGTGGTATAAAGTTGCAGGCGACATGTGACGTCTCATACGCGAGTTGCTAAGTATAATGGAGCGTAAAGGTTGTATAATGATAGTAGGGTTAAGGTATTGAAATTTTAATATGACATTGCGTCTTGGTATTCGACACGAGGTAATTACCCAATAAAGATCTACAAAGTATACATTTAGTGTTTTTACAGTGCTCTTAAATTATTTTGTAGCTAGGTCATTAACTAGAGAATAAACAAATTGTAAATTTTAATACCACAGAATAATTATTGACTTTGAATCATCAATACTCGAATGTGTATTGCCATTTTATTTAATAGTATTATACTTTCAATAAAAATTGATGTATGTGTAGTGTAAAATAAGAAAATGTATATGTTAACATGATAGTTAAACATCATCATCAAAACATCATATTTTTGTTTTACCATAAAGTATTTTGAAAGTGAAAGATTGTAAATTATATTTTGCTTATTTTATTTAGTAGTATTCTACATTCAATAAAGTCATATTTAGAATCGTCAATTATACATTCTTCATTTTTAAGCTTGTCAAATTCAAACTTGTCCTCATATTCAGATTAGTCATATTTACACTCGTCCATTTTAAACTTGTAATATTCAGTATTACTAATTTCAAAAGCATCAATTACCAATAAAGATCTTCAATTTATACATTTATATAAATGTAATAGATGTTCAAAATAATTTTAAAGCTGCTAAAAACTAACAAAGCATAGAAAGAAGAATAAAAAAAAGTTGGCCGATATAGTCTGCCGATAGAAGTGAAAACTTAGAACTTTCAGTATTAAAATTTGAAATTTCTTAATGTTTGAATTAAATTTATCAACATCAATCTGGTTTTCACATCTATTGACACTTCGAACAATAGATGCACGCATGTTTATATGGTTTTTTAATATTTAAATATATTACGATCTGTACATGGTCATGACAAAATATAAATACAATTTAATGGAAATAACAATTAATATACAATCATATTATTTATGGATAGTATTTGTATTTAATTAAATTTCAATGTACTTGATTTTTAACAGTATTTTAATTGTTTGCATCATTACCATAATTAATTTCAACAATACTTAGACTTTTTGTACTTTCAATTATTTCATTTTGTTCTAAACAAGATACAATAGGCTTATGGTAACTAAAGTAAGAAATGAAAATGTTTGATTCAAATTTATCTAAGTATCGCGTAAAAGCGGCATCGATTGTCGTTTTATGTTTTGTAGTATTGAGTTTTTGGTCATTTGACATATTTAAATTATTTTTTCGCTAAATCCATTTAATTTTACTTATAAGATATACACAGCACTATACGTCAACTATGTAGATACAGATATACTGGTATAAGCATATCGGTGACGCGAACATATGAGATTTCACCCATCCAAAAAGTGTCTAAGGTGCACACCACACTGCGCGTGCGCCAGTCATGAGCATGTCAGTGACGCGAATGCATAATATTTCTCTGCTAAAAAGTGCCCAACGCGGCTAAAGAAGTTTTCACAGAGGTTTATGTGCAGTTTACAAACTTTTGTTGACGGTATAAAAAACAAGTATGTTTTACTTTTGCTTAATAAACATCCCTCCTTCGATTGTAATTGGAACCAAAATATGTACAACCGTTCATTTGATTTCAATACTGATCTTGAACGATTACTTGGGAAATTTACCTTCTAAACTTACCCCCACTATATTTGGTATATATATATATATATATATATATATATATATATATATATATATATATATATATATATATATATGTATATATCACTTTTCGACAGGATTGGTCTCATTAGTAACAGATGGTAAGAGAATTGGGCGCTGATTTTTTCCTACATCACATCAGAAATAAAGATGATCCTGAAAATTTCGAATATTTCTATATAGATTTTTCTTTCAGAGGCCATTCTCCTCTATGAACCCTCCACTTTCAAAACAGTAATAAATATTAGCGTCAAACTCATTTCCGGCTTAGCTGGAGGCCTTTAACGAAACCACTGCATTAGTAAAATTTTACCTGATTTCAAAATGCTCTCAAATGTACAGCTGTAACTCACCCTTTAGTTCCGGGATTTTATTCTTAAGGTCTAGTTTTCGGGTACCTCTTCAAACGCCGGCAGACACATAGTTTGTTGGTCTAGTAAGCGAGGTTACCAGTCAAATCAACAATTTTTTTCTTTTCTCTGAATTTATTAACGTAAGAAGGACGAGCATGTCGGTGACGCGAACCCATAAGATTATCCCGTATCAAAGAGTGCCCAACGCGACTAAAGAAGTTTTCACTTCAAAAATTGTAAATATTAACATGATAGTTACACATAATCATGAATATTCTTGTTTTACAATAAATTAATTTTTAGATCCCTCAAAATTATGGGTGACTAGTAAAATTTAGATTCCACATTTGAATTAAGCACATTTAGACTAATCACATTTGTACTTTGCACTTTATTTAGACTTGTTACATGTAGACTCATCATATTCAAATTTATATAAATAAATTACCAACAAAGATCCCCAAAATATACATTGTGCTTTTAAATTATTTTGTAGTTAACAAATTAACTGGAGAACACACAAATTGTAAATATTAATTCGACAGAAAAACAAAATCATGATTATTCGTGTTTTACCATAAATTATTCATTATTCCAGAGACTGTAAATTACGTTTTGCGTGTTTTATTTAATAGTGTTCGACTTTCAATAACAATTATCGGTTGTGTATGTGCGGCGGAATCGAAACAGTGTGTAATTTATTTAAAATTACCATTTAAATTGTTACGTTGCATCATGAGAAATTTATTTAGGCCTGGATGTGCGAACTGTTGGTAAAATAATTCACGTCTCCCCACTCTTAGGAATAATTAAACCAGACAACAGGAAATCTAAATTACTCGGTACGTAGACGTGCCGGATTGACGTTCGGTTTAATTGAAATGGAACTGGGTCCCGCGTTTTTTTTTTCCTCCCCCCATCCCATACCGATTTAATGGTAAAAATCTCTTACGGAATGTGCATGTCTCAA
Organism: Aethina tumida; assembly: GCF_024364675.1. NCBI lineage: Eukaryota > Metazoa > Arthropoda > Insecta > Coleoptera > Nitidulidae > Aethina > Aethina tumida. Next base: position 16,915,389 of record NC_065439.1, read on the forward strand.
GCAAAAATAAAAACCGCCGGCGGCGAAACGGCCGAATGTGTCCCGAAATAATTATGGGGGTGGGGGGGTGTTTTTGTAACCGGCCCGCCGTTTGTCTGGTAAGTGGGGCTTTAATTGCAACAGAAGGAAAAGTCATTTCCGAAATGCCTCTGGTACATTACATGCCTGCGGCCCGGAGATATTTCCACTCTTTATTGTTTCGCCGGCTTCCAGCCAACGGGGAGAATTATAACTGTGAATTTTTAAAACTATGCCGAAGCCGTAACACACAATTAAGCCGACCGCACCGCATAAAACCCTCCGTAACTGGGAGCACGTCGCAAAAAAATTCGAAAACTTCCAAACACCCGTACTTCCATCCTAGTTAGCATTATCCGGAACGGCGATGGAGGGAAAATCAAGTGGTGGAGCCGTTTGTTCTCGGCGCGGACGCCGATCGGGGTTTAGATAGGGCCCGTCGGAGCAAGAACTAGTTTATTTAGAGGAAATTATACGTCTGACTACGGCGATTTCCAATACCCAGTCGGCGACAGTCAGGAGGTCCATAACGTAGCGGCCGTGATTTATACGATGCAACAGCCCCGCTAAGAGGCTCGCAACCTTTCTACGGCTTATTTTCCCCGATGCCGGTGCATAATAAGCCCCACGGAAAGCCCATTTTCCGCACAAACGGCAACAAAGCGGGATTATGCGCCCGGAAAAAAAAAATGCATCCCCCGTTTTTCACGTGCAGTTAATTACGCGTGCATTTTTTACGTTACATCTACGGTTTGCGTTGTTTTTGGTGCAACCGGCAACATATTTCTTCATTAATCCGGTCGATGCGTTAAACCAGTCTGCGCCGTTAAATTGGATGGAAAGTTTCCTTTAAATATGATGAATGCAGCCGAGATTTCCTCGCTGATAAATTAACCTTAATGAATTATGAAATTGATGTTCATTTGTAAGAAATGCTGTGTTTTCAGATTTAATAAATATTTGTATTAAATAAGTTTGGAGCAATCACCGTTTACATTTTCTTATCTACAATCTTCCGGTTAGTGTTAGTTTTCCAAGCAATTAGAAAATAGTTTAAAACTACAGTTTAAAAACACATGATGTCTTTTCACAGCATTTCCACAAAAATGGAAATACTTACATAAATGGATATAAATGAATTACAAAAACTGGAATAATACCCAAAAATTATTCAATTAAAAATTATATATGAAATATTTGTACATATAAAAATAATTTTAACAATTTTATCGTGTAATTTGAGAGAAAAATTTGAATATTTATAAAAATAGAGAAATGGGATAAAAAATTGGGATAATAAATAAATTTTATCTAATTTTAAAAGAAGCTTTTTATTATAAAAAATATGCATACAATATTCATTCTTATAAAAACCATTTTAAGAATTGTATGAATATGTCACATATAATTTAAATAAAAACTCAAAAAATTGTTTAATTAAATATCACCAAATTTATCAGATCAGAGAAAAATAGAATATTTGAACAAATGAGGAAATTTATTATAAAAACTGGAATGATTCATACATACAATATTCATTCTTATAAAAACCATTTAAAGAATTGTTGAATGTTTCACATATATCGTAATTTAAATTAAAACTCAAAAATATTGTAGTAACATACAAATATTCTATTCTTCATTGTTTAGTGAAGATCAGAATATTTGTAGAAATGGAGAAATGTATTAAAAATTATCTAATTTTAAAAGAAGCCTTCGATTGTAAAAATACTTCATTGTTGAGTGACTTACACTTACTTTTACAACACCTAATAAAATGTCAAGATGGGTCAAGAAAATTCTACCCTTCTGTTACTTTATGTAATTTGCACATTGTAAATTTATCTAATCTAATCTAATGTAATATTTAGAATTTAACGTTTAAAAACTTAAGTGTTTAATTTGGAAAATCTTTCTTTATGTGACAAAAATTATTCAATTAAAAAATATATATACAATATTTATACATATAAAAACAATTTTAACAATTGTATATATGTTTCACATATAATTTTAATATAAATTCAAACCAAATTATTAAATTATAGTGTAACTGAATAATTTTGAAAGAAAAATTTGAATATTTATAACAACAGAGAAATGGATTAAAAAATTGGAATAATAAATAAAATTGATCTAATTTTAAAAGAAGCAATATTCATTCTTATAAAAACAATTTTAAGAATTGTATGAATATTTCACATATAATTTAAATGAAAACTCAAAAAATTGTTTAATTAAATAATACAGATATTTTGTTCTTCGTGATGTTTAGTGAAAATCAAAAAATAATAAAAATATTTGAAGAAATAGAAACATGTATTAAAAAACTGGAATAATTAATAAAAATTATCAAATATTAAAAGAAGGAATTTAGAAATAAAAGTGTACATAAAAATATTCAATCTAATAAAAACCATTGTATGAATGTTTCATATATAATTTAAATACAAACTCAAAACATTGTTAAATTTAAATAGTACAAATATTTTATTCTTCAATATTATTTAGTAATGATTAGAAAAAAATTATATTTGAAGAAACAGGGAAATATATTATAAAAAATCGAATAATTAATAATGATTATCCAATTTTTAAAGAAGTTTTTTATTGTTAAAAATGTACATAGAATATCCATTCTTATAAAAACCATTTTAATAATTGTATATAATTTAAATGAAAACTTAGAAAATTATATAATTAATTACTCAAATATTATATTCTTCACCAAATTTAGTGAAGATCAGAGAAAAATAGATTATTTGAAGAAATGGGGAAATTTATTATAAGAACTGGAATGATTTATACGTACAATATTCATTCAAATAAAAACCATTTAAGGAATTGTTGAATGTTTCACATATATTGTAATTTAAATAAAAACTTAAATAAATTTTTAATTAAGTATTGTAGTAACATACAAATATTCTGTTCAACATTTGTGCAATTTATAATTTGGGACAACCCTGATCACATTATCTTAGTTATAAGGTTTTTCTTCGTGTTACAGTTGCCCAATCAAAATAATTTAAAACCACAGGAAGGACATAAACGTTTACTTTATTAATGTTTATAGGTAATTATCCCACGTCTAAATGATTTATAATGATTCTGAGACGCAGTGTGATATTAAATTTTCAATATCTTAGCCCCACAACCGTTATACAACGTTTACGTTCCATTATACTTAGCAACTCTCGTATGAGACGTCACATGTCGCCTACAACTTTATTCTACTCAACTTAACATAATTATAACTGAACACAACTTTCCACAGTTTTAAGCACCCCTAAAATGAAACACCTTCAAGCCGTCAATGTACATATTTATTCCAATATAAAACTCTAGTTGTTATTCATTAATACGTCCCACAGCCAAAGAAACAGCCCCTTCAGCCACTTAAATTACAAAGAAGTCCTCATTTTTTTCTCTCCGACTAGTAAATCGAGCTCGGTAGGTGTTTTTTTATGAAGAATTAAGTCGAGATTGCGACGTGCATCCCGAGACTTCTGTGTGCGGGGCCCCACTCGTAAATTTTTCTCGTCCGTTGCGCGGTAAATTGAGTGCGGAAACCGTTTGTTCTCGACACGGACTTTAGATCCAGATTTAGATAAGGCACACTAAGAACTAGTTACATCCGAAAAAGGCTCTCGGGACGTGTGTCTTTCGGCCGGGCCGGATAATAGAATACCCGACGAAACGAAACCGGATGTATTTTACGGTCCCACATTACCCCTCATTTTGTCTTCGCATCGCTTTTACTTTATTATATTTAGCAGATTATGGCTGAGGCCAAAGGTGGCGGTATAAGTAATATTGTGAAGGTAGGCAACCTTGGGTACTTCAAGTATTCTGTGCATCTTTTTGAAGTGGATATTTGGAATTTTATGGATTATGTAGATTTAAAAATAGTTTCAATATGTTTTATATTGATCAGTGATATTATTTCTTGTAAAAATCTCTTTTGTGGATTTGAACACATTTTATTCGATTCATTTTTGAAGTTTGAATTACTGTAAGAGTGTTTAGCATCAGAAGAAAGTTGATGAAGCTGATCTTAGAACTAGAAGATGTTTTCGATACCCTCTGTCTATGAACCACAGCCGAATGGAGTAATTATCTGATGAGTCCAGGTACATATTATATCACTCGGATAACAGTATTATATATGAATATGACGTGAATGTGATGAGAGTTAACGTGAAGACAACATGGCTCCAACTGCTGCTTTCGGAGATTGATCTTACGTGGTTGTTCAACCATTCCATTTGGTCAATAATATTGACCAGATTTCGTTTCTCCAGGCAACATCCTCTCACCACGTGGGACTATTCTCAGATACACTGGCCCCTGCGTTCACCAGACTTCTATCCAACTGAGTCGTATGGGACTGTCTTCAAAGACAAATTTACACACGAAACCATTAGCCATAAAATTTAGAGAAACTAGCTAATGCTGTTAAAGAAGAATGGCGAGTTATAGATCAAGAATATATTCATTCACTAATTTTGGGCCTGTTAAGGAAGATGGAAGCAGTTCGTACAACAAGGTGGAACCCATTAAGTACTGATTGGAAAAATGTAGTGGTAAATATTATTTTATTTATTTTAGTTAATTTTGTTTTATTATTTTTCTAAGGAATTTGGTGTTATTAAATTTATTTCTAGTTGAAAAATTATGTGATTGTGTTTAATTTATGCTGGATTATTTGATTACATTTTGTGTTTGTGATAGTTCTTGTTCTTGTTCTTCTTCTTTATATGGAAGTTCTGAACTTCAAAACCAAAAAGTAATTAAGAATCAGAATTATTTAGTGACACGAGGATGAAAATAGTGTAGAAATATAATTACTATTTTAAAATAAAAAACTTGAGGTAACCCATATCTAAAATTGTCTTATTTGTAAACCTTTGCTTCATGAGTTCAATTCAATTTACTATTCCACATTATCCCTCATTTTGTTTTTGCATCCCTGTTACTTTATAATTTTCATCAGATTACCTTTTAGTCAAAAGATGGGGGTACAAGAAATGTTGTGAAGGTAGGCAACCGAGTGTTCATCAAATAGTTAGCCTCAGGTGCTCGAGATTAATTTATGAAGTGGACGTGATTGTTTCAACTACGCCCATTTCCGATAAGTACAAACGGCCGTAATTCCACGCACACAATACGTGCCGACGCAAACTCGCGGGATTTACGACTGGAACAAACAGACCGCTCATGATCCCATTCACATACAATGCCCGATACGAGATTTATACACGCTGTGTCGTTTTTTTTTCTGTGTTCCAGAGTCATCCGATAGTGCATTTGTCCCATTCGGATTTTCCGCATCCCGGAGGCTGGACGATCTTGCCGCTGATTCCACGTCTGGCCAACCTGCACAAGGGCAACAGTTCGTGGATTGTCTTCCTGGAGGACCGGACGAAGGTTAATTTGAACGTCCTGCTCGACAAGCTCATTCAGTACAACAGCGACAAAGAAATTTGGGTCGGACACGCTCTGTACGACAAGGAGGCGTCGATAATACATCACTTCGCGTTTTACGACAATCCGTCCTACTTCAAGTATCCGAATGTTGCCTCCGGCTTCGCCATGAGTGTGGCGCTGGTAAAAAGGTAAATATGGTGATTTAATAATTGTCGGCGTGCTTTGGCACTTTTTCAACGTGTCGTGTTTGTTAAATTCGCCTCAGTTTCAATTATGGTAATCACTGGAAAGTTGGGGTATCCCTAGAGTTATAATAAAACAGTTCAAAAGTACCATTTGCGTTCACGGCGGAATTCATTTTGGTAAATTTTGCAGCCTAATTAGCAAACTTTGTAATTTCGAATTTAAATTATTTTACAAATGCATGCCTAAGGACAATTACTCAATAATTTTGTCGAATTAGTTTTCGGGGGAGAGTCGCCGGAGCGCGGCTTGTTGCAGTCGATGTATTTTTGGGTGGCAATTTCGTTTTTCGTTGCCCCCGCAATCGGCGCGGATAACGGCTAATTAAACTTTATAAGGATTTATGCTTCTTCGCCGGAATGAAAGTTCTACAACCGAATTTCCATATTCTAATTGTCACTTTATAAATTTAAAGCTGGGACCGACTGCTCCAATAAAACCATCCCGTGAATGAAAAATTTTTATTCGAATCGCTTTTAATAAATCAACAATTTATTTAATTAACGTTCCGTTGCAGATTGTCGGAAAGGATAAAGAAACACAATCTGCCGCCATCCGACTTCAACATCGACAACTCCCACGAGCTGGCCCTCTTCGTCTGGGACAACGGCAAAGGTCCGATGCTGGTGGACGACGCCTCCTTCTGCATCAGAGAGGAATCGTACTGCGCCGCCTATCCGACCACCTTCCAGATCTGCGTAAGCCTCCCCCAATTAGATAGCGTCGACCCTTGCGCAAAGTCGTGTGCATCGACGATAATTAGATACACATTGTTCGTTGTTGGGCGCCAACTTGCACAATGGAAATTGAAATTCTGACGTGGATCTAATATTTATAAATGAATGCGGGAAATGCACAATAACGCTGAACAATACCATGCACCGCCGCTAACTTTTAAATTACCCAAACCGGTCAAATATTATGTTACGTGCGCACCGGTTTAACTCTTCGAAACATTCAGGGAACTATTCGCTAGAATGCTGTTGAAAAAAGGGGATGCATGTTGAACAGTGTTTGTGCTTAATTATAACTGATGTTGTTAATTAATTTTAATTGCTTACTTGTGTATTTTGTCGGTTTCGTAACTTTATAATTGCGTAAAAGTGGGTGTAAGTTGAGAATAGTAACACATGCGCAAGGTGCAATAATGGATCCATTGCGCACAAGTAGGCGTTACTAAATTGTTTGACAGTATCGATAGATAGAGACAGAATCACCACCACCTCTGAATAACAGTGATACTGTAACTGATAAGATCTTAATGACTTTGAGTGTTCATATTATTTATGAATAGTATTTGTATTGACTTAAATTTCAATATACTTGATTTTTAACATTATTTTAATTGTTTACGTCATTGCCAACATTAATTTCAACAATACTTAGACTTTTTGTACTTTCAGTTATTTCATTTTGTTCTAAAAAAGATAAAATAGGCTTATTATAACTAAAGTAAGAAATGAAAATATTTGATTCAAATTTATCTAAGTATTGCGTAAAAGTGCCATCGATTGTTGTTTTATGTTTTGTAGTAGAGTTTTCGATCATTTGACGTATTTAAATAAATTTTTCACTAAATCCATTCAATTTCACTTCTGTATAGCTACAGATATACTGTTATAAGCATGTCAGTGACGCGAACGCCTGAGATTTCAACCATTCAAAAAGTGTCTAAGACACACAGCACACTGCGCGTGCGCCAATCATGAGCATGTCAATGACTCGAATGCATAATATTTCCTTACCAAAGAAGTTTTCAGTTCTAAAAATACATTAAATCTATTATTATTTGTTAGAAAAGGCTAATTTTCAGATCAGATCAGATCAGATCAGATTCATTACTTTTCACGAAATTGAGCGTGATGATAACGGATGGTAAGAGAATTAGGCGCTGATTTTTTCCTTGAAAGTACATCTGAAATAAAGATGATCCTGAAAATTTCGAATATTTATAGAGATTCCTTTCAGACGGCATTCTCCACATTCAAAACAGTAATAGATATGGCGTCAAACTCATTTCCGGCTTAGCTGGAGACCTTTAACGAAACCACTGCATTAGTAAAATTTTTATCTGATTCAAAATGCTCTCAAATGTTCAGCTGTAACTCACTCTGTAGTTCCGGGATTTTATTCTTAATAATTGGAAATTGGATATTTCATTTTAAATCTTCCTTAGCTATACTATTTTACTCTCCGGTATCTAAGGTTAATAACGAATTTATTCCACCAAAAATCAATATGACAACACAAGTCCAAAAACCTTTTAGTTTTAACTATATAATATTTACCAAAACTAGGATTACTTTATTATTATTACAAGCAATATTTACGGTTCGTTTATTTCTGTTGCAAAACCAGTATTCTCCGAAAATAGAATGGAAATCTTAAGGTTCGTTTTCCCGGAGGATTAAGGGGAATTCGGCGCGTATGTTCAGCCGTTGCACAGATGCCTTTCATGACCGTAATATGGTCCTGTAACGTCGTAATTTCCATTAAGAATCATCTATAAAAGCGGCGGAATGTCTGCTGCACAAACATCTCGGTCAAACGCCGCAATAATCCGGTACGGAGGCGGTGGATGCAAAATATTACGTATGGAACGTGGGATAAGGATGTTTTTTTTTTTCGTGTGAAGTGGGGTGAATTCTGTCATTTCGTTATTGGGGTGTGGGGGGTTTGCGTTTGTAAAACTTCACCCTTGGAAAAATCGATAATTAATTAACTTCCGTTGGACATATTCCTATTTGCACGGGGTCGGATTTGGAAGATGATAATTCAATTTTTACGCGAAACTTTAAAATAAGGCCATAAATTGCAAGATGGTGCGCGGCGTCTTGAATAGACACCGTAAGAAGCAATAAGCCTCTTGCCCATAAAAAATTCAGATCCAATTATTTCGAAAATGAAGTAGGCGTTTATTAAAGGCATTTTTATTAATATTTATTAGCATTTGAATATTAAAGGTTGCCCAATAAAAGTAGATAATTGTACATTTATCAATTATAAACAGACGTTGATCCTTTAAGTGACATAAATATTGAATGGCATTGATGAGCTCGCCCTGTTACCCGCGTCAACAGCGTCACAATTAAATCCCTTGACAGCCTTTTGAATAATTACCTTCTACGTTAAATATTCTACCTATATTGTTTATTTAAACTTTAAAACTAAAAGCATTCGAAAAAACTAACTACAGTTGATATTGTCTAAATAGCGAGTAATTAATTATGTAGGATGTAGAGATATAACCCTATATATCTTAAATGGCGAATAAGTTCTTCATAGTCATACAACCAATCTTATGTAGAGTTGAAAATCCTAATACTAAAATGTTGTTTAAACCTCAAAAAAACTAGTAATACTTGTACATAATTTGGACAAATAAGCGGGCAAAAATCAAATATTTAATAGCATGATATACTTTATTTTATAATATCCTGTTGAAAAATATTAAAATAATAAACTGTTAAAGAACATTTTATAAGGAGTGGCTGGTCAAAATTAATGTGGCAACATCGTTATTACAAATAACAAAATATTGGCGTTGGTTGGCGTTGGCGTTAGTTGGCGTTGGCGTTATTTTTTACATTCATTTATAAATAGATATATATTCAATTGCATTGAAAAAAATTCAAAAACTGTAGAAAAACTACAAAATAATTATAAAACATGGGATAGAAAAACATTTTCGACATTTTTTTATATTTATATAAAGTAAAATAAAATAAAATAAAATATTCTATTCTTCGGCACATTAAAAATATGTTTTTATCACGTAAAAAAAAACAAGATTTCTTAGAGAAAAATTTGTTTGGAATTTTAAAAAATACTGATTTTTGGGATTTTTGCTTAGTTTTTATGAAATTTTTTTTATATTATATGCCTATTTTTTCAAAAAGTTTTTATATCATAAAAAATTAAAAAATCAATAGTTTTTCGTATATTTTTTTAATAATGTATTTTTATGTGTGATGTAGAACTTATCTTGGTCAACTGGAAAATATCAAATTTTTTTAGAGGTAAATTAATTTTAAATTTTAAAAATTCTGATTTTTGAGGTTTTTCCTTGTAATTTTTATAATAAAATTGTTTATACTGTATGCGTATTTTTTTCATAAAATTCATAAAAATAAAATATAAAAAAAAGAAATGGAAACCTAACCTAACCTATCTTTTAGAAAGCTCATTAAAAATAGAATACTTTCTAATAATAAAATTAAAAATAGTGTTTTTTTAGGTTTTTTCTTTAAATTTTTATGAATATATTTATTAATTCAAACTTTTTGATTTTTTTTTTCAAATTTGTAAATATTTTAACAATAATACGATTTTCAAATATTTATATAATAAAAAATTTAGATAATAAAATTTTAAAAATATATGACATGAATAGAAAGAACAGGATAATAAAGTATTATAAAAAACATGAGAAATGATGAAAAAAATATATTGTTTTCTTTTTATATTTGGCTCATTTTGGTATTTCTTTTTATTTAGTAAAAAACAAATCAGGCAGATTTCACCAATTTTTCGTTTTAGATTTATTTATAAATAGAAATATATTCAATTGCATTGAAAATATTCTAAAAACTGAAGAAAAACTACAAAATATTTATATAAATAAAAACATTTTCGACATTTTTTTTATTTATATTTTTTTCAAAATATATTGGCGCACTAAAAATATGCTTTTATCATTTAAAAAAGATTTCTTGGACAAAAATTTATTTCAAATATTATTTTCAAAAATACCGATTTTTGGGATTTTTGCTATGTTTTTATGAAATTTTTTTTATACTATATGCCTATTTTTTCAAAAAGTTTTCATAATTTCTTAGAGAAAAATTAATTTTAAATTTGGGCACATATGCGTATTTTTTTCATAAAAATAAAATATTAAAAAAAAAATGGAAAAAAATTAAAAAATACTGATTTTTGGGATTTTTGCTATGTTTTTATGAAATTTTTTTTATACTATATGCCTATTTTTTCAAAAAGTTTTCAAAATTTCTTAGAGAAAAATTAATTTTAAATTTGGGCACATATGCGTATTTTTTTCATAAAAATAAAATATTAAAAAAAAAATGGAAAAAAAATTAAAAAATACTGTTTTTTTTAGGTTTCTATAAATTTTTATGATCACATTTATTAATTCAAACTTCTTGATTTTTTTCCAAATTTGTAAATATTTGAACAATAAATAATACGATTTTCAAATATTTATATATTAACAAAACAAGATAATAAAATTTCAAAAATATGCGATATGAATAGAAAAAACAGGGTAATAGAGTATTATAAAAAACAAGGGAAATTATTTTTTATTATGACCAAATTTTCTTAAATTCACAAAAAATCGAAAAATTACGAAAATATTCTATTTTTGATGAGCTTTCAAAAAAAAAGGGCACGCAGATTAAAAAAATATTCATAATAATTTCAAATCAGTGTTCAAATTTAAAATTAATTTTTATCTCAAAAGTTTTGATTCTTTTTTTTTTTCATTTGCTCAAGACAAGTTCTTCATCGCATTTAAAAATAGAACATTTATTTTTTGATTTATATGGTATGAAACATATAACCTCATTTTAATATAAATTATTAAATTTTCAAAAATTCAAAAAATGAAAAATTACGTTATCGACAATTTTTAAAAATTATGCTGTTTTTGATTTTTTCATTTCAAGCAAAAATCGACATTTTTTCAAATTTAAAATTAATTTTTACTTAAAAAATATAAATCAAAACATACTTTTTAATGCACTGAAAAGTAGAATATTTTGAAAAATCGATAATTCAATTTTTTATGGCCGAAAATTGGGGGATTCTAAACAATTATCCCTTTTTTATAGTAAAATTATCAATATTCCTTGAACCAAACTATCGTTGTCGAGTTTTATCTTCCGTGTTTATTCCAACCCGAAATAAAATACTGCATCGAATAGTGGATTATGGTGATTTGAAAAAGAAAGTTCCTTCCAACTGATATGTGCGTTCAAAATTTCATTCTAACAACCGTTTTCCAGATACTGCCAAGGCCGAACGGCGTGAACCATCCAGTACATCATAATTTAAAACATGTCCAAGTTAAATTTCATTTTATTTTTTTCAGGGCGAACCCGTCGCAAAGGAGTCGATATACTTCGCCGTGAAAACATGCGAGAAGTATCACGGGGACCGCGTCCCGGTCGTGAAGAAAACCTGGGCGAGACACGCGGCCCGCGTCAAGTTCTTCAGCGACGTCGAAGGTAACTCATTACGAGACCCGGTCCCCGTATTATTTTATTTTTTTCACCATCCCTTCATGAATATTTTATTTCGTTTTTTCCAACGCTCATTGTCATTCCGCACGTGAGCCCCTGTTTGCATGTTTTACGTTATATCAATTCTAATCAGGCGTAAAACAAACCGACCCGCGTTTGCATTCGAACGGCAAAAAAAAAAGGGACAACGGGATGACGAACAAGCTGCATCTAATTCGCAACGATTTATCAATTTATTAATTACGGAATGCCAATTGAACGTGCACAAAAAGTCGTAATGGGAACGCAGTAATAATAACTGAAAAAGAAAAACAACGCATGCAGCCCGTCAAAAGTCGGGGAGTAGAAAACGTTTCGTCGCAGTGATTTACGGACGCGTGGCAAATCCCGATGAATAATTTCGCGAGGCCCCGCTAATAATTAAACGGACGCGGGGCCCCGTATGAGTTATTGTTTATCTATAAGCTTCGTAACGTTTTCATGAGCGGTTCTGCGGGCGCCGCCTACGCTTTACACTCCACTCCCCCCCACGAATAGATGTAGTGTTTAATTATGTAGTTGGGATTTTCCGGAAACTTTTGTGCTGTTGGAATTATTGATTATTGAAGTTATTTTTCAGTCCATTTTTTATGATTTTAAATTTTTTGTCCATAATTTTCTGACGATTTTTTTTTTCAGGTATTTTTATTTTTTTACGTATTTTATATACCCAGGCTGATGTGTTTGATAGGTTATTATTCTCTGTGTCAACAATCAGTTGAAAATATTTATTCTAAATTCAGTTTTATTGGAATTAAATTTATTGGAACTAGAATTTTATTTACTTCATCTTTAAATTTTGAATGTATTTTTCATTTTATACATCAACTGCGAGAGAGATTAATTTAAGCACAATAAATTTTACAAATAATTTTGAAAGATTAAAGAAGTTGAAGAAAATTTTATCCTGATATTCTATTTATTAACAGAAAAATGAACAAGAATATTAAACAAATAGATGTTTAATGGAATTGCTTATGGATAAGCTGCATTTAAGATATTTGACTACTAATTATAAAAAAATGGCATATTAGTAATATTAAATGTAAATAAAATGGGAACATTTAAAAAGCTAAAACTCAATGACTCCAATTTAGCTCAAGGACAGTTCATAAACTTTTTATAAAAACAAAGAGTTTTCTTTTTTTTCCTTCCACTTAATGTAAACATTTTGTTCTACATCAATGCAATTTGACAATTATCTTTTTTTTTAATTCTTTCAAAATTTTTAAACACAAAAAGAATATAAGATATTTGATTAATTATTATGAGAAATTCATCATACTTTTGATCAAGCCCAAATAAAATGGGAGTAATTCGTTAAACATTGAAAAAGATAAAATTTACAAATTATTTCGGAAAATTTCTCCACAATGGTACATATTTTTGAATATAGACAAATGAAACCTAAAAGCTCTAAGATGTTGATTAAAATGTCATCTTAATATCTCGTATATTACCAGAGAAATAAACAAAAATATAAAGAATGTATGACTAATGAAATTGCTTATGGAACAAGCTGCATTTAAGAATTTAACCATTAATTATGACTAAATTATTATATTTATACTTAAATGAATATAAAATGGGAGTAATAATAGAGAAAAATAAACTCAAGGGAAATTAATTGTATCTGTTATTTAATTTTCTTTACTCTATCTTTAAAGTTTTGTAAATACGTTTCTATTTTTTAGATCAACTATAAGAGGGGCTGATTTAAAAACTTTATATTTAACAAGTTATTTTGAAATTTTGAAAACTTAATGACATATAAATATAAAACCATGATTAGATTCGGCAGTCCAATTTGATAGATGTTTAATGGAATTGCTTATGGAAAAAGCTGCATTTAAGATATTTGACTACTAATTATAAAAAAATGGCACATTAATAATATTAAATGAAAATAAAATGGTAACCATTTGAAAAGTTAAAACTCAATGACCCCAGTTTAGCTCAAGGAAAGTTCATAAACTTTCTATAAAAACAAAGAGTTTTCTTTGCTCTACCTTCCATTTAATGTAAACATTTCGTAGTTTTCTACATCAACTGTAAGAGAGGCTAATTTAACAACTATCATTTTTTATAAACCTTTCAAAATTTTTAAACACAAAGTGCATTTAGGATATTTGATTATTTATTATGAAAAAACTCATCATACTTTTGATTAAACCCAAATAAAATGTTAAACATTGAGAAAGATGAAATTCAGTGACTCCAGTTTAGCTCAAGGAAAAATGGATAATCTTACTAGCAAAGGAAACTGATTTAAATTTTACAAATTATTTCGGAAAATTTCTCCATAATGGTACATATTCTTGAATATAGACAAATGAAACATAAAAGCTCTAAGATGAGACTGCAAGAGAGACTAATTTAACAACTATCATTTTTTTATAAATTCTTTCAAAATTTTTAAATACAAAGCGCATGTAGGATATTTGATTATTTATTATGAGAAAACTCATCATACTTTTGATTAAACTCAAATAAAATGGGAGTAATCCGTTAAACATTGAAAAAGTTAAAATTCAGACTCCGGTTTAGCTCAAGGAAAAATGATAATCTTACTAGGAAATGAAACTGATTTAAATTTTACTAATTATTTCAGAATATTTCCCCATAATGGTACATATTTTTGAATATAGACAAATGAAACATAAAAGCTCTAAGATGTTGATTAAAATTTCATCTTAATATCTTGTATATTACCAAAGAAATAAACAAAAATATAAAAAATGTATGACTATTGATATTGCTTATGGAACAAGCTACATTTAAGAATTTAACTATTAATTGTGACAAAATTGTTATATTCATACTTAAATGAAAATAAAATGGGAGTAATAATAGAGAAAAATAAACTCAAAGGAAATTAATTATTATCAGTTATTTAATTTTCTTTACTCTATCTAGTTTTGTAAATACGTTTTAATTTTTTAGATCAATTATAAGAGAGGCTAATTTAAAAACTTTATATTTTACAAATTATTTTGATATTTTGAAAACTTAATGTTATATATTGTTATATAGACAAATTTTAAAAAGACCATATAAATTTTATCTTGACGTCCTGTCTATTACCTGAGAAGCCAATTTAATAGATGTTTAATGGAATTGCTTATGGAAAAAGCTGCATTTAAGATATTTGACTACTAATTATAAAAAAAATTGACACATTAATAATGTTAAATGAAAATAAAAATGGGAACCATTTAAAAAGTTAAAACTCAATGACCCCTGTTTGGCTCAAGGAAAGTTCATAAACTTTTTATAAAATCAAAGGGTTTTCTTTGCTCTACCTTCTATTTAATGTAAACATTTTGTAGTCTTCTACATCAACTACAAGAGGGTCAAATTTGACAACTATCATTTTTTTATAAGTTATTTCAAAATTTTTAAGCAGCATTTAGGATATTTGATTATTTATTATGAGAAAATTCATCATACTTTTGATTATACCCAAATTAAATGGGAGTAATCCGTTAAACATTGAGAAAGTTAAAATTCAGTGACTCCAGGTTAGCTCAAGGAAAATTGATACTCTTACTAGCAAAGGAAACTGATTTAAATTTTACAAATTATTTCGGAAAATTTCTCCATAATGTTACATATTTTTAAATATAGACAAATGAAACATAACAGCTCTAATATGTGAATTAAAATTTCATCTTAATATCTTGTATATTACCAGAGAAATAAACAAAAATATAAAAAATGTATGACTAATGAAATTGCTTATGGAACAAGCTTCATTTAAGAATTTAACTATTAATTGTGACAAAATTGTTATATCTATACTTAAATAAAAATAAAATGGGAGTAATAATAGAGAAAAATAAACTCAAGGGAAATTAATTATATCAGTTATTTAATTTTCTTTACTCTATCTTCAAAGTTTTGTAAATACGTTTTAATTTTTTAGATCAACTATAAGAGAAGTTGATTTAAAAACTTTATATTTTACAAATTATTTTGAAATTTTGAAAACTTAATGTTGTATATTGTTATATAGACAAATTTTAAAAAGTCCATATAAATTTTATCTTGACGTCCCGTCTATTACCTGAGAAGCGAACAAAAATATAAAAAATGGAATTGCTTATGGAACAACGTATTCAATTAAAATATAAAACCATGATTAGATTCGAGAGACCAATTTGAAATGGAAAATCATTTTATTTGACGAGAACTTCCAATTAGATTCTCACAACACATTCACATATTTAAGCACTTTATTACTTGAAAAATTCGAGAAAAAATATTCATAATGTGCCCGTAATATAATAAAATACATAATTTCCTTGCAAACATTACACTTCCTTGCTCGGCAGAAAATTTATCGTCCGCCCTTTCTTGCAATCACGATTCCGTTCCCGGGAGATAATTCTACCGGAACAATTTTTATCTTTGACGTTCCGCACGCATTTGAATACTGCGAAACGGCACAAAACACGCGCAAAAACAACAATTTTCCCTTTACAGACGATTCGATACCGACCGCCACGGTGGGAATACCGAACAGCGAGCAGGGACACTGCAGGAAGACCGTCGGGATCCTGAGGTACGTCGCCGACGAGATAAGGACGCAGCCCCAGATCAAGTGGATCGTGGTCGCCGACGACGACACTATTTTAAGGTTATTTATTGGACATACTGTCTCTCGTGTTTATTTTTTATCCTTTTTATTCATTCCCGGTTCTCTTATCCGTTCACCCGATGCGAATTCTAATTGCGGTCCGTAAATTAACGTTTGTGAAAACCTCCCTGGTTCTTTTTAAATTTCCGTATTGACAATCAGAAGTTTATTTCACCGCGGAGAATAGGAACCAATCTAAATAATCCTGGGTTATTAATATTCAACAGGAATCATGGCCAGATTATTCAGGTGAAGTCCCCAAACTTTTCGATCTTCGAAAGTTTTAAGATATCCTGTTGGAATTACTAATCATCCAGTTCAAAAAAAAATACACCCCACTTTTAACCGCACCCAAAATATCTTGCAAGTAAAAACCGCAGGTGAAAGCCGCGCTCCATTTTCTGGCATTGTTTCCCGCCCCCTCCGGAACTGGGTCATATTCCCGTCAAGTCGCAAAACTTTCCGATTTAACTACACTTTTAATCGCTCACAACTTTATCCCGGATGCGGCTAGTCGGAGAGATACGGTTGCCCATGTTCAAAACATGCATAATCGTGCCCGGTCTCGGGGGCGACCTCAATCCGACGAACTTTCAACCCTCCGCGGGATATTAAATTTTCGCTACAGTGTTTCGTATTGCGGTGCCGGTTATTTTACAACAATCTAACGTTATTAATTGTCGTTCGGCAGCGTGTCGCGGATGCAACAGTTGCTCACCTGCTACGACAGCGACGAGATGATCGCGTTGGGCGAGAGGTACGGTTACAACGTGCAAAACATGCACAACCACCACGGCTACAATTACATAACCGGCGGCGGAGGCATGGTGTTCAGCAGGTCGCTGCTGGAGGAGCTGGTGCGTCCGGAGTTGTGCGAGTGTCCCTCCCTGACCACCCCCGATGACATGTACTTGGGCATCTGCATTGCCAGACTGGGGGTCACCGTCACCCACTCGCCGCTGTTCCATCAGGTGAGCCACTTTTGATTTTGTTCCCGGAGTCTGACTGGAGGTGTTTCAGGCCAGACCTGCAGATTACGCCCAGGGTTTCCTGGAAACCGAGGACGCCGTTTCGTTTCACAAACACTGGATGATCGATCCCATTAACGTTTATAAAACGTGGTTTTCGCACGTTGATTCCCGAAATGAGATGCATGTACATAACGAGTTATAGCATATAATTGCATATAGTCTATTGCCATTTGTATTATTATTAAGTTTTCTAATAAAGTTTATTTTAAAATAAAACCGAGTGTAAATTTAATTCACACACTTCTCTTTCTCCATAAAGGTAAGTTTAATAAATAGTTAGACGTGTCTAGGAATTAATCATAGACGAGAATCTATAAAGATTTGTACGACTTAATGAACATTTTAAGTAATTGAAGCAAAGTTGAGGTAAGTAGGGAATACTGATGTAACAAATGTGTTTTATTGTTACCTAAGAAGTGCTCTATTATTAAGTACTGATCTTCCATAATAGTCTCATTTGAAGGAGTGATCAAACTTTTCAACTCCATTTCCTGCAACTTTTCCTTTGCCAATCGATACTTCAACAGTCACTATTCTTAGTCTGGGACATTTAGTACATGTGTTTTAGTAACACGTTCAGTTTCCCTTATTCATTCAAAAAACACTCTTACGGAAATAAATAAGCTAGTCGCCATTTTTAGAAAATAAAGATTCCTTGAAAATGGGTTAAATTTTCTCTACGATGTTTTCTAGTGTAGTGAGGGTTATGTTAACAACAATCTAAAGATGTTAATTGTCATTAGGCAACGTAATGTTGATGTAACAGTTGCTTATCTACTAGGCCAGATACAAGCTGATAGAACAGGACGAAAAGTGCAAAACAAGCACATCTACCATGGCTACAATTACATCTCCCACGGCAGAAGCGTGGTGTTTAGCAGGTCGCTACTGGAGAAGCTGGTGCGTCCGGAGTTGTGCGAGTGTCCCTCCCTGACCACCCCCGATAACATGTACTTGAGCATCTGCATCGCCAAATTAGGGGTCACCGTCACCCACTCGCCGCTGTTCCATCAGGTGAGTCACTTTTGATTTTGTTCCCGGAGTCTGACTGGAGGTGTTTCAGGCCAGACCTGCAGATTACGCCCAGGGCTTCCTGGAGACCGAGGACGCCGTTTCGTTTCACAAACACTGGATGATCGATCCCATTAACGTTTATAAAACGTGGTTTTCGCACGTTGATTCCCGAAATGAGATGCATGTACATAACGAGTTATAGCATATAATTGCATATAGTCTATTGCCATTTGTATTATTATTAAGTTTTCTAATAAAGTTTATTTTAAAATAAAATCGAGTGTAAATTTAATTCACACACTTCACTTTTTCCAGAAAGGTAAGTTTAATAAATAGTTAGACGTGTCTAGGAATTAATCATAGACGAGAATCTATAAAGATTTGTACGACTTAATGAACATTTTAAGTAATTGAAGCAAAGTTGAGGTAAGTAGGGAATACTGATGTAACAAATGTGTTTTATTGTTACCTAAGAAGTGCTCTATTATTAAGTACTGATCTTCCATAATAGTCTCATTTGAAGGACTGATCAAACTTTCCAACTCGATTTCCTGCAACTTTTCTTTTGCCAATCGATTCTTCAACAGTCACTATTCTTAGTCTGGAACATTTAGTACATGTGTTTTAGTAACACGTTCAGTTTCCCTTATTCATTCAAAAAACACTCTTACGGAAATAAATAAGCTAGTCGCCATTTTTAGAAAATAAAGATTCCTTGAAAATGGGTTAAATTTTCTCTACGATGTTTTCTAGTGTAGTGAGGGTTATGTTAACAACAATCTAAAGTTGTTAATTGTCATTAAGCAACGTAATGTTGATGTAACAGTTGCTTATCTACTAGGCCAGATACAAGCTGATAGAACAGGACGAAAAGTGCAAAACAAGCACAACTACCATTGCTACAATTACATCTCCCACGGCAGAAGCGTGGTGTTTAGCAGGTCGCTACTGGAGGAGCTGGTGCGTCCGGAGTTGTGCGAGTGTCCCTCCCTGGCCATCCCCGATGACATGTACTTGGGCATCTGCATCGCCAGACTGGGGGTCACCGCCACCCACTCGCCGCTGTTCCATCAGGTGAGCCACTTTTGATTTCGTTCCCGGAGTCTGACTGGAGGTGTTTCAGGCCAGACCTGCAGATTACGCCCAGGGCTTTCTGGAGATCGAGGATGCCGTTTCGTTTCGCAAACACTGGATGATCGATCCCATTAACGTTTATAAAACGTGGTTTTCGCACGTTGATTCCCGAAATGAGATGCATGTACATAATGAGTTATAGCATATAATTGCATATAGTCTATTGCCATTTGTATTATTATTAAGTTTTCTAATAAAGTTTATTTTAAAATAAAATCAAGTGTAAATTTAATTCACACACTTCACTTTTCCCAGAAAGGTAAGTTTAATAAATAGTTAGACGTGTCTAGGAATTAATCTTAGACGAGAATCTATAAAGATTTTTACGACTTAATGAACATTTTAAGTAATTGAAGCAAAGTCTAGGTAAGTAGGGAATACTGATGTAACAAATGTGTTTTATTTTTACCTAAGAAGTGCTCTATTATTAAGTACTGATCTTCCATAATAATCTCATTTGAAGGAGTGATCAAACTTTCCAACTCGATTTCCTGCAACTTTTCTTTTGCCTATCGATACTTCAACAGTCACTATTCTTAGTCTGAAACATTTAGTACATGTGTTTTGGTCACACATTTAGTTTCCCTTATTCATTTAAGAAAACTTTACAGAAATAAATAAGATAGTCGCCATTTTTAGAAAATAAAGATTCTTCGAAGATATGATAAATTTTCTCTATGATGTTTTTTAGTGTAGTGACGGTTATGTTAACAAGAATCTAAAGTTGCTAATTGTCATTTGACAACGTAATGCTGATATAACAGTTACTCATCTACTAGGACAGAGGCAAGCTGATACAATTGAATGAAAAGTAAGAAGTTTAGCAGATCGCTACTGGAGGATTTAGTGCGTCCGGAGTTGTGCGAGTGTCCCTCCCTGACCACCCCCGATGACATGTACTTGGGCATCTGCATCGTCAGACTAGGGGTCACCGTTACCCACTCGCCTCTGTTCCATCAGGTGAGCCACTTTTGATTTTGTTCCCGGAGTCTGACTGGAGGTGTTTCAGGCCAGACCTGCAGATTACGCCCAGGGCTTCCTGGAGACCGAAGATGCCGTTTCGTTTCACAAACACTGGATGATCGATCCCATTAACGTTTATAAAACGTGGTTTTCGCACGTTGATTCCCGAAATGAGATGCATGTACATAACGAGTTATAGCATATAATTGCATATAGTCTATTGCCATTTGTATTATTATTACGTTTCCTAATAAAGTTTATTTTAAAATAAAACCGAGTGTAAATTTAATTCACACACTTCTCTTTTCCCATGAAGGTAGTCGTAATGTTTTTTACGACTTAATGGACAATTTAAATAGTTGAAGCAATGTTAAGGTAAATAGAGAATGCATTTGTAACAGATGTATTTTATTGTTACCTAAGAAGTGGTCTATTATTAAGTACTGATCTTTCACAATAAGTCTCGTCTGTAGGAGTGATCAAACTTTCCAACTCGATTTTCTCCAAGTTGTTTGTTGCCAGTCGATACTTTAACAATCACTATTCTTAGTCAGTAACCTTGATAACATATGTTTTGGTCACAAGTTTAGTTTTCATTAGTCTTCTCATGAGATTCTCCTATAGAAATATGATAATCCCCATTTGGAGAAAATAAAGTTTTTTATTTAAGAAATATTATTAAAAATAGATACTAAATTATGATAAGAGCAAAACACTGAAAAGAAAATATTGTTAAAAAATTGATTAAAAAGAAATATATTCTGAAACAATAGATAAGTAGATAACTTAGGAACTGTTATTCTATCAAAATAAACACAAATTATTATGAATATTTACGAAATTCATGACTTAAATGGATAAATTTAAAATTGGGATTCGAATGCGAATATCTTCTAAATGGTTAGAGTAATCGCTTAACCACAGAAGACCTTTTTTGTAGAGCGTTTGATTTCCTACAAAAATATATAATAAATCCGATTACAATTTATAAAAATTGATTCACGAAATTATATGCATGTAAATAAAAAGTTATACTACGTAACTGCATATTTTTACCAATTGTATTGTATTTAAGTTTCTGAAATACAATAGTTTATTTTAAAATAAAACCGTGTGAAAATTTAATTCGCACAATTATCTTCTCCTTGAAAGGTAAGTTTAATAAATTATCAAACGTGTCTAGGAATTAAACTTCCTCGAGAATCTATAAAGTTTTTTATGACTTAATGAACATTTTAAGTAGTTGAAGCAAAGTTCAGGTAAATAGGGATTGCATCTGTAACAGATGTATTTTATTGTTACCTAAGAAGTGCTCTATTATTAAGTACTGATCTTCCATAATAAGTCACGTCTAGAGGATTGATCAAACTTTCGAACTCGATTTCCTCCTGCAACTTCTCTATAGCCAATCGATACTTTAACAATCACAATTCTTAGTCTGGAATACTCGATACATTTCTTTTGGCTAAACGTTTACGTTTTATTACGTTTCTTTTAAAATGTTCTTATAGATGTAAATAACACAATCGCCATTCTTAGAAAATAAAGAAAACATTTTATTTTTATAAATACGTTTTATTTTTAAAAATTAAGTCGCAATAATAAAAATACTTACGTACATTTCTGATCCATGATGTAAAATTAAATTGTTTATATATATGTTAAATTTATTTTAGAAATGAATTAATATAAAATGCAAAATCTGAGAAATTTGATTACTAAAATAAAAATACATTATATTTTTAAGTGTTTGGTAACACAACAGATTTCTTAAAATAATTTTGGTTAGATGGATTTAAAATTTTTAAGTTACTGATGAGACGGAGATATTTTGATATATAATAAATATATAACGTACCCAATAATCAATAAAAAACATATTCCATACTTAATTGTTGAATTATTATCGCACATCTCCAAAATATTATTGATCCTGTAATTTTGTTTGCATACATCTTTTATGAGACTCGTGTTATAATGTAGAAAAATAAAATTATCTACTGATTTATTTATAAATCAATCAGTATCAAAATATTTTAGATGCGTATCTTCCATAGTTATTAATTTAATATTACGAAAATTCAAAAAATCGAAGTCATTTTTACGAATAATTGTAATTGGATTGTTGTTAATTCTAAAATAAATGAAATATATGTTGAAAAATGATGATGAGTTTAATGTATGTATTTCGTTCCCGCTCAGATCTATATCGGAGACAGTTAACTCATGAAAAGCATTTATTTATAATACCTCTATACCATTGTTTCTCAAAATCAAAGAAGCTACATTTAAATTCGTAAACGTGTAAGAAGGAACAACTGATATTTCATTTTCAATAATAGAAATTGATGTAAAACTGTAATTTTTAAATAACTCTGTGCCCAATGCCGTTATGTTACAAAACATAATCTGAAAAGCATTTTCAGATGCCCATTCATCCGCAAGTTCCGGGCTTGTACAAAATTTATTCTTGATTTGGGAGGTCAGATTATAATCTCTTGGTGAGTAAATATTACAGCGTATACATAAAGCCATGTAAATATTGATAAAATTTATAAAATATTTAAGTAATATCATAGGAATATTTTCTGGTACTCACTTATAAATTTCTGTACAAAATGTGGAAAGAAATGAGTATAAGCTATTAAGATAATTGCTCAAGATACATTTATAATGAGTAATATAATGACGTTTTATTGCACAACAGTTTAAAAATAAAAAAAATAAATTGAACATTGAATATACACGTCAATAATGTAGAAAATCTAAATATTTTTTCCTCAGTTCCACAAATTTAAATGTCAAAAATTATTATTTTTTTTCATATTTCCGTAACCTTTGGGTCAAACGATTTCAAATTTGGTACAAATTTTTGAAAAATTGTCTACACCATTGATTATTTTTTTTTAACTATTAAGATTTTAATATTTACACCATTTAGAAAAAGATACTACTAATGTAATTTTATTGGCACAACCGTTATTTCTGTTATAATGTTTGAAGAAAGTTTCCATACAATACAAAATCAACATTCTATACTGAAACTCAAATTTAAGCTGTATTTTGAGTCTGTACTTACTTCAGGAAATATATATATATATATTTTTTTTTTTTGATTTTCTTGATTATTGTACATGTCTAAGCTTCTGTCCAATTTTATCCATCTATAATATTTTTGAACCTATTTGTATATTGATATAATATGAATATTAATAAACTAAACACTAGTTGCAGTTTTAGAATTTTATAAAAAATAAAATATTAAGAAACATGAACATATTATATTAAGAATCTTAATTTTAAAAAGACATACATACGTAGACAATTCTTTTAAAATTCTGTTAAAATAAACTAAATATATTTAGTATTTTAATCTTTTTTAATCTTATTACAAAAAGTTAACTTACAATAGATATTTTGGTTAATGTGTCAAATTATTGGTGATACTAAATTATTCCGACGTATTCGAAGAATTAAATATACAGGGAAACCAATAATTACTAAGGAACTTGGTATTACATACCAAACCATGACTTGAGTTATTAATATATCATTTTTATCACACATTTCTAAAATATTATTTATCCTGTAATTATTTTCACATACAGTTTTTATGAGACTCATGGAATAATGTGAAATATCAAATTTATCTATCGATTTATTTATAAAACAACGAGGCTCAAAATGAATTAAAGTACAGTTTAGCATGCTTATCCGTTTTACTTTACGCCTGTTCAAAAAATTTAAATCATTTTCTCGAATGGACATAATTGGATTGTAATTAATTCTAAAGTAGTCAAAACGTACGTTGATAAATGCTGTTGGATTTAATTTGTTCAATTTATTTCCGCTAAGATCTAAATCGGACACATTTAACTCATGGAAAGCATTTAATTCCAGCACCTCTATATTATTATTGGTTAAAGTCAAAGAAATAATATTTAAGTCCGTAAACGTGTAAGAATGAATAACTGATATTTTATTATTAATAATATAAATTGTTGTAAAATGGTAATTTTTAAATAACTCCGTGCCTAATTCCGTGATGTTACAAAACATAATTTGAATAATTTTTGTAGATGGCCATACGTCTGAAAGTTCTGGTTTTGTACAAAATTTATTCTTTACTTGCGATTTCAGGTAACAATCTTTCACTGAGAAAATATTACATGACATAGATAACCCCACGGAAACATTTATAAAATTTATAAAATATTTAAAAAACATATTTCTCCCTATATATTTTTAAATTTCAGTATAAAATATGGAAAGTAATGAGCATAAGCCATTAAAATAATTCACTTACATTGTTTATAATGAATTATTTAATGGTATTTTGTTTCACAACATTTTAAAAGTGAAGAACAATAAATTAAAAATTGAATATATATTAATAAAAAAGTAAATATTATTAAATTTAGAGGTGACTTTTGCTAAATGGGATCATAGTTAATTGAAAGATAAATCAGTCACATTTTGATTAGGATTTAATGTAAATCAATTCGTGATAATGCTCTGAGAAATCGAGAGTCTATTGTTAATTAAATGCAAACAAGTAAAGTTGTCAGACAGAAAAACCTGTAAACATTCAGCATTTGAAATTGAAATGTACTAATTGATATTGTAAGAAAATCCGAGAATTAACAGAAAAAGAATACATTTTATTTATAAAAACAAATATTTGGAACTAATTAATTAAGAAAAGAATATATTGTATAAATGGATAAATAAAGCAAATAAATCTACTTTTTTATATCCTATAAGAATAAGATAAAATAATTACATTAATTATTAAAGTTACTGGTAACACAAAAGGATAACTTAAAAATGTACATAACATTTAAATATGTAGTGAAACCATTATTAAAAAACAATATTCTCTACCTAATGAGATGTTGTAATTTCTGTTCATATAACTCTAGTATGAGACTGGTTGAATAATATGAAACATCAAGTACAGTTACTAATTTATTTTTAGAAACTAATATGTATCAGATTGTTTTAAAGAATTATTGTTGGTAATTTAATTTAAGGAAAATTCATAAAATCTTAAAAAATTATCTTTTTGATGGATTTCAACTAAAATATTGATAAACTTAAAGAAATTCAGCGTACACAGAAATATGCTATTGATTTTAATGTAAAAATTATATTAAAAATAAAAGGCATTTATTAACAATATCTCTATATTAACATTACTCAATGATAAAGATGGAATTCTTAAATTCGTAAATCTATAAGAACAATAATAGAAGTTGTTTTAAAGTGATAATTTTTAAACCGGTACAGATTTTGCTGAAAATGCTGTTCAGTTGATCATTCATCAGCAAGTTCTGGTTTGGTGCATTTTTTTGGGTAGCCACAAGGTAATCCTTTTCTGAGAAAATGTTGCAGGACGAGCGTAAAGCTGGTTTCATATTTATGAAATATTTAACTAACATCGTAGGAATGTTTCCCATTATATATTAAATTTCAGTATTAAACGTAGAAATGAAGGAGTATAAGCCGTTAAAACAATTTGTTGTATTGCTCAAGGGACATTTGTAATAAGTGATCACATTCTAAAGCAAGTTAATAACATTTTATTCCAAAATATTTTAAAAGTAAAGGACTGTTATTTTTAAATTGAATTATACTTTAATTAATTTTTACACAATTTAACTGAATTGAAAAATACATCCTTGGATAAACCCCCCTACGATCTAAAATAGACAGTGTCAACTTATGGAAAGCAATTATTTCTACTATATTTATATTAATATTAATCAACGATGAAGATGCAATCTTTAAAATCGTAAACCTAAAAAAAATCTAAATCTGTGTACAATTTGCAGCAGTTTCCGTTTTCGTGCATTTTTTTGGGTAGCCTCTAGGCAATCCTTTTCTGAGAAAATGTTGCAGGACATACATAAAGCTGGTTTCATATTTATGAAATATTTAACTAACATTGTAGGAATGTTTCCCACTACACATTAAATTTCAGTATTAAATGCAGAAAGGAACGTGTATAAGCCATTAAAACAATTTACTTATATTGCTCAAGGGACATTTGTAATAAGTGGTCGCATTTTAAAGTAATTTAATAACATTTTATTTCGAAATATTTTAAAAGTAAAGAACTGCAACCAAAAACATAAAGCTACAAGGGAAATATTTTTAAATTTAGCCTTTGGCATCAGACATTAATTATAGGACAAATAAAATTAGATACAGTTTAGTTAATTTTATGTTACAATAGGTAAAATAGAAAATTTCCATGTTAGGTTAATGGTGAAATTGAATTATTTTGTCGCACACGAAAAATTAAATACATAATTAACACAATAATTATTAAAAAACATGGTGTTCCATGCCTAACAACACCAGGAATGAATGTAATTTCATCGCACATTTGTAAAATATTATTAATACTGTATTTGTTTTCGCACACTTCTTGTATGACATTTGTGGGATAATATGAAAGCGAAAACTTACATATTGATTTATTGACGAAACAAAGTGTATCGAAATATTTTATAGGATTTTCTTCCATGTTTACGCATGTAATGTTACTAATCACAAAATCCAAGTCTTCTTTCTTAACGCTTGTAATTGAATTATTGAAAAATTTGAAGCAGTCACAATGTACGTGAAAAAATACTAATGAATTCAATGTGACAATTTTGTTGTTGCTCAGTTGTATATCGTACTCAACAATTAACTCATAAAAAGCATTTATTTCCAACGTTATTATATTATTGTTTTGTAAAGATAAATGATAAATATTCAAATTCATAAATGTATAAGAACGAACAACTGATATGTTATTATCCTCCACGTAGATATCAGTAAAGTTATAATTTTTAAATAATTCAGAACCTAATTCCGTAATTTTACAATTTTGGATTTGAAACAAATTTATAAAGGCCCATTCGTCAGCAAATTCCGGTTTTGTACAAAACTTATTATTTGTTTGGGTTACCAGTTTACAATCTGTTTTTGTAAAAATGTTACAAGAAATACATAGAACTAGAAAAATATTAAAAAAATATATAAAAAATTTAAATAACATTACAAGAAAGTTTCCCACTTCACACATTCAAATGTCCGAATAAAATGTATAAAATATCGAGTGTCATTAAGAAAATTTACTTATATTGCTTAAGACACATTTGTGATCAATAATTTCAATTTACAGTAACTTAATAACATTTTATTTCGCAATAATTTAAAAAAGAATTTTACATAGAATCCTGAATATATCTAATATATATTAAGTCTGATATTAATTTTTTTTTAATAAATCAGTTTTGGTGATAACCTTAACAATAAGTATAAGCTAAATCATTCATTGAAATTCTTTCAATTTTTTTTATCGTCTTCGTTTAACGACTTTTCGATGCCTTTTTCTTTTTTATTAAACAAGAAAATTATCAAATGCTACAAATGCTGTACTTCAATAGGTTTTATGTACTCCTAGTAAAACGATAGTAATATATAAATATGTTGTTTATATTAATATCTTATATTAATTGGATGCACAAGATAATTTAAGATTAGTTTACGTCTACAGTTAGAATACTGGAGAAACTGAATTATTTTGACGTATACGAAAAATTAAATATATAATTAACACAATAATTATTAGAAAACATGGTGTCCCATATCTAATGGCAGTGGGAACGAATGGAATTTCATCGCACTTTTTTAAAATATTACTGATGTTGTAATTTTTTTCGCATACTTCTTGTATGACATTTATGGGATAATGTGAAAGTGAAAACATATTTACTGATTTATTTACAAAACAAAGAGTATTAATATACTTTATAGGATTTCCTTCAATGCCTATCCATTGAATGTTATTAGTCACAAAATCTAAGTCATTCTTCTCAACGGTTGTAATTGAATTATTATTAATATTAAACATTTTAAAAGGTATGTTGACAAATGCAGCTGGATTCAACATGACAATGTTGTTATCACTTAGATCTAATTCATTCATTATTAATTCATAAAAAGCGTTTATTTCCAACGTTATTATATTATTGTTTTTTAAAGATAATAGATTAATATTGAAATTCACAAATGTATAAGGACGAATAACTGATATATTATTACCCTCTATGTATATACAAGTAAAGTGATCATTTTTAAATAACTCGGTACCTAATTCAGTAATTTTACAATTCAGAATACTAAATGACAAATCACTAAACCATTCCTCCATAGGTTCTCCTTTTGTGCAAAACTTATTATTTGTATGGTTTGTCAGAACACAATCTTCTCTTGTGAAAATGTTGCATGACATACATAGAATTATAGGTATAATAAAAAAATACACGAAAAATTTAAATAACATTGCAGGAATGTTTCCCAGCTCACACTTTCAAATGTCCGAATAAAATGTAAAAAATAACGAGTATAAGTCATTAAGAGTTAGATTGCTTAAGAGACATTTGTAATCAATGATTCAATCAATTTAAAGCAATTTAATAACATTTTATTTCATAATATTTTAATATGCAAATACAGTAATGAAAGTTCATTTTTAACAAATCAATCAGATTTTACTAATAGTAAATAAATTGTACAAAAAAAAAATTATTTTAATCTGCAGTATTTGATTTTATTGAAGATTTATTAATAGCTGTAGGGACTCGAAATATTCTAACAAAGAGTAAGTAAAAGCTATTTACATTGTTATTAAAGAGATTCATTTCAACTACTAATCTGATTAACTATAAACTATTTTTAACATATTTTCAAAATTAAAAATTTAATAAATTAATAAAATATTGTTTATATATTAATATTTAAAAACACCAATAATAAATAATTATATTAATTTTTTTAAAATAATTAATTACACAATAAGACAACTTAACATTATTGGTAAGTCTAAATTATTTTGATGAAAATTAAATATATAATTAACACAATAACTATTAAAAACATGGTGATAAATATATAAAGGCAGCGGGAAATCTAATTAATATTTTAGGAATATTTCTCACTATACACTTTGAAATATCAGTATAAAATGTGGAAAATAATGAAAGCAAGACAATTTATTTACGTTACTTAAGAAGCATTTATAATAAGTGGTCGCAGTTTAAAATAATTTACTGACCTTTTATTTTATAATACTTTAAAAGTAAAGAACTCTAAATTGAACATTGGATAATATGTTAAAAGGCAAATATTAAATTTATCCTTTGTTAATTAATATATACTGAGATAAAGACCTTCATTGGGTTGTCAATGAATTTAAAATTTACATATTTTTGTGTTTTGTGAGAACTAAACACAGCTTTTGTATTAATAAATATAAGTATTTACAATTTAATTGAAGAATTAATAAAATATATGTTTTATATTTCAATAAAAGGCAATTATGTTAGGTTTAAATGTATTTTTATGTATAAACATCCTGGCAATAATACATTAAATAATTGGATGTACAATTATTTAAATTTCAGTTAGGATACTGGTGAAATTGAATTATTTTGACGTGTTCGAAAAATTAAATAAATAATTAGCACAATAATTATTAAAAAACATGGCGTTCCATATGTAATGGCAGCGGGAATGAATGAAATTTTATCGCACATTTTTAAAATATTAGTGAGGTTGTAATTTTTTTCGCATACTTCTTGTATGACATTAGTGGGATAATGCGAAAGTGCAAACATATTTACTGATTTATTTACAAAACAAAGCGTATCAATGTACTTTATAGGATTTTTTTCAATGCCTATCCATAGAATGTTATTAGTCACAAAATCTAAGTCATTCTTCTCAACGGTTGTAATTGAATTATTATTAATATTAAACTTTTTAAAGTGTATGTTGACAAATGCAGCTGAATTCAACATGACAATGTTGTTATTACTTAGATCTAACCCATTCATTATTAATTCATAAAAAGCGTCTATTTCCAACGTTATTATATTATTGTTTTTTAAAGATAATAGATTAATATTCAAATTCACAAATGTATATGAACGAATAACTGATATATTATTACTCTCTATGTATATACAAGCAAAATGATCATTTTTAAATAACTCGGTACCTAATTCTGTAATTTTACAATTCAGAATACTAAATGACAAATCACTAAACCATTCATCTATAGGTTCTGCTTTTGTGCAAAACTTATTATTTGCATGGTTTTTCAGTACACAATCTTTTCTTGTAAAAATGTTGCATGGCATACATAAAATTATACGTATAATAAAAAAATACACGAAAAAATTAAATATCATTGCAGGAATGTTTCCCAGCCCACACTATCAAATGTCCCTATAAAATGTAAAAAATAACGAGTCATTAAAAGTTATATTGCTTAAGAGACATTTGTAATCAATGATTCAATCAATTTAAAGCAATTTAATAACATTTTATTTCATAATATTTTAATATGCAGATACAGTAATGAAAGTTCATTTTTAACAAATCAATCAGATTTTACTAATAGTAAATAAATTGTACAAAAAAAAAAAATTATTTTAATCTGCAGTATTTGATTTTATTGAAGATTTATTAATAGCTGTAGGGACTCGAAATATTCTAACAAAGAGTAAGTAAAAGCTATTTACATTGTTATTAAAGAGATTCATTTCAACTACTAATCTGATTAACTATAAACTATTTTTAACATATTTTCAAAATTAAAAATTTAATAAATTAATAAAATATTGTTTATATATTAATATTTAAAAACACCAATAATAAATAATTATATTAATTTTTTTAAAATAATTAATTACACAATAAGACAACTTAACATTATTGGTAAGTCTAAATTATTTTGATGAAAATTAAATATATAATTAACACAATAACTATTAAAAAACATGGTGATAAATAAATAAAGGCAGCGGGAAATCTAATTAACATTTTAGGAATATTTCTCACTATACACTTTGAAATATCAGTATAAAATGTGGAAAATAATGAAAGCAAGACAATTTATTTACATTACTTAAGAAGCATTTATAATAAGTGGTCGCAGTTTAAAATAATTTACTGACCTTTTATTTTATAATACTTTAAAAGTAGAGAACTCTAAATTGAACATTGGATAATATGTTAAAAGGCAAATATTAAATTTATCCTTTGTTAATTAATATATACTGAGATAAAGACTTTCATTGGGTTGTCAATGAATTTAAAATTTACATATTTTTGTGTTTTGTGAGAACTAAACACAGCTTTTGTATTAATAAATATAAGTATTTACAATTTAATTGAAGAATTAATAAAATATATGTTTTATATTTCAATAAAAGGCAATTATGTTAGGTTTAAATGTATTTTTATATATAAACATCCTAGCAATAATACATTAAATAATTGGATGTACAATTATTTAAATTTCAGTTAGGATACTGGTGAAATTGAATTATTTTGACGTGTTCGAAAAATTAAATAAATAATTAGCACAATAATTATTAAAAAACATGGCGTTCCATATGTAATGGCAGCGGGAATGAATGAAATTTTATCGCACATTTTTAAAATATTAGTGAGGTTGTAATTTTTTTCGCATACTTCTTGTATGACATTAGTGGGATAATGCGAAAGTGCAAACATATTTACTGATTTATTTACAAAACAAAGCGTATCAATGTACTTTATAGGATTTTTTTCAATGCCTATCCATAGAATGTTATTAGTCACAAAATCTAAGTCATTCTTCTCAACGGTTGTAATTGAATTATTATTAATATTAAACTTTTTAAAGTGTATGTTGACAAATGCAGCTGAATTCAACATGACAATGTTGTTATTACTTAGATCTAACCCATTCATTATTAATTCATAAAAAGCGTCTATTTCCAACGTTATTATATTATTGTTTTTTAAAGATAATAGATTAATATTCAAATTCACAAATGTATATGAACGAATAACTGATATATTATTACTCTCTATGTATATACAAGCAAAATGATCATTTTTAAATAACTCGGTACCTAATTCTGTAATTTTACAATTCAGAATACTAAATGACAAATCACTAAACCATTCATCTATAGGTTCTGCTTTTGTGCAAAACTTATTATTTGCATGGTTTTTCAGTACACAATCTTTTCTTGTAAAAATGTTGCATGGCATACATAAAATTATACGTATAATAAAAAAATACACGAAAAAATTAAATATCATTGCAGGAATGTTTCCCAGCCCACACTATCAAATGTCCCTATAAAATGTAAAAAATAACGAGTCATTAAAAGTTATATTGCTTAAGAGACATTTGTAATCAATGATTCAATCAATTTAAAGCAATTTAATAACATTTTATTTCATAATATTTTAATATGCAAATACAGTAATGAAAGTTCATTTTTAACAAATCAATCAGATTTTACTAATAGTAAATAAATTGTACAAAAAAAAAATTATTTTAATCTGCAGTATTTGATTTTATTGAAGATTTATTAATTGCTGTAGGGACTAGAAATATTCTAACAAAGAGTAAGTAAAAGCTATTTACATTGTTATTAAAGAGATTCATTTCAACTACTAATCTGATTAACTATAAACTATTTTTAACATATTTTCAAAATTAAAAATTTAATAAATTAATAAAATATTGTTTATATATTAATATTTAAAAACACCAATAATAAATAATTATATTAATTTTTTTAAAATAATTAATTACACAATAAGACAACTTAACATTATTGGTAAGTCTAAATTATTTTGATGAAAATTAAATATATAATTAACACAATAACTATTAAAAAACATGGTGATAAATAAATAAAGGCAGCGGGAAATCTAATTAACATTTTAGGAATATTTCTCACTATACACTTTGAAATATCAGTATAAAATGTGGAAAATAATGAAAGCAAGACAATTTATTTACATTACTTAAGAAGCATTTATAATAAGTGGTCGCAGTTTAAAATAATTTACTGACCTTTTATTTTATAATACTTTAAAAGTAGAGAACTCTAAATTGAACATTGGATAATATGTTAAAAGGCAAATATTAAATTTATCCTTTGTTAATTAATATATACTGAGATAAAGACTTTCATTGGGTTGTCAATGAATTTAAAATTTACATATTTTTGTGTTTTGTGAGAAATAAACACAGCTTTTGTATTAATAAATATAAGTATTTACAATTTAATAGAAGAATTAATAAAATATATGTTTTATATTTCAATAAAAGGTAATTATGTTAGGTTTAAATGTATTTTTATGTATAAACATCCTAGCAATAATACATTAAATAATTGGATGTACAATTATTTAAATTTCAGTTAGGATACTGGTGAAACTGAATTATTTTGACGTGTTCGAAAAATTAAATAAATAATTAGCACAATAATTATTAAAAAACATGGCGTTCCATATGTAATGGCAGCGGGAATGAATGAAATTTTATCGCACATTTTTAAAATATTAGTGACGTTGTAGTTTTTTTCACATACTTCTAGTATGACATTAGTGGGATAATGTGAAAGTGCAAACATATTTACTGATTTATTTACAAAACAAAGCGTATCAATGTACTTTATAGGATTTCTTTCAATGCCTATCCATAGAATGTTAGTCGTTACAAAATCTAAGCTATTCTTCTTAATGGTTGTAATTGAATTGTTGTTGACATTAAAGTAGTTAAAGCGTGCGTGGACAAATGCTGCCGGATTCAACGTGACAATTTTGTTATCACCAAGTTGTAAATCATTAATTATTGATCCATAAAAAGCATTTATTTCCAACACTATTAAATTATTGTTTCTTAAAGATAATCGATCAATACTCAAATTCATAAATGCATAAGTACGAACAGTTGATATATTATTACCCTCAATATCTATAAATTTAATGTTATATTTTTTAAATAATTCGGTACCTAATTCTGTAATTTTACAATTCAGGATTTGAAAATTTGTTTCTAAAATCCATTCTTCAGCAAATTCCGGTTTTGTACAAAACTTATTATTTGTTTGGGTTGTTAGCATACAATCTTTTTGTGTAAAAATATTACAAGATATACATAATCTTATAAAAAAGTTAAAAAAATAAATGAAAAATTTAAACAACATTTCAGGAATGTTTTTCACTACACTGTTTCAAATTTTCCTATAAAATATAGAAAAATTCGAATATAAGTCATTAAGACAATTTACTTATATTGCTTAAGAGACATGTATGATCAATAATTGCAATTTAAAGTAATTTGATATTTTATTTCACAATATTATAATGGACAAATATAATTATTAAAGTTAATTCTTGATAAATCACATATTAATTAAAATTAAGATAAATATATAATAATAAATATATATATTGTTTATCCATGAAATGTTAGCAGTCACAAAATTTCAATGCTTTGAATTAAATTTTTATTAAAAACATAATTACAACGTACGTTGAACAATATTCTTTGATTTAGTGTGAAAGTTTTATTCTAATCATATTGTACATCATATCCAGTTATTAAGTTATATATTTTTATAATTATATCATATTATTATTTCTTGGAGATAAATGGTAACAGGCCAATTGAAAAGTCCCCGGTCTATCATAGTAAAACACATTTTTTTGTCAAAATTCGATTTTATTATTCAACATAGTTGCCTTCGAGGGCGATACAACGATTATAGCGATCTTCCAACTTTTCGATACCATTTTTGTAGTACCATTTGTCTTTCGATTCAAAATAGGCCTGAGTTTCGGCGATTACTTCCTCATTGGCGCTAAATTTCATTCCAGCAAGCTTTCTTTTGAGGTCTGAGAACGGGAAAAAGTCGTTGGGGGCCAGATCTGGTGAATACGGTGGATGCAGAAGCAATTCGAAGCCCAATTCATGCAATTTTGCCATTGTTTTCATGGATTTGTGGCACGGTGCATTGACTTGATAAAACAGCACTTTTTTCTTCTTCAAATGGGGCCGTTTTTTACGATTTCATCCTTTAAACGATCCAATAACGCTATATAAAAATTGCTGTTGATGGTCTGGCCCATCAATGAATATTATACTTTGCGCATCCCAGAATACTGATGCCATAACCGTCCCAGCTGACTGTTGTGTTTTTCCTCGCTTTGGATTCGGTTCATCGTGTGCAGTCCACTCAGCTGACTGTCGATTGGACTCCGAAGTCCGGATCTCGATCAACTTCACTTTACGGTCATTCAAAATTATTTTGTGAACTTTTTTAAGGTTTTCGTCGGTGACAGCCTCTTTTGGGCGTCCACTGCGTTCGCCGTCTTCGGTGCTCATTTGACCACGTTTAAATTTAATATACCAATCAATGATGGTTGATTTTCCTGGTGCAGACCCCGGAAACTCTTCATCAAGCCAAGATTTTGCTTCAACTGTATTTTTCCCCTCGAAAAACAATATTTTATCAGCAGAAGAAATTCATTTTTTTTCGTCCTTTTTCAAATAACAAAAGTAGCTACACTCACAACGCATTATCTCACACTCAGTATCCTTTGAATGTTGGTACTAACTAAAAATCATATGGATTTAATACTAGCACCGTCAGCTGTGTGTCAGACCGGAGACTTTTCAAGTGACCTGTTAAATACTCAAATGTGTGTGAATATATGAACATCTGAAATGTTATTATCCTCCATGTCTACGAAAAGACTTTGATCCATCTAAATCCTGAAAGAGACGACTTGTATGTTTTCCACTATGGGACAGATTTCAACTGTCTCTGTCTTTCATGATGTCTCTCTACTTCAGACGAGTCAAACGCTTTTCATACTGTATAAGTGAAGTGATAATTTTTAAATAACTTGATACCTGATTCAGTAATATTACAATCCAGCATAGAACTCTTTAGAAAACGATTCGTGGGCAGGTTATTGTTTCAGTTTCAGTCAGTTTACAATATTTTTGTGAGAAAATATTAGATACAGGAAACCAAATATATATTGATAAAATTAATGCAAAATAAGTGATTGAACCTTAAAGCAATTTTATAACATTTTATTTTTCAATACTCTAAAAGTAGAATACTCTAAATTGAACATGTTAATTAATTTATACTAGGATAAATCTATTGGATTTTTATTAGTTTACGGTTTCTGTTATAACTGGTAAGCCCTTCTCAAGGCTTTTATTTAAATTTAAAGTTTCAGTTTTGTGTAAAACTTATTATTTGTTTGAGATGTTAGTTCACAATTTTTTTGCGAAAATATTTGACAGGAGATAGCAACACTCCATTTTAAAATTGAACAACTAAAAATTTAACGTTAAATATTGCTACAATGCGAAAGTTTTAAATTTGTTCAGTCTAAAATAATGTGAATCAATTCTTGTTAATGCCACCCAGGAACCCAACTATTATCAATTGGATGCAAGTTAGCGAAGTTGCCAGACGGAAAAACGTGTTTTAAACATGTAGTACTTGAATTTAAAATTTACCATTGCTGCGACTTAAAATAACTGTTTTAAAGACAGACAAACAAAGTAAACTAGTACAATTTTCATTGTGATCACTGATCTACTCAATTGTTTTTCCTGCATTAGAAACATTATAAATAAAAATCTTTTGAACTACTTTAACTTCTGTGTAACAATATCAACTTCAAAATATTGTTCTTGCATTTAGTACAGATTGTAATTTATTCATTTATTTATTTATTTATATCTACAGTGGTGGAAAAAAGTATGGAATATTTTTAAAAATTTGGGATTTTTCATCTGTTGCAATGATGTTAAACAAATTCACTAGTTTGTGTTCTTCGTTTTTTGACTTTTTATCAAGTACACTTTTTGACTTATGACATTTGTAATAAATAAATAACTTTTTATTACCACTGTATATATATAAATTGATAAAAAATTAAAATTTATGTATTATTATTATATTTTACAAACATAAATAAACTGTATTACTTAAAAAATATTGATGAAAGTACATTATTTTGATTAAACCTAAAAGTTGAATACAGCGCCAATAATATGATTCCCACACAACTTAAAATTCCATAACTAATAGTAAATGGAATTATATTACCATCGCACATTTTCAAAATATTATACACCTTGTAATTTTTTTCACATACACGTTGCACCATGTCTATCGGGTATTTTGAAAGATTTAAAAGCTGTATAGATTTATTTGCAAAACAGTCCGGATCAAAATGTTGTATACGATTGTAACGCATATTTATAAAAGTAACTTCCTGAAAATTCAGAAAATTTAAGGAATCCTTCCGAATTATTGTAACTGAACTATTTTCAATAATAAAATTATTCAAATGTACATTAAAAAATGCTGTGGAATTCAATGTGAAGATATTGTTTTCGCTAAGTTCCAAAAAAGTCATGCTTACGTTATAAAAAGCCTTTATTTCTAGTATCCCAATTTTATTATTTCTTAAAACTATAGTTACAATTGACAAATTTGTAAAAGTATAAGAGCGGACAATTGATATGTTGTTATTGGATAGATCAACTGATGATAGATAATAACCTTTGAACAACTTATTGCCTAATTCAGTAATATTACAACCCGAAACTTGGAAAAATGTTTCAAATATAAATTCGCCAGCCAGTTCCGGTTTGGTACAAAATTTATTATATTTTTGTGACGTTAATTTACAGTCTTTCGGAGAGAAAATGTTACAAGACATACATAAAACCATGATAATATTAATAAAATTAAAAGAAAGTTTGAGAAACATTGTAAGAATATTTTAGTATTACAAATTATTAAATTTCAGTAGACAATATGAAAAATAACAGGTTATTAAATACAATTCACTCTAATGTTCAAGTTATTTTTATGTTTTCCAATGATTTAGTAAACATTTTATTTCACAACATTTAAAAAGTGAATAAACACAAATTGAACATTGGATACGTAATGGAACTCGGCGTTAAATCGGATATTAAGAAAGTTTTAAATTTGTTCGGCTTAATTGAAAGATAAATCAGTCTGGTTTTGATTGGCGAATAATGGGAATCAATTTGCGATAATCCATTCCAGGAATCGTGGAACTATGATCAATTAGATGCGAGTTAGCGAAATTACCAGACGGAAAAACGTGTTTGAACGCGCGAATTTAAGAAGCAGTAATTGAATGATTTAAGGAAAAAAACCGTTTTAATGAGGAGTAAACGAAATAAGCCGAGGCAATTTTCACTGTACTAAATACAATTTCCAACTGATTTTTCCGCGATATAAATAGCAATTAGAGCCCTTAAAAAATGCATGGAAAATTTAATTAACAATCCGTGCACGTCTTTGACTTTTGCCTCTTTAACCTTTTTCCCTGGCCGATCTGGATTAATTGACCTATTACTATTGCATTTGGCCTTTTCGCTCTTCGACTAAAACTAAACGAGCTTTTTAATATTAATGTTCAATTTACATATAAAATGTAATACCGGACGAACTTTTCTACCTCTACTAGTAGCCAGTTTTAATCGAAATGTATTTGCCCGCACTCCTGTTGTCTGTAAATATCCTGGCCACTGGAGGCCAGACCACGTAAGTATCGGAATTGCAAAGGCACAAAAAATGGGGGTTAAACAAAACGGGACGTTCATCATCATTATTCTCCTTTGTTTGTGGCCCTTCTATCCTTTAATTTTTATTACTCGGATTTCCAGTCTGGAAAACACCGTTTCATCCTTGGACAACGAGGATTCCTTTAAATTGCTGATTGAAGAGGTCATGATCAAGTTTTTGCACACTAGCAGTTGCGTTGCTGTTGTTTCAGATCCTATTAATCAAGAGATATTCGTTAAATCTTGGTTTAGGAGGTTCGGAATCTTTATCTCTTTTATCATGGTATAACTTGAATATAAACTACTTTAAAAACAGTACAAAATGGTTTTGTTTAAAGATAAATGTGGAAGAGAATGAAGATCTTCTTGCACCAAGTGAAGAAACCAAAGATTCTCTGTTGTTGGCCAAGCATGAAGGCTGCCAATTGTATATTATTCTAATAAGTAATGGGTTGCAAGTATCCAGATTGTTGAGATTTGGAGACAGATATAGAGTTTTGGCAACAAGATCCAAGTACGTTATGTTGTTTGACAACCGTTTGTTCGTAAATGACCTTCATTATTTGTGGAAGAGGATAATCAATGTTATTTTTATAAAGACATACGTAGGACAAACCAACGATAAAAAGAAGTCCCCTTGGTATGAGATAACAACGGTACCGTTTCCTTCACCAATCGGTTCCATATTGATTCCAAGAAGATTAGATATCTGGACACAAAACCGCTTCCGTAAAGGTGTTGATTTATTCAGAGACAAGACCGCAGATTTAAGAAATCAAACCTTGAATGTAGCCGCCTTCGCTCATCTACCGGGTACTGCTAAAAATGAAAATATACCCAAAGATTCAGTCCGAGCTCAAATGGGCGAGAACGAAACTGTATTTACTGGAGCCGAAGTCGAGGTAATTTATTCAGTTGCCCTACTCTATTATGGTGATGATGATGATCATGATGAAACTGAAGGATGTTGTTCCATAAGCAATTTCATTCGAGTCTTTCCTTAATTTTTTATTTTATTTAACTAATCTATTAAAGACTTGTTTCAAATGAGTGAAATTGCTTGTAAAAAATTCAGTTCCTTTAAAATCTAGACTCCAGAATCGATATGTTGAAATGGAGTGGGCCAGCTGCAATTTACAGATCATACAAGAGTTGGACAATTTCCAGATCCTAAACACAGTATCGAATAAAATGAACTTCCGCTCGAAGATCTACGAGCCACGCCACGCCGACGAGGAGTTGTGGGGCAGGAAACAGATCGGCAGAAAGTATACAGGCCTAATTGGTGAAATGATTAATTCTTATGCTGACGTCGCCCTGGGAGATTTGTATTATACGCCCTATTTGCTTGATTTAATGGACCTGAGCGTGCCTTACAACACCGAATGTCTTACGTTCCTGACTCCGGAATCGTTGAGTGATAACTCCTGGAAGACGCTCATTATGCCTTTCAAGTGAGTTATGTATTATTAATGAAACACATTATTTGTTGTTGTTTTATTACAGGGGCATAATGTGGGCGTCCGTGGTGGTTTGTCTGATTGTGTGCGGACTGGTTTTCTATGTTCTGGCCAGGTTCCACGAACACATCACCGCACTCGAGGAGGGCAACAAACGGGCGAGGGTTAATCCGGTTTACGGCAAGAAGAAACAAATTATTTCGCTGTCAATCTTGCCGACGGACAAGAAATGCAATTCTGACACGAAATACGCCATTATGAAGGAGCAGTATGCGGCTACAACTGTAGAAGGTAACTCGCATTTCAGTTGGGACTTGAAAAAACGTAACACAGTGGCGGAATATGATTCGCATCATTTTCTATTTTCGACAAAGGCTATTCACTAAATCAAACCGGGACCTCTAGAGTTATTTGAAGTGTTCAGTGAATTGGTACAACCCCTTGGCTTGACCTGAAAGCTACAATGCTTTTATATTTACGTCACTATTGTACGTCTGAGAATCGAACAGTCCTGTTATTCATGTGTGCACACCCATTGTGGACAGGAAAATGGTTTTCCAAACCGCGTTGTACGAGGGTGAATCTGTGTAATAAAATTTTTCAGGGGAAGCAGTTGGTTTGTATCAGTTCAGTGAGCCGTTCAACAGTATGTTGTACACATACAGCATGTTGTTGCTGGTTTCTTTGCCTAAACTGCCAACTGGATGGTCATTGAGGATGTTGACTGGATGGTACTGGTTGTACTGCCTTCTGTTGGTTGTTGCATACAGGGCTAGTTTAACTGCCATTTTAGCCAGACCGCAGCCGAGGTAATTATTTAAAGTCATCACCCCTTTATAAGTAACAGTTAGAAGTAATAAAAAATGTATCTGGTTGAATAATGCAAAGGCCAGTCCATTATCGTGCCCCTCGCTAATTTTATTCGGAAATACAGGGTTGCTGAAGTGAAATTAGTTTTCTTTTAGTCGGCAATCAAATCGTTTGCATTTGCTGCGACGAGTGCCATTAAGGCGTCGATTGGTGATTCTGAGACTTTAAAAGGGTTTCATTATCGCCGTTCGACTTCGTTATTTTTGGATTGCATGAATTTTTAATTGTTTAAATTAGGCAATTTTACCCAGTGAATGAATACTTAACATTAATAATCCGGCTGAACCATTTTAATTGTGAATAAATTATAATAATTCATAAATTTTATTTGCGAAGAGTAACAATCGATACGGTGGAGGAGCTGGTGGATAGTAAGTTGACATACGGAGGCTGGGGCGAGATAAATCGTGAGTTCTTCAAATCGGCCCTGGATCCGGCTAGCAAGGCGATCGCCGAAAAGTTCACGATTGTTAATGACTCGAGCGAGGCGGTGGATCGAGTGGCCGAGGCGTCGTTCGCCTTTTACGAAAACACTTATTTCCTGAAGGAGGCAATAGTGAAGAGACAGCTTCGCTTCCAGATGAACAGGACCAATTCGACGACGAATAACACTCAGGAGGCGAGGGATATCGCGAGCGAGGATCGCAATCTGCACATCATGACCGATTGCATAATCAATATGCCAGTTTCGATAGGTAAGCAAACCCGGTCCCATCTATTTCCGGGATATTTACATTCTACGATATTATTTCCTCTTGGGCGCGCACCAATTTTTACCACGCAAGGAGATAATGTCCTTGATTAAACACACAATTACCACGTGATCTATTCAAGTAATTTTTAGGTTTGCAGAAGAATTCGCCAATAAAGCCGAGGGTCGACGAATTAATACGACGCGTCTTAGAAGCGGGGCTCATTAAAAAGTGGTTGGATGACGTGATGCAAAGTGTATTGAATGCCGATCGACAAAAGGAAAACGTTTCGACCAAGGCGATAATGAGCATGAAAAAATTCTTCGGGGCAATCGTAGCCCTTCTCATCGGCTACTTTATCAGTTTTCTAGTTTTCGTTGCCGAAATGTTGTACTTTCATTACGTGATCAAGAGAAATCCCAATTATAATAAGTACTCCAGAAATCTAAATGACGTAAAAAAATCAGATTAATTTTAATTAATTAATCTGGATCATTTTTTGGACTTATGAAAAAAAAAATGCTCTAGAGTTGTTAAAGTAAAAACAGATTAACTGATATCAAAATACCAATAATACACTATAATATTAAAATACTTTTAAAGTGGTTTTATTATAATAACATTTAAGCATATTTATGCTTAAGAAAAAATATGTAGACAATAGATACAATAATACCTATACTATAAAAAGTACAAGATAAATTATACAATACAAATTATAGTTTTAAACAATCTTAATCGCTTCGTTCCAAATCATCCAAATAATCTAAATTATCAGGATCAAATAATTTCTTCTTCTTGCTTTTGGTGCCTACCCCTGCTGATGATACAGCTTTTAACGGTGGAACATTCAAAGACCGTTTCTTACCATTATTTTTGGACTGCATCTTCTTATTCTGAAAATTGTTGCTCTGAATAAGTTGTGCATTATTTGCAGAATTCAAGGGATACGAAGTAGGCTTCGAAGGTTCTTTCTTTTTAGATTGAACCATGTTATTCTGAATAAGTTGTGGATTATATACAATATCCTGGACAACCGACGATTCCAAAGTAGGCTTAGAAGGTCGAACATTCCTATATCGTTTCCCATAACTCTTAAACATCGTAGGTTTGTTCGTTTTCGATTTAACAGTATTGTTTTGACCGTCGTTGGTCACAACAGGTTCCGCATTACTTGTGGTTTTAAACGTATCAGACAACTGCAAGATAGGTTTATTATTTCTTACCTCCATGTCCTTAAATTTGTTTAGTAATGCAAAATCATCCTGATCGTCAAATTCAAGTAAATCGAAATCGAAATTTGCATCAAGATTTGAGCCCTCATAATCTTTTGTTTCGTGATTTGCAGTCATGTTTGAGTTAACATCCACATTCGTCATGGATTTTCTTGTTTCGATTGTAGGTTTAATAATTGGTTTTGGGTTCTTTAAATCATTATTCAACGCAAATTGTTGTGGCATGAAAGCAGAATTCCCTACTTCAATAGGCTTTCTAAAATTATCTACCGTTGACTGTTTAGGCTCGATTGCCGGATTTACCACTACTTCTTTAAAATTATGCACTCTAGGATCTGCAGAATTTAGATTTGCATTCGAGATGTCTCCAAAATTGTGTACACTGGATTGGTTAGTCGCAGTTGCAGGTTTTGCCATCAATTTGTGTCTGCCATAATCATTCAGCAATAATTGGTTTTGTACCAATGCAGGTTGAGCCATTTCATTTGAGCTTTCATCAAAGTTAAAGGCTGGGGGATCCTTTGGTTCCTTCTGAACAATATATAATTATTTATTTTAATTGCACAACAAAATACTTACGAAATTCAGGAGTTTGTCCTTTAGCTGCCTATTTTCAATTTGTAGATCACGCTTAACATTTTCGACATGTTGCAGCTTGTTTTTTATATCAATTATTTGCCTTTTCTGACTTACAGTGAATTCATCCATGATGAGAGCGTGCTTTGCCTCCAGCAATTCTATTTGATTGGAGTAATGGATCTTGACGACTTCCAGTTCATTTTTCAAAGACATAATTTTTGCCTCCAAACTTTTTTTTTGTTCTGACAAGGTACTCTCGTATTTCAATTCATTGGTCTCTGCGCTCTTGGTTAAGGCTTTGTGATCCTCCAGAAGCTTATCATATAAATCTGAAGGAAAATGTTAATTTATGCATCTGAATATTTGGTTTTTTTTAATGGTGGCTTACTTTTAAGTTCGACATAACGAGTATTCATAGAGAATCCTTCGCTTTTTACCAGTATATTTAAACTGGCCTTTTGTTCATTAATTGTCGCTCGAGACATTCTTAACTCGTTTATAAGAAGGTTTATGAAAGACCACATTTGTTTTACAAATGTTTCATTGTAAATTTTGTTCTGAAAGTAATTGTTAGACATCTTCATTAACAAGAAATTACGTAAATAATAAATTAATTTTAAATACGTACGTTTATATTAGTTGTAATTAAATTTAGATATTCATCGATTTTGCTTTCCTCGTCTTCCATTATAAAAGGATTTAACAATTTCGATTCATTGCACGTAACAAGTCACTCATAATAAAATGTGACATTTCGAAAAAAAATGAACATCGCAAATAAATTAATCATTAATTATTTTTTATT
This sequence comes from Aethina tumida, assembly GCF_024364675.1. Classification (NCBI taxonomy): domain Eukaryota; kingdom Metazoa; phylum Arthropoda; class Insecta; order Coleoptera; family Nitidulidae; genus Aethina; species Aethina tumida. The sequence continues at coordinate 16,960,294 of NC_065439.1, forward strand.
ATAATAATTAAAAATTCAATTATAATTCGTACAATACAAATACTATAAAAATAAACAGATTTCACAAATTTAATTATTATTAAATATTAAATAATTATTTAAATATTGTTACAAATTTAAACGCTCTTCTTCTTCAAATAAACATATTTTGTGAGGTTATGTTGTATAGGTTGTGTTGTTGATTCGTATGGGTTTTTTACTTCTATTCGTATTTTAAACGTTCAAGTGATTTATTTCAGTTAATTTTATCATACATAGTGTATTAAATTTTAATTTAAATTAATCCTAATATTTGTTTTATCGATTGCAACAAGAACAAGAAAACTTGATTGAAAATTTGTACCATTTTAAGACTAAATAACAAATAAAGTTCAACAATGGTAAGTTTATATCATATATTTATATTATATTATTTAAAATTATTGTATATTTTTAGGCGAGAAATGCAGAAAAGGCAATGTAAGTAAACCAACAACCATCAATATAAGTCACTAACTGTTTAATTCTAGGACCACATTGGCCCGTTGGCGTGCCGCCCAATTGGGAGAGACCGAAAGACATAAAAAACGCCGTCCGTACTTAGCATCAGAATGCAAAAGTCTCTATGCATGCGAAAAGTGGAGGATGCAGATTATCCGAGAGATAGCCAAGAAAGTTGCACAGATCCAAAATGCTGGGCTCGGCGAATTCCGCATACGCGATTTGAACGATGAAATTAACAAGTTGTTGAGGGAAAAAAGGCATTGGGAAGATCAGATAAAAGAGCTCGGAGGGCCAGATTATCAGAGGGTTGGGCCCAGAATGTTGGATCATGAAGGAAAAGAGGTTCCAGGGAATAGGGGCTACAAATATTTTGGGGCAGCCAAAGAACTCCCTGGTAAGTAGAGTAAAGTAAAAAGACACACTGTAGGAGAAATAGTATTATATTTATTTAAAAGAAAATTACAAAACAATCCTAGGAAACAGATTCAGTACTTTTGATGCAAGATACAAATAACTATATTTACACCAGGATAAATGTAAGCACAATATTGTCATATTGTAAGAATTTTCGAAATCAATAACTCACTATACTTCAATGGATGGAATAAGTTATCAAACTTAAATTAAAAATTATTAAAATTGGTAACACATGATCACATGAGACAGAGAAGTTTTAGAGTATTGTCGGAATAAAATGCTATTTGCTGCAGGGGTCCGCGAATTGTTCGAGCAAGAGCCGCCGCCGCCCCCGCGGAAAACTAGAGCTGAACTTATGAAAGACATTGACGCTGACTATTATGGCTACATGGATGACGACGACGGGATCCTCATTCCAATAGAAATGAAATCTGAAAAATTATGTAATAATCAAAATATTCCACATTTTATTTAATAATTTAAATTCACAATTTTCCAGCAATTCAACAAAAAATAGCAGAGTGGAAGGAGAAAAAGCAGACTAGGTTAAATAAGAATTCTTCGGACGAGGAAGAGGAGGAGGAAGAGAACATATATGCGGTTGAGGAGTCCGATGACGAGGAAGAGAAGGAGGTGATAGATGGTTCGCAACAAAGATTCGTTGCTCACGTTCCGGTGCCAACGCAGCAGGAAGTTGAACAGGCTTTGCTGAGGAGAAGGAAGCAGGAGTTACTGGAAAAATATGGGGCACATGAGGATAATTAACAATTATTGTGAATTGAAATTTTGTATTTAAATAAACAGTTTAAGTGTAATTACCTTGTAATCATGGTAGAGTTGGATCATGCTTTAATACTCCTTTACTTATTAACATAAACTCCAATACTAAATCACATATTTTCCTTTTGCTCGATTTTTCCCTGAGGAACAAACAATTTTTAGACTCATTAATTATGAAATTTCAATTAATTACCTCAGCAATGATTTCATAAACGTCTCCTTTTGTTGAGCGTTTATTTTAGGCGTGGGGAAACCGTCTTGTGCCAGTGAAGTGGACAACCACCTTGTCAAATTATCACAGAACTTCTTATTCAAAGCGAGGAAAATCTCGCTGTAAATATCAACAGCTGTCCTAACAGCACTGGTACCTGCATCAAATTGTATAAGTGATGGTAATTATTTATTAAGTATGTCACTCACCTAAAGTTAAAATAAGCTTAATCACTAAAGTCTCGCCGTACGTTTGTATAACATTGACTTGAGCCGTTTCCCTACTCTGACTAATATATTGGACTAAGAAGCAACCAACAGCCTTCAGAGAGTGGATTTCCGGCATTGACAAACACAAAATTGCTAAAAAATCATTATTAATAGCTACAAATGTGACTTAATTTAACTACAACTTACCACATTGAAAGAGAGCGGAAGTATCAATGCTACTATTGAACATCAATTGGGGGGTCTTTTTACACAGGGAGGCAAGCATCGAGAAAAATTCGTCAAACACATCCGACTTTTCGGACAACAAATTATTTTCATTCAAGTCGGCGCACAGCTGAAGCGATCTGTTAACAATTTCATGTAACAATTGTTCGTTTGAGCTTTTAAACTCTTCATCTTTATTAAACAAAATTATCAGCTGAAAAACAGTCAGGTTCAAACGCATCGTCGGGGGAATTACCTAAACCTTACCAATTTTGAAACATGAATGACGTGGGGATTGGGAAATTGACGGTACGTAAACACAATCATTTGCAATATATCGTTGATTATGGGTTTGCAGTCTTCTCTCAACGTGGTTAGAGAGTACTTCAAAACTGAGCACAGCTCTTCCATGACGTCGCTTTTGCCGTAATACTTTTCGCCGATGCCTCTGAACAACGGCATCGTTTTCTGCATGATCAGCAAAATTGGCTGCTCCACTTTACTGTTGCTTTCTATGTGCAGCGAGCTGAACAACGCACCAATTAGACGCAATCGCGTGCAGATTGAATTTGCGACGCTCAATGACTGGAAACTTATTTAGTTAATTTAAATACCAAAAACCTATACAATTTAATTACTGGGGTGACGGTGAGAAGCTTCTGCATCTCCTCGAAAGACGGCGCCAGAATTATGTTCAAATACTCCATAATCCTGTCTAGGGGCAACATGCTCAGGGTACGGCCAATACTCGCCATTATCCGCTTGTTCTCAGCCAACCGCAGCTGCCCGCCTATGAGAGCGCTCTAAAATGTAACGCGTTAAAAAAACACACGAAATTGAGACCTACAAATCTTACTTGCGCCGACAGCAGGATGTGATCGGCGTACGGCACCAAATACTGCTGGCAGTTGTGGGTGATGTCCTTGAGGGCCATCGTGGAACTTGTGGCGACCGCCGGATTCCCCAGGGACGAGATGACAAGCGGAAAGACGTTCTGAAGCATCTCCGGATGGTCCGGAAGCCACTCGGAATAAGCACCGACCGTCTCGAGAGCTGTAGCGAGTAATTTGGTTGGCATTTCGTTGAATGGAATGTCTTTAATGATGGCCATCAGTTTGGGTAGATACAGATTCTCGTTCTCCACGCTCTCGGCCACGGCGCTGAAAGCGTGCAAACACGTTTCCACCTCGTTCCATTGAATGGGCTGATCTATTGCGCACGCGTTCTCCTTTCGCAGCGCTTCCAGCAGCTTTGTGTGGAGGATGTCAAGCATTTCGATGTTCAAAACGTTGAAGCAATACATAAGTGTGTCCGCAATATCCTGCCGGTAACAACGGAACACCTCCTTGTCGTCGGAAGTCCAATTTTCGTCCTCCACTAGGGGAAACATTGCTTTTCTTAACATGACACACACCAGACTGCGATAATAAGGTTTTATCATCAGCAGGAGTTGTGCGCATTCCGCCGTTCTTAACGCAAGAATATCGTCCTAAAAGTAACAACATATAACTCGAATTCAATTAATCTACTTACTTTAATACCTGCAGGGTATACCAGAACGCAAACGTATATGTGCTACAGGACTCATCAATTGGGTAGAACCCAGGAAGATTTGTGCATTTCAGTATTGAGTCAAAGAAGTCAAAACTGATCTTCTGTTGCTCTTGATTGGATGACTTCAAATTATCTATGAGTATTTTAGAATGATGATCTGCTGTGGCAATAATGGAACCATACAAATTTGAAACAACATCCTTGTTACCATCTGGCTTGTTCCTTTCAGTGTCTAGAATTCTTTGAAACTTGTACAACATATTTGCCCCAAATTTTGTAACATGATTCTTGTATTTGAATGTGTAAGGATGCTGCATGATTGCATTTAATGCCTCGACAGTCACCTCTGTAAGTTCAACCTCCTCAGGGGACAAATTATCTGGGTCTGGGTTGTTCCAATACACATAACAAGTCAAGTCAACCAACAGATTTATCACATTCCCACAATCCTCTATGGTTAAACCACCTAATTGAATCCAGGCAGAAGCGCATCTTGCAGCATTTAAATATGTTGTCACATTGGAAATATCAAAGCTAAAATTGTAATTGTCTTGTAAATCTCTAAATGGATGAATTAAGAAAGTGTTACCCTGAATTGGGGATTGGCATTAGACACATTTCCACAACTTTTAAAATGTCTTTTGACACATCTTGCAACACAACACGAACATTGTTTCTTTGGGATACAGCCAAAGTTGTGCTTTGAAACTGGAAAACGTATTATTATTAAATATTTGAATTGTGGAATTTTGATTTGTTTTACCTCCTCTGGTATCACAGTCAAAATCTCCAATAAAATCCATATCACCCTTTCTGGATCTATTGTTGGCAAATGATGGGGTTGAAAACTAGCCACTAATTCCTCAAATGCATTTGGCCAATAATCAGGAACAGTGTGAATAATAAATGCAGACAACTAAAAAGATACATGTAAAATCTTGTTACTGTAAAAAAGGAGAACTTACAGCTATACATAAACGATTTAGAACAAGTTTTGGACCCATAGCATAGCTTATTATAGCATCTAAAATTTTCTTCCTTAAAAATTCGTAGTAGTCCTTTGGAACTTCATTCCAATGCTTCATCAATTTTATCTGGAGTGTGGTGGCAGCAAAAAACTGCACTTCTGAACTCTGTAAATGAATGAATAGTATGGTTTAACATCGAATAGTTTTCAATTGTTTTAACGTACTTTTTGTGGATCGAGCAATTCCCATACGAAGCTCCAAGCTTGTGTGGAATTTTGGGCCTCAGTGAGCCATTGATGAGCCTCCGCCTGTTGGCAAGCTTCGCTTCGATAAAATAACGTTACAGCCTTTTCTAAATTTTCAGTGGTGTACTCCATTGTGAAAACTGCACAATTTATACACAAAATTTCGTTTATTTAAGTTACTTCTCAGTAAAATCTCATAGTAACTCTGTTGACACTTTCCCTCTACATTTTAGAAACACAGGTGATCGGCAAGACAACATATAGAATTCCCATTGGTTATAAAATTTTAAAATCCCTATTATTTTTAAAATTAATGATTTCTATTTTAAGGATTTATTATTAATAAATAATGGAAGTATTTGGTTTCATATACGTTCAGTAAATAATAAGTAAAGAAAATTAATATATATAATAGAATTTACCTCGGTTGACTCGATGTAAATAATGTAAACAATGTGGAAAAAGTATGGCGGGAAAATTAAATTTATATATTCATTTAAATTAGTCACTTTTCTTAATTATAAAGCACTGATTATAATATGGTAGTGTTTTATAGCCAAATTAAAAAATTATTTAATGAATTTTTACAAAATATTTATTAGTACAACGAATTTTCGTCAGTTTCTATGTATCGTTCCATTCTTATTTTCTATTACCAAAATGTCAACTGTCAAAGTGACTTGTATCAGCTGGTTTTGAAACAGTTATGTTTTTAGATTGATTTTAATAAACTCACAGAATAAAATTATGTTTTCACTGCCCACATTTATGTTCTCATTCGTGTAATTATGTTGACCCACTTGCTGTGATAAACAAACAATGTAAATATTTGTCTAAGTCAATCCCATTATCAATTGATTTTCAATGCAAGTCTTTTAACTTTGTCCTTTTGTTAACCAGTCGAATTCGAGATGATGAAGTCATTTCGTCTTGTTGTACACCAAAAAACATTTAGCGGTAAGTTAATTATATTGTCAATTAGGCACAAAATTAAGCACCTATTTAAATAGATGAAGACCTTATAATCAACCCAAAAGAATATCCAGAAGCAAAACAGGGAGACATTGTCGAAATATACCATGAATGTGAGGCTGAGGATTATCCCAGACTCCTTTTACAAATTAAAAATGATGAATCCCAACAATTGAAAGGTAAATCGTGTAACTTAAACTGACTGATCTTAAAAGTTATATTATTATAGAAACAATAAGTGTGGAACATAGTATTGCAAATGCATTTGGGTTGCAAATATTCAAAAATGTGATTGTAAGACTAGTAAATCCCAGTGATGTAGCCCTAGACTCAATAGAACTAACGTTTAAAGATCAGTACATGGGCAGATCTGAAATGTGGAGGCTCAAAAACAGTTTGGTAAGTATAATTTGTTTTTTATTTGCCAATTTTTAATAATAAAATCCCATAGATCAATTCTTGTGTGTACATGAATAAGAAATTAGAGTTTTGTGGGGGAGCTGTAAGATGCCAAGTGTATGAAATGTGGGCACAAGGTGACAGAGTTGCCTGTGGTGTTATAACAGATGACACAAAAGTTGTATTCAGATCCTCCACCTCCATGGTATATCTGTTTTTACAAATGTCCTCAGAGATGTGGGATTTTGATATTTATGGAGATTTGTATTTTGAAAAAGCTGTAAATGGTTTCCTAAGTGATTTGTTCATGAAATGGAAGAAAAACGGCAGCAACCATGAAGTCACAATTGTCCTATTTTCGCGGACGTTTTACGAGGCTACAAGCTTGGAGGAGTTCCCTGAACACATGAGGGAGTGCCTACAGAAAGACTACAAGGGCAGATACTATGAGGATTTCTACAGGGTGGCTGTACAAAATGAGAGATTTGATGACTGGAGTGGGATTCTGGTGCAGTTGAGGAAAATCTTCTCCCAGTATCTCAAGACTGTACTAGAGTACCACTCCAGACCAGATCAGACAATTCCTGCAGCAACCAACAGTACTGCAGCACAGGGTAACTTTCTGGAAGTTCTCAATATGTCTTTGAATGTTTTTGAGAAGCATTACTTGGACAGGAGCTTTGACAGGACAGGGCAATTGAGCGTGGTTGTGACACCTGGTGTTGGTGTCTTTGAGGTGGACAGGGAACTAACTAATATAACAAAACAGAGGATCATAGACAATGGTGTTGGTAGTGACTTGGTTTGTGTGGGGGAACAACCACTGCATGCTGTTCCTCTGCTGAAAGTAAGCTTGATTATATAAAGTTAAGCAACTTGCCTTAAATTTTTTTATTGCAGTTTCATAATAAAGACACTCACTTAAACGTGCCAGATGATTATTCAATGCCTCATTGGATCAACTTGTCTTTTTATTCAACCAACAAGAAAATTGCTTATTCCAGTTTCATACCCAGAATTAAACTTCCTCCTCCTTTGCCAGCTAATGAGAATAAAAAATGCTCCTCCCCCAAAACAAAATTGGTGCCAGAGGACGATTACATACACAACTCGTTTTTTGACTACGACGCTTATGACGCTATGATCTTTCAGTTGCCTGGAGTTCATCACAATCATGAGGCCAGGTAAATATATCTTTTGGGGGGAAAATCATAGAGTAACCCGTTTTTTTTTTACAGTAATATACACACGAGGCCGCCGCCAAGGTACAAACGAAGTTCTGGGAGCCTTTTGGACTCCCAGGAATTGAATAAAGGCCAAAGAAGGAAGATGTCTGATCCAGACATACAACACAGGATAGATTCTAACGCGAGATCTGAACCGATCGCTATCCCACCCGCTGCGACAGCTCCTGTTATCTCACCTCACGCAGATGGTAACTTTCTCATATAAATTGTATTATACTTATAATAATTGTGGTCCTTTGCAGAGAAAGAACTGTCGCCTAGAGTAAGGATGGTCGTCGGGTCGGAGGGCTCACCACCGTTGGAATCGAGGGCGTTAATCAACCCGTTCGATCCGTCTCACGTTACGATTAAACTGACCTCGAATAGACGTAGATGGACTCACATTTTCCCAAAAGGTTTGTCACAGTAACATGTTACAATTAGATTTAATTCACAATTTAAGACCAAATTATTGTTTTTGTTTAGGACTGCAAAAGCATTAATGCCGGTTTCTAATTATCAGCTTTTTGAGGAAAATAAGAAAAATCTTTTATTATTATAAAAGTTAATTTGAAAATTTAAAAATTTTTTAAAAATAGATGGTCAAAATTTGCGATCAGGTGTTATTAGGTCCGAAGAATATTTAAATAAAATGTTTTTCTAATGTTTCTTCTGAAAAGGTACAGACTCTCTAAATTAAACTTCAAAACTTGAAATAGATAATTACAATTTAATTTTAGTAAACTTTTTCCACGTAAAGATTAAGGCTTTTGTGACTATTGAGTATTTATATTTGTTCGGGTATAACTTCACGTTTATTGGAATTAATCAATTGATTTATTAATTTTAACTCTAGTAACAATTTTATAAAAAAAATGCACATGCACATTATGAATTAAAAGAGAATATTGTATTTTTACAGGAGAATACTTGGAATATTTTTAATATTTTGTTTTGTAGGACCGACCGGAGTTCTGATTCAGCAGCATCACTACCAGGCCGTTCCGGCCCAGGCTGAGCACATGCAAAGCGATAACGAGAAAACGGACAAGAACGTGACGTCCGCCAATTGTCAATCGTTCTGTGCAACCACTGCACTTCAGGAATGTACGTACCTACGCCCATTAACGTTGACTTTAATTATTAACGTTATGTATTGATTTAGACTGCAAAAAGCGGCCAAATTACTCGACGCAGAACATCGCGGGTCCAAAGAATTCGACGAAAAGCCTGACGTTGTTGTGGGGCGCGACCGGGGAGCAAGAATGGACGCCGGCCCTGACCACAGGTACGAGACGATTTCTTCCCGTTAGATATTACAGTGAATGGTTTACCCTGTACTTATCACATCACACAGACGAGATATATTTCGGCCCCACCCACATTTATTTGTTTGGCAAAATTTTATATTATTAATATTGTTTTTGGCAGGACTTGATGGCATAGTTGTATTGTGCTTGACCAAAATTTTTGAGTGGATTTTATTTATTTATTTATTTTAAAAAAAACTAATCAAAAATGAATCGTCAGCGGGTTATCTCGTAACAATCACAGACACTCATCATTCGCCGCGACACCCAAACTCAACCCCACAACTATCGGAACCGGTCTGTGCAATTAACCGAGTAACTGTGGTTTAGGTTGGAGAATCGCGTCGACCATGTAAAACTCATCTATCAAAGCTTATAATTGAATGTTTCATTGTTTCATATGTCGGGTAATTTAATTGTGTGTCCGCGGGGCGAGTCCATATAAGTATAGTAGCTTCGCTCGCGCACACGGTTGTAGTAAGTTCGAGGCAACCGAGTTCGACGTTGTGTGCAATTTACCCCCCGTTTCTGTTCCATGGCGCCCTGGGGCGGACTCGTACCATCTCTACGACGGAATCGCGCAGTCAATGATGTCCTCATAGGTTTGAACCATATTTATATTGTTTAGTTTTTTACTCTATTTTTTATTATTGTTAATTTACACCTACTTTAGACTTGTTGCGGAGAAAATGTTCAGTTCATTTTTTTTGGTATCGCATTTGCTTTGTTTTTAGGGTGATACATTTAGGTAGTCCTGTATTATTTGTAAGCATTTGTGTATCAGTTTTAGATAGCTAGTTGACACGGTGGTGCCGCGGGAGTGCCCGAAGCGGTGAAAATTTTATTTAGGGAATTTTTCAACCAAAAAATGTGAATTTTCCGGTTTCGACACTCCCATGCTGAACCGCAGATAGATAAATCAAATTTACACCCCATTAGTAACACACTGCATTTATCACTGTGTAAATTTGAGGTATTTCACCCCACACATACACAGTTTTGTGTCGTAGAATGTAGAATTTGTGCTTGTTGTTGTAATTGCATTAGTGTAGGATATTGACTCTTAGCGTTGACCAGTATCTAGTTTTGTGCGGCATAGAATTTTCAATAACACTAAACTTTCTAACCACATCTGCTTTGGAGAGTTCGCTTTTTCATCTGGGTATCAATTATGCATTATTGATGACAATGAAGGTAAAATTTGAAACATACCAACTGTATTTACTTTTAGTCAAAATTCATGTACTAACTACTTGTATTATTAAAGAAGAAAATTTTGGATAGGAAAATGAACATGTTTGAAAATTCTATGTATGGTTTCTGGGTTTTTTTTGACATGTATTTTAATAATTGGTTAAATTTTGGTTCGTCTAGGAGTCGATTGGAAATCCCTGACGATACCAGCTTGTCTGCCGATCACTACGGACTATTTCCCCGATAAAAGAGCTCTCAACATTGACTACGTCGTCTCTCTATACAGTTTACTTCCGGACAGTGTCAACGAACACTTTTCCCAACAACGAACCAGAGATAAGAAACCTCTGACCACCTCTGAAGTCAGTATTGGTTTTATGAATCGACAAATGAACAGCTACATTCGTAAATGTTGCAGGTTTTTAAGGAGTTGATCTCACAACGATTGGCTCAAGGTTTTCAGTTGATACTGATGCCCAACAACAGTACTGACAATTTTGTCACCCCAAATCCGAACATCAGGGGAACGGTTATTAGGAAAAGCCCCACGGAAGGGGACGAATCATATTTTCTCTCTATTGGTAGACTGTTTCATAAGATTTCGCTGTCTGGCAATACCATATCCGTCACGCGATACAGGCCAAGGTACCGTTGAAAATTACCACAATTATGTCAATTACCTTTTGGGTTTCAGACATCCGTATCCGGGCTTTAATTACCAATACAGATACAGATTCCACGCCCCACATCACGACACGTACGAGGAATCGATTGCTACCTTCACGACTGAGAAGCTAGAGCACTATAATTGGAACTATTTGGACCACTACGTTTGTACTGGTGGTGACACAGAATTCGTGCTGGTCGAAGCCTTAAAATACTGGCGGTAAGCGTTGAAATTCTTCGCTGCTTATTGTTCTAACAAATTTTTACAGATTCCGGGTGTATTTACTGCCGTTAAACAACACCGCCACCAAGAAAATAATCGACGGTGCTCCACACTGTGATATCTACTCACTGCCAACGTCGCAGGATCACCAGTTGATGGTCGAAGGCATACTGAAGTTCATAGAGACGGCCGTGAACAAGATCAAACGCACCACCATGGTCTCAAAGAAACCGAGGGTTTGTCAGATTGTCTGTGCAAGGCTTTTTTGTCGTTTTCCCATTGATTTTTATTTGCGTCTATTTTTACCTGTATTAATTATATTAATCCAACGCGGCTTACACCGTTCTGGATGTGCCGCCCAACTATTAATTTATTTTATTTGTTTATTTATTTGCATGACGTCGCTTATTTTTGCATGTTGTAGATGTCTCTGAGCGTATTAAACAACCCGCCGTTGATCCAACCGAGACGTAATAGTATGAGCAATTTTTCTCAGGTATAGATTTTTATAAATCTATTGTGGGACGATTAGTTCGGAAACCTACTGATCAACATAACGTCGCCAAAGTCGGGTTTTACTGTTTTAAAGGTTCAACGCACCGCTTTGGTACTATAATATTCATGTTTTATGTTGTTTAGTGCTTTTTCCTACACTAGTTTCCTACACTAATATTTAGTTTTGAGTTTAAGGTCGTCGAATTTAAAATTTGTTGGGATGGGAACTGGATAATATAAGGAACAATTACAAATGAAATTATATATTTCATTTGATTACATACTACAGATAATTTTATTTTTGGTTGTTTCTTTGGTTTCCCTTCTATTTGTCCCAAGTGAATTTTCAAATAAAGGGAGAACCAAAGGAACAAATTAGGTCTTCTGAAAATTACACATAAGTTTATAGACATCACTTAGAACTACTAAAACTTGTAAATAATACTTTAGACTAACAGTAGTTAACTTCAGTAGTCTTTTTATTTTTACGGAATGTGATTTATGCTTCACAAGTGAAAATCTCTGCTGCAAAAATCGTAATATTATACAGGTTAAAACTTAACTTGGAGGTCATGGTTAAATACTATATAAGGTGTTGGAAATTACTTTAATTGTCTTCACGCATTAAACTTAAAATATCTGAAAAACGGCTGAAATTATCAAATTAGAGTGCCTTTTTCCTTCCAAATTGTGCAAAAAATATGAAAAGCTTAATAATTTTAAAAATATTCAGTGAAGCAAAAATGCAAATCATTTACAGCATTTAAAAGTGGAAAAAAAATTATAAAGATTGTAGTAACCCCCTGTATATTATTTAACTATGATTTATTAGTTAGGGACACAAGCCTTACGTCAAAGCTGTTTTTTATAATCTTGTATCTTTTGTGGAGCCTTTCGTTTGTGAACTATTCGTATATTATACTGAACGAATTCTGTAAACATGTGAACATGGTTTTATCCCACACAGCAGAACATCGCTTCTAATTCTCCGTTCCGGGAGCGACTGGGCAGCAACAGATTGAGCGACCGTCCCCGACCAAGGTTTGAACCACTGTTCTCTCTTGAGTATCTTGTCCTTTCTTTTAAAACCATTTTCAGAGCTTGGAGTGCGGATTTATGGCATGTCTAGTATCTAGTTTTTGTTATGTACTTAGATACGAAATTGTGCATCCAGTAATTAACAGTAATCTGCCGTTTTTTCAGTTGATTCGTAACGTACAGTGCTTGCTTTCAGACCTCGACTACTCGAGCGTTCGAGAGGTCGATTGCACCCTCACTTAGGTAACTCTGACTTTCTTTAGTAATTTATGTCAATTAAAAAACATATTTTTGTATAAATTTTGTATTTTAATTATATCGATTTGATTGTGAACGGTTTAGGTAAGAGCATAGTTACGATTAAATTACTCTTGATTTATTAATTTTGGTGTTTGGCTTAATAATAAAATGTTTGACAAAATTTTCATGACCGAAAAACTAACTCAAGTGAAGGTATTAGTATTCCTGTGCTTGCTACTAAATTCTTGAAATTTGTTTCTGTTATGTAAATACTTCTAGACGTGTTTTATTCAAAATTTCTTTTAGTACTTAAAAGCATGTTAGTTTAAATCTTAATAAAACAGCATGACTCATAAAACTTGACGTCCAGATCCGGATCCAAGGTGGACAGAACCAAGCCTCCGATCGACCCTATGGTATCATCCGTATCGGAGACGCTCCAGCACGAGAACTCGGGCGAAGAATCCCTTCAACCGGCTCCGATTCTAAAGCCGAACTCCCCAAACTCGGACATAATCGAAGCCATGAAACACCCCGTCACCGGTCTGTCGGTTTATTCACAACAAAATTTGCCCCCGTTAACGTTCACCACCGCCGATGCCGTCAACTGGCTGATATCGAACATGGAGGGCGTCACGAACAACGACAAAGGTATGCAGATTTTGCACACCTTGCATCGTGAGCAGTTGATACGGCACGCGTCCGGTGATCCACACCGACATCCGGTTTACGGGTTCTACCTGTTTTACATCGTGGTGGACGACACGGTGGCCTGGATTGACCTGTCCAGTTTCGAGAACGAGTGGATGGAGGTGGAGATCAAACCGGCACTCAATTGGGGTTTGACCACCTCGCCGACCGCCCTTAACGTTCCCAGCTCGTTTCCGGAGAGGGATCATGGAGTGCCGCACTTTTTGTGCGACAATATCGATGCTGAGTACTCGGATTGTGACCTTGATGGTGAGTTGTCGGTATGTTAAGCTTTTGAAGGTTCATCGTTGTGTCCCCAGGTCCGATGTACAAGAGGATGAGATTAGAGACGGATGTGCAAAGCAAAAGTGACAGAGTCGAATGGGGACATGCCCGTTACCAAACAGTCTTCAGGCCTGACAAGGCTTATGAGTTGGTCATCGAGTGGTTGACATCCTCTGGTTCAATTGTGGCCGAATTGGTAAGACTAAACGATTAGTACTGGTGTCAGTATCTATATTTTATATATTTCAGTTGTTTGGATGGCACAGAAAAGCTCAAGGCTGCGGCCTACAAATGATTCCAATCCCTCACGACCCCCTAGCACTTCCCTACTCAAACAAATCGGACCCGCTGCGAGGCCCGATATTTATCCCACTTGACATAAAGTGTTTGCAGAGCAGGGAGACACTGTTTAAAGAATTCGGTTTGGACTCCAGCATCGAACGTTTGTTTCTGTTTCAAGAGGCGATTGTCCAGCGATTTGGGTTCATTTCATGTACGGTGGAACCTCCAAACAACACAGCCACGAGTTCGACGGAACACCAGTACATCCACTCCACGGGCACCGTATTCGTGTTGGTTTCTACTGTCTCCCCAAAGTCCAGGAACCGCATCAATTCGGCGACCAAGAGCCGAGGTAGTGGAAGATACTCGGTACATGCGGACGTGGTGCCCAGCCCGCACGAGGCGTACATTACCAGACATGTCAGCGGGAAGAACAAGGATGATTATGACAATTCCCGAAAGGTGCCATTTTCGAAAACTTCACTTAGTTTTATGTACTGACAATATTTTGTTGTAGATGGGATTTCTGTGGTCATGGAACCACATGGTGAGCAGAAGATGGAGGACGAACCAGGGCGTTGACAACAACTTCCAAACGAAACTGCTCAAGGATTTCAGGGAGTTTTGCGCAAACTCCGAGGGCAGATTGAAGGCGTTCTGGGAGGAATCCTGGATGGCCAAGGAGTCGGCCTACGTGAAGAATCCCGGCTCCGATTTTATTTAATTGTGATTTTAATTATTGTACATTTCAATTTTGCGACGCATATATCAAGTTATTTTATTAATAAAACGTGTTACCAGTACCACACTGTTTTATTGTTACCGTTTATCGAAGTTAACTCGAGCGGACTTCTTTTGTAAGGCAAGAAAGCTTGAATGTTACGTGCGTTTAAAATTTGTAATTGCAAGAATAGGAAATTGCAATAATCCCGTGAATTGTTCCGCGAATTAAACTGCACGTAACAGCCCACGTACGAATACGTGACACTGCAACGCTCTCAACATTTTATGTATTTATGACCGTAGAGTAAATAAAAGCATTAAAAAGAATAACACAGAAGAGACCCATAATTAATTTACGGCGTTCAATAAAATAATTATAATACGTTTACTGGCTATTAATAATAAATGTTTATAATCTGGTCATCAAAATTGGATTTATGTGTGGAGTACCAAGAACAACACCGCACATAATAGAAATCTGCTGAGCACAATGCAGGTGTTTTCTCAGGTCCCTCGTTACTCGCCACAATATCATAAACCATGCCGGGTATTATGTTAGCAATTAATTTTCCACCACTCGACAAGATCTTTTATACGTTCGGCGAAGCGGTTTTGCGAGCGCTGTCGCAAATACTACGCTCGCGATTAGATGATGTCCCAATTTCGCAAATTTCGAAAGATCAACGCACTTATTTATATAGTATAAATTTAGTAAAACGTGAATCGAATTTATGGCAAGATTGCGACATCCGTTTTTTGGGAGTGCATGCGATGATTTAGGAAAAATTGTTATGAAATGCGTTTCTCCATTTCAACGTCGTGAATTATTGATGGTCCACGATAGTTTTACATCAAAATGTCCACTCGATAAAAATATCATATTATATAAAGAACGTTGTTACAAAAAAAAACATTGCATCAGAAAACATTAAATATAAGTCATCCTTTTCATAACAAAGAAAACATATTTAATCGAATTACAAATAGACAAATTATATAAAAGATTAAAGTTGTATCAGTGGTTTCTTGGAAAAATTACTTAAAGTGCATCATACACTTTTTGAAACTCAAAAATGCATTAGGTAATGACTATTTTAGATAACAAAAATAATATAATTAGTTACATTTTATAGGTATAAATATTTAACATTAAATTAACCGTGAAAATGAAGCAATGCAATTTGCAGTAAATCAATAAACATATTATAAATCACGGGCTTGAACTAATTGAGGTTCTATTGATCTTTCCCTTCAGTTTATAATATAAAGTTTATATGAGATCATTGCACGACAAGAACACAAATAAATCATAATTTCTTGGAAAACTCATTAATATGTCAAATCTTGAATATAAATACAATGGAAAACATAAAATAATTTCCATATATCACGATATAAATGTTAGTTCACTGAAATTTATTATGTTTCATGAATGGTATGTATAATTCTAAATATCTAACATTTAATATTAACTTATGGCAAACGTTAAAAAAATATATAATTTACAAAACTTTAATAATAATAATTTATAACCTTGTGCCGAAAAATCTATAAATCTATAAATAAATATTTTATTTTGAATAATTGTAAAATAAATAAGTACTAATTTAATAAATTTATAACCAAGATGTTGTTTCATAATAGTTTTACAAGAATGTTATTTATATATTTATTTAAATTTAAATTGTTTATGACAAATATTATTTCATGGCAATATTTATTCATGAATTTTGTAAACATAAATTTTAGCTCTATCTTTGACATAAAATTTGATACCCAATTTTGGAATATTATATCAATATATCTATAAATATTCATTTAAAATTTTATTTTTTATATTAAAATTGGACGTCTAAAATTAATGTTATTTTTATTAGCGCCCAACAGTTATCAACATGTAACACATAAAATATGATGATTTATAATTATTATATAATTATGAAATTTAATAGTTAGATTTTTTTATAAATTTTCTGGACGTCTAGGGTTGCGTTGGGCTTTTTTTGGTAGGGGAAAATCTTATGGGTTCGCGTCACTGACATACTCAAGACTGATGCATGCGCAATGTGCTGTGCGCCTTAGACATTTTTTGGATGTGTTTGCGTCACCGACATGTTTGTCTGTAGCTATACAGCTGACGTATAGTGCTGTG
Source organism: Aethina tumida (assembly GCF_024364675.1). Lineage (NCBI taxonomy): Eukaryota > Metazoa > Arthropoda > Insecta > Coleoptera > Nitidulidae > Aethina > Aethina tumida. The sequence goes on from NC_065439.1 coordinate 16,977,281, forward strand.
TATATCTTATAAGTGAAATTGAATGTGTATATACTGTGCATTGTTGGAATAGTGTTTTTGTTTGATTATTATTTGAATGGCCATGTCCAATGATCGAAAATTCAGTATTACAAAATATAAAACGACAATCGATGCCGTTTTTACGTGAAACCTAGATAAATTTAAAAAAATAATAAAATAATTGAAAGTAGAATCATGATGACAATCATGCAAAGAATTAAAATAATGTTAAAAATCAAGTTCATTGAAATTTAAGTAAATACAAATACTATCCATAAATAATATGATTCTATATTAATTGTTATTTCAATTGAATTGTATTTATATTTCGTCGTGATCTTGTACAGTCCCCAATTTTAATTTTTTTTCTGTTTTACATGTTTTATGATGGTGTAAAATATTCTGTTTTTGTAAATTTTTATTTTTAAATTGTCTCAAGCTTACTTATTATTTAGTAAAAAATAATTTTAATTTTGACATAACATATGAAACATGTCTATTTTAATTTTCTAATGTCATATATTATTATTTCTACAAGATATTTATAAAAAATATATGTGAAAATATTCAGTATATATATTATAGTAATATGTCTGTTCATGTATTTTGTAAAAAGTTACGTTTCAGATATACGTTTTATTTTTGTAGAAAACATTGAAAATTATATTTGTTTTACAAAAGTAAATGTATTTGGCGCCCAACGTTTGTAAGTAGTAAATAGTAAAGTAAATTTTTAATTGTTAATAATAAGAGTGTAGGCCAATATTTTAAAATTTAACATAAAAAATTATTTATTTGTTAATAGGAAAACTATAAAATCACATCAATATTTTTAAAAAAGTGATTATTTTTAAGTAATTTTATTTTGATGATTGGCGCCCAACGTTTTCATTATAATTTAATATAAAAATTATTTATTTATTATATAATTATTATTGATATTATATAATTTTTATTGATTATGATGATAAAACTAAAATAATCACTTCGATATATTCTTTAAAAGTGATTATTTTTAAGTAATTTTATGTTGAAGTTGGCGCCCAACACATTTTTCAATTTTTGACGATGTCGCTAAAATCTGAAAAAACATCGTAATACGCCTCCATGCAAAATCCACTTGACCCATAATAGATTGCCCCATTTACACGGGATAGAGGTCTACCAACCCCCCGGTGAGGGTGGCCCGGTTCCAGGAACGCCACCGCTTTATCGAGTTCTATTCATGTGTTCGATGTGTGTGGGTAAGCGGCCAATGGGAGCGGCCGGCGGCCGTCACGTGACCCGCCAGCACAGTCGACTCGACTTGTTTATTTTGGGCTCTGGAAAGCGGAATTGTGTTGCGACGACGACAGTACCTCCGTGCAACGAGAGAACCGTTTTCGATGAGCGCGTCTCGCTAGAATCAAATAACAAAAAGAAAACCGAACGCAAAAACTCGAGGGACGACAGCCACGATTTAACCGTACGGGGGTTGTGTGTGTCGTCGCGATGTCAGAGCGATGTGCGAGGTGGGTGGCCGGCGACCGTGCAACCCTGTAGCGGATGAATTCGCCAATTTCGACGGACGGCTACGGAAATGTGCGGATCGGGGTTATTTTGAATCAGCTACTTTACCGGGGGTGTTATAATGTTGGGAGTGCTTAAGCGCCGCTGGAAACCGAAAAGGTATTGTAGAACCTCTCCTTGCGACTAAGACTGTTTTGCCGTGCGGCTCGGTGCCCTTTCTTTACGTCCATACCTGCTGCATGACGGCTTGCGAAATTCGTTTTAAAAATAGACGGGCCAGTTTTTTCTCGATGGGTTACGGCAGGGAATATTGATCAGGTGCACTTACTTACTACCCCCTCAGTTTACGGACTCTCAGCTGAGCTATCGATTTTTACGGTTCGCATAACCTTTTCAGACGTCGAAGCACTTCTTTTCCCACGACGTTTCGACCTTTCCATTTATTGGAGATGCACCCAAAAATAAACAATCACAATGTCTGAAAATGTCAATATTCACTTCAAACCTTTGCAAAATTCATAAATCTTCTTGTATTTAATAAAATCCCACTTTTTGCTCTTTTATTTCTTTAAATTTTATCAGGAAAAGGCGACTCAAACTTATAAACATTAATTCAATTGGATTCTATTAATGTGAAAAGATTTCAGCAATTCCTGTCGTTAATTATTGATTTTAAAACATGCATATTCAACAGTCTTTGTTATTAATATAACTGTGTCAAAATGGAGTAACACAATTTGTAGCAAATCAATAAATAAATTACCAGGGGTTACATAAAACATAATCGAGGGTGTTAATAAAAATTGTTTACAAATTATGACATTATTCAAGTACAAGCCAGACGTTTTATCCATTTAAAAACATAATTATTCAACATTTAACTGTTTCAAAATGGAGAGACACAATTTGCAGGAAATCAATAAGTCTCAAACTGGAATTTTTGGAAACAAATCAGTGCCTCCACCAAAAATAAGTAACAGACAATAATGTCATAAAGGATTTTATTGCTTAATTTTTGTTACATATAGTTCTTAAAGAAATTGAGGAAGGATGTAAACTAAAAAGGTACCCTAATTTATAACAATTTTGATGTGGTGCCAGGTGAATTGCTTGGAGAATTAGGACTGTACGATGGAGAAGCAGGCGAGTAACTTGGTAGGTACGAAGGGAGTAGGTTGCTGACGTTTGGTGTATGAAGGTGAAGAGGGTGAGTTACTTGGACACGTTGGATTTGGAACGCTGTCCATGTTACAGTCCGTTAAGACCAGCGTCCCAATCGACCCCCAGGTTATTCACCTGTAAGTCCCAATTACAGTCTACAAGCCCAAGTTGCTACAGTCCTCGCTCGCCTACAAGTCCCTGTTATTCACCCACTTCACCTTCATAGAGTCCACTTTCCCCAAGCTATTCTCCTGCTTCCCCTTCAAAGGTAGAATGGTCCCATGTCGCCTACTTCTCTCTTCGTCGTATTGCACCTCACATCATCGTCAAACAAAAACTATATCTCATCTAACAACATTAAACACCGAAACCCAATATTCAATTAAAAATTTAAAGGTGTGGGTAAGGTATTCAATAATTTAAATTCCTGGCTATTATATTGACATGGAAAACATAAATAGGCTACTTTAAATTATAGAACTATACGTCGTTGCCAAAATATTTCATTAATGTAATTTCTATCGTTTTACTCATTTGAATACATAAATATTCATAGAGTTTTGTTGTAAATTAAACTGTGTCATAATAAAGTAATACAATTTGCAGTAAATCAATATGCAAATTACAAATGATGGAATTTCTTGAAAGATGAGTGCATTCACCAAAAATTCTAAAAGATGGTGGAATATACAGTGATGGCCAGAGAAATAGACAAAATTTAAAATCAATTTTAAATTTAAATTTTGTCCAGTCAGTATAAAAAATATATTTTAATTGTCTATACCTCTTTTCTTTCTTTTTATGTTACACATTTATAAACGTCGTAGATATTACTTATAATGCTTATTTTAATCTTATTTGGTTAACCAAAGACATAGTACATTCAAATATATTTAAATTTTGTGTATGTATTTACAAATACTCTTAATGGTATTTATTCTTAGTAGGATTTGTATTATTTTATTAAATCAATTTACTTTCAGTGAAAAGAAACATACATTGCCCTCCTCCTTATATATCAACAAATATAAAAAAACTCACTCAATTGAAAATACATTAAGATAATGTCCTAATAAAAAACAACTCCTTTTATTAACAAATTGTTAATCCTTTTTTGTCCTCTAGTTATATAAAAAATTAATTAATTGGGTCATACAATATCAGTGTGTCTAAAATAATCAGACATCAACGAAATGAACAAAACTTGAAAGAATTGTATAATGTAGTAATAGTGGAATTATTTTAAATAAAATATAAAATATTTTCATTTCATTATTAATGTTAATGTTTTCCAATTAATATGAAACTATTAATGTGTGCTATTTCTTTGTCCACCACCGTATATTATTCAAAATAAATATAAGAATAAAAAACAATAATAAAAGTATTCAACTATAAATAACAAAAATGCACACATTTCTAGCATTTTATAGAATTAATAATTATTTATTCTGCAACATAAAATATTTTAATATTTATATTAAAAAGTGATTTACAAACAGGTACAAAAATTTCTTCATCAAAACGATTATTAAAATTTATTTATATTAACTCGTTATGCATATTTCTAAAAACCACTTGTTAAACAGAGCATCCAACAAAACAGATCCACAATTATGCGAAATTAAAAGCTTGATTACGAAACGAAAGTCGAGAAAGGCGCGAATATATTAATGGGCGAACGAAAGCAGATGATATTTGTATTATTTCCTTTGCAACGAAGAAATTGACTTGGAAACGAAACGCCGTTTCTAACCCAAATCGAGACAATGGAGACGAAAACGAAGAAGGAAACAAATTAACATAACTAAAACGCTCCCATTGAAATTCCTCTTGTAAATAAGGGCAATGTGTTCATTATTTTAAATGTCCCCAAATGGTACGTCAAGAGTTTTCGGTGCTTAAAATTATCGAAAATTAATTTGTTATAATATGACGATTGCTTGTTTCATTAATCAATTAATAAATAAAATTATTCACCGTAATTATCTTAAATACCAATAATATCGTGAATACATTAATTATCGTACTGATAAATGTGTCATCATCGAGTCTTGGCTATTTTTAACAAAGTTGTTAACCTGTCCTAAGGTTAACGTAACGTGTGGTATATTTTACATTTAACATGTAACTTACATAATTTGTTTATGGATTAAATACAGTTTTTACAACGAGCGTGTGTGAGATTCAACAACTAATTAAATATTTACTCAGTATTATTATACATAAATCTGTTTAACTTTGTAATTATCTACGATTTTAAGTTTTTCTGGAGACGTTGAATAAATAAATACTTATTATTACTGAGTTTTTTATCTCATTTGTGTTCTGGGAACAGTTTTCGATGGGATATAAAATTATAAATTCAAAATGTATCAAATTTCACGTCATTAATTAGAGATTGTATGTGGCAAACCGGTAGTTCCCTACTGGGTTATTAATATTTCGCTAGTTTAATACTACATTTTATTAATGTAAAAAATGTGGGTCGTGCAACAGGTTTTATGTACTTATTAATCAATATTTACTTTAGTTGTCAATTTTATCTAATCTGCTAAAGTAAATTTTAAATAAGAGGAAGCTGGATTAATTTAAATGAGTTTCAATGAATTTACAACAGATAAAATAATTACTAATTAATCGATTACATCAATCAAGATTTAATTGAAATAGTCTTCGTATAAAATTTAAATTCGAAATTACTGCCAATAAAACTTTCATAGTTTGTTTGGCTAAAACTGAGTAAATACATTAATAGATTGCGATGAGTAGCAGGTATGTTTAACTTTCACACAGCTACTGCAAAAACTGAAAATTTAATGATGCGGTGTTTAAACTGTTCGGGCGCCAGATAACCGAAACAAAAAAAGCTGTTTATCAATTCCGATTTGATAGGAATAAATATTTAAGTAAGACCTGTTATCGAACGAACGGGGACGGATTCCTGGAGGCTTTTGCCCATAAAATTGCACAGATGGAAAGAGAATGTATCGTGGTTTAATATCTAGGAAGTCGGCACTAAATTGGCCGGTGTTGGATAAATCGAATGGCACATTCCCGTGCACGCGAAAAAACTCCTTTAAACGCCATTAAATCAGTCCCATTATATTTGAGTGGCGCGACATAAACGCACGGTACAGTTACGCACCGCGGTAATGGGCGACTGTTTTACAGTAAAATCAATAAATGGTAATGGCGATTTGGTCGAAAGTTTTCCGCGGCCTTTTGTTCGGACGTTAATTGTGGATTTTGCGACGTCACGTGCGTTAATTAACGTGCAAACAACCCGGTCGATGCGAACAATTCGAATTGTAATTAATTCAGATGAGTTTTGTTGGGTCGAAATTAAATTCTGCATGTATAATTGATAAATTCCCGTTGAGCATTAAATCCTAAACGTGATTAGTTACGAACAATTTGCTGTAAAGACTGGGAAAAAATAATAATAATAATAATAAACTTTAATCCGAACCAATTAACTATAACCCGAACAAGATTCCAAAAGCAGGTGGTGCAACCGAACCATAAAATTTAAAAGTGCTCGCTCATTATTTATTTATTCATGCAAATAGGATGTTTACTTCCTTGGAATAATTGACGAACTGTTAAAAAAGATCTTGGTCCTATTCAAAATTGAAAATGACAAAGGAAATTATTATCTAGGAACGGATTTGATTCCCATAAAACTGAAACAATCTTAAAATCAAATATAGTCGTATGTTAAATAAATTTATTTTAAAAGATTGGCGCCCAATGTTTATTTCATTTATAGTGTTTACATAAAACATTTACTTAAATAATTCAATTTAGATAAAGTTCCAAAAGTTCACTTCAAGTGCATATTAAACATTCGAAAACATATGGTTTAAATTAGATTTCTATTGGAATCTAGCGCCCAATGTTTAAATTTTTATGAGGTTTGGTAGAATTGATTTAAGCTTAAGAAAATTTTAAATTTTAATTCTTTTTAAAAGGTTCTCTGTACACATAATATTTTAATTAGAGAATTATTTGTTAAACTTTGGCGCCCAACAATTAAATGAGAATATCCATATTTTCTGATTTTTATGGTATATTTATACAGTGTATTAAACATATTGTTAATAATATGAGACGAAATGGCTTTATTTACTTTTATGTAACTGATACAATATATAAATTTGACAGTTTTAAAATTAATTTATAGTTTGGCGCCCAATGATTATATATTTTGTAGTGTTTACATAAATTAGCTAGCTAATTCCAAAAATTCATTTTAAATTAAAACATTTCTATTGAAAGCTGGCGATGAATTTTTTAATGCTATTTCATAAAATTTATATAAATTTTGACAAAATACATATAAACAAATAAAAACTATTTAATTTTTTCTGTGTTATACGCATATATATATATATATATATATATATATATATATATATATAAGTATTTAAAATTTATTATTATTTAATTTAATTCAATATATTTAATGAATTGTATATGTTAAGAAGAAGATTTGGCGCCCAACTATTTAATTTTGAGAAATTTTTTGTCTAATATCTTTCATTCTAAGCTGACGTATGAATTTTTTAATGCTATTTCAAAAAATTTATATAAATTTTTACAAAATATATATGCAAATAAAAGCTATTTAAATTTTTCTGTATTATACGTGTACATATATGAATATAGTATAATAGTAATTTTGTTTAATTTAATTTAATATATTTAATGAATTGTATGTTAAGAAGAAGATTTGGCGCCCAACTATTTAATTTTGATAAATATTTTGTCTAATGTCTTTTATTCTATTCTATTCTCATCATCATCGTTTCCTAATAATAATAATAATAATATGTTTTATATAGTATACTTAAATGTTAAAAAGGTTTTCCTTAAATTATGAAAAAGGCAAATAAAATTAATATCTGGTAACAAATAAAATTTAATTTATGAAAAACTAACGAGATAAAGTGAAAAAAATTAATTATCTTGGTCTTAAACAACAATATAATATTAAAACAGAAAATCAATAAAGAAATTTTAAAATAAATTTATATAAAACAATTGGCGCCCAACGTATAAATATTCTTAAATGTTGCCATAAAACACTTATTTAAATCATTCAAGTTAGACAAAAATTACAAAAACTAAGTTTAAGTGTTTTTTAATCGTTTCAAAATAAAAGGTTTTAGATTAAAATTTGGCACCCAACGAACAAATTTAGTATTTAGATAATTAAATTAAGATAAATGATTTATTAAATTTTATCAAAATAAACTCAGTCTATTTAAAGTTTTCCGTGATAGATGTATGTTGTGTGACATTAAATTTAATTTAGTGAATTGTTTATGTTAAGATTTGGCGTCCAACTATTAAATTTTGATAAAATTTATTAAACCAAATATTTATAGTTCATTGATATATTATTAAATTTATAATATATAGTGAACTATTAAAAACGTCCTATTCCTATTCAAATATGAAAATGTCAAATAAAATTAATACCTGGGTACGGAGTGAAATTGATTCATGCAAATCCAACTATACAGAGTGAAATTGCGAACAATGTGGGACGAAATGCAGAAAATAAATTAAATCGGAATAATCCCACACAACTGTGCTTATTTAAAACCACATAGATAAGCGAAATGCGAATGGAACTGAGAGAGCGCATTGTGTTCCGATATTAAAACGGAATTGCATGATAAAACGAAATTATCCGACGTAATAAAGCCAGCGAAGTCCGATTTTTGTGCTTTCTCGTGTCGGTAACGCTTTTAAAATTGTTTTAATTTATTGGACGCGTAGCGGGAGGACAATGCGGCAATAAAGCTTCCTTTAAAACAGTAACGGCAATAAACTGGGTCGTTAACAAATTTATTTAACTTTTCTTAGTGCTCATTTATGAGCACAATTCTTTCAGTAAGTCAATAAGCTCTGCACGATTAGTGTCGTGGCACAGGAAGTGGCTTACGTAAATATTTTTACGAAAATACATCTCGGTATGACTCGATTTAGGCGCGGAACAGCGTTTTAATGGACGAAATTAATTAACTGGCACGTTAATTGATGCTTTCTAGATTTGTTACACTTACGTTCAATGACACGGCGCGATTGTAGACGAAACAAAAAATTATTTAATACGTCTGCGGCGTGGGAAAGACGAAATACTTTTATGGAGAGTCGGTTATGATTTGGGTTCCGGTCCAGATCGTTAATAAAATACAAATTATACCAAGTACAAATAGATTTTAAAAATTAAATCCGACCAATTTGACGGGGAATGCTTCTTACATAACCACTGAGATGCCGGCAAAGATGCCTCATCTCGAAACGGACGGACACATAAATTTCGTTGTCCGGCACAACTGTAACGCGTCTTCAGGTGGTTGAACAAGAAAACGCTGTTTGCGTTGTTAACGATCGTGCACAATTGCCTCGGAGACACTCGTTTTTATGGGCCGGAGGAAATTTATGTCGTCGCTCTGCAATCACTCGATTGTTCCGGGCCATCAGTCGAAATTCTAACGACGCGACCGTGCAGGTTTTTCGGGGTTTGAAGAACTACGACGGTCGTATGTCAAAAATAAAAAATAAAGGGAAGAAAGAAAACCCGGATCGTGCAGCAACGAATTACCTGTCGAGGCTGTATAATGCACGTCTTACATCTAGACGGCGGGGGGCCTTGTGTTCGTGCAATTTTGCATAATGAACACTTGCCTACTACTAATTGAACATTCGCAGAAACTCCGTACACCTCGTGCGCTCCGAGACGGATTCTCTCATGCCTTCGCATCGTCAGGGTTATTGTCTTCTGCCGGGATCGTTCTTTCTCTTTGTGGAGGCGCACCGGCCCGCGACGCAATCTCCTTTGTCTCGGCCCTTTTACCACTTTGATAATGACAATATTACAAACTTTATGGTTTCACATAAATAAGTTAAAATTATACTGTACTACGCTGGAATTAATGTAACATTCCCTGTGGAATTAATGCTGATCTAATAATATAATATAATTATAAATTTTATAACAAATAACGGTAAACATTTAAATTAATACACGCTAAGTTTATTTTCTGGAACAGGCTTTATCTGACTTATATTTTAGATATATCGGGAAAATATCAAAATTAATACCTATTTAGATATGGCGATGATAAAAGAAATTCAGAAAATTGTGCAACTAAAAAAATAAAATTTATCTGAATTAAGAGGAATTAAATTAACAGAACAAAAAAAAAAAAAATATTGGTAAAAATTCATCATCCTTTTCACACTTCCCGTTTAGTATAATATGTTTATAGAATTTATTCTGTTTTTGTAATCTAGAATTAATTTTATAATAAATATTTTTATCTTTATATTCAAATTATTTAATGCAAATATCCTATAATTACAAACATCTAAAACTATTTCGAGAAGATAATAATAAAAAATATCAAAAAATTGTAAAAAAAGAATTTTTTTATAAAATTTTTGTAAAAATTCTTCATTCTTCTTACTCTTCTCCTATTTGTAATCTAGAACTAATTTTATAATAAATATTGGTAAAAATCTTTAATGAAATTATTGACAATTATTTTACTTATGTTAAGATTTGGGACTTAATTTTGCAAATTAAACAAAAAGTCTATTTAAAATTTATTGTATGACATGAATAATACTAATTATATTTATTTTAATTTAATATATTTAATGAATTGTATATGTTAAGAAGAAGATTTGGCGCCCAACTATTAAATTTTGAAAAATTTTTTGTCTAATGCTTTTTATTCTTTTCTATTCACATTATTCTCATTTCCTAATAATAATATGATTTATACAGTATACTTAAATTTTAAAAACGTTTCCCTTGAATTATGAAAAAAAAAACAAATTAAATTAATATTTGGTAACAAATAAAATTTAATTTATGAAAAACTAACTAGATAAAGTGAAAAAAAATTAATTATCTTGGTCTTATACAACAATATAATATTAAAACAGAAAATCAATAAAGAAGTTTTAAAATAAATTTATATAAAATAATTGGCGCCCAACGTTTAAATATTTTTAAATGTTGCTATAAAACACTTATTCAAATCATTCAAGTTAGGCAAGAAATACAAAAACTAATTTTAAGAGTTTATTAAACGTACCAAAATAAAAGTTTTAGATATAGAATTTCTTCTGTTTTTGTAATCTAAAATTTATTTTATATTAAATATTCTTATCTTTATATTCAAATTATTTTATGATAAATATCCTATAATTACAAAATTAAAACTATTTCGAGAAGATAACAATAAAAAATATCAAAAAATTGTAAAAAACGAATTATTTTCATGAAACTTCTGTAAAAGTTTTTCGTTTTTCTCACTATTCTCGTATTTGTAATCTAGAACTAATTTTATAATAAATATTGGTAAACATTTTTTAGTCTTTAATGAAATTATTGGCAATTATTTTACACCAAGTTGATTAGACATGAAACAGACCTGTTTTGTTTTTATGTTCAATAATTTATTTTATGATAAATATCGAATAATTATAAATATTTAGAATTATCTAGAGAACATGATAATAAAAAAATGTAAAAAAAATTCTTTATTGATCTAAAACTCCCCATAATTAAATTAACAGATTGAAAATTAAATTTTTATAAATGTTCTTCATTGTTCTTACACTTCTTCACCAAGTTGATTTAAAATGGAATATGCATATACTGTCTTTATAACTTTATTTTATTTAATTCTAAAAATTATTCTCTTTTTCTAAATAATGATTAATTTTTTATATATTATTTTGATTATTTTAAAACAGTATCTTATTATTGAAAAAATCAACAAAAATAAAGAATTACAAGTATATAAACAATGTTGGAATAATTGTTGATTCTTTCATTAAAATATAACAAAATATGGTGAAAACACTTAATTTATTAATAAAATTATTTGCCTCGAAGTCCATATTTAATGAAACAGACCTTCAGCAAGTGGTTAGACTCAAAACTTACGACAGGGAAGACACAAAGGTGGAATACTCCGTAATTCTAGCATCCCGGAGGGAAAAGAGTATTTGCGGGTGACCGCGGAAAACAACGGGCCTTCGCCGTTGTTAACTGCCACACAACCAATAATTTATGGAGTCACAAATTACCACGTCCATCCACCTTACGACTCGGCAAGATTATCTCTGCTCCGGCCTCATTTTCATAATTATCGTGCGGGAGTCGGCTTTCAACTCGGAAAGATCACAAGAAAATGTGATGCGTTTCCATCTAACGCTAACAATAAGAACACACAGTTTTCAGATCTTGTGGCGTCGCTGAAGGGTTGTAAGCACTGATCATTTTCATGATTTAATGGCACTTTTGGAGGGAATTAACAATAAAATATTAACTATTTTTTTGTAAACGATTCGCTAATTATGATTTAATTTCTTTGATGAGATTAAGGGAGTTTCAAAATGACTGGGACCTAATAAAATGGAAAATGATTGATTTAACAATCAATGGTAATCATTGGAATTAAAATCTCTAAGGTAGTTTTATTAAAACGAGTTCATGATATCACTCTTGACCTTCAATAGACTTTACTTGGCACGGTACCTATTGTTTAGGTGGATATTTTGGCAATTTCAAGAAAAAAAAATGATTTCTTAATCGAATTTCGTAATGTTTTCACCATAATCATGAGAAACGGTGCTTTAAAGGAAAACTTACTAATCGACTGGTTCCTAATAAAATGTTAGTTTTATTAAAATGAGGCCATAGACCATAGACTTTATCTGGTACGGTACCAATTCCTTAATGAATTTTTTGGCAATTTCAAAAAAAATAAATAATTTCTTAATTGATTTTCATAATTTTCCCACCACAACCTTAGAAACGGTGCTTGAAAAAAAATGTTCCCAATAAAATGAGAAATAACTCAGTATCCATATTTTTATCAATTTAAAGTTCTGTTAAAAAGTCTCACCAAATAGAAAAATATTTGAAAGAAGATTTATACATTGATTTCAAATTATTGTAAATTATTGATTATAGTATCAATCAAGTATGATTATACCAATTCCTTAAGTGGAATTTTTAGCAATTTTATGGAAAAAAAAAATGATTTCTTAATTGAATTTTATGATTTTTTCACCTTTACCTTAGAAACGGTGCTTAAAGGAAACAATTACCAAACATATAGTTCTCAGTAAAATGAGAAATAACTCAGCATTTATATTTTTATCAATTTAAAGTGATGTTAAAAAATGGTCATCAAATAGAGAAATATTTGAAAGACCTGTAAAAATTTACACATTGATTTCAAATTGTTATAAATCATTAGTTATAGTGACAATCAAGTATCAGTCATTAAAGTGTCTAAGGAATAGATGTTAGTTTTATTAAAATTAGATGATTATACCATACTTGATCTTCCATAGACTTTACTTGGCACGATACCAATTCCTTAAGTATAACTTAGCAATTTCAATGAAAAAAATATGATTTCTTAATTGAATCTCATAATTTTTCCACTATAATCTTAGAAACGGTGCTTGAAGGAAACATTTACCAATCACCAAGTTTTCTATAAAATGAGAAATAACTCAGCGTCTATATTTTTGTCAATTAAAAGTTGTGTTCAAAAATTGTCATCAAACAGACAAGAATTTGTCACACCTGTAAATATTTACACACTGACTTCAAATTGTTATAAATCATTAGTTATAGTGTCAATCAAGTATCAGTCATTATAATTTCTAAGGAATAGATGTTAGTTTTATTAAAATTAGATGATTATACCATACTTGATCTTCCCTATGGTATTGGTACCGTGTCAAGTAAAGTATAGACTTTACTTGACACGGTACCAATTCCTTAAGTGGAACTTTTAGCAATTTCAATGAAAAAAAAAATGATTTCTTTATTGAATCTCTTAATTTTTCCACCATAATCTTAGAAACGGTGCTTGAAGGAAACATATACCAATCACCTAGTTTTCTATAAAATGAGAAATAACTCAGCATCTATATTTTTGTCAATTAAAAGTTGTGTCTAAAAATTGTCATGAAACAAAGAAAAATTTGTTAGACCTATAAATATTTACACATTGACTTCAAATTGTTATAAATTATTAGTGATAGTGTCAATCAAGTATCAGTCATTAAAATTTCTAAGGAATAGATGTTAGTTTTATTAAAATTAGATGATTATACTATACTTGATTTTCCATAGACTTTACTTGGTACAGTACCAATTCCTTAACGGATTTTTTAGTAACTGCATAGAAAAAAATTTCTTCTTTTCTAACAAAACCTTAGAAGTCGTGCTTGAAGGAAAAAAATCAACTAGTTTTCAATAAAATGGAAAATATCTCAGCATCTATATTTTCATCAATTTGATGTAGCGTTATGAAATGATCATTAAATGAAAAATATTTGAGAGATGCATAAAGCTTTGCCCATTGATTATGTGTATGATTATATCATACTGAGTCTTCCATAGACTGTATTTGGTACGGTACCCACTCCTGAAGTGGAATTTTTACAACATCAAGAAAAAAATTTTAATGTCTTAATTGAATTTCGTAATTTCTCCACCGTAACATCGTGAAACGGTGCTTGAAGCGTCAGCGTGCAAACCGTGCCGGGCTCTGCGAGCCGTGAATTACAAAAGTGCGTTTTAAAATTTAAAAATACGCCTCATAAATACAGATGTTTACGGGTGGCACGGTGCGCGAATACATCTGCCCGTTGTGCCGCAGTTCCGCGTTCTCGTGCCGCATAAAATGTGTATTTAGGTTCCGGACACTTTTACGGACGCGCCGTCCAGTTTTCTGGGAAAAAAACACTACGAGGCACAGTTGTCCGTGTGGTACTATTTACACGTTTATTTATCGCGGCCGACAAACTGTGAAGAACGAGCGGCTCCGTACGGTACGACGTGAATGTCAATAAGCGTCTTCGCGGAGTGCATCACGTAGTCGTAATCTCTACCGAGATGCACTCGAAAGGTCTTTTTGTCCTGTTCCTTTTTCGACGTCGCATCATATTCGGACGGCGACAAAGAATTTTTCACATGACGCGATTCACTAGTGGCGGAACGTTTTCATTTCGATGCGTTTTAAATTTAGTTTCGGAGTGATATACGACGGACGACGGGGCATTTGTAATATCCAGGGCACTTTGCAAGTTCAACGTCTCCAATATTCCCTCTGATTGTCTCCCGTAATAGATTTAATAATTCCGGAAGAGCTGCGTTAGTATTTTTGACTCGCTCAATATTAGAAATGGGGAAAAAGTAATTTGCTTTTTAAAATTTAAGTTTAAAATGGTGTAACAACCAATTATTATTTTGGTGTAGGCATCCTTGGACTCATTTATGTACGGAGACGTATTCAACAACAATTTGCTTCTATATATTGAAGAAATGATACTCTTAACGATCCCAAACATAAATCCAAAATATAAAAGACCAAAGCATCGATGTTCTGTCGTGTTCATCCCAATCTCCGCATATCAACCCGACGAACAAGATGGAAGACCACGTTAAGACCAAATTCGACATAAACATTTTATAAATTTAAATGAAGTCATCACTGTAATTTAAGAAACTTGAAGAAATATAGACTTCGTCTTATATATGGAAAATCATCGAGTCTATACCATGGTGATGGGCCAAAATTGGGATTTTCAGCTCATGTTTATCTAACAGCATTAGTAAATGCCACAGATGATTTTCCAAGTTCAGATCCAATAATTTTGATATCTCTGACTATTATCCAACGGGAAGACGAACTACCTTAGACAATGTCATGTTAAGGGCAGAAGTGGAAGCCAATCCGTGTCAAATAATTAAACTGGCAAACACTCTTAACCCACATTGGTCGACCATCCAGGAACATTTATTACAGATTGAAAAAATAAGCAAAGTAGGTGTCTCCCATTATCTGTTCGAAGAGAATAAAACAACCAAAAATATTTACTGAATCACCTTAATTAAGGATCAAAAATGATAATAAGAATATTTTAATTCTCAATTAAGTAAAAACATTTTTAAAGATAATAATGGTATTAAATCTTATTGTAAATATTCCAAAATTGAATATTAATTTAGATGTTTTTTTTTTTAATTTTATCTTCTTGATTGTTATTCAAAACTACTAATAAGTACATTTATATGCATGAGAAGTTTTGTATCTAATTTAGAGACTTCCTCAATTAATTTAATTTACTGTAAATTCAAATATTTATAAAATTTCTATAATATTTTATTTTTATGTATACTCCAAAAAAAGACAATAATAATGTGTCTCATATTTTCAAATTTTGTAATAAATATTCCCTAATTTGAACATTTATGTAACCAAAATACTTCAATTAAGTAAAAACATTTTTAAAGATAATAATGGTTTTAAATCTTATTGTAAATATTCCATAAATTGAATATTAATTTAGTTGTTTTTTTTTAATTTTATCTTCATTGTTATTCAAAATTACTAATAAGTACATTTATATGCATGAAACGTTTTGTAACTAATTAAGAGACTTCCCTAATTAATTTAATTTACTATAAATCCAAATATTTATAAAATTTTTATATTTTATTTTTATGAATGCTCCACAAATTGCTCAAATTTTGTAATAAATATGTTATAATTTGAACATTTATGTAGCCAAAATATTTAAAAAATTCTTAAATGTAATTCATACCTATTAATTGATACATTTATATACATAAAACGTCTGTAACCAATTAAGAGATTGGCTTAATTAATTTATTTAAGAAAGATACAACAACAGTCATTAAAATATAGTTTTTGTAATATTGTATTTTTATGTATATTACTGAAAAAGTTATTGTGAAACTTATATACATGAAACGTATTGTAACCAATTAAATTTTCTCATTTAATTTAACTTTCTGTAAATAAGATACAAAAACCATAATTAAAATATATATAAAGTTTTTATAATATCGTATTTTTTGAGCATTAAAGGAAAAAAAATTGAAAGATAATCAAGTTATTTACATGAAACGTTTTGTAACCAATTAAGAGATTTACATAATTAATTTAATTATCAACCAAAAAAGATACAAAAACTGTAATTAAAATTTACAAAGTTTTTATGTATCATATTTTTATGATGTATTACAAATAGAAAACTCTTTAAAAAATAATTAATTATTAAATGTTTATTTAGCAGAATTGAATATTATCTTCTTGATTTTTACTTAAAATCAATTTGTGTACATGAAACATTTTGTAAATAATTAATATAATCCCTCAATTAATTTAATTTATAATGAAGAAATATAAAAAATATTAAAAATACAAGTTTTGATGGATTTTCAGCTCATTGTGTATCTCGAAGACTTGCCAAAGTTATTTTAAGATTATTGTGAGTTGTTCATTTCTAAATAATCCAATATTAAACTGTTTTTGCAATTTAGGGTCCACAAATACTAGTAGAGCATATCTCACATTGTATATTTTTCGAGTTTCTCAAGGGTAGTAACAACAGTTGAAATCAAAAACATTTGATTTGACTACTATCGATTAGATCAATTACCTTAGATAATGACATGCTAAGGGCAGAAGTGGAAGCCAATCCATGTCAAATAAACGAAGAACTAGCAAACACTGTTAACCAACCTTGGTCGACTATTCAGAAACATTTATAACAGATTGGAAATAAGCAAAGTAGGTGTTTGGGTCTCCTATTACCTGTCCGAAGAGAATAAAGCAACCAATCTATCACATTCAAGGTATTGCGTCAACGGTGCCATACAGAACCTTTTTTTGATCGTAGACCAAACTACCATTACCAAATTTTAATCCTTTACACTCCATATTATAACATATATGTTTTATTAAAAGAATAATAAATTTGAACACCCCCTTCATGGTGTTGTAATTTCTTTGTCAGTGAGTATATAAAGACTTTTAAAAATTTAATCGTTTGAATTTTACGTAAAAAAGTGACATATTTTCCGGTACTTAAATAAATAAATCATGAACATTCAATAAAGTAAATTAGTTTTTCGGCACCCAACATAAAATGGCACTCTCATTTTGTCCTGAGGCTGATGAATTCAATCGAAACGATCGATACTTAAATGGAAACAATTTACAATGTAATACTGAACCCTGTACGGGTAATCGTTTGCAAATTTATTCAAACAAACTTTCCTTATTGTGCGTGTTGCTTAACACAATTATTGTCCGACGACGATCAGCGACTTAATGATTCATTAATTAAGCACAAAACTCCATTAAATTAAACACCAATTATTATTAACATTCATCCAGCATCTGTAAACAAGGTGCAAACTTCCTCTAAAACAATATGGTGCCCAGATGAAGTGAAACGTGTGCGTGTTTAGATTATTTTTTCGTATTGTAATTCTGCCAGAACGAATGAGTAAGTGGCTCGTTACTACTTATGTTAGTGGTACTCGTAGCTCGTAGAGGAAATAGTAATGCATGTATGATAAGGTGCACACCCATGTGGTTTAATAATAAAACTTTATCTGGAAATAATAAGCTCATGCATGGATCGTGTGAAGTGGACGCGCATTAACCGAATTAAGTCGTCGAACGCTTAGGAAAGTTTTCGACTAATTGCGTACGAAAAATCGACGAGGAAATCCGGTTAATTAAGCGATAGTGTCTTTCGACAGTCCAATTAGCGAAATAGTTAAATATTAAAGCGGGTAATAAAGATAAATTCGGACTTTTTGTACATTAACTGGATGGTAAAAGTGAGTGTGTTATCCCGCAAAATGGACATATGAATTAATTAAAAGCCCATATATCAGCCTACACCTCTATTATTAATGGATTTTTAGTGTTATATCTGTCCCGGTTCCGCGATTTATTCGCAAAATGTGCACGTATTAATTATGGTCTAATAATTACGAAACGCATGCAGAACTGTTTCATTTAATTAACAATACATATTATGTAAGTGGAGATTTTTTTGCAAACTGTTATAAATCAAAATGTTTATTTATATGACAATTGTTTGTGTGTGTTGTGCAATTTCCTACAATTATTTTAATTAAACACTGTAGTACAGAAAAAAGTTGGCAGAGAATTAACAATTAAGTCAAACTTTCAAAAAATTATTTAAAAGTCAAAGTTCAAATTTAAAAACTTCATAAATAGACTTAAACTTAGTTATTATGATATATAATAATTTTACTATTTTAATAATAATTTATATCTTTTATGACTTGTGTACTTTAATAAATTTTAATATTTATTTATGAGGGAATTGTTTATATGTGTTGTGCAATTTCTTACGTTGATTATATTATAAAGGAGTACGCCAAGAAATAAGAAATAAAACTTGTTTACTTAAAATTAAGTGTAAAAACTTTATTTATTATTTTGTTTTACTAATCTAACAAAAAATTAAATATTTTCATTATTTTATGACTGTTCCACAGACAAAAAATGACTCAAAGAATATTTGTATGTCTCATATTTTCAAATCTTATCTTCCACAATTTCAACATTCTTCATTTCTTCTTGATATGTTACTTAAAGTTACTAATAAAACAGTTTATATAAAGGACACGTTTTCTAACAAACGAGTGGAATTACTCAATGAATTTGATTAATGACCCACACACAGGTGAAGAACACAAATAAAAATACTTTCAAAATCTTTTTATAATGTGTTTTGCGTTGTTGTTTTAAAAGGTAATAATCATAGTTATGAACATAAATATTCAACAATGTTTAGACAAAATCTCTAGTGTTTTTTTCTCTTCGATAATTACTTAAAACACTTAATAAATCAATTTATATACACAAAACGTTTTGTAACCAATCAAGCGACTTCCTCAATCAATTTAAGTAGCAACTAACAAAAAAGATACAGCAATAATGAAACATGAGAGTATTCTTAATATATTTTTATGAGTGTTCCTCAGATAAAAAATGTTTTAAAAGTTAATTTATGTCTCGTTGTCTCAAATCTTGGTAAAGAAATAACGATAATTGAAAATATTCTTTTATTGTTCCACGTATATTTAATTAATGTAAATTTAAAATTTAATAATGTATGACATAGCTTTACATATAAATATTCAAATATTTTAACATTTATTAATTGAAATGTTTTTGTATTTTTTGTTTGTTTATTATTTATTATTTTTAATCAATTAAAATATTTACCGAATCACCTTAATTAAGAATCAAAAATGATAATAAAAATATTTTAATTTTCAATTAAGTAAAAACATTTTTAAAGATAATAATGGTTTTAAATCTTATTGTAAATATTCCATAAATTGAATATTAATTTAGTTGTTTGTTTTTTAATTTTATCTTCATTGTTATTCAAAATTACTAATAAGTACATTTATATGCATGAAACGTTTTGTAACTAATTAAGAGACTTCCCTAATTAATTTAATTTACTATAAATCCAAATATTTATAAAATTTTTATGTTTTATTTTTATGAATGTTCCACAAAAAAACATAATTGAGTGTCTCATATATTCAAATTTTGTAATAAATATGTCATAATTTGAACATTTATGTAGCCAAAATATTTAAAAAATTCTTAAATGTAATTCAAACCTATTAATTGATACATTTATATACATAAAACATCTGTAACCAATTAAGAGATTGACTTAATTAATTTATTTAAGAAAGATACAATAAAAATAATTAAAATATAGTTTTTGTAATATTGTATTTTTATGTATACTACTGAAAAAAGTTATTGTGAAACTTTTATACATGAAACGTATTGTAACCAATTAAATTTTCTCATTTAATTTAACATTCTGTAAAAAAAACATAATTAAAATATATATAAAGTTTTTATAATATCGTATTTTTTGAGCATTAAAGCAAAAAAATTGAAAGATAATCAAGTTATTTACATGAAACGTTTTGTAACCAATTAAGAGATTTACATAATTAATTTAATTAACAACAAAAAAGATACAAAAACTGTAATTAAAATTTACAAAGTTTTTATGTATCATATTTTTATGATGTATACGAATAGAAAACTCTTTAAAAAGATAATTATTAAATGTTTATTTAGCAGAATTGAATATTATCTTCTTGATTTTTACTTAAAATCAATTTGTATACATGAAACAATTCGTAAGTAATTAATATAATCATTCAATTAATTTAATTAATAATGAAGAAATATAAAAAAAAAATTAAAATACAAGTTTTGTGAAATTATATGTTTCACAGTTTCAATAATTATTAACCCGAAATAGTTTTCTATTTTTTTCTTCTTAATACTCAAAACATCCAATAAATCAGTATATGTACTGACAACGTTTTGTAACCAATTAAGAGAGTTCCTCAATCAATTTAATTAACGACCGATAAAAGAGACAAACAAAAATGGGAATGTTGGTATCATCGTCCGGAAGAGAGAAGTCGTTCTTGTCCTCGTGCACAAAAGGAAAAGTCAGTCGAGTTGCAACGCTCGACTGGAAGGAAAATTAAGAACGCACCGGATGAACGTCGTCGACATTTCATTTACATGCAACTGGCGGATACGATGTTTATCGAGGGAATTATAAGCAACGAAAAAATTTCACAAGACAAACGTTTATCGCGATCGTTTCTTTCGTTTGGAGTCATACAGTTCTTTTGTATACCCGGTGACTTTTTTAACTTGAAACTTTGTAATGTCTCGAGTAATGAGTTTAAAAACAAAATAATTATAATAATTATAACAATTTTTTGCCCACATTCCACAAGCCACTGAATTGACGAAAATATCAACCTCAGTTTTGGCCTCCTCTTTAGGACTGAATCGTTTATTACGTAAAAAATTGGACAATAAAATAATTATCGCATGGAGAAATGTCTGGATAGAATTTAACACTTTGAAGTTTCCTTGAAGTTTGTATTGCGATGTGTGGTCCCACTTTGTTACAAAGAAGAAAGACGCCTCTCTAATAACTTTGTCAATTTACAAGTAGTAGATAATGGTCTACATGTAGAATTCCCGTCCTCCTTAGACAAAATATTAAGTATAAAATATGTTCCAGATTTTCCATTCCATCTTGATTAAAACTATTCTTAGATTATTGGAGAGAATACAAAAAAAGCCAAATATTGATGAAAATTTTTTTAAGTATATAAAAATAATTATAAAATATATTCCAAATTTTCTATTCTAAATTAATCAAAAATCATCTGAATTTATTGAAAAGAATCTAAAATATTGCTATTCTGTATAATAAACTAAATATAATAAAAATTGTTTAATTAAACAACAATATCGACAAAATTGATAGAAAATAAAAATATACACTAAAAATTGGTGATTACTAATTTAATTAGACGACAAAAAATAAGCATAAAATATATTCTAAATTTTAAATCATATTAAAAAAAACATATATGAAAAATTGGTGGTTTATATTAAAAAAAAAATTGATTACATAAGAAATGTGCCAAATTAAACAATTATACACTATATTATATATTAAAAATGTTGTTTTTTTTAATTAAATAAAAAATAAGCATAAATTGTGTTCAAACTATTGGAGAGGATATAAAAATTTGAAAAACTTCTGTTGTCCATAATAAAACTAATATTAATTAGTTTGACAGCAAAATAAATTATATTGAAAATGTTAATAAAGAATAGAACTAGAAAAACAAAAAAATAAATATAAAATAAATTTCTGTTCTAGATTAATCAAAAATTATTTCAAATTATCGAATAAAAAATAATAAACAATATAATCAATATTAGAGATTTTGATAAAAAATAGAAAAATGCACTCAAAATTATTGATTAATATTAAAAATAATGTTAGATAAAAAATTAGAACCCTATATTCATTTAAAATTTCTTCAATCAATTCTTGTTCGTTCAATTATTGGAGAGGAAAATTTAAAAAAAAATGCTGTTTTCCATGGTAACATTGTTGTTAAAATTGTAAAAATGAATTAGTTAAATAACAACATAAATATGTTTATAACCAATATATAGAAAAAATACAAAAATTAGTGGTTTATATTATCATCACATTTTCATTTACACAATATAAAAAAATACCTATAAAATAAATTCTAATTTTACTGCCTGAAATTAATCAAAAGTTAATAAATGAATATAATCTGAATATATGATAGAAAATTGTTGTTTTCTATAGTAATTTTCAGTTATTAATATTGTAAAATTATACATAAAAATAAAAAATATAAAAAATAATCTAAATTAATCATATTCGATAAAATTTTTGAACATTTTAATAATTTCTTCAAAAATTGTTTAAAAATAAAAATGTTTTATAAGATAAAATTGTTGTTTCAAATTGTAAAAATTCTTTGATTTCGTCAATAAAATAAATCATATTAAAATTAATCAATAAAATCATTGTATAAATTTTAAAAATAACTGTTTAAACAAAAATTTGAAAATATTGTATAAAAATATACTGAAATAAATAATGAACCAAAAACATAAATGTTTCTCAAAAATCCTATCTAGATTTAGCTGTAATATTCGCTGCAAAAAAAATAGGAGTTCCCATTTCAAAATTACTCTGTGCCCCACCTGTGGTAAAGAGTAAGATGAGGAATGATTAAATTTTGATTATGGATTTTTTCCTGGACGTACTATTCAAGATATATTTAAAAGTACCAGGTTAAAAAATTCCCCCGGTATATACACGTACAAAAAAAATATTGTGAGCATTTAATAAAACCATTTATAGAAATTGAAACAGAAATCATTGTGAAACGCGACGTGAGGAAACACGACGACAAATAAAGTGTCCGGCCTACGTACAATCCGTTTTCGATGCATGCGCAAGAATATTCAAGCCGGCATTAACCAATCTATTTAACATTAAATGATAAAACCTAACTTAATACACAGGTCGGACCTTTGCCGGTTGCGTCACGATCGTTGTATTTTTTTTTTCGACTTGCGGGATTTAATTTCCCATTATTTCTCGTACGTTTTCACAAACGGACTGCCGATCCCCGATTCCAGACAATAAACACACGATTCGACGTATTTTCGACCCACGCACACAAATCGCTCCACGAATCGTTGCTCTCGAATTGATACTGGATGCTGTCACCTTGTTTCGTACATCCGAGCATTTGTTAGAAACGGAATCAATGCCTTTTACCGTTAACTGTTTGTTGTTTGTGCTAATGGTGTGCGACATTAAATTAACTACGTACCTAAAGTAGTACATAGTATCGAAAATTGAAAAAAAAAAAATAACATATTTAATTTAAAGTTTAAAAAAATTTAAATTTCTAATGAAAAATGAATATGAAAAAACAAAAATATTTAATTTGAATAAAAAAGAAATTAAAATTTGTAATTTAAATAAAAAATAACAATAATAATAAAATGTTAAATTAATTTAAATTAAAATATTTAAATTAAAAAAGAAACAATATTTAATAATATTTTATTTTAAAAAAATGTATAATATTTAATTTAAATTAAAATAAAATATCTAAATTAAAATGAGAAAATAATAGAATATTTAATTTAAATAAAAAAGAAATTAAAATGACTAATTTGTAATGAAAAAAAAAAAAATAAAATATTTATTTTAATATTAAAAAAAATAATACAGTATTTAATTAAAAAAAAATTAATTTATAGGAAATAATAAATTTTTAATTTAAACTAAAAAATAATAAAATACTTAATTTTATTTAAAAAAATAAAAAAATAAAATATTTAAATAAAAATTTAAAAAAAAATTATAATATTTAATTTAAATTAAAATAAAATATCTAAATTAAAATGAGAAAATAATATAATATTTAATTTAAATAAAAAATATTATTAAAATATCTAATTTATAACGAAAAAAAAAAAAATAAAATATTTAATTTCAATTATTAAAAAAATTAAAGTATCTAATTTAAATAAAAATAATAATAAAATGTTTAATTTAAATTAAAAAGATTAGTGAAATTAAAATATTTAAATTATAAAAGAATTGAAATATTTAATTTAAAATTAAAAAAAATATATATAATATTTAATTTAATAAAAAAAATATAGAAAATAATAATTTTTTAATTTAAACTTTAAATTTATTTAAAATAATTAACAATTAATTGAAATAAAAATAATTTTTTTTTCGAAACTTTACTGGTTGGCATAAACAGTTGAAAACGTGTGCAATTAACTTTTTTTAGAAAAGGAATTAGTTGTTAATTGCAAATCATCTAATAGTTAAAGATTGAGTCTTTTACTGTAACATTGTAGTAAAAAATATGTAAGTAGATGTGTAGTCAATAAAATAAAACAATAAAATAATATAAAAAGTAGTGAAGTACCAAAAAACTGGTTGTGTTAAATTGTTTATATTAATTAAACCAGTTCATTTTTTGGGACTCTTGTTTTCTATGGTAAAATTGTTGTTAAAATTGTAAAAAATATGACAACAAATTAAAACATATTAAAAATGGTGATGAAAAGTGGAATCATGCTTAAAAAATTAGTGATTTTTTTTATAAAAATAGTTTAATTATATAAAAAACAGTAAAAGTTAAATAGCAACCAACTGGTATTTATCTGTGATGAAATTGAAATAATAAAAAATTTTAAATTAAACCAAATATCCATATCAAAAATGATATATATATATATATATATATATATATATATAAAATGTTTAATTGGGCAAAAAATTAAACCTATATTCCAATTTTCTACTTTAATCATAAATTTGTTCCAATTATTGGAAAAATTGTAAAAAATCATTAAAAAGTCCGTACTAAAAATGTTTATTAAAAAATAAATATACACAAAAAATTAGGGGTTGTTATTATAAAAGTGATTTAATTACCCAAAAATAAAATAAGCATAAAAAATTCAAATTTTTAAATTTTCGCATTATTGGAGACGTTCTAACTATTTGAATAATTGCTGTTCATGGAAAAACCTGTTTTTAAAAATTATTTATGTAACTGATAATAAATGTTAATGAAAAATAGAAAAAAACACAAATTGATGTAAAATGTTTAATTACATATAAAAATAAATAAAAAAAAACAGATTTTTATATATTATAATTCAAATAAAAAAAAAATTATTGAATTGGATCCAAAAATGTTAAACAATTGTTTTCTAAAGTAAAACTATAGTTAGAATTGTAAAAATAAAACAACAAAATAAGCCATTGATTTAAATTAGTAAAATTAGATAAAATTATGAAACATTTTATTAGTTTCTCCCACACAAATTTTAAAAACGACTGTTTTATGTGATAAAATTGTTCACTTAATGAAAAGTACCAAATTTTGCAAAGAAATTAATTAAAAAATAATTTACATAATATAATATATAATTGAATTAATTGAAATCCTAGAAAACGATAGAAAATTTACAGCCCCCAACAAAGACTCACTACCCCACCACTACATTCTCGCACCAGCAATAACAAAGTAAAGGTATATTTGTTATGCTAACTTTAGGAACGTAAATTATTTTAATACTGTCGTCACATTCTTGTAAAACACAGAAACACGGCTGGCGTCCGCTGAGAAATGACGAAATTAAGACTTTTGGCAATGTGCGAACATTCTTCCACTTCCTCTTGTCTTGTTGTCCATTCATTCGCCACCCGAATTAGAACGGTTTGGCGCACGTCTTCGTGGACAACCTCCGCGCATATTGTGACACATTTCCAGTCGCGATCCACTCGAAATATTCGCTTATTCAGGTACAGTATTAATAACTTCTGGTATTTCGGGAATAGTTGAGAGTGTCGCTCCGCGAAAATTATCTGGAGCGATGCGAGACGACGGCTTGAATATTACATGAGATTGGCTTTATTAAATTTCGTCGCTGCCTTTTTGGCTAATGGCCGTATTTTAATTAAATTTACAGCAAACATCCACCTGCTTTTAGCCGATGCGACTGATCCGGTGAAAGATCCGCACGTTTCGTCGACAACGTCGAACCTAGTTTCGCCGTACAATGCAAACGATGGGAATAAATGCGAAGTGGTAACAGTTGCGGTTTATTCGTATCAAACGGTGGCAGTTTTGACCTGGTCAGAACATGTGCTGCGTTTTTTATTGATATCGTTGGTTCTCTGTGACTAATTAATCCATGCGGGGAGACGCGAAAATTACAGGTTTCTGTCATTTATTGTATATGCAGTGATATAGAAAATAGGGCACATACTGTGGGGGCCATTACTATTTAATGTTAATTAGGAAATGTACACCTCTAATTCATTTTGTACACACACACTGTAAACCATTTTACAATTATCTGGACCATCGTCTAACTTCTTATTAGTTATTAAAAATTACTAATGAATACATTCAACATGTTTATCTTAATGATTAATTATTTACTAATCGCTATTACTACAAACTGTACAGTCGGCTGCAGAATGGCATTACCACCCTAAGGTCGAGTTTCGTTTGCGACCTGAACAAGCGGGCTCGTATAAATTATCCCCAAATTTACATTAATTGTTATTTTAGTAAGTAACAATTTTGTGTGACCATCTCAACGCAATAATTGTGGAACACTTCTGTAAATTTAAAAATTTTTGAGTAGTAGTATAATTATATTATTATAAAATTATTATTTATAAATTTACATCGTATTATGTATAATACATTTTGTGCGTTTATATTTGATATTTATAGATGAAATAAAAGAACTAAATATAAACCAAAATTTAAAATATATAAATTTTATTAAATATATATAAAATAATTATAAATAAATATAAAATAATTTAACAATATATATTAGACTGTTTCAAAAAATTCGACAAATTTGTTTTTTTCTTATTTATATCGAAAATCTTGTTGGTAATTGTAAAAAAATCGTAAATTTTAATTTCCTGTTTAAATAAGACGGGAACGGTGTTCTCTTGGATTTTGAAATTTTTTAACTTTCGTTAGAGATAATATTTCAAAATGACTAAAACAGATTTTTATAGAAAATTTAACGCTCTACAAAAAATGTCTCTTACAGTTTTTTGATATATTCATTTTTTCAAAAGTTATTTAACATTAAAGAATTCAATTTCCTATAAATTATCTCCGAAAAAGTTTTAAATATTTTTTACAGATCATAAGTTACCTGCTGAAAACTAAAAATTTTATTGAATAAATGTTACTTTACTTCTTAAAATTAAGCATTTAATTTAAATAAATAAATTAAAATAAAAAAATTGATTGTTTATTATAATCAAAGTAGTATATATCGTTACACTAACAGATTTTTACTACAATTTGGCAATTTGACAATGAAGAGCAATTACAATGCTATATATATATATATATATATATATATATATATATATATATATATATATAGTATTGTAATTGCTCTGATTTGTGATGAAGCTCGTGTTAAAGAAAATTCTGGACTATGATACATTTGTGTATATCATTAGTATGTATATCATAACCAATGATCACATAATAATTTATTATCCCAATTGCTTACAACTAAAAAGTATGACTATATTTTAAAATATCTATAATAAATACTAAAAAGCATTTAGTTAATGAATTCTCAAACAAGCGAAATAATACACAACATATTTTATACAAGTTACATAATATATAACACTGATATTTCCAAATAGTTTAATGGAAAAGTAATGTTGTATATCAGGGGTGGCCAGCTCCTTGAGCGAGCCATTTTTCATAATTTGAAATGTTTCGCGTATTATGCAAAAAATGTATTAAACAAATTTGTTTACTAAAATTATACTTATTGAAAAGTACAAAATATGTGTATTGAATTAAAATATTAAAAATTAAACATTTATTTTACTTCTCTTGACAATTCTGGAATGAAGGGGATACATTTATCGAGAGCCGCAAATAATCCTCCAAAGAGACTCAGGTTGGCCACCTCTGCTATATATTAATAAAATCATAAATATCTTAGTTTATCTCAATAGGATTAATTTTAATTCATAACAGATGAGAGAAAAATAAAGAATTTTTTTTCTAATTTTATACATTTTTATTAGTTTTTATAAATAAGGCTATTTTATTTAATTTATGACTAATTGTGATAATAATTTACAAAAAGTTTCTAATTTTCTCAAGAAGTGTTTCCAAAAATATGAAATACTTATTATATAAACGACAGGAGTACCCACAATTGACCCTTTGTTACGTATACCTGGATTTTACGGCCTACATTTTTTTGGGGTTCTGGGCGGGGCTTAGCGAGGAAAGTGGTAATGCCATTCTGCAGCCGACTGTACATAAAAAATCAATGAAATTTGAAGACTGGATCCATGAGTTTTATTTTTTATGCCATTGAGTATATAAATACCGATCTATTTTTATAATGCAGCCATAAATATTTGGTCTAATGCACGCGAATATTCGACAATCGTTTTTAAGTCACGGCCAAACGGAGATCTTATCCGAGAGTCAAACAAGGTTTCGACTATCGTTATATTCTTTCCCGTCTAACGAGTGCTTGTTATTGTAGCTTGTATTACCAATTAAATTCGTGTTTTCTTACCCTTCGATGAGGTCGTGCGTTTCCAACGAGAAAATTCGAGCCGCACGATAATTGGATGAGTCACATTTTCCCTTATTCGAGTGGGTTTACAGTGTAAAAATATCCTGAAGACAAATAAATTGCTCGAAAACAACATGTAATTATTTCGACCTACCTACAAGGAATTTAACCTAACCCAACAGCAATTTTTTCCTAATAATACGTGAACTTTTTCGACCTATCCTAACTGATAACCTCCTATCGAACAACATAAACTTGTGTTCATTCCAAAACAAACACGGCCGTACACGTAGTTATCAAAGTAAACCTGCGTGAAACAATGACGTATTGTTCCACAGTGTATTTATAGATTCGTCACAGATAATTTTTCGAATTTATCGCGTGTTATTCCCGGTCAATTTCCCATCGGACATAGACCACGCACAAGAATTCATATCATCGTCTGGCCAGTGCATTTTTTAATAAAACCAGTTCCACACAATCCCATCAAGTACATTTCATTTAATTCCGCAGTTTCGCAAACCCGTTTTTAATCTAATGCGAAACATTTTACGGATTCGTGTTTATTGGACAAGCCGAAATTTTAACAGATAAACATTCGCAAGTTATGGGCATAACTGTTTGATAACAAAGTCGTCCAATATGAATATGAGTGTTGACATAAATATAATCATTTTGTATAATATCAAAATTCCTTAATAAAATATAAAAGGGGAAAATTATTTTTTTCTTAAAATTTTAAGCCTGTAAATGCAATTCAAAAAAAAAAAATACCTAAAAATTTCTCAAATATTTTAAAAAATGTTTTGATAAATATTTAAAAATAATATATTTTTAAATGCAAATATAAAAATAGTATTTTTTTTTTCATTGATAAATTTTGTAATGAAATGTGAAAAACTTAAATTATAACAAATCATAAATAAAATACATAAAATAGGTTTATGACCTAAATATTTAAAATTTTATTTAAAAATATTGAAAAACTTAACTAACATGAAAAAATTTAAATAATTTTTGAAAGTTTTATTATCAATATTAAAAATTTTAATTAAAATATTTAAGCATATTATTTGTTTAAAAATTGAAAAAAATAATATTTTTGTACAAGTCTGTAAATGAAATCCTTAAAAAACCTAAAATGTTTCAAATATTTTAAAAGATGATTTGAAAAATATTTCATAATAATATATTTATGAATGCTATAATAAAAACGGTATGTATTTCTTCCTTTTTTATTTATAAATTTTCTTAAAAAATATAATGAAATATGAAAATCTAAATTGTCACAAATCATAAATAAAATGTGAAAAAATATTGAAAAATAATTTGTAATATTATGAAAAATAATAAATTTTGACTTAAAAGTGTCCTAAATATTTAAAATTTTTTTCAAAATATTTTACCTACAATTTTTAAATTTAACTGAGTTGTGAAAAAATTTTAAGTAATTTTTAGAATTTTTATTATCAATATTTAAAATGAAAATAAAAACATTTAAAAATATATTATAAAAGCTAAATAAAAACAGAATTTCTTTCTTTTTTATTTATAAATTTTCTTAAAAAATATGAGATGTGAAAATCTAAATTATCACAAATCATAAATAAAATATGGAAAAATATTGAAAAATAATTTGTAATATTAAGAAAAATAATAAATTTTGATTTAAAAGTGTCCTAAATATTTAAAATATTTTTGGAAAATATATATAACCTACAATTTTTGAAAAATTTAACTGAATTGTGTAAACAATTTAAATAATTTTTAGATTTTTTCTTATCAATATTTAAAATGAAAATAAAAATATTTAAAAATATTGATAGTTTAAGAGAATAATAATAGTTTTGTATAACTTTATAAATGAAATCATTAAAAAATCTAATTTAAAAATGTTTCAAATATATGAAAAGATGTTTTGAAAAATATTTCAAAATGATATATTTATATAAAAGCTAAATAAAAACAACATTTCTTTCTTTTTTATTTATAAATTTTCTTAAAAAATATAATGAGATGTGAAAATCTAAATTATCACAAATCATAAATAAAATATAAAAAAAATAATAAAAAATACTTTGTAATATTAAGAAAAATAATAAATTTAAAATATTTTTGAAAAATTGAACTGATTTGTATGAAAAATTATAAGTAATTTTTATAATTTTCGTTACTAATATTTAAAATCGAATAAAAACATTTAAAAATATTTAGAAATTAAGAAATTTTTTTTTTAAAATCCTTAATAAATATAACCTAAAAATATTTCAAATATTTGAAAAGATATTTTAAAAAAATCTAATAAAATGTGAAAACCTAAATTGCCAAATCCAAATCAAATAAAATATGAAGAAATAATCAAAAATACATTTTAATATTAAGAAAAATGTTAAATTTGAACTTAAAAGTGTCTTAAAAATTAAAAATATTTTTAAAAGATATATTTCCTAAAAATTTTGAAAAATTTAAATAATTTGCATGAAAAAATTAAATAATTTTTGCAATTTTCCAAAGTCATAATTAAAAAATGGATTTAATTATTGATTATTTAAAATTTATAAAAAATAATATTTTTATACAAGTCAATAAATGATAATTAAAATGTCAAACTTAAAAATATCCCAAATATTAGAAAGATGTTTTGAAAAATATTTAAAAAAAATAACAGTATAAAACACAATATTTAAAATATATGAAACTAAAATGTTTATAAAACAAAACAACACCAATTTATCCAAAATCTAATCTAACAGGAAATTTTGTATAAATCCGTATTTATTGGACAACATGTACTTTAAACAGATAAAATGTTCAGACTTTACAGGGATAACTGTTTAGTTTCAAAGGCATCGAACAAATGTCGTGGAGGAATAATAAGGCAAATATTTGTTTTTGTCCACGTTTTGAGCCGTTACGCCTCGTAATTGGAGCCATAAAACAAAATTGTTGATGGCACTGTTCGTTTCGACGAGAAAAAAACTGTAATTGGAGAAATACAGTGCAAGCGTTTTAAATGTTTAAACATTTATCCTCAATTACTTTGTCTCACAGGCAATTAAACTTTTTTCCTTCTCCCGTTTGCTACGGACCATTTGTTAATGTTATAAAGTTCATAATATAACAGCGGGCACTAAAAGAGATCCGTAAATAGAATTAGAATGTCGAAGACTTTGATTTACCGTTCTACCTTCCCCCAATTTTGTTCCGGACTTTTCATAATTGAATTGAAATCGAAGATGTTTCATTGGAGGCTGAGTCAACACTTTTTTCGGTTTTAAATATTGATTGAAGTTGCCATATTTGGTTATAAATCGTTTCAATGCAGTGTCACTTCTGCTGTCACCCGACATAGAACAAAAACCATTAGTTCCGAAATATGTGATAAAACTCCATCAGTTCAATTACACCATGAACTTCTTCACATTCATCCATCATTATTTCGATAACCGCTCCAAGTAACCGTTCTTCAAACCCCAGCAACGACTAAATCACACGAACCGTCCGTTTGTTGCAGGTCGATCAGCGGCTCCACCATCCCGACGAACGACACCAACTCCTTGGACGGCTTCGAGCGCGGCGAGAAGACGCAGCTGCGCGGCCACCAAGTGCACCCGGTGCTCGATTCCCAGGTGCTCGTCTGCTACGAGAAGCAGGGCGTGCAGGAGCGCGAGACGACGCCGCCCGCGCCGCAGAACTGCTATCCGCTGGTGCCGAACATCTGCGTGGAGGCGGGCCGCATCCAGTTCATCAATCAGGAGCAGCAGGACGGCGGAAACGGCGCCTTGGCGCTCAACGACGTGTCGCCCACGGGCGGACGGGTCACCGTCACCAGGGGGCAGCAGACGGACGAGGATGAGGACCAGAAGGCCGCCGAGGCGGAGAACAAGGAAATTCAGGTCAGGATCTTTAGGTTTTTTTTCTACGTGACATTAATTATTATCTTTCTGTATTCCCTTCCATTTAAACACCTTTTTTGCATGTCCTAATTGTAAATTACTTTCCAAATTTATTAATTTAGATGATTACCATGTCTTTGTATTATTCTTCAATGGCTGGAAATTTTCAATCTACCATATTTTATCTTTCTCAAGTTTTCATTACTTTCCATTTCTCCATTGATATCTTTCAGTAAACCTTCTTGAAACATTTAAGTTAAATCAAGGTAGGTAATAATGTATGCATTAGGATGGCCCATTATTTTTTTAACTTTCAACTTTCGAAAAATTGGTTCCTAGACACCTTTAAAAAATACTCTCCAAAAATGAGCTCTTAATTTTAATAGGAAAGTCCTCCCCATCTTAGTTTTCCATTTTCTTTCAGTCCCATTATAAAAAAAGGTAAAAATTTCTTTTTTACTTTTAAATTTTATAACCCACAGATAAGTAAATATTATAAAATATCCAACATATATTTTTGTAGGAAATTAAACGCTCTACAAAAAAGGTCTCCTGTGGTTAATCGATAACTCTACATTTAGAAGATATTCGCATTCGAATCCCAATGTGTACAGATATTAATACATTATTAATAAATATTTTAATTTTATTCAGTTCAAGACACAAGTTTCAGACACTATGTAAGGAAACAGAATTGAAGAAAAACACACACAGATGGCACTGGTATGACAAGTTATGAACAACAGAACTACCAACATTTGAAACTAAATTCTCAAAATCCCCAGAGAAAAAATATTCAATTATTAATTTTGTGGAAAAAAATTTGACTTACATTTTAAATAAATCCTTTAAAAAATATTAAATCACGGTAATAAATTATGAAAGGAGAAAATTATGAAGAGAAAATATTATTAAAAAATTAATTAGAAAATAAACTTAAATTTTTGTAAACATTTTTAAAATTCATGACTTGGATAAATTTAAAATATTTATTTAAAAACTAACGTCAAACTTCCTAAAAGATATATGACGCACATTTTATAATATTTACTTATCAACGAGAAATAAAATTTAGAAGTAAAAAAGAAATTTTTGTTAAATTTTTTAAAACTTCCAATATATATAATTTTTTGTAAATCGTTCAATTTCCTACAAGAAATGTAGATTG
Organism: Aethina tumida; assembly: GCF_024364675.1. NCBI lineage: Eukaryota > Metazoa > Arthropoda > Insecta > Coleoptera > Nitidulidae > Aethina > Aethina tumida. Next base: position 17,011,480 of record NC_065439.1, read on the forward strand.
AATTTTCTGTACGATCAAATAATGACGAGATATGGATTTTGCCATATGGAACTGAAGAAAAAACGGAAAACTGAGGTGAGGAGGATTTATTAAAATTAAGAGTTCATCTTTGGAGAGCATTTTTTAAAGGTTGAATCAATTTTTCAGTATCTGAAGTTAAATAAAATAGTCTATTTTTTTAGCCCATCCTGATATGCATGCTAATTAAACTTCCTTTTTTATACGTCATAATTGGAAATTATTTTCTAATCTTGGTTAGTTTAGGTGATGTCCTTGCATCATTTTTTAATGACTGGAAGACTTTAAACTACCATCATTTATCTATCTTTCTCAAGTGTTCATTACTTTCCAATATTTAATTATTAAATTTTTATTATGTTACTTTTCAATATTCAATTTTTATCTTTTCGTAGAGAATTTTAAAAGCTTTTGGTTTGGATAAGGTAATAAAGTATACTAATTAAACTTTCTTTTTACATGTCTTAATTGTAAATTACTTCACAAACAAACTTAGTTTGTTAATTTAGATTGCTTCCTTGTTTTTCATCATTTTTCAATGACTGGAAGAGTTCCAATTACCATATTTTATCTGTCGTTCTCGACTGTTTATTCTTTCTAAAGTTCATTTATTATCTTTTTGTAGACCTTTTTAAAACCTTTTAGTTAGAATAAGGTATTAATATATTCATACTAAAAAAGACATTTTTAAAGGTTTAATTGTAAATATTTTTCCAAACTGAGTTGGTTAAGATTGTTTCCATAAATTTCAATAATTATGACTTCAAATTACCATCTTTTATATATCTTTCGTAAATGTTACTTAAGTAATTACTTTTCAATATTTAATGGTTTGTTTTAACTGCAAAAGCATTCTGGCATTATTTTTAAATTTATTTAAAGTATTTTAGTTGCAACAAGCTAATATCCATACTAATTAGACTCCTTTTTATGGCCCTTGTAACTGTTAATAACGTTCCAAAGAACTAATGGTTGGTTTTGATTGTTTCTAGATTGCAAGAACTATCTTTTATTACTTTTAATCACTCAGACTTCGTTTTGTTCCAACTAGTTAAAAAAAAAAATGCATCCAAACTAATTATGCCATCATTCATTCAACAACGACCGGTCATAAATCCCAGATAAATCGCGTCGAAAAGAACAATGCCGTCCGAAACTTGGCGTTGTTTATCGGCCATCAAAAACAGGAAACGTTTTATCGCATCCACAAAAAAAGAGTTTGTCCGACAGTTCCTCACATATCTTTCGTTTTTCCCCGCTGACAGGTTGCCGTTAAACGTTCCAACGGACATTTTTAATTATTCCCCGGATGAAAAATGGTAATCCACGACGTGACTCGATGTATAACAGTAACGGTGCTAAAAAAACTGCACGAATTGGACCAATTTAAAACGAACGTCAATTAAATTCGCTTTCGCCAAACACTGTTCGGCCGTTAAGGCCGCGATTGATGCGCCACAGGTTTTTGTCACGTCGCATTTTGACGATAGGCCGTTTCCTGTCGTGTTTGATAGTGTGGAGAGTTTGTTTGTGGTTATAGACGGCGGATAAGCGGCGGATAAAATGAATTATCGCCGATAGGAAGTACCGACGATGATATTGTCCATGCGGTTTCTTGGTAATGCCGTCACATGTTAGCCACAACTTTCAATTCGCAGTATTCGCTATTTCGCATGTAATGCACATCGTGTTCGAAATCCCCATTATTTGTTGTTCTTTTTGCAGACATTTTTGGAATCTCGAATAGCGGAGCTGGAATCGGTGCTGGAGGAAGCCCAGAAACGCGACCTGCGCTACAGACAGACCATCAGGAAGCTCCAGAAGCAACTCGAAAAGGTAAGGAAATGCGACACGACCGTTAGAAAACGTTCTAGAAAGCGATATAATGTCCCGCGTCTTCGGGGAGTCGACCTTTGTCGCACACGGACTTGATCCGTCCCCGGAGGTTTTCCCTCGGAGAGAAAATCTCGATTTTAACGCGGACTGTTTTCAAGGTTGAAAAACAGTAATTGCCCATTAAAAAAAAAAAAAAAAACGATTAATTACGGAGTACAGCTGAGACAGACTGGAGACTGGTTTCGGTGGTGTTTTATTAAAACGTCGCGCGTCCGCCTGTTAAAAAAAAGGCAACTGAAAGACCATCGGCGAAAAGTGATCGTACAGGTGACCGCTACATCGAATCGCACTTAAACGGCTTGAACTTGTTTCGGTCGCTTGTGCCAAGTGTCTCGCGTAATCGATATCACAGAATGAAAATGTATCAAATCCTTGGGAATTGTCCTTGTATGTTGAACTGGGGGAAGTATAACAAAATTGTAGTATTGAATAAATATTTTGAGAATAAAATATGATTAAATAAACAAACGACGATTATTGACCATTACTTATAAATGTTAAAATAAAAATCAAAAAATAAAAATTGAAAAAAAAAAGATATAAAGAAAAATATAAACCTCAGACAAAATAATGAATGGTATTAAAAGTATGTAATATATATGATACTTTCTAGTAATAATATATAAAATTTGAAACAAAAATTATGCCTAATTTTCGAAATGAAAAAATATAAAAAGCAATGAAAAAACTAAAAATAGATAAAAATCTAAAAAAATAAGGAAGTATTAAAAAACATCTCTTTAGATTAACTAGATTAATTATTATTATTAGTTTTCTCAGTGTTTAACTATTAATTAATAGAAAATGCTTCATTGAGAACGTAAAATTATTGAAAATATTTTAAGAAGAAATATTATACTTTTTTTAAATGCAATGTAAAAAATACGAGAATATTTATAAAATTAAAATGTTAGGAGAATTAGAAAACGTTAAATATTAAATTCTTAAAAAGGATAAGAAATGTACGAAAAAATATTTGAATGTAATCATGTAATTCTAAAACAATAAGGGAAATAAAGTCTTGTAACAAAAGTCTCAAAAAATATATTTTATTACCCAGATTTTTTTCTGTGTAATATTAAAATAAAAATATCGAGGATATCATTGATATTAAAATGTTAATAAACTAGAAAACTATTCAAATTATGCAAATTTTTTAACAATTATTAATATTAGATAAAATACTCAATTTATAAAATGAACTGAAACTCTTCCTAAATTATGCAAAAATTTTAAAAATTATAAATATAAGAAAAAATACTTAATTTATAAAAATAAACTGAAGCTCTTTAAAAAATGTAATTTTCAGAAATTTTTAATATTGAAATGTGTGAAAAAATATTTGAATATAAATAAATTCTGAAACGGTAAGGGAAAAAAAGTAAGGAACAAAAATCACACAGACTTTTTTCTGTGTAATATTGAAATAATATAAATATCGAGTATATCATTGATCTTAAAATATCATTGAGATAAAATATTTAATTTATAAAATACACTGAAAATGTCAGAAATTTTCAATATTGAAATGTGTGGGAAAATATTTGAATGTAAGCATATAATTATAAATGCAATAAATTCTAAAAGAGTAAGTTAAAAGTCTTATAACATAAAATTCTTAATACATATATTTTAATATTCAGACATATATAATTTATAAAATAAACTAAAGCTCTTTAAAAATGTAATCCAATAAATTAATATTCAGACATATTCTTTCTGTCTTATATTAAAACAAAAATATATTGAGAACATAAAATATTAATAAAAGTAGAAAACTTCTCAAATTACGAAAAAATATTTGAATATAATCATATAATTAAAAACAGTAAAGGAACAATATGTTCTAAAACAGTAAAGGAAAAATGTCTTGTAACAAAAGTCTCAAAAAATATATTTTAATACCCAATTTTTTTTTCCGTGTAGTATTAAAATAAAAATATTGAGGATATCATTAATATTAAAATGTTAATAAACTAGAAAACTATTCAAATTACGCAATTTTTTAAAAATTATTATTATAATAAGAAAAACTCAATTTATAAAATAAAGTGACACTCATTCCAATTTATGCAAAAATTTTAAAAATTATAAATATAAGATAAAATACTTAATTTACAAAATAAACTGAGGCTCTTTAAAAAATGTAATTTTCAGAAATTTTCAATATTGAAATGTGTGAGAAAATATTTGAATGTAAATAAATTCTGAAACAGTAAGGGAAAAAAGTCTTGGAACAAAAATCTCAAAAAATATATTTTAGTAATTAAACTTTTCTGGGTAATATTAAAATAAAAATATCGAGGATATCATTGATCTTAAAATAACACTGATATTAAAATGTTAATAATGTAGAAAAATTTCCAAATTAGGCAAAATTTTTAAAAAATATTAATATAAGATAAAATACTCAATTTATAAAATAAATTGTAGCTCTTTAAAAAATGTAATTGTCAGAAATTTTCAATATTGAAATATGTGAAAAAATATTTGAATATATGCATATAATTATAATTGCAATTCAAATAGTCAGAAATATTCTTTCTGTCTAAATGTAATTGTCAAAAATTTACAATATTGAAATATGTGAAAAAATATTTAAATATAGGAGAAGTCTTAAAAGATACGAAATAAAAAAATATATTTTAATATTCTGAAAAATTTTTTGTTTGTAATATTAAGAAAACAATATAAATATTTCCAAATTATCCAAAATTGTTAAAAGAACAAAATAACATATGAAATAAACAGAAATTTAATTGTCAAAAATTCTCTCTCTGTCTTCTCTATTCAATAAATGTGTGATATTTGAGAGTACCCAAATATCTATAAATGAAAATTAATTATATTGATTAATATTAAAATTAATATAATTTATTAATATTTTTTATGTTGATAAATAAATTTATTTAATTAAATAATAATTTTTTAAATCTGTATGTTAAGAATACAGAAAACGTCACAAATAACATAAAATCCTAAAATATTGAAATAAGGTAAATAATATTAATTAAAAATTGAACTATAAAAATCTAATTAAACCAAAATTGTCACAAATATTCAGAATGACAAAATGTTATAATAATTAACTAAATGCTTGAAAAAATTCAACCAAGGACATGAAGTATTATGCAAAAACAATCCTGATATACGAAATTAAGACAGTTTTATTAATTGCACGGGAAAACACGACGTCACGACATAATTCAAACAGACCGACTCATAACACCGTTTATTTAACGTAATCCTGCCGTCCGAGGACGCTCGTCCCGATCCAAGGATTCTGTTTATCCCGGTCCTTTGTTCGCGTCGCTACGGCCGGGCGTCATAAAGCACGTCGCTTATTCGGTGCCGAGGGCCTCCTTAACGTCGCATCTCCCGCTCCAATAAAGCTCAGCTTTCGCTGAATCGCCAAACAGGCCGGTCCAAGTTTTTTTATTTATTTAAAGGTCCACTTACATAAAAAAGGACGACGCACGTAATTAAACCGTCCTTTGGTCCGGCCCCGTCGTGGAAAGCCGTCCGTCGCTGGAACGGAGGCATAGAGCCGCGGATAGCTCTCGGCCATGCGCACACGTCCCCCTCGCTTTTAAGGGGGACTCATGTCTGGCATGGCATGTGATAAAGCCGTTCACTGCCATTAAGTTGAGAGTGTTTTACGCAAGGGTTGGAAACAGTCGCCGTCGGCACACGAGACTAACAAACCAAAAAAATAAAATAAAACAAAATAAATTAAAGTCGCTCGCCAAACCGGACATGCCGCAGTGGGTTGTATGAGAATCTCGCGAGTGTCGGGGTGGTTGTTGTTTTTTTGTTTTTTTATATACTTGGAGCGTGGTGGTGGAGTTTCGGTAGCAGACTCATGAATGGGATCCGCTCTAACTAAAACTGGCGTAAGTCGATTTTTCCGTAGTGTTATGACTGCAGTCGGTTTTTTCGAGGGACATACCCCCCTTTGTCCACGCAACCGACCCCGCTGCATGCGGCAGATGCCGACTTGTTTCGATTTCGTTGTCTGCCACTCTCAACTGTTTCAATTTACAATTGTGTGATATATTCTCATTTTTTTTTCACAGTTTGTCATTAGAAAACTATGCATTCTAACGTAATAATAATGTCTGGGTTTGGGCATTTATTGTTTGAATTGTTTAAGGTAACTGTAAAAAATTCATTTTGAATGAATCAAGTATTAAAAATAGATTAGAAATATGAATAGGACCGCTTATTGTTGTTTACTGTTTAGTTATACAATTTTTTAAATGTATAAACATTTTTGTAATATTTAAACATCTTTTTAATTATCATTTAAATGCTCACATTATTACATGCCTTCAAATATATTTTAACTTGTCAACAATATTTAATTCAGTAAAAGCAATTGGGAATAGTTTTATATTTTATTTTATTATTGGGTGTAAAATCCAATAATTAAAATTTTAATTAAGGTTATTAAATATTTTTATTATTTTTTAATAACTTAATTAAAAGTACATCTTTTTATTTTTATAATTGATGTACGTTAAGATATTTAAGAATGAAAGATTTACTTATAATAAAAAAAAATATCGAAGGAAAAGTACAGTACAAATGTATAAATATGATCGAGAATTATGGTTAACTTTTTCTTTAATACTTAATATTTGTGTATATTAACATAGTCTAAATTTGATTATTTAACGAAATATTCAAAAAATTTATAAATTTTAAGTAGTTAGAATAGAAAATGAAAAATTAAATGTTTAAAAAAATTATGAAATTTAAGTAGTTTTAAATAGAAAAAGTAAAATTTAAAATCTTTCATTTTAAAATATATTCAAAAGCTTAAAAAACTTGATAGATATTTAAAAAAAATTGAAAATTAAATGATTAAATTAAGAAAAATTAATTTTATCATTGTACCTTTTATTATTCCTTTTATTCATTAAAAGTTTATTAAAAATTTAAACAATTCAGGAAAGTCTGACAATACTTTGAATTATTACCAGTTTTTTATGTATTCAAGGAATGTAAAAGAAGAATAAAGTAATATATTTAATTTTTAAAATATATCATTGAAAAATTACCAAAATTCAACTTACAAGGATATAGAAAAACGCCTAATTTAAAAATTTAAAGTCGACATTTAGATCAATTTTAGATAAAATTGGTAATAAAGAACATAAATAAATAATAGTACGTTGAAAAAAAAAAAAAAAAAAAATGCAATCAAAATTCTAAATATTCTAAAACGTAAGAAATTTTGTATTAAATTATTATGTATTTCATATGCATTTAAAAAATCGATTCATTCCAAAAAATTTGAAATGATAAATAATTAAATGCTCAAAAAGATATAATAGTTCTAAAAAAATATTAATATTCGATAATCATTTGTTTAAATTATTTCTGAAAATGTTAAATATAGAAAAATATATTTAATAGCAATATAAAATTTTAAAAACAAAATAACTAAATTATGAATAATTTAAAAAAATTAGAACACAATAGAAATGTTTTAAATTATTATTAATTATAAAAAATAAAAATGCAAAATATATAAAGTATGTAGAGAATAATTTAATAAAAAAATATTAAAATTGGCAATTATAGAAACGTTCGATTGAAGTAATCATATTATTTATAGATAATATATGTATTTAAATTTCAATGTACTTGATTTTTAACATTATTTTAATTGTTTGTATCATTGTCATCATTAATTTCAACAATACTGAGACTTTTTGTTCTTTCAGTTATTTCATTTTCTTCTAAAAAAGATACAATAGGCATATGGTAACTAAAGGAAGAAATAAAAATGTTTGATTCAAATTTATCTAAGTATCTAAGCCCTTTCTATAGAGGGCATCGGTTTTCGTTTTATATTTTGTAGTAATGAGTTGTCGATCATTGGATATGGCCATTCAAATAATAATCAAACAAAAACACTATTTCAACAATGTACAGAATAAAAACATTGAACTTTTCTCTAAATCCATTCAATTTCGTTTATAAGATATATACCTCAGATGTATAGGTACAGAAATTCTGGTATAAACATGTCGGTGACGCGAACATACGAGATTTCACCCATCCATAAAGTGTCTAAGGCGCACAGCACACTGCGCGTGCGCCAGTCATGAATATGTCGGTGACGCGAACCCATAAAATTTTCCCCTACCAAAAAGTGCCCAACGCGGGTAAAGAAATTTTCACTTCAATAAATTGTTGAAAACAAATATAATTAAATAATAGGAAATTGAAAATATCAAATTGGAAAAATCAAAATATCTAAAATTTTAAAAAATCATCATTCATCATATATCATTTTTAAAACTTGATAATACTTGAAATTTTTTTTAAATTCTCAAAATAATTAAATGCACAAAAAAAATATCGATTATGAAAATATATCAATATAATAATCGACAGTGTAAAATATTATTATATAATTATTTGTTATTTATATCCTTCTAAAACTATTAAATACTGAAAAATAATTTCAATTCTAATTAATTATTATTGTATTGAAAATACTGATTTTAGTAAATTGTTCAAATTCTCAATCAATATTTGAGAATTAACTATGTAAGAATGAAAATGAAATAATAATTCAATTCAGGTTTTTATAACAAGCTATTGAAAATTGATCTACAACATTTACTGTACTTAATTAGCATTGGCGGTACATACCTTTTGGATTGTTTCAATTCCAAATATTTAGGTCGACGTAATGACATTCTACTGTAATTCAGAACTACAAGAACGTGAGGACCGTCCAAGAAACGAGAACAGAAATAAAATGTAAATTAACATACTTACATACGGTGTATTCGTGGTTAGCAATAATAAAATTAAATAAATAACTTCATAGACCCACGAACAAACATTAGATTTTATTGTGACCATTGCAATTATTTCTTATTGTAGAAAAAACATTAAACTGAGGAGTATTTTCTAAGCGTGCTGTTATGTTATTATGGTACCTGAAATTAAATATTTTACGGGCATCATTTCATTTTAATACCAGACACAATCAAAACTTTAACAGACTTCAATTATTACAGCGAATTGATTGCCTCGCAACTCCAACGAAACGGATCCAAAAAGCCGGTCCAGCACACGTAACTCGACGGTGCATAATTGATGTGTCGAAAGTTCCAATCGGACGGCGGTCACGACGCCGGGGTTGTAGCGTCGCGTCACACAAGACACACGGACCGCAGGTTTAATTTCAATTGCGGCGCCCTCGGTGCCGGGCCTGAATCGAATTCCCGTTTATCTAGACGTGTTGATCACGAGGTGGGGGTGCGGAACGGGGAGACAGTCAACGTCCCTTTTCGCGGCCCTTTCGCTCTAGTCGCCGCCGCCGCCGCCGCCGTGTCGTCGGCCTCCATGAACTTTTGGCAGGGCGCAGCCGGAGGAACCGCCAGGTGTCTGTTTCATTTTCTGTTTGCAGAGGATTCACCGGTGATTCCCCCGAATCGAATTAAGCAAAGTATTAACTGATGTTTATATCAAACTTCGTGATACACATTAACATAAAATTGGTCGGCAAATACCATATTTTAATAGTTGATGTATTAAATTAATGACAGAAATAAAATGTCCCGAGACAAAAAGTCGATTAGGATTAGGATTAGGAAAAAATATCTTTTATTGTTTACAATAATACTTTAAAAATATTAAAATAGAATATAATTTTTATTATTATTATTATTATAAATTGGGAAATTAGGAATTACTATCATAGAATATTTTTAAAATAATGATATTATGATATTTATTTAGATACATTATTATAACATCTTTATTTATCAGAAAATAGTTTTTTATTGATAAATATAATTTAAATAAAAAAACAATTATATATTTGGGACTGAAATAAATTAAAAATATTAAAATAAAATATAATTTTTATTATTTATTGAACACTATTGAAAAAATTGAAGAGTAACTTTCCTAAAACTAAAAAATAAATAAACTATACACATACAATTAGGCAAAATATTAAATTGCTAAAAAAAGAAATATCTTTGGTGATAACATGTTTAATTTTTATAAAAAATATTTTTAAAATATTGGTAATTTATATTATTTATTTAGATACATTATTTTAACATTTTTATTTATCAGAAAATAGTTTTTATTGATAAATATAATTTAAATAAAAAAGCTTTTATATATTTGGAACTGAAATAAATTAAAAATATTAAAATAAAATATAATTTTTAATTATTTATTGAACATTATTAAAGATATTTTTAAAAATTGAGAAGTAACTTTTCTAAAACTTAAAAATAAATAAACAATACACATACTATTAGGCAAAATATTAAATTGCTAAAAAAAAGAAATATCTTTCGAGATAACATGTTTAATTTTTATAAAAAAAGTATTTTTCAAATATTGGTTGTTTATGTTATTTATTTAGATTCATTATTTTAACATCTTTATTTATCACAAAATAGTTTTATTATTGTTAAATATTATTTAAAGAAAAACCAATTATATATTTGAGACTGTAATTAGAATTTAATAAAAAAAATTTATATCAAACTTCGTCATACATAAAATCGGTTGGCAAATGCCATATTTTAATAGTTGATGTATTAAATTAATGACAGAAATAACATACTCCGAGACAAAAAGTCGATGAAGATCAAAATTGTTTAGATAATATGAAAAATATTTTTTATTGTTAATAATAATAAATTAAAAATATTAAAATAGAATATAATTTTTATTATTTTATTAAAATTAAGAAATTAGATATTACTATCATAGAATACTTTTTAAAATAGTTTTTTATTGATAAATATAATTTAAATAAAAAAACAATTATGTATTTGTGACTGAAATAAATTAAAAATATTAAAATAAAATATAATTTTTATTATTTAACATTATTAAAAATATATTTAAAAATTGAGGAGTAACTTTTCTAAAACTTAAAAATAAATAAACAATACACATACTATTAGACAAAATATTAAATTGCTAAAAAAGAAATATCTTTCGTGATAACATATTTAATTTCTATAAAAAATATTTTTAAATTATTTGTAGTTTATGTTATTTATTTAGATACATTATTTTAACATCTTTATTTACCAGAAAATAGTTTTATTATTGTTAAATATAATTTAAAGAAAAACCAATTATATATTTGGAACTGTAATTACAATTTAATAAAAAATTTCAAGTGTTTTTAAATTGTAATACTTTATTATAAATAAATAAAGAAAACGATAACGTAATTTATTATTAAGGAAATTTCTAGAAACAGAGAAAAACCTTTTTTAAAAATTAAAAGTATTACAAATTTAGAGCTTTCAATTCCCGATTCAACCGAGGTAGGAAATGAAATTGGGCGAAAAGGCCCAAATAGTTTTTGTTTTATTTTCGGACGTCGTTATTTTTACAAAAGCGACCGCTAACGAGGCGTAGTGCACCCGATCCGACATCAAACGGGTGCGACGCATTTTCCGATGTGTCGTGCGTATCGCGTCGCGACGCTAATCGACGACTCGGGTCTTTGTCCCGAAAAACGGTGTGCGTTACAGGTCCCTAGGGGGGCGGCGACTGTAACGATCCCTCCGCCGTCGTACACGTGTTCCTCTGGAGATCGACAACGGAGATGATTTATGGTCACGGTTAATCATTGTGCGGCATGCGACGACGAAAATGAAAAAAAAATTGCGCCCGTTATCCCCGTTTCCATCACATATTTGTCGGCGGATCGTTGTCGTTTGTTTTCCACTGACGTTTGTTTTCAAAATATGCACCCTTTTGTGTCCATAAATTTGACGAATTAGACTATGCAGGTTGATGTTTTTATTCATGGTTGTTCTATTTGCCCATTTGGAATTATTCTAAATATTTATTTTCTTATGTTACTGGAAAAATGCATTTGATTCAAATCCAAAAGAAAATATAGAAAAACTAAAAATATGTATTTATTTAAAAGTCTTAAATGTAATGTTATGTACCATATATATAATATTAACAAAAAGGACGAAATTCAATTTATTTATTTATAATTATACAAAAAAAAATAATTTAAATCTAATCAAAAATATAAAATCAAAAAACCTAAAAAACTAAGCTAAAATATAATGATGATATATTTGTTGATTATTGAACAAATATAAAAAGAATTATATAAAAAGTAAAAAAAAATGTATATCCAATCAAAAATTTGAATCAAAAAAAAAAAAAATATTAAGAAACAACTTTAATTTAATAATTAAATCTCAAATAAAAATATCATTTAAAAATCCGAAAAAATATTTGATTAATATCCAATCAAAAATATGAAATCTAACAAAATACTAAGAAATAAATTTAATTTAATGATTGAGTCAGAAATAAGTATTCATTTAAAAGTTTTAAATAAATAAAGAATTATATAAAAAAATAAAAAAAATATATCCAATCAAAAATGTGAATCCAAAAAATATTAAGAAATAAATTTAATTTAATGATTAAATCTCAAATAAAAATTCATTTAAAAGTTTTAATTTGAAACTATGTAAAATTATGAAAAAAGAGGTAGAGAATTACGGTTAATAAATAAACAATATTCAATATATTCAATAGTTTAATACTTGATGATTATTGAAGAAACAAAATAAAAAAAAAGAAAATCCGAAAAAAGTTTTTAATTAAAATGGAAAAACTAAAAATTCATTTAAAGTTTTAAATTGAAACTATGTAAAATTATGAAAAAAGTGGCACAGAATTATGGTTAATAAACAATTTTCAATATATTCAATAGTTTAATACTTGACGATTAATGAAGAAATAAAAATAAAAAAAGAAAATCCAAAAACAGTTTATAATTAAAATGGAAAAACTAAGAAAAAACGCTGAGAAATAAATTTAATGTAATAATTTAAAGTGAAATTATCAAAACAAATATTTGTTGATTATTGAATAAATATAAAAAAAAAATCCGAAAAAATATTTGATTAATATCCAATCAAAAATATGAAATCTAACAAAATACTAAGAAATAAAATTTAATTTAATAATTGAGTCAGAAATAAGTATGTTAATAAGTTGATGATTATTGAAGAAACAAAATAAAAAAAAGAAAATCCGAACAAAGTTTATAATTAAAATGGAAAAACTAAAAATTCATTTAAAAGTTTTAAATTGAAACTATGTAAAATTATAAAAAAAGAGGCACAGAATTATGGTTAATAAACAATTTTCAATATATTCAATAGTTTAATACTTGATGATTAATTTAATAATTGAGTCAAAAATAAATATTCATTTAAAAGTTTTAAATTGAAACTGTAAAATTTATTTAAATTTAAGACAGACCAGAATTATTGGCAAAAAAACAATTTTCAATATATTCAATAGTTTAAAACTTGTTTATCACTGAACAAATATACAAAATAAAAAAAAATAATAATTAAAATCTAATCAAAAAGATTAAAATAGGAAGACTAAAAAAAGCTAAGAATTAAATATAATGTAATAATGAAAAGTAACGAAAAGTGAATATAATATTTATTTATTATTGAACAAATATAAAAAAATAGTATAAATAATTAAAAATATAAAAATATGAAATTTAAAAAATTGCTAAGAAACAAATGTCATTTAATAATTAAGTCCAAAATCGATGAATGTAATAAATAAAATAATAAAACCTCAAAATAAATTTCAAATTAAAATCTAATAAAAAATGTGGAAATATAGTAATTTTATTATTTAACTCTTCAAACTTAAGTTTAAAATTAATATTAATTTAATAATTAAATAATTAATTATTTTCAATGTATTCATTAGAGTATTATTTGTCTATTAATCAAAAAAAAAAAAAATATAAAAAATTAATAAAAAAGTTAAAAAATATTAAAAAATATTCTAAGAAATAAATTTAAATTAATAATTTTCTTGAGTCAAGTTTCAATATTTATTTAAGTTCAGTTAAAATTATGCAAAATTATCAAAAAAGGAAAATAAAAATTTTCAATTATATTAAACATCTGGTTAAATTTCATGAAATTATTTAATTTAATTAATATGAGATATAAGATTTAATAATAAGAAAAGTATTTAAAAAGTATTTTTAAATACGAATAAAAGAGTAGAAAAAAGTGACAAAAGTAAAAAATTTCCTTATGTAATTTATTTATATTAAAAAGTTTATAAAATATAGTTATAGTTTATAAAAATATTAGTGTAATAATAAAATATATAAAAATGAAATTAAAACATTTTTTATGATTTGTATTTTTTATAGGTCTGAATTAAAAATTGTTCAAGATCTTTTCATATATGTTTTACATTTTTCCAATAATAGGCAAATAAAACAGATTAGTTAATCATAAATTGATTCATCTATGTATTTTTTAAAATCGTTGATATTTTAGGCTTAGAATAAAAGATAATTATGGCTGCATGCGGGTGTGAAAGGCTGACAAGTAAAGGAACACACCTGTTTTATTTATACACAATTATTGTTGATGCAGGAGTGTATATTTAAAACGTACGCCGGTTTATAAATAGACAATGAATCATGCGCCGCGTTTGTAAAATTTTTAAGTAAATACACCGCACGCCAGCCAAAAACCGCACCGAAAACCATTGTTCTCGCCGAAAAAATGCCGCCTAAAAGTCAAGCGTGCCCCTCGTCAAACAATGGCGCATTGAAATTTGCAAGAGACGCGTGCAAAAAACGCGGAAATGGGTCACGATGACACATTCGGGATTGATTTTTCTCGACCCTTGAACGGCCGAGAAGAAAAAACGCAGAAACAAAGCCGGAGGACCACATTTAAAGCGGATTAATAAAAAACGGGGCACATTCGGATTCGGAGGTTATGTTTTTATGGCGCCGATGGTCATAATCAAGTCGGGAGTATCAAAATATGGATCGGCGTAAAACCCGGAAGTCGGGCATGTTACCCGGAAATTCGGCACTACAATTTCGGGGGACCGAAACGGCTTGGCTCGAATCATAACCGTCCAATCGTTTTCGTACAGATTCGACATGACTGCCGGCGAGGATACGCAGTTTTATGTCCTATTAAAACGGATTCGGACGGGTTATTGAAAAACGGCTGGCACGGATTATCTTTCGTCCCTTTGGACGGTCAGGAAAAAATATGTGGGACTTTTGGAATATTAACATTAAACGTGGCTTCTTAATCTAAGGGGGTACAAACTGGGGATTAGTTAGGAAGATGCTTTCAGCCACGGTAAAAGCATATTAAATATTGACGGATGACAAACAAACTGACAGGCTTCCGTTCCGAAACCAACGCAAACAAATCGCCAAATGAGATTCATACGTTCGGGCGCCTCCGAAAAAACCCCCTGTCGACTTTCGGAATTGATCACCTTCTAAAATCCAATCCAAATGCGCTTTCTATTCGAACATACAATTAGCAATCACATGACATTTCAACGTGGGGACGAAAAAAAAAATTTGCGCAGCATTTTCCATCGAGCACACAACACTAAAAAAAACTGCTCCAATTAAAATCAATTTCGTTCGTCGCAGACCGTCGAAAAAAACTAATTGATTTACAAATATGGCCGTAATGGTAATGTGATGCAAATTAAATGCATATTCTCATGGCTCTCTCGAAAGTCCGATTGTATACGATTAGAAAGCATATTTTTATGAATGAATTTTTGAACCAATTAATTTTAGTGTTAAGTGGGTGAAACAATGAAACTGAATGATTGTTTATTATGTTTTTATTGTAATGAGATGTTGGAATTAATTAATTAAAACCAGAAGAGTATGCTGCGGAAAGTTCGTTCATTTTTAACTGTCAGATGTAGAAATGATGAACGGTTATATTATTCATAATTAACAGTTGAAAAATCGTTATAATGTTAATTGTATCATACATGTGATAAAATATAGGTAGGTTTAAATAATTTTGTTACTTCAACTCCCAAATAAATGTTTGTATAAAAGTTTTCAATCAAAAAGAAACGTATATAAAATTATTAACAAACAAGATTTTTAAAGAAATCTATCTAAATGCTCAAAATATTTATATATTGTAATCTTATGAAAGTCATTAATTATGAATAATTATTTTGATTATAAAATTTAAAAAAATAAGTTCAAATCTTGAAAATAACAAAAATGATTAATTTTTATATATGAATATGTAATTTATTATTTGTTCATTACTTGTTAAAATGGTAAATTTAAAAAATTTACAAAAATGTCAAAAATTAAAAAGTGAAATAAAAAATATATCTGAATAGATATTAAAATACATTAATTTAATAACTTTGTTACCTTAACTCTCAAATAAATATTTGTAGAAAAATTTTCAATTAGAAAAAGGAAAATAGTATATAATATTATCAACAAACAAGATTTTTTAAAAAATCTATCTAAATGCTCAAAATATTTAATTATTATAATCTTGTGAAAGTTATTAATTATGAATAATTATTTTGATTATAAAATTTAAAAAACAACGTCAAATTTATTAAATGACAAGAAATTATATTAATTTTTATATATGCAGTATATAAAATAATTTTTATATATGCATAACTAATTTATTATTTGTTCATTACTTGTTAGTGTTATAAATTTAAAAAAAGTTTACAAAAATGTCAAAAATTAAAATGTGAAATAAAAAATATATGTGAACAGATATTTAAATACATTAATTTAATAATTTTGTTACCTCAATTCTCAAATAAATATTTGTATAAAAATTTTCAATTAGAAAAAGAAAAGTAGTATATAAAATTACCAACAAACAAGATTTTTAATAAAATCTATCTAAATGCACAAAATATTTAATTATTTTAATCTTGTGAAAGTTATTAATTATGAATAATTATTTTGATTATAAAATTTAAAAAACAACGTCAAATTTAGTAAATGACAAGAAATTATATTATTTTTTATATATGCATAACTAATTTATTATTTGTTCATTACTTGTTAATGTGATAAATTTAAAAAAGTTTACAAAAATGTCAAAAATTAAAAGGTGAAATAAAAAATATATCTGAACAGACATTTAAATACATTAATTTAATAATTTTCTTACCTCTACTTCCAAATAAATATTTGTATAAAAATTTTCAGTTAGAAAAAGAAAAATAGTATATAAAATTATCAACAAACAAGATTTTTAAAAAAATCTATCTAAATGCTCAAAATTAAATAATTATTATAATCTTATGAAAGTTATCAATTATGAATATTTATTTTGATTATAAAATTTAAAAAACAACGTCAAATTTAGTAAATGACAAGAAATTGTATTAATTTTTATATATGAATAACTAATTTATTATTTGTTCATTACTTGTTAAAGTGATAAATTTAAAAAAAGTTTACAAAAATGTCGAAAATTAAAAGGTGAAATAAAAAATATATCTGAACAGATATTTTAATACATTAATTTAATAATTTTGTTACCTCAACTTCCAAATTAATATTTATATAAATATTTTCAATAATAAAAAGGAAAAAAGGATATAAAATTATCAACAAACAAGAATTTTAAAGAAATCTACCTAAATGCTCAAAATATTTAAATATTATAATCTTATAAAACTCATTATGAATAATTATTTTGATTATAAAATTTTAAAAAAAATAAGTTCAAATTTTGAAAATGACAAGAAATTATATTAATTTTTATATATGAATAACTAATTTATTATTTTTTCATTACATATCTGAACAGATACATAATACAGACTTTTAAATATTTTAATCTCATTAATTACTTTGAATATAAATTTAAAAAAAATCAAATCTAGAAATTATACTAATTTTTATACGTTAATAAATAATTTATTATTTTTCCATTGTCAAAAAATATGAAATAAAATAATTAAATAATTATTAAATTAATCTAATAAATTTGTTACCTCGGCTCCCAAATAAATATTTGTTTAAAAAAATTGTATTAACAAGGGAAAAAATATTCATAGAATTATTAGATTTTTAATTTAAATATTTAAAATACAAAACTCATCAATTATGAATAATTATTTTGATTAAAAAATGTAAAAATGTTCAAATATAGAAAATAACAAAAATGAATCACTTTGTCATACCTAATTTATTTATTGATAAATATTGACATTATTATTATAAAATTATTTATAAAACATTTAGGTTTAAAAATTGAAAGGTCAAATAAAAAATAAATCAAAAGGAGATGATCAAATATCACTTCTGTGTTAACAATAATTGTGTAGGTATATAAAACAGCTGTGTTCCACGACCTTTCACTGTTCCCTACCCACATGCAGTCAACATTATCTTATCTTGTACGAAAAGAATTAAATCTTGTTGGACACAAACCGATATCGTTCCCCGTCTCGCTCCAGCACCTCATTACGATCATTAATTAAACACCAGCCGGCCGCTTTGTTGGACGCCTCAGTTTCGATCATTCGAAAATTGACCGGCTGTTCATGCGGTTCGCAGTTTCGCCGCGATTGAAATATTTTCGTCATTGTGTTTATTTATCTCGCATTCGGTTCGGTCGACTTTCCTCCCGGTCTTTGTTGATGAACGAGTCCATTGCGAGAACGGGCCATAATGGAGAGGAAGGCGCACACGATAAGGCCTCACTGAAACTTAGACAAAGAATGGGAATGGCAATCAATAGGAGAGACGGCCCCATCCCCCCGGGTCGGATCCCCCCGATTGATTTACGTGGTGGAGTTTGTGTGTGTGTGTGTTTGCATGGAAATTAATAAAATTTCTGGCATAACTGGCGGCGGCGCACCGTTCCCTTTGATGTGCAGCGAGACGGCTTCATTAATAACCGTTTTTTTCGAGGGATTAAGATGTTTTTTTTTTCTTGGGGGACAGGGAGGAATCACATTAATTTCGTATCGGCGGCTTTGATTAATTAAACAAACGCCGGGGACGTTTTTAATTATTTTTCATACAAAGTTGCGCTCGCTTGTCTTTAATTTACCGGAGTTTGTGACCAATAAAAAGTTTCGAGACGTTAAGAAATTTTTTAATCAACTTGATAAGAATTTTTGTACGTCGCTCACAGAATTGAATCCTTTGTACTTTAGATTGGGATCAGTTTTTGAAGGCAACGTGGGCAACTTAAATTGTTTCTTGAACATACACTATCGCTCATATGTAGAGCAACTTTAGAAATTTTCATTTGTCTTCACAAGTATACGTTTAAATATCGACATTATTGTCAGTTATACAGTATGTTTAATAACAAAAATATATAATATTTATTAGTGGCTTTAGTTAGATATTTATTAATATTTGAAAAAAATTCAAGGGTCAAAAGTAAAGAAACTATAAAATAAAACAACCTTAAGTACATTTAGCCTTCCTTTATTTAGTATCTAGTAACACCTTTATTCATTGATTTTAGTAGATTTTCAATATAATCGTTCGATATTTCTTTAGATTGATTTTCAAGTTCTTCCTAAAGTTCATTCAAACTTGAGGGTCTGTTAGTCTTGTCATTTTTGCCATTTTTGGAAACTCTTTCCAGTGTATTTTTTCTATTAAAATTGATAATCATCCACGATGTGATCGATTTGTTTAAATCGACTGCATTTTTACTCTTCTTTTCACCATTATGGAATATTTCTTCAATTTATTGTATCGATAAATGGACACCTAAGAGATTCAGTGACAAAGAAACTATTATAATTTAGAAACAAAATATCAAAGACTTTAAATTTTTTTTAAATTAATAAGTTAATAATGTGTTTGCCTAACAGGTTGCCTAACAGGTATTGATTCAATGAGGTGGTCTGTTTCCTCTTGACGTATAATATCCCAAGCTACCTGTATTCATGTCTCAGAACTTCCAAATTCCGTGGGATCTGGGATAAATTTCATAACTTTCTACTCATCATGGTATCAGACTCACACGGGACTTCAAAAGAGTTTAAACTGACATTTTCATCATTCTGGAACATTTCTTCAGTTTGTTGTTAAATTTGTATCGATAAATGGACACGTAAGTGATTCAGTGACAAAGAAACGATTATAATTTGGAAATAAAATATCAAAGACTTTAGATTTTTTTAAATTAATAATTTAATAATGTGTTTGCCCAACAGGTCTTGGCATTGATTCAATGAGGAGGTCTGTTTCCTCTTGAGGAATAATATCCCAAGCTATCTGTATTCAAATCTTAGAACCTCCAAATTCCATGGGATCTGGGATAAATTTCATAACGTTCTACTCATCATAGTATCAGAATCACACGAGACTTCAAAACAGTTTGAACTAACCTTTTCATCATTCTGGAACATGTCTTCAGTTTGTTGTTAAATTTGTATCGATAAATGGACACCTAAGTGATTCAGTGACAAAGAAACGATTATAATTTAGAAACAAAATATCAAAGACTTTAGATTTTTTAAAATTAATAAGTTAATAATGTGTTTGCCTAACAGGTCTTGGCATTGATTCAATGAGGTGGTCTGTTTCCTCTTGAGGTATAATATCCCAAGCTACCTGTATTTATGTCTTAGAACCTCCAAATTCCGTGGGATCTGGGGTAAATTTCATAATTTTCTAGTCATCATGGATCAGAATCACACGAGACTTCAAAACAGTTTGAACTAACCTTTTCACCATTCTGGAACATTTCTTCAGTTTGTTGGTAAATTTGTATCGATAAATGGACACCTAAGTGATTCAGTGACAAAGAAACGATTATAATTTGGAAATAAAATATCAAAGACTTTAGATTTTTTAAAATCAATAAATTAATAATGTGTTTGCCTAACAAGTCTTAGCATTGATTTAATGAGGTGGTCTATTTCCTCTTGAGGTATAATATCCCAAGCTACTTGTATTCATGTCTTAGAATCTCCAAATTCCGTGGGATCTGGGGTAAATTTCATAACTTTCTACTTATCATGGTATCAGAATTACACGGGACTTCAAAAGAGTTTAAACTGACCTTTTCACCATTTTAGAACATTTCTTCAGTTTGTTGTTAAATTTGTATCGATAAATGAACACCTAAGTGATTCAGTGACAAAGAAACGATTATAATTTAGAAAGAAAATATCAAAGACTTTAGATTTTTTTAAATTAATAAGTTAATAATGTGTTTGCCTAACAGGTTTTGGCATTGATTCAATGAGGAGGTCTGTTTCCTCTTAAGGAATAATATCCCAAGCTACCTGTATTCATGTCTTAGAACCTCCAAATTCCGTGGGATCTGGGGTAAATTTCATAATTTTCTACTGACCATGGTATCAGAATCACACGGGTCTCTTCAAAAGAGGTTAAACTAATATTGACAACATGTAGCTGAGCATTATGTTGCTGAAATATTGGATCCTTGGGACGATTAGGGTAAGAAAAAACTTCACGATTTCCTGAAGATAACGTTGCACTGTCATGTTGCCTCTAATAAAGACTAAAGGTGACATACATCCATGAGCAATAGCACCCCATATCATATCGGCCATTGCTGTCACACAACATCAAACTGAGGTTGATTTGTTTCTCCCCGAAGTGGTTTGACTCTGTTTGGCCGTCATGGTCACAGGTAGCACAAGATGAGGCTCTACTTATATATACTTCGTATGTAAAAAAGGAATGTTTATATTTTTTTTTTATTTGTATATGAACATATTGTATAAATTTGGAATTAAAATCTTTCACCGCGATCGATTCAAATGAAGCCAGCGCATTAATGGACAAATACATGCGAGTGTGCAGTGTGGAAAATTATGAATTCACCGCTTGGAAAAGCGATTTTCTTGATGAATTATATAAATTTCCCGGTGAGTTGAGTCATCGTGCCGGTTACAATGTGCCACATTAATTTCGACTTGACAGCGAACTGTTAAAAGGGGGAAGAACTTACAACAAATATTAAATAAATCACACGATCAACTGCAACGACGCCATTAATAACTTTCAAACGATTAAGGAAGTTGTGCCGACTTAAATACCATTATTGCTGATTCGTACGTATAATAAACGTTCAAATCCAAAACGTTTTTACTGGTTTTAAATGCTGGCATAAAATTAAATTAATATTAGTAACAACTCGGCTCATCTCTCCCATTATCGTAAAGCCTTTTATCTTATTATAAACACAGATTGGATGCGGTGTGTTTGTTTCCTTAGGCCACACCGCAAAACCGATAGTTACCGACGACAATTATTGTAATCCGTGTGCGACAAGGCACTGGAAAAATCATAAAACACCTCTCGCACCATCAAAGAACAACAACGATGATGCGTTCCATCGAAGCTGTAATGAGGTTATTAAATTTTTTTATTGTTGCCGGTTCCCACGGGCGCAAGATTGTTTGTTGTGGCTTCGGGAAGATGGGCACGGCTAGATTGCGAACGCGGAAACACGATAAAACTGAGAAAAAAAATCGACGGCCGAATCGATGTCGGATCTTCGTGAAACGCGAACGTTTCCGCCGTGTGTGAAATGAGTTTTTTAACGGTGCGACGGTCGCGATCTATTCTTGGCCCGATTGAACGACGATGGGTGTGCATAAAAATGTTGGAACACCTGACGGTGGACCACCCATTATCACCCAAAATCATCGAGGTTTTCGATCAGATTGTTGTACGTTTCGGTGGAGTCGTCATAAAATTGGAAACGGACACTTTATTAAAGTGTTAATGATGATGACTGACATTTTGGTGTACATAGGTTTTCATTGAAATGTTAGTAAACAGATATTTTTACATGAAATGTCAACCAGAAAACTCAATAAAACTGGGGAAAGAGGTTAAAAATTTACTTTGTGTTTCCAGTTTCCTTATTAACTAGTCTCGTTCTATCTGAAATTCAGTTCATTTTATTAATAAATTGAATTAACATCTTATATTTTATCTCATTAACACAACGATTGTATGAATATTAATGCAAATTTAAAAAAAAATTATTGTCATAACTTAAGCATTCATAATAGAATTAATAATAAAATAATTACAAAAAAATATTTATTTATAAATTTAAGAATACATTTGGATGCATCGTTTCTAAATTATTGCCAATAATGATTTTAATGTAAACGTGGGTTTCCTGATTTAACGAGATTTTTAATGGTTTTACATAAAATTGTTTGTATTTTATAATACTACATTAGAAATCACTTCACCTCGTTAAAATATATAAATTTTAATATATATAAATCAATGCATATACCAATATAAATTTTTTGTTTTATTTATAAATAGATTAAAAATGGATCAATACAATTTTATCATTCTTTTAAATTTGTTAATGTGAATATTAAAATTAAATTTCAATTTTATTACAAATTGTTTATGAAAATCTCAGAAATTCTTTATTAATAACAGTTTTCAAGTATTATCTATTTTAATAAATACGTTAGTAATAATTTTAATAGGTTGTTACCAGCAAAATATAAAAATATATATTGAACATTAACTAATTTGATTAAAAATAAGTTATTAAAACTAATATAAATAAATGTTCAATAGTGTGTCACTATTAAGTTATAAAAGTTTGTATTAAAATCAATATTAACAATTTGATTAGAAGTAAATCATTACAACTAATAGAAATGCCTAAATTTCATTTTAATAATTGTAATTTAATATATTCTAATAATATTTTAAATATCTAAATACTTTAATTTTAATAGAATGTTAATATTATACTCTAATAGAGTGTATTGAAGTCAATATTAAGAATCCAATTTCTAGTCCAGTCACTGAATTTCTTTTAATAACTTTTACTTTAATTAATGTCGATTATTATAACTAATGTAATTCTCTTAAATTATTTTTAGTCAATGTTTTAAGCTTAATATAATAAACAATGTATTAATATTTAATTATAATAGAGTGTATTAAAATCGATAAAAATGTATATTGAAATTAACATTAACAAATTTGATTAGAAATAAGTTATTAAAACTAATATAAATTCCTGTGTGTGTCACTATTAAATTATAAAAGTGTGCATTAAAATAAATATTAAGAATTTCATTAGAAGTAAATCATTACAACTAATAGAAAAACCTAAATTTCATTTTAGTAATTGTAATGTTAATTTTAATAGAATATTATTATTATATTCTAATAGAGTGTATTGTGTGTCAATATTAACAATTTAATTTTCCAGTCACTGAATTTCTTTTAGTAACTTTTACAAATTTGATGCATTCTAATAAATACATTAAAAATAGGTCAATATCTAAATTTTAATTGTGTGTTATTGTTAAATTATAAAAGTATATATTACTTTCAACATTATCAGTCTAATTGCTCAGATATTAATTATAAAAACTAACATAAATCTCTAAAATCATTTTTAGTTATTGTTTTAATCAATATATTATTTCTAAATTATTCTAATACATACAGTAAAAATAATTACTAATCATTACTTGAATTTTATCAGGGTATTAATACTATCTTATAATAGAGTTTATTTAAGTCTATATTAATAGTCCAATTTGATTATAAAACGATTATTAAAACTAATATAAACTATTTAATTTCCTTTTAATAACATACAAATATGATTTAATCTAATAAGTACATTAAAAATAGGCCAAAGTGTATATTTAAATTAGCATTGTCAGTCTAATTAATTAAATATCAATTATAAAAGCTAACATAAATCCTAAAAATTATTTTTAAAAATAAATCAATATTTGAATTTTAATGTGTTTATATTAAATTATAGAAAAATGTGTCTATTAATTTATCTATCTATTTTAATAAATAATTAGTTGAATTTTAGTGCGCAAATATTAAATTGAACAATATTTTATTAGAATAATCACTAGCACTCCAATTTGATTAGAAATTGATTATCAAAACTAAATCCCTTTTAGTAACTGCTTCAAGTTTGATCAGTTCTAATAAAAATATTAAAAATAAATTAGTTTGTTCTACTATAAAATTATTAAAGTGTGAATTCAAATAATGATTTAATAATTAAACATTGAAATACAAAAACCTGGAATTCTTTTAAATTACTGTTTTAAGTCTGATTTAATATAATACACACAGTAAAATTAAATCAATACTAGAATTTTAATAGTTTATTAATATTAAATTATAATGTTATATATTAAAGTCTATGAAGTTTGTTTAGAAATCGATTATTAAAATTAATATAAAACTGAATTTCCTTCTAGTAATTTTTACTAATCTATTCTAATAAATACATTAAAAAAAGGTCAATATTAAAATTATTCTTAGTTATTGTTTTAAGTCCATTTTAATAAATACGTTAACACATCAATACTTGACTTTTAATAGTGTGTTAGTATTAAACAATAAAAGTGTGAAATAGACATTAACACCATAATTAATTAGATATCGATTAATATAACTAATATAATTCCCAGAAATTATTTTTAGTTAAATGTTTTAAGTCTGATATAATAAAAAATGTATTAATATTAAATTATAATAGAGTGTATTAAAACCGATATTAACAGTCCAATGTTATTAGAAATCGATTATTAAAACTGATATAAATCCTTAAATTATTTCTTTTTAGTAACTGACACAAATCTAACATATTCTAATAAATACATTAAAAACAAGTACATATTTGAATTGTAACAGTGTGTTATTATTAAATATAAAAGTGTATTTTCAAAAAATTATCCAATTTTATAAGAAATTGATTAATAAAATTAATATAATTACCCCGAATTTCCTTTTAGTAACTACTTGACTATATAAATATTTTAATTTTAATTGTTACTATTAAATTATAAATGTGAAATTAACATTAACCATCCATTTTGATTAGAAATATATTATTAAAATTGAAAAAAATCCCTGAACTAATCTAATAAATATATCAAAAAATAAGCCAATAGTTGAATTTTAATATTTTGTGACTACTGAATTATTAATGTGTGTTGAAATCTACATTCACAATCCAGTTTCATAAGAAATGGATGATTCTGATTTAGACATACATCAATGTTGTCGGACATCGATACTTTTCTTTTAAGATCGGTAATTCTATGCTAATAGCGTTTCAAATTTCCATCCAACGGGACAATTTCCGCTGAGTCATGTGACGTTGTCGCGATAAAGATGATTGGGATCGCAGGGACAAAAGTGTACGAGACAGTGGACGGATTTGACGGATATCGTTTCAGGGTGGGTAATCGAGTTTCTGTAACGACTAGCTTTCAAAGCAACGAGGCCAAAGACTGATGGGATGAACGCGACGCCATCGAAGAATTAAACTTGTTGATGGGGGTTGATTGTGATTGAAATATTGATGACGTCAGCCGTTTTTCTAATCGGAAATTAATTGAGTTTAGCTTTGTCTCTAAAATGTTTCGAATGTTACGTATTTTAAGTCTTTAATGGGGGTTTATTGATTTAAATTCTGGCACGTTAACAAAACACTCACGTCGGAATTTAATAAACGAAAGCATCAATTTCCTTCGGTACAGAGAACCTTCAAATCAACCGCACTTCCGAAACTGAGTGACATTAAAAACAATAACGTTGTTTACCAATTTCCGATAATACAACACCAGAACCGACATGGCGAAAACGTTTTTGAAAGTTACACGAGAAACTCCGGTGGTGTAATCGATAGTCGAGATGTAATGTATGCCAATCCGTCCGCCGTTCCACAAACAGTATTGTGTTTATGATAAACAAAACGGAGCGAAATACGTTTGTGCTTCAATAAATTGATATTCGATTACGCATTTCCCACAAATCACCCACAAACAAATTAAATCCGAAACGAAGAAACAACAAATTCGCATGATTTCTCTGTCGGAACACCGCATTTTCGGGGCACGCCGACTTAATCCTTTCAACCCGTTCGAAACGTGAGCACGAAAACCCGGCGTCCACTTTCGAACTTAATTTGGCGTCACAAAAGATCCAATTCGCGTTGGTCAGCCGCACAAAAATGACCCGAAATCAATTAAATCAGCATAATTACGTATTCAGGGGTGGAAAACAAAAAGGGGTCCGTGCGCGGCACCCCCGCTATTCACATGCACGGACCGGCTGCATCGTTTGTCAAACACATTCGAAAACACCGACACATGGGGGATGATAATTGTTGCACTTGTACTGAATTATTTATATTGTCCAAGATACTGGACCGTATCCGGTGTTTAATTAAACGGGCCTCTCGAATCGGATATCGGCTTAAAGTGAATCGATTGCTTGTTAATTGGCCGTGTCTATAAATAAAACATGGGGGCTGTTTTACAATTTAAAATAACACCGGCCGTGGTTTTAGCAGCCGTTTTATTAATATTTATAGCTGTTTATCCACCTTGGGTGCTTCAACTTCACCTTCCAGTTTTGTAAGACAAAAAATTATAGGAGAACTTGCTTGGATAGTTTTGGGGTGGTTGTACTAACACCGTTAATTTTGTATGCAAATGAGACAAAGGGGTGGCGTTATAAAAGGGGAATTAGTTGATTAAATAGACATTATTAGTCAGTTTATTGGTGTTTTATATGGTGGCCTTTGTTACAGAGGGAGTCGGCGAAAAAAGATGCGGACAGGGAGAGACTGTTGCATGCCGAAAGCGAAAACAGGACCAAACAGGCACTGCTGGAAGCAGCACGATGTCGGTCCAGACTCAAACTCCTCACTAGCGAATTTGCCAGGTAAAATAAATCAAATTTTCTACAAAACTAGAATAAAAATGAAAACAAAAAATGTCTCTTAATGTTGCAGGATGGAGGAAACAGTTCGTTCCATGTTGGCGTACAAAAAGCAAGTGGAACAACTCAAGCAGGAGAAGGCTGCCATTACACTTGCATACGAGGTAAGCTCCTGCAATTGCACCATAAATAAGCAAGTAAATTCTTACATATTTGATCAAATTATAATCCTGTCGGCGAATTAACCCTAAGAGAATGATCCTTCCCGACCTAAACAGCCTCAACCCTTTGAACATCCGGTATTAATTAGGCGTTAAACTGCGCAGAAACGCGTAAATATTCTGCTCACTGTCGTCACATTCGCCTGAGTATCCGTTTGAGAAGCCAACCGTCCGACCGAGTAAATCTTAAGGGGCGTAATCACATTAGTTTCACCCTTGACTCGTCCCGTTGTGCCTAATGCCGAAAACATTTTCCATACAACTGATTCACGGGAAATGAAAATTTGAATTATAAACAGGGCCTGACGTTCACGACGATATTAAATTAACATTTAAGAGGGGGATATTAAGAAATTATACCGAGAGGGGTGAATTTTTTAAGAGCAATTCCCAAGAAAAGATGCGCCTTAAGTGTTTTCGCTCTCCCGAATTCATAAGGATTTAATCGGACGATTTTATTAAATATTCCATCCATTTTTATCGTCCCATCACAGCTAATGTGTTCATTTCCAGAATCGTTGTCAGCAATATCAAAACACAATCAATCGATTAAATGCCGAAATTTCGAACCTCCGCGAACAACTAGAGGACATGGCCAGGGAAAAGAATCCGGATGGCATCATCAACTCCCAAACCATGGCACTACAACGGCACGCCGAAGAGGCACGTAAACAATACGAAAGGTGCCTCGATGACGTCGCCAATCAAGTCGTAAAAGCTCTACTAGCCCAAAAGGTACTAATGTTTTATATACGTCCGCCTTAGGTTTTTGTAGCTGTTAGTATTTCAGGGCCTGAAAGAGGAAGTGGGAACCTTGAACATGAAGATCAAAGAGCTCGAAAATCAAAACAGGGCTTTGACGTCCATCCTGGTTCATCAATTGAGAGGTGAAGCATCAGCAGGAGATCAGGACGTCGCGGACGGCACCGAAATTGTGATATCCCCAGAAAACGGGAGACATACTAGTCTGAAACACTGTAACTCTTTTAATTCCGAAGTGCTGGATGAACAGCCAGTGCGTGAGGACCAATGTGATACTCTGAAAAACTTAAGTGAGAACAATCTGAAAGCTTTATCTTATGAAGTGATGGGTAAGCTCCTTCCTCCCACCCTGGACTCCCCGTATAATACTAATTTTTGTCTGCAGATACTAGATTATCGTTAGCTGATAAGAAACGGCACCAAGTGCTTACGAAACTATGGACGGAATTAAAGGGGACTGAAATCACACCAAAGAAACTCATCGAAGCCCTGAACAACGTGGATTCCGCTCTTTGGGTGCCTCCAAAGAGGCCCGTCTCCCTCAACCTCCACCTGCCGATATTTCAGGCCAACAAAAGCAGACGCATTCGGCCAGTCCTGGCCCAAAGCGTGAGCAAAAGCGAAGAAGAGAACACCGGAAGTGAAAGCCCGGAAAGTGGAAATCGGGACGAGGGCTACTCCACCATGTCGTCGGATGTTCAAGACATGAATCGTGGCGTCACCGACACTACGTTGCCGAGGATGTGCCTGGAGGATTTAAAGGAGGCCAGTGACGAAGCGGACCAAGAAAACAGGCTTCTAATGCCGGAAAACGAGCCCGACATTTTTTACATTCCCTTCAACTTGTTGAAATTTAGTCAAAGGTAACTTAATAACTATTTGAACTAAGCCAAATATTAATATTGATGTTACAGAAATAGTTTTCCTCCTGGAAAAGACATTCTACCGTTTCAACATGCAATGAGGAGTTTTTCGGACTCTCACTTGTGTATCAAAATCACAACAGCACCGACTCCATGCTACACATTCAGCTCGCCGATCTCCAGCAGTCCTTCTATCCTACTACTGGACATCAGCGAGAAACCGATGAATCCTCTCCGTCGGACAAGATGTACCAGCAATCTGTGGGGTAATAACCACACCATTTAACAGTCTAACGTTTTGTTTAACACAGATTCTTGTCCAGGTTTCTCTGGTCTGGAAAAGACCGATGACAAAGCCTCGCAACTGTCGTGGTACAGCACCGACGATCAACTTGAGTGCACTAACTGGGACTCTGATTACATTCAGCATTGGCTCAGGCTCGATGAAACCAGATCAACTGCCCAGCAACAGCATAGAGATATGTTAGAGCTGGAATACGATAATGCCGAACTGGAGGACTGGAGCTTGAGCCTGTCCAGCGATGATTTAAGAGAACAGTGGAAGAAGGAGGCTACAACTCCTGGCCAACTGTCCGTCTCCACTTTACCCAGCATTCAAGAAAATAATGCTTTGGAACTGGAGGAAGACAACAACGAGTGTCTTTGGAACAACTCGAGTTATATGGTAAGTAACAATTTTTTATTTAAAATACTTTTATAATCTAATTTGTTGTATTTAGGTTGACAAAGAAGGAAGGGAACTTGTAACATTATTAATGGACACCCATAGCGGTGAAACTCAATGGCCATACGTTGTATCCACTCAACAAGTTTCGCCAGATAACAGTTGGTCCAGCGGCTCGGATTGCAACTCCTTTGAGCCAGATACCTGTTCTAAACGTTCCTCTGCTGCCTTGAGTGGATCCAGCGATGATACCGGAGAATTACCCGGAGTTGGGACTGATTTCACGAGAGATTTTTACAGGTGAGATGGGTTTAAAGTGGAAAAAATTATGGGATGGATTTAAAAAAATGGGTTATAATCAGTACTATTACTTAACACGTTTTATTCTTCATGATTTAGTCGGATCTTCTGCCATGTAATGCCCAGGTTTGTTGTAAGCTGTAATTGTCATACTGAGTTAAAAATTTTACTGGTCACAATTGCAAATGATTAATTTAGTCATGAGGACCAAATTATGGAAAGACAATTATTGAGCTAAAATCGGATTTAGAAACCTGATTAATTTATTTCTTGGAAACTCTTGTACTTCTTAAATCATTTACATTGGCATTTTCTTGTAAAAAATATATATAAATTATCTAAATCCGACTTAAAATTCAGATTGTGGGAATTTGTAATTTTGATCAGGACAAAGTACACTTGACTGCAGAGTTTTGGCCTTGATCTGAAACTGTTTCCATTAAACTTCATCAGATCATCGTAAGCTTTCGTTGATTTGTTTAGTTACAGTCAAAAACAAAAGTACTGTGTGCCTATTTATACTTTGACAAAATATTATATTTAGTCAAAATATAACAACACCCAGTGCAACACATATTGCATGGTTGATACTATACACTTCTATTGCTGACCCTTTACATGTTTCTTTCTTCAGACCTTCTTCTTCAAACTATGGCTTTGTATGTTCATAGTCCTGAGTAATGTGGTACTACGAAAATTGACTACAGTTTTTGGTGTACCACACTTAATTTATTGAGTAAAAAATTGTCTAATGTGTTACTTCATCTTTTTATACTGCTTTAGTTATCATAATATGTTAAACCTGTAAAGTATAAATGATGAAATACCTGTTTCTACTATAAAATTATTATTAAACGATTGTTCCAATGCCTTTAATAATACGTTTACATTTTCCACAGACTGGTAAAATTCGAGAGTACCAAAAGTTTGGCCTCAACGTCTTCCAGAAGTCTTGTTGGAACACTCAGCGAAAACGGCGACAGAGAAGCAACGTTACAAAATGTATTATCATTCATAGCGGAACAAACGAAACAAGAATTAAAATCCAGACCTTGCTCCTCCAACGACATAACCAAAGAGTTCAATATTGAAGGACCAGCTCAGATATTCGGGGAGATGAAGATCAGCGACAGCGAATACAGTATTCCTAAGAGCGATTCCAAATCCAGCAACAACGAGAACTACGTCACCTTAAAACAACTTTGCGAAGAGTTCACCCACAAAAAAGAAGAGACAGTCAATGAGACCATCAAGCAAAACATCACGTATGCTGAAGAGATTTGCTTGGTCACACCACTGGACGTGGAGAGCGAGAACTGTTCGAATATCGGTGAACATCCTGTCGATATTTGCAGCAGTGTGAATGTGGAACTAAGCAACGTGGATTATCAGGAAGGTGTGACCTGCGAAGATGACAAGGTTTCTACGGCACTAACCACCAGTGACGTTTGCGACACTTACAGCGATCTATCGCTGAACACCACGAGCGAATCCATGACTTCTAGTGTCAGCACACCCGACACCATCGTATCCAAGATACCCAGGAGGAAAACTAATGTGTCTAGAATACCGGTTAGTCCTTCCAGGATTAACCACAACAAGGAAAACGTGCAGGAATCCAACATACCAAAGAGCAAAGTGCAACATAAGTTCGCCAGGCCGAAATTAAAGAAAATCGTGCATGTGCAACAGCAGAGTCCTCCACAGCACGTCATCACATCGGAACGACTTCCACAGAGCACCTCGGGTGTTCTGAGCAATATCATTGAAGGGCCGCCTCATAGGGCTGTAAGCTTTCACGAAAGAGCCACTTCTAAGGACGTGATTGACGAGTTGAATCGCATGATTAAGAACGGGGATGAACCGCAAGAGACGACCGACAAAACTGTAACAGATAGATTGGACCAAGCGTGCAGGCCAACCGGCTGGGTTCATCTGGAGAACGACATTGATTTGGAGGATCCCAAGGTGAGGAAATCGTCAGTTTCTTCGGGATTTGATTTAAAATGTTCGTTTTATTTAGGCGAGAGCAAATATTTTGGATTCAATGATGACGTCAGTTTCAAGTGATTCGTCTCCGACTTCCTCGTGTGGCGGGAGCATTGCCAGCGATTCTGTTGAGGAACCACCAGCGTACAGCCAACTCCACCAAATTCATAAATATCATAGGCAAAAGAAAGGTGTGTACGACTGTTTTTCGGACAGACACTCAAACTAACACCTCCAAAAACCTACAGAACTGTATGTATCCATGTTAATTAGTAGGACGTCCTGGTTCTAACCTAGGTGTAGATAATTCCTGTTTTTTTTTTCTTGTAATTCCATGCATGTGAACGGTTCCTAATAAATCAAATAACACACACTTAATCCCACACATTTTACCGCTGGTACTGTCTACGAAATTGAAACAGTCACTCGGAAAATCAAGTCAAAGCATGCGTTCCGAAATTACCAATAATTTTCTTCGTTGGGGAAACAACTAAATTTTATTAAAATGCATGTGATTATTTGTAGAACATTTTCTGTCTAAATTTTAATTTATCTACACCTGTACATATCTTAAATTTGTTAACTGGTTTTGTTTACTGATTTATATTTTTTGTTTTTATTTCCTACTTCGAATAGTTTTATATTTTGTTCTGTTCTGTATTTTTTTGTTTTCAAAACTCGATAATTCAGTACTCAAACCTGGTGGTACACAAAAACATACAACCAGTACCGTAGCAAAAGAGAAAAAAAAAGGAAAATGTTTGGGATTTCAAGTGGTTGAATCGGCACCGTGCACAGCTGGCGAGGACTGACAGTGAGACAGAGAGAGAGTGTGAAACTTGGCAATTTTCCAGCCAACGCGACGAGACCGGAACTGGTGGTTGTTAGGGCGAACGTGGGCGGCATCAGGCCGACCATAATCGGAAGGTCCGACTTTTTCGTACGGTACGGCGAGAAGGAGCGCGAGGCGGTCGCCTCGTTCGACTTCCTCAACGAGCTGAGCGGTTCGACGTCCGCCAGCAACGACGACGATTTGGTGTAATCATATTTTTGTTTGTTGTTTACTTTTTCGAAATTATAAAATGCAAATAGTAATAATCAAAAGAAGGTTTTGTTGATACCTGTTATTCTAGTATTAATTTTTATTTATTTGAAAATTGTGAATAGTGTATATTATACTTTAACACTTAAATTATTATTAGTTTTTTTTTAACTCCGAAAACTTGTAACAGTAAGTGTGGTAGCATAGAGCGAGCTTAGAATAAGACTGTACGATATTAATGGTTATACAAGAAAAAATTACTCATAGGTTCAACCAACTTAATACTTTGTATAGTTTTATATACTTCTTTCTCTATCTAAAATATACAAATTACGGAAAACAATAAGTAAATCGTAGAATTTAGTACAATTAGAGTACTATGTGATATATTGTAAAATTATTTTTTATGAAAATCATTGACGTACTATTTTATCTAGTGAAAGTATACAAATTTGGCCTATTTTTTAATAAATTATTGACCTGTATAAATTATTTTAATATTATTTTCAGAAGTGATGAGGTACTCATATATTAATAGTGCCAAAATAATAATTAATATATGAAAACCTACACTCAACCTTTTCAATTATTATTAATTACAGTTTTTCGAATCTATTCAAAACTACTCTTAGGTATTCAATAACTTGACCATGCAATAAATTAAAATTCTCTATGCACTTTTAAAATTTGAATTTAGAGATATTCGATACGAATTCTATCGTCATTAGATTGAGATTACTGAAATGTTAAGAAAGTCGACCATATTTAAGAAATAAATTATATTAAAAGTGTATTCTTGATTCTCATCATTTAAACTGTGTGTAGAGTGGTGTATTTTTATATAGGTTATGTATTATATGTATAATAAACGAATATGTTTAATAAAATTGCTGTTTTAATTTATTACATCCTACCTTAACAATAGTAACAATGTTTACAATATTCAAAAATTTAAAATAGTTGACTAAAACTCAACTCAATAATGTTTATTACAATCTATCTCCTATAATAAATATTAAAACAGTCTCACAGTAAAAATTACCCGCTTGGGTTGGAAATGGTGCCCCAGAACAAAGTGGCAGTGGTAGATCTGTGCCTGATGAAGAACACAAATGGTCTGTCGGCGAAAAATTGCTTCTGAACGCCGTTGTACTGTATGGAACCCAAGGCAACAGCTGCAGCTTCGGTGCCCTTCTCGTTGATTGAGAACACCATCTCTTGGATTATGTCACTTATCCTCAAGTTACCGTTCTCCACGGCACCTGTTAAAAGGATTTCTGGATACGATTCTTTGCTTATTTTTGTCACGTTTACTGAGTTCGTGTCTTCCGGTGCCGGTTCTTTTTGGTTGCTCTGTGCGTCCTTTCTGGCCTTGTACCTCAGCAAGGGTTCTAACACGCTAACGCTGCTGGATAACGACATTTTAGGTATTTTCACGTTGACGTCTCTCAGTTTCGCCTGTTTGATGGCGTCTTCGATGTCCGTGGCCTTTAACGATTCGGCGAACTTTCTGATGTCGTACTTGTAGGGCGAGTCTTTTCTGGGCAACAGCATGAACATGTCCAACTCTCCGTCTTTATAGGGAAGAGCAATCATTTTATATTGGTCAGTTTCGGTGTATAAAATGCCTTCGGGAGCACCCAACATATATGTAACATCAACATAGGCGTCCTCTTGAGTTCTAAATTCACCAACCTTGTTGAGCAAATCACTGAACGGGATCTCCCAGTCGGCCAGGAAATAAATGGCGTTGAGGAAGATGGCCGACGTCAGAACTGAAGGAGGTGCCGGAAAGATGTTCTTAATCAAACCTTGAGTGTGACGTTCAGCCCACGTGTTCAAAACCCTAGAAGTTACAAGTAAATAACAAATTCCTGTAGGTGATCAAACAACTCTTACTTTTGTGCTCCCTCTGGATTTTTAGTGAAGTCCAGCGGTGTCAATTCGGAGTGGTAAAATAAACCCGAATGAGACTGGAAGTTCTTGGTCAGTTTCAGCTTTCTATCGAAGAACACCGCATTTTTTTGGGTTAAAGTGAACAGTTTCGCGCTCTTTTCCAAGGTCTTCGTCAGGCTGTACATCTCCATATGGAACTTGGAATAAGCTAAGGGGGATGTTTCGTTGTTCTTTTCCGTATAGGTGTTCAACATCGAGTTTTTGTTTGCGTCCGTCGGTCCCAAATTCAATAGTTCGAACAGCTCATCACGGAACTGACCTTCAGCACCTACAATTATTATTTTATTAAAAAACTGAATACAAAAGATGTGCGTCTGTAATACCAAGCATTAGTTGACCTATGACGGTGGTAATACTGAGGGGGGAGACGAGGAAGTTGCTGTTGGAGTTACCATCTTCAAGAAGAGCCTGTAAGCGCACTCCGATGCTTGATATTGCTTTTAGAGCTGATTCATAAGCTGATGGATTTTCTGTGGAAACCAGAACTATAATGCTGAGAAAAATCCAAATCGGCGGCTTCATTTTCTACGAAAAGATAAAAGACAACTTTGTTACAAGTAATATATGAAATGAATCTATTATTCTTTATAGTGGTAATTTATAAATGCACTCTGACTCTTTGTCAGAATGATTCCCACCATTATCTCTGAGTTGTTAAATATTAATTATGTTTAAATAATAATTATTTTCCTTAAAAAATATATTTTTAAAAATATAAATATTAAAATATATAAACCAATATATTTTTTGGAATTCTCCACCAATTTTGGAAATGAAAATGACAAAATTAGAAGAAGCAACAATTTATTCAAAAAAACCTGACTTACCAATGAAGAACAAAACAAGATGGATCGATTAACCACAAGGTAAAACTCGCAGAAGAACGCACATAAAACCAGCGACGAAGAATTGTTGAAATGGTCTGGCAATTGGATATACAAATGCGAAGACACACTCTGTCGACGCGAACCGGTTGTGGCGGACTTCAGGTCGCTAAACTTCTCATTTGACTCCAATACCCAATTACAATTATAGTTTATACTGTTGAAGAAACGGGGGGAGCACTGACGAAATGGGGGGAACGATATTACTGGAAATACCCGCGAGAAATATCGATTACCAGTTATGATGATTGTCGTTCCATTTACCGTTGATAAATATTTGCAATTCACTGCTAATTACGTCAGAAATTTTCTAATTGTAAACAGGGAAATTAGAAATTTAACGGTCAATTTTTGTGACACCCAATTGTTGTTGTTGAATTGTTTTCCCAAAAAATTTCTCTGATTTAGCCAGTCACTGAAATTAGTAAATTTAGATATGTAATATGTAATCTTTATCAAGTGTCTAATTGTTAACTAAGGCATTGTGAGGGGCTTATTAATTATTAGTGGCATTTTCCCTTCATATCAGTGAAATCTCTCCTCTTGTATTAAAAATTATCTGAAAGTAAACACCTCTTGTAATTAAAAATGTACTTTGTGCATAATGAAGTAAAGACAGAAAGTTGTTAGTGAAAATATAATCTGTGTTTTTGTTGTTATCTTTTTAAACGGGTCAATAATATACAGTTCAGTATTCCGCATTTTTGAGTAAATCTGTAAAACAAGTAATTTTCCAATAAATACAGACATGTGTCATGACGTAATATTTACAAATAAAATTGATACTTCAACGAAATGTAAATTACTATTTAATTATTCAATTATACTTGCGTTAAAATAATTGAATTTTATTTTTATAAGGAGATTATCTACTGCATATTTATCTTCAGTGATTGAACATGTTTTAATTAACGTCGCCAGGACGTAGTTTATCGAATGCTAAAAACATTTCCATTTGTGATGGTCCTAGAACACTTGGCGAGCACTTAAGACAAACGTAGAAAATTTTCCCGTATTAAAAAAACCGGAAATTCTTCCACAAGTATCGTACGTACCAATTAAAAATCGATTATTTCCCCTTTAGTCAGACCCTGTGACTCCTTATCATCGGAACGACTCTCATTTAAAACCAATCTCGAATCCAAAACCAGTGAATAAACCAATGCCAAACATGGAAATTCAATCGCATCGCATTAGCCGAAAACTGTTATTCTCTCACATGTATTGGAGTTCCCAGATCAGGGAATCGCAACTTACAACAAGTAAGGAATAACGAACGAAAGGTTTTGTGGTTTCGGTGTTTCTGTGTTAATGCACGTGTGCCGAATACGTGAATTTTTGCTCTCATTCCGAGTACAGTCTTTGGTGCACACCTCGATTAGCACGTTAATCGGTGTTTCTTTTTTTGTGCAAAAATTCAAGCAGTTCCAAACTGTTGGAAAGTTCAATAAAAAAGAAAGTGTTGCATATTAAACAGCATGATTCATCTAAGAGGAAATTTATTGGACCATTTGATTCGACGTTTGGCCTTAATAGCATAATTCGGCTTTTGTAGGTCGTTCAAAAATTATTGAAGATGAAAACATGTTAGGGACTACTCATAGGGAGCATGCATTCAGTATTATTATTTTAGTTAACTTAATAATACGGAAGTGTCAATTAAATTTAAGTCCGGTCAAAAAAAAAAAGAAACAATTTCAATTTGTACATAATGGATGATATGGATGTAATATATTATGAGGGAATTGAACTCAATCCAGGTACGACCGAAGTCAAGGAATGTTAATCTTTTAGATATCTGGTTAACGTGCTAAACCCGTCTCTTTTGTCCATGCTCTAAAAATATGTTTATTATTTTTTTAGAATTTAGCAAAGATGATTGGGCTCCTGTTGTCGTAGTACCGCTTTTAGCGACCGTGATGTTAGCAGTCAGTGTTTGTCTCCTTGTGATTTATCGACATAGTCCTGCTTTTGTTATTAGCATTGTCGCTGGTTGTCTTGTAACTGTTACCGTTTATTTACTATTGTCAGTTGTAACTTCACCCAAAGAAATGTTTTATTAAATAAAATTAGTGGTTAATATTTAATAGTTTATTTTGTGATGCAACCTATGAAACTTTTATGTGATGTGTGATTTCTATATAAAAATGAATAAATATATGAAATGCCTTTGCATTACTAGAAAAGTGTAAAAGTCTAACAATGCACATAAGAAAAGTACTTCATAACTTGTACCGTGTAACCACAAATAATAATTGCAACAAACACTGAAAAAATATTCTTCTATAAATGTTGTGTACTCCAACTTGCAATTCATTTCAAAAACTGTTCAATGTTAGGTACTACCCATAGAGAGGATGCATTCAGAAATACAATTTTAGAATATCTTAATAATACGGAAGTGTCAATTAAATTTAATTTTGTTTAAAAAATATAGTATTCAAATTTATATGTAAGGGATGATGTAAATATTATAGATTAGAAGGTACTCACTCCAAGTACGATCAAAGACAACAAATGTTGATCTTTTAAAACACTGGTTAACGTGCTAAACCCGTTTCTTTCGTTCATGTTCTAAAAATGTTTATTATTTTTTAGAATTTAGCAAAGATGATTGGGCTCCTGTTATGGTACCGCTTTTAGCGATCGTGATGTTAGCGGTCAGTGTTTGTCTCCTTTTGGTCTACCGACACAATCCAGCTTTTGTGATTAGCATTGTCGCTGGCTGTCTTGTAACTGTTGCCGTTTATTTACTACTTACAGTTGTAACTTCACCCAAAGAAATGTTTTATTAAATAAAACTCGTGGTTAATATTCAATAGTTTATTTTGTGATGCAACCTATAAAATCAACTTGTATGTGACGTATGATTTCTGTATAAAAATGAACAAATATATTAAATGTAAAAAGGTCTTGCGCCTTTGAATGACTAGAAAAGTGTAAAAAACTAACAATGTACATAAGTAAATCAACAACGCACAAGAAAAGTACTTCAATACTTGTTCCGTGTAACCACATAAATAATACTTGCACCAAATACTGATAAAATATATTCTTCTATAAAAGATGTGTACCCAAACATATAACTTATTTCAAGAACCGTTCAATGGAACTTTGAGTACTGAAATAAGTTATAAGTGGGGTAAAATTATGCCTACTTAATAATACATAACTTGTGAGCATCACAATCATTAGATATTATATTAACTTGCCTTATATGTATGTATATCATATCAATACAATAGTTTAATATTTATATCTACTATATTACAAAATTGGACCAAAACAATTTTAACTGTTTCAATCCAATGGTGTAAATTCTACCACAATTAATGTATGTACCAATATAGAAAAGCTACCCCTAAACACTATTACTGACAATGTATATTATTGTATGCGTATATTTTGAAGAGAAGGTGAAATGTTCCCAGATGGATAGTGTGATATGACTTTTTTTTTAACTACAATGGCGAACCCAAAAACGGTTGGTCAAATTCGACTGGGGATGGTAAGATTTATATTTCTCTAGGTGTCAGTCTTCTGTATGCTTTTTTGATGTACTCGTATAAAATGCTTATTGTCGCAATTTTTAGAATATCTAGACAATGTGAAGGATTATTTGAGTCCTGTTTTTGGTCAGGTGCAAAATCCAACGGTCCCCAGTTAAAAATAGGTAGATCAAGCCCTAGACATACATAAAATATACATGGCAGATAAAATTAAGGTACACATAAAGCGAGGTGACTGGCAGAAATTAGGTACATAAAGAGTAAGAGTTCCCATTCATCCATTTTCCATATTATTTGTCTTTATTTCACAACCATAACTTGCAATGAGTATTTAGCTTATTAAAAACTGGATAGATTTGAACTTTCTTGTATATATGTATGTATAGTAGACACGTAGTTTTCTAGTAAGGTTATCTAAGTATAGAACTGCACGTGCATTAAAACCACAACGTGACAGTTCAATTCAATATTATATTACCTAATATTATTGTTTCCAAACCATACATGATTATAAAACCGTATGGCGATAAAAACGATGTATGAAAATAAAAGGATGCGGTGATTCAAGGCAATTGGTCGTATATATTTTGTGGCATTGGTTTTCCAAACTAAATTTCAATATGCCACAAGCTCTGCTATTTAAAATTCAATTAATGGTCCAAAGAAGATCTCTAAATGTTTTACAAATTTTGATAGATATGTTTAGTTGGAGATGGAATAAAAATATTATTGGAGGAATTCTTCTTTGTACCACTGGGATATGTTAATACTTCGATAATAACTGGCAATTTTGACTTTGTTATTACTAGAACTCGCGGTATAATAAAATATAAAAATAGTGTCTAAGGACGCCATTGCTTTGGATGATTTTTTTGCGATTAAATGATATAAAAATATCGTTATGTATAAAATATTTTAATAGAGGTAAACTGATGTGTGCGTGAAATGCAAATTAACTTGTTCAGGGGGCCACTTTTTTGCCAATTTCTATTTTCTCTACTTCCAACATATTTTATGTTTTCTGCTCCCTCTTCGTTAACTTATTGCTTAAAAAGTCTCAACTTCGTTCATCTCATCTTTCCCACTTATTGATTGTTCCTCAACTGGAACTTTCCAAAAAAAAATGGCCGCCCTGTACACTGGTACATATAAAAAACCACTCTTCTTCGAAGAGTTATCTTCCTCAAATCGTCCTACAAGGACCTTAAGAGGTGTAATGGTAGAGTTCACCGGATGCCCTGTTAATCTTTGTATAAATTGGTTCGTTTCCGTACCCGGTTTTCGGGTGGTGCAGTCTTTTCAAATATGGATTATTACTGGCCGCAGTCGATGGCGTGTTCATCAACGGATTCGCTATCAAATTTACGCCGTTGTGGTGGGTTGGCAGCGTTGTGTGTTGTCTCGGGTAAACAACTGCATTGCAACTGTTCCCGTTGCCCAATTTCGAATTGTTTTGAACGTTGCTGTGCGGTAATGGCATGGTGGAGCAGTGCGGATAAACATTTTGAACGGGCTGAGTCGGGTAATGCGGCAATGTTGCTGAAGACGACTGTATATTTTGCAAATCGTGATTGACGTCGGTAAATGAGGTCATGCGCATGTTAGTAGCTCTGCCGTAGGGATCTTCGTCGATGACTTTGTTGGTTGAGCCTTCTGTTGTGAAATTTCGACTGGACTTGCGTCTGATTACCACCGTACTTTCTGGTGCCTCTAAGAGGCTCTCTGTCATGCTGTGATCCACCAATGGGCTGGTGTGACTTGTTGGTAACTCTTCTTGCTGAGGGGACTTCCAATCAGCTAAATATAATAAGCATTAATACTGCTTCTTTAAGCTCAAAATATATACTACCTGTAATTTTTTCAGCAACTTTATGATCAGTACTTTCATTAGAGTGAATACCACTGGAAGTTTCACTGTGGTTGCTGCCATGTTGCTCTGGTGGTGAATGTGAACCTTCAGTACTTACAGAATCAGATCTCATCGGCTCTTCGTGAGGTACCCCAGAGTCTGACCTTCTCAAACATCTTGGAGCAGGGCCAGTATTCTAAAACAATCAGATTATCAACATTATCCGCTACAACTTTCCTATAGCTAACATTGATGACGTGCATAGGTTGCTTCAGTACTAACCTGCGTGTCAAATGAGTTATGTACTGTTACTACTGACGGTTCGTACTCGAGTAATGGACTAGTGTCTTCGTAGGATGCGGTTGGCGGCACTAAATCTCTAGTACTAGCGTATGTC
Organism: Aethina tumida; assembly: GCF_024364675.1. Taxonomy (NCBI): domain Eukaryota; kingdom Metazoa; phylum Arthropoda; class Insecta; order Coleoptera; family Nitidulidae; genus Aethina; species Aethina tumida. The sequence continues at coordinate 17,053,427 of NC_065439.1, forward strand.
ACGTGTTCGTCATGAACGTAAGCCAAAAGCTGCGCAAGCATGAAAACAAAAAGCGAATGAAAGAAGGAAAGAGATAATAATCCTTTTTTCATTTGTTAATTAGGCTTTACCTCACACTAGCGGAGGAAAATGATCCATTAGTATGAAAACACATTTAGAATGTATTGGCGGATTTACCTTTCCTTCTTCACTGGCAGTGTCGTCTCCGTTGCTCAATCTTTGCGTTGGGGGACTCAAGGGTAATTCTCTTAAAGTGGCATAGTCTCCATCATCCAGTTCGTCGATGCCTCCAATCACGCTTCGCCTTTTCACGCTGTTCCCTTTTCTGGGTCAAATTTAATTTCAGTTTTTGAAACTCATCGTTTTAAGGAATAGGAAGAAACAATGGTGTAATGAATTTTATAATAATCTTTATTAAAGAATTTAATATTATTTATGAACTTTAATTTTGATAACCTTCTCTTCTATTATTTCGTCTTGAAAAAGAATTTATTTTTAGATATTTTCAAAAGGTGGAGCAGATATTAATATTAGAAGCAAATATGACGCCTCGACAACATGAAAACACTACAAAGAAGATCATGCAGTGCAAAGAAAAACACAAAACCGTACAAAAATAATACTTTTATTCATTATTGTAACTTAAAACATAAAGTGCTACCTTAAACTAAAATTTATCGTAAAATAAAATCATAAATTAACTTAAACTAAATTGCCATGTTCTGTACACACCAACAAAATGTGCACTGGAGGACTAGAAAACGAAACGAATCATTCCAAACATCTTTAGCAACTGACTAGAACTACAAACAAAAAACATAGTCCATGCATCAAAACATAAACCGTCACAACACCGAAAAGCTGTACAACATCTAGTCATAATATGACGGTTACCGATTGGTTGACGTACTCGTGGTGTCATTGAATGTCACCTTGTGCTTCTGCTTCTTCTTGGTCCAGCAGAAGTACTTGTGGCCATCTGGTGAACATTGTTGAGGTGCCAGAGCGGGTCTTAGCCAATAAATCTGTTCTTCAGAGTCGTCGTCATTGGAGTTTGCTGTTATGGAACCGTTACTTTGAGATTTTTTAGAAAGAGCTGCTTTTTGGACTACGGACATTATGGCCCGTTTGGGGGAATTGTCGGTCACACTGTAGGTTCGACCGTTTCCTACGACGAGGAGAGGTTGTTGCGACAAGTCCTCGCATCTTTGGTTGGCCAAGTGGACGTCTGTTACCAGTTTCAATGATCTGGATTCTCGCACTGTTGCTCTGGCAATCTGCAACCGAAATAGTTGTTAAAGAAAGAAAAGTTTAAAGCGTGTAGAGACTTACGGTAATTCTCAGTTTGAAGGTCCATTTGTGTTTGATGGTGAGGAACAACCAAATCACAATCCAGAAGAACAGATGCAATATTCCAGCAATGATGCAGATGAGGGTGATGTCATCAAGACTTCCCCTGTATACAACGGTGTAGTCGTGGAGAAGGGGCGCGTTGCAGATGCCGATCGATATGAGGACACAGAGAGCGGCACAGTGCGTGAAATAGCCCCACCTGTTGCCTCCCTCGCCCCTTAGGCTGATAATCTTACGTTCGCGCTCCTGGTCCAGGAAAGCGTGGAACCTGAAACGCATCCAGACTATTAAAGTATGCAACGCTGGGGTCAACGACTTCGAGTCACTCCTAGGTCATTCCTATTATGCTAATTTTTATGGAGTTGCTATGGGGAGGAATTATTTCGAGGAATGGCGATAATTAATTTACGACTGCGGGAAGAGTATTACTGTTATTTTTTTCCGGTTTTATAGTGGCTGACAAGGTTTGTTAAGGAAGGCGTAATTAAATTTCGAAGGACACGGTCGCGGTCTCTAATGGGATTAAGGGGGAGTTTAAAGCCAATCTAGTAGAAAAAGGGACAGGATGATAGAATTTCGCTTTTAGCAATTTTAACAGATTCGGTCGGAACACTTCACTAACTAGATTTACGTCAAGTTTAGGCCTTCCAAAGTGTTAAAGGCACGTACGAACGAATAACGAACTGAAAACTCATTCAACTGCATAAAATATTAGACAGAATTCTTTATTAATTTTGTAAAATCATAGATTTTTTCTTGAGCACTACACAAATTATTTTCCAAAGTATTTCTTGTAACGGTAGTACCACTTTGGTAAAATATTGAGACGGTTTTATTAAATCGTGTTTCAAATTAAGACTGGCAAGACGTGAGCGTATTCCTCCACTTTACTGACACATTATTTTACTGACAATAACATACTTCATGTTCCAACATTGTAATCCCATGAAAGTTAATTACTTCAACCCTCATCGAAATTCATTAACTCCTGCACCCCATGATTTACCTTCAACTCAGGATCCCCTTTTCCCCCAACCCCCCGAATCGATGGCAACAAGCCATTTATCCACTCACCTCGTGTGGCCGTAGAAATAGAGGACAATACTTGAGGCGAGCACCAGCAGGGTCGACATCATGTAGATGCCGAATGTGACCTGCGAATTGAGCAGGAACGGCGTGGGATTGCCGAACGAGTAGACGCTGCGGGCGTTGTGTTTCAATAGCGGCAACGATTTCCACACTCCGGCAATGTGAACCTGTCAAAAGAGTAAAAGAGCCTTTTAAGTTTCGCACACTCGAGTGGCCCCGCTTGCGAACAAAAACCCAAGAGGAAGTCGCAAAGAATGGGCTAATTGCCTGTTCTTTTCGTAACGATGGGAACACGATCTTACCTTGTACAAGATGGACATTCCGGCGAACGAGATCAAAGTGTGCAGGCCGTTTATGAGCAACTGGAAGGAGAAAATCAGTCCCAGACATTTGTTGGTGGACCAAAACAAGGCCGGATAACGCACGGAATAGATGACAAGACCTAAAGCTAAATTCATGTACTCGATGCTCATGGAGTTTACCCAACCTGAATCTGTAACAGAGGAAAGTGTTTTAATTGATGTTTGATACCCTTTATGAGGGAGAACTTTGAAAAGTTGAAGCCATTGGTAAATCACCGGTTAATGAGAATCGATGTCGAGAGACAAAGAGTCGATTTTAATTCTCTCATTTCCTTTCGTCTCGTATAATAAGAATAACCTTTTATCTCGACCTCCCATCACTTTGCCAAGCCCGCGGCACTTATCGATTTTGTCTTTAAATTTTTGATGATGAACAAATGGGACTGTATTGAGAGTGCTTATTACTTTGATGCTTGCCTCCGGCAATGCTTCTGAGAAAACGGGTCGATGAAGTTAAATGTTATGTAAGCTGTCAACATTTTCGTACAGTTTGGGGAGACACTTAGGACCGAGTGGCAATCCTTAAAGGTATTAGAGTTAATGCCACAAACGTTGCGGAGACGATTCACAACTTTGTGTGTACACGACTCGTGGTTCTTATTGATTTTAATAATGGCCTAGTTGGAACTTTTCCCTTCTTTGTGTTAGCCGTGATGTATGTTTTCGAATCGATACAGGAAACTTAATAAATAGTTGAGAAGTTTATAACTTATTAAACTATGAAACGAATATTTACTTGGGAACTTTCAACCAGTTAGAAAAAAATTAACGTAATAAGCATGTTAATAGTGTTTATCTAATCGATAATAACTAGTATGTCACATACTTGTTTAAATATTAATCAACGCATGGAAACACCCTTCCACTAGTTCTCCAACAATTCAATTTAATTTCAAATACAATAAACAGACAAGTGAAGTGTTGAGGACTTACCCATGTTTCTGTCGTACGCCAAAGTATGGTTGTCATGTCCAATATACTCCTTCAAAGTCTTCATCACCGTGGTGGTAACCTGGGCGCTGTTAAAGTGCAAAGCGCTGGTCCTGGGACTGATCAAATCCGATCTGCTGGAATTGGAAGGCATAAAACTGAGCACCACCAAGCGATCCCTGTGCCTGATAACGAAATCCAAGTCCGTATGCCAGATCCACTCCTGGCTCAAAAATCCGGCTTCAATCAGCTTCGCCTCCATCAGCAGCTTAGGCACGAGAAGACAGAAAGAAATGGCGATGTGAATGAAAGGGGCGGTCGGCCCTCCGTAACGAAACAATCCGCAACCAGTTTTGCGTGGGTCTTCCGCCTCCGTGTCTTTGCTGCACGTACTGATCTGGCGGCCCAATTTGAAGCCGTCGTTAGCCAGATTCCCGATCTGAAAGAACAAAATAAGTATGCAAAACTTTCTTTTGTTTCCCTTATTATTCCGAAGCATTGAGACTTTTTCCAGGTCGTTCATTAAAACGTCTCATCTCGGTTTGTGTGTGCAATCCCCGCAAAGCGATCGCCTTTGAAACCGACGAACAAAACGCACGTTAATCACTCACCTTAAGTACGGCAACAGCCAGGAAAACGGGCAACAATAGGAACGCAGCCCCGGTAAGTCCCAGGCTGCAATTGAGCTCTAGAAATGGCAGTCCTTCGGGCCATGCCAGCAACGAATATCCTGCAACAATTAAAATCCGTAACGAACGTTAAAACGGAACGCTCGACATGAATGCCTGCATGCACAAACATCCCCTATTATTCCCCGCGTGATGAATAATGCAGCGGCAGTAAAAATGAGCCGGACGAAGAAAATAACATGGTGGAGTGGGCCTACGGGTTATTTGCAAGTTAACTGGACAATTAGTACTCAAGTATGAGTTTTTGGTGGATGTAAATGCTGATATTTTTATGGAGCATGTGTGGCTTCATGAATATTAATCGGGGATGGATGTAGCAAAGGAAATTTGAATAATTTATGTGGGCACAAGAATGTGCAAAAACTGTTTCTAAATTCTTAATGTACATCGCAATCTTCAAAGGGTTCTTTAAAGTTTGCTGAATAATTTTCATGGTTACTTAGTTTATGGGTACTTTTAACGTTCAACCTGCAAAATCATTTTTCAAATTAGACCATTACAATTTTATGTGGAAATTTTACTTTATGCAAGTTCATTACTTGTACATTATTGCTTGCTTATCTTATGGTCAGACACATAATCCAATTGTAAAGTTTAATCTACTCTGTCGTATCTAAAAGTTTATCCCCGGATTAAACGACTACTTATTCCAAAGATTAAAAAGGATAACCATTACAAAATGATATCAGTTAATTCTTGATAAGATAATTTTAAAGTGCTGTCACGAAGATTAATTGCAGCTAATTGTCATCAATTACACCGACTTCATTCACATCCCGACCAAGTAAACAAACATGGCCGGTCCACGTTTATTACAGCAATTTATTTTTAGGTCGCGTGACCGAACCACTCGACGCAAAGTTAATTTCGTCCCATAAATTTGTACCTGGTCGGGTTTTACAACAGGAAAAAAAATCGACGGAAATTGTGATTGCGATAAAAACCCGAAGAAACCCCATGCGGATTCGCAGCGACATGTTTTATTGCGTAACACCTCCATTAACTTTTCACATCCTCTTACCGAGCGTCCTTTTGAGGCATTTGAAGGCGGTGTAGGCCTGCAAACCGGTCCCGAATATCCCGTACCAAATCGACCAGAGATTGTTCAGGTGGATGCATCCCGGTTTCTTCTTGCCGCCGCTCTTGAGCGACTTGACCGAGTCGGAGGACTTGATTGAGGAGGTGACCGACGAGTAAGTCTTAGCACCGTCAGCCGTCATCGTTAGTTCGTGTTGTTTCTTGTTGATTTCATTGTTGTTGTCGTATTTCGTCTTGAGGATGGGGGTCGGCGTCGCCGGCGTTGACAGCATCACCGCGGATGGGGTGTACTACGTACACCTGTCGGGTGTTAACGGACGCACTTTGTTCACCTGCAAAAATGATCGATTTTAATACGGCAAAGGCGAATGTTGGGATGTGATAAGGTGGTTAATTTTGTGGTGTGTGGCGGAAGCTGATAGGAGTGCCAGTTTCAGTACGTGGAATGGCGGAAGCCCGAGCTAAAATCGTGTCACATTTCATCGTTATTGTACTTCGTAGCCGTTTCGTCGGCTGTAATGATGATGACACTGCACGTTACAATCTGAAAGACCTTAATTAAACCAGCTGAAGTCATTGTTTATAAACTCGTACATGATATTAATGCAAACAATGGACGATTCCACCCCTTCCAATGACGTGAAACACGTAAGTGCATCTTCATAACTCGAAACGGGACTATAAAATTTAACCAAGTGCTCGAGCCTCGCGTTTAGTCTCCCCCTCGTTTTCGAAACCGAATAAAAACAACGCAATTAAAGCGAACGCGTTCAGAAATCCAGGTTTCGGAACGTCCGTGTGGCACGTATTTCCCGTAGTCGGGGGTGAATCGAAAAGAGCGTTGTGGTTGCGGAATGAGCATTTTATACGTGGAATGTGACAACGCCCAGTCGTTTATCTTTCGCAGGAATATACCGTATTAATGATGTTTTCGCCTTTACGATTGACACACAGTGTCGATGTGAAATCGGTGCAGGGGTTTGTCGGTTTATATTAAATTCCTGGGTGCTTAGATAATCCCATGTTTAGCCACAAATGGCAGGAGATTAAACGGGCTAGTTTATTGTATCTACACGGGCTGGAAGTGAGACAAACATTAATTCGAAAACGTTTTAATTGGAACGTCAGTAAAATGCCACGAGGAAATTTATTGTGTTTGCGAATCTCGTATGACAGCGGTTTTGTATTTGAACCTACATCGGTTATTAATGTTTTGGTATTTGTGTAAATGAAATGAGTTCCAAACCTTCCACATATTCCCATCCAGATTTATAAATTCAAAGCGTCACACTATTTTATGTATTTGTATAAATGAAATGTGTTCCAAACCTTCCACATATTCCCATCCAGATTTATAAATTCAAAGCGTCACACTATTTTATGTCAAATAACTTGCCTCTGTTTTAATGGATCTTTCATCAATATTTATTGACTCAAACTCGGGCTATTTATTCAATGAAAACTTTCCATGAAGTGCTCAGAACTTAGTATTCATTATGGAACCAAATTGGCAAACTTTTATTGCAAAAAGAAGAACCAATAGATTTTCAAATTGAATTAATTGTTCGACAAACTCACCAAGGCCTAACAAGAGAGGAAACTACAGTGGCATGTTTAATATGTCAAAGGACATCCATTCAACATGCACAAAACTTTCTAATTAAACCCACATTAACTTCTCCCTTGTTAGTTTTCAAAGAGCCAAGTGTTTATTGCCCTTTAAATAGCGGCGTGCTGCTTCCAATTAACAAAAACAAAAGCAAAACATCTCCCCCAACAATCACCTGTATTTTCTTACACCACTCATATTAAATTGCGAACACTCCTGCCAAGTGGCACGCCACAATTTTGCTTATGACGATTGGAGTGCGTTCATTCGGTTCAACCAGGTGCGACATGCAGAGCACTCGGTGCTGATTGATTGGGAAGTGGCCACTTTTGTGCGCTCCAAAACGTTTCATTAAGTTTAGTCGGACGCCACATTAATCGACAAATAGCGGCGGTTCCACTCGAAAAAATCACTGGAGAATCAATTTATCGAACAATTAGGTCTTTCTGTGGATCGCGTCTGCATGGCTGAGGCTCCAATTCAAACTGGACTCGTTCCATCAGTTCCAACTGCTCGTTGCCATTGAATTTAACCACTCGATTGGAATTGAAATCATTCCGTTTTTTTATAATTAGAACGTTCTGTTTGTAATACTCGTGTTGGTTTGGGAAAATTTATTTTTCTGCCTGCCGGATCAAGAACGTGGTCACATCAAAGAAATTGATTGAACGTCGATGGTGATAAATTGAGTAACTGGGACCCGATGAATTTGTTGTCCAAACACAAGGCTATTTCCTGCCCCTTATTTATTTAGTTTATTACCTAGCTATTCGTCACATCAACACGTAGTTTCATGAATCTTGCAAATTCGAGGCGAGACATGTGCTTGGCTCATCGGAAATTCAATCGGAGTAGCAGGAAACAAAACCGAAGACTATTTGTTGGGAAGTTCGTAGAGGAAAATTCGTCCTGATGTATTCAGACAACTTCCTGCATAACGTGTGCGCCATAAAACTTTATCTACATCACAAGTTTCCGACGCTACGTTACTTTCAAGTTCATAAATTGCACCATTAGTTTTATTTATAGATTGTCTAGTATCCTTATTTCGAACCCTCCCAGTATCTGGAGTTGTTGTCTAAACTTCTGGCAACGTTCACACCGACAAGGAGTCATGTTTGACGACATAAATATGCAGATTATCCTCAGCTTAGCACATCTCAGTAAACTTTTCGCGTGTAAATCCTTTTCCGGCGATAAATCGTAATGAGGTCCTAATTGTGCATGGCATCAGCGTTGTCACCGGTTGCTCCACTTCCCACATTCATTTTCCGCACGTTTGACGGTGTCGGTGCGCATCAACCCCATCGAATTCCGCCGGGATTACGTGCAATCAATTACGTTGTGGGGCACACATCAAAAGAAAATTGATCGGACCGGGGCGTAGCCCGGCGAAGGAATTCAAGAAGAACTGCGATAAAAGGTTGGTCGCACAAATGCGTTTATTAAAATGCCGCCGGCGAAATTAAACTTTAACGAGATCTCCCGGGGAGAACGGAAAGAAAACAACCTGATACCACCGACATTTGGACTAATTCGCAAATTGGCCGGCCCCACGGATTTATGCAGGAAATTTAATTTCGCGGATTAAATTTAAAATATTCCGCCACATAAATTCGGCGAACGCCGGAGTGATATATTTACTGGTCCGGCACTTAATGCGATGCTATTTCTTGGCGTCATCTTTCCGTAATGCTTTTTAAGGGATGATTCATCCGCTGAGTGTTCGCTTCCCCAATGGAACGAAACTTATAACTTAGCAACGAAAATCTATATATCATATCAACTGAGTGCATTTCACGAGCAACAGTTACATCGATAGGCCATGAACAATACTTTTTGGTATATCCATCGGAAAATTCATTCGGAGTTGTTGAGATTTACACGGGAAGAATTTTAATGAAAAAAAAAAGCAACAGTTAAATCACCGGCGTATTTTAGTGCTTTAATCTACTTTGCAAGTTGGAAGTGAATAAAACTGGCTGGCTGGAGTTAATGACTGTTAAGTAACTACTGGGAAGTCGTAGAAGTTTTTGATTTATATACGAAACGTCCGGTAAGTTAGAGAGACTTGTAAATGAAACTGATGAAACGAAAAAACTGGATGTTTCATCTCTCCCTTTGTAAGGTTATGCCGTATGAATTCAAATGTGCGGAAACAAAAACAATAACAAGACTTCATTCCGTATGGTAATTTGAAGAACTGCAGACAAATGCCGTTTAAATATTCATGGAAACTAAACGTTTGAAGCGTTTTACGTTGATTATTTCCAGCTGTAATATTTTTATTGGTTCTCAGAAGCGTTCCGTGTAAATTACCCTCCTGGTTTCAATATAATATATTCAATATAATTTAGAGCAATTATTAAAATTTATCTCTTTGCTCAAAGGGAACGTGTTAAGAATTATTACAAAAATAGGGCAAATTATACATTTCCTTAATATATTTCCTGCACTGATATATTCAGCTTTTAATATTTCCTGAAAGGACTACAGGAAATTGTACTGAAACAATTAAACTTAGTTTCAGAAGGGTATTATGTGTTTTATCCCATTTACAAATATTCTGTTTAAAAATATCCAACAAAAGTAAATGCAGTTACAAAACTTTGAGTAGAAAGTCTTACCAAGTATTTTATCAAACTATTACAATAAATCAAATCCTGGTTTCAATATATTACTAGTTCAGAGTAATTATTAAAATGTATAAATTACGCAAAATTTCTTAACATTTTCATATGAAAATGTTCACAAAGTGCCAAATTATACATTTTCTTGTTTTTCCATGATGTATTTTCTGCACAGATTTTCTCAGCCTTCAATATTTCCTAACAAGATTATAGGATATTGTATTGAAACAACTGGATTTAAGGTCAGAAGAGTATTACGAGCTTTATCCAATTTATTTAGATTTAATGAAACAAATATTTAATAACAGTTTAAAAAGATGTAGTCAAAAGTAAATGTTTTCAGTTTTCAGAAACCATAACTTAATTAAACCTTTTTGTTATGAAAGTTCTTTCAAATATTTACAATACTTACTTTGTAAAAGACTATTACAGTCAAACACATTCTGAATTCAATGGATCAGTTTATAAGCTTAAGAATTTTTATGAAAATGTTAATAAAGTAGCAAATTAAATAATTTCTTGTTTTTCCTTGCTGTATTTTATGTACAGATTTTCTGTCTTCTATATTTCCACTAGAATGTCTAATAAAGTAAAATCTTGTGGATAAATAAGTTCCATGTTTGAAATGATTGCAAAACTCTGAGTAGGAAGTTTTACTAAGTACTTTGACAAAGACTGTTATAATCAATCAAACCTTGAATTCAATATATCAGTTTATAAACTTAAAAAACTTTCATGAAAATGTTAATAAAGTGGCAAATTATGCATTTTTCTTGTTTTTCCTTGATGTATTTCCTCTAAAGATATCCTCAGCCTTCAATATTTCCGAACAAGATTAAAAGATATTGTGTTGAAATAACTGGATGTACGTTCAGAAAAGTATTTAGAGCTTTATCCAATATATTTGAGTTTAATGAAATTCTATTTGAAAATATCCAGACAAAAATGAATTAAATTGGTTGCCAAGAAGGCTAACAAAGTTAAACCTTATGGATAAATAAGCTCAATTTTTGAAATGTATGGAATATTTTGAGTAGGAAGTCTTACCAAGTACTTTGTCAAAGACTATTACAGTCAATCAAATTCTGAATTCAACCAAGATATTAGTATAAATCAATTATTAAAATTAATATCTTTGATCAAACAAAACTTGTAAAAAATTTTAAGGAACTGTTAATAAAGTGACAATTATACATTTTCTTGTTTTTCTGATATATTTCTTGTACAGATTTAAGTCTTCAATCTTAAGAAGATTACAGAATATTGCATTAAAATAACTGGATTTACGTTCAAAAAAGAATTAAGAGCTTTATCCAATATATTTAGATTTAATGATACCAATATGTTCCAGACAAAAGTGGATGAAATTGGTTGCCAGGAAGTTTTTAAAATGATTGAAAAACTTTGAGGAGTAAGTCTTAGCAAGAACTTTGTCAAAGACTATTACAATCAATCAAATCCTAGTTTCAATTATTAACTTAAGGCTTAAGCAGTTCTTGTTAAGATTTATTTATAAAAAAGTTGAAAGTGCCAAATTATACATTTCCTTACTTTTTCTTAATAATTTCCTGCACTGATTTCCCCAGCTTTCAATATTTCCTAATAAGATTACAGGAAATTGTATTGAAACAACTGGATTTACGTTCAAAAGAGTATTAAGAGCTTTATCCAATTTATATAGGTTTAATGAAACAAATATTCCGTTCAAAAATATCCACTACAAAGTAAATGTAATTGGTTTTCCGGTCTAATTAAGTTAAACCTTGTAGATAAATAAATAAGTTCGATCTTTGAAATATTTGCAAAACTTTGAGCAGGAAAGCTTACTTTGTTAAGAACTTATAATCAAACGTCCGTCTGAATTTCATCAATCCATTAAATGCAACATTTATTATTTCTGCTTTTCTATTTCAAATATTCATGTTTGTTGAAAATATCAATTACAGAAATTAAATTCATAAATCATGATAGAGCAACTGGTGACCATTTGCAAAACGGCGTCCATTTATTAATTAACAGAGGACACATTTCCATTTTCAAACTCGTTTGTGTATCAGAATTTACATTTCAGCTCAGCTTTAAATCAATAAATATGAATTGTGATACGTTTTCTGATAATCGTAATTAATATTCTACCAAAATAAATTACTTATCAAAACTAACAGTCATTAAACATAAAACAACCCCTCTTGACAACCCTTCAGGACCACCATCAAAGCTGGAAGCTTGTTGATCATAAAATGATTAATTAAAAAACTTAACAGCTTCGAATCGGTCAATGAAATTAACAAAAAGCCCCGACAACATACGTACCATCTTGCAGTAATACGTATAAATCACAACACAACCTGCATAATTTACGACGCGAAAACTACCGGCATCCGAAAAGCGTTTCACGACCACAACAGCGCCAAGCAGTCTGTTCTTCCGCGTTCGCGTCTCATCCGAGTGTCACGTTTAAACGGCGAACCGGCACCCGGTGTCCGATTATCGAAACAACCACCGCCAAATAGTCCCGAGAAACGATCAAAAAATTAACAATCCATCCATCCGATTTCGGGCGCGTAACGGCGTAGTAAATGCGATCGCGTAGGTGGTCCGGCTGTGGCGGAGTCAGTTTTGTTTTCAGTAGTCGGGGGTTGCGTATTTCGTGGGGTGGTTTGTGTGCCGCCGTCGGTGTGGAGATGCCGGTCCTGCGCATTGGCACGCTATCGATTTTGATTCCCCAGTGCATCGCGACGGACACCGGGGACCACGCTGGTCCGACTCCTACTTCCGCAAGGACCCCTTCATCTCACCCCTTGCGAAAATCATTCACGTTTTGTACTTGCAACCGTTCACGTGCTTTTTGTTCCGACTTTGGATTGTCCCGGGCTTTTTCTTTTCCCTTCGGCGGCACTGTGTTAACACTACAATTGCTTTGTTTTTTTATTCTTTTTGTTGGCTCAAAGCTACAGTTTTTAGAGGCGAATGATCACTTGGAGTTTTAGGGTCGTTTGACTTGATTCAATGGCATCTCCAGAATGTTAAAAACAGATCATAGTAATTAATTTTGGTCTTTATGATTACCTTGAGACAATCAAGATCAATGTTATGGAAGATCTAGAAGTACTTACATTTTTAAATTCTGAGAATTAGATATTAGAATTATTGATTTTGTTGGCGAAAATATTTTTATGTTAATACTGTGCGTCATATTGAATTCAGTTTGTTGAACGTGATTAATTAGGTGGAACCTTCAGAAAGCGAAAGACAGAAAAAAGAGTAACGAAGACAAATTAATATTGTAAAATGATTCCCCATTTAACTCTTCCAACGGAAGAGCACAAACATAAGAAAAAAAATCTAATCAAAATGTTAAAACATGCAAATTTAAACATGGAACTCAATTACAGTTGTTTTAGCTTCGAATCAAAACACAATTATAACTGTGAGAAAGCTCCGTCAGAATGAACGCAATGTTTACAAACACAAATGCGTATTTCTAAATGAATTATCGATTAAGTTTGTCCCCAAGAAAACGCACGACCCCAGGTGCGGACTCAATAACAAGGAAGCGATGGCCATAAGGTTCGGATCTCTCGTGGGTTGCACAATGGCCGCACCGCATTCCCCTCTTCAAGATTATTTATACTGGAACAGAAATATCCGGGGAACGTGACGCCGATTAGTTAATCAATTCAACGGGACACGTCCCGTTTCCATCCGGAGATGCATTCGGTACACCTGAGTGACGTAACGTCGAAGCACTTCCCTCCCTCAAGCCCGCACCCTTGTTCCGACAGAAGAAAATTGCGTCCGAAATCAATAATAAATTCCCCCCTGGTTTACATATCTCAATTTAGTTCGATTTTATGGGCCGCCAAGTGACCTGAAACGGGTTAACCGACAGACCCCACGTCAAACCTTCAATTTAAAAATCAATTTAAATCCTTCGGACTCTTTCAAAATCGGCAAACAATACGTCGAGCGTGGACGCGGTTTAAAGAGAACAGTTGACCGGTGGGCAGACGGCCCCCCACCCGTCTCAAGGTCCGCCAGGTGCAAATCCGAAAGCTCTGCCTAAGGAAATCTGGCGTGCGGAGCCGGGGTCTTGGGTGCCAGCTGCTCGTCGAGCGCCATGTGCATCCAATCACTGCCTGGAACCCGCCCGATTGTCCCGGACACCTGTCGCATCGGTATGCGAACCCTTCACCACCGCTTCTTGAAAAATTCACGAGTTTTCGGTAGAGAGAAACCGTTCCGTCGGTTCGCAGCACCTTGCTGAGGTACTTTGTTGGTGAAACTCGAGTGTCTCACTGAAATAGAAACGGGTTGTGAAAGATCATTCTTCCCCGTATTGTTTGTAGTAGTGAGCTGGCGCAACGGCCTGAAGAATTCAAAACAGTGGATCTATTTTTTCCACAAACTCCCGTCCCTAAAGGTGTGCGTTTCAGCTATGCAGGCCAATTTAAATATTCAATTTGTATTTGAACCGATGCCAAATGGTATTTTAAACGTCCAGTTTAAGAAAAAAATGCTCAACATATGCCCAACTAATTTACGTCTAATTCCTGCGTGTAAAAAAGTATCCATATCAAGATCCGGGGGTCAGTGGAGTTGAAAACTCACTTCCGGCACTAATCACTCTTCAAAAAAATATATACCCTGACAAACTGGGCACAAAATTGAACAAATAAAACTGGCCAAATTGACAATGATTGAAAAAACATGATCCACCTGTCGTTTCGGATGCGACAGTTCTATTTTTCCAGAGGTAGAAGCATCAAAAGAGCATTTCAAACATTTGCAACTGGCAGGTTCAACCGCACCTGTATTTATCGTCATTTAGCACCATTGTAGACGCGTATCGATTCCGTCAGTCAGGTAGACTTGCTTTATTTTCCGCGGTTGCAACAGGACCATCGACACACGAGATTATTGTGTTACGAGAGAGCGAACATGAATAGCTGAATAACTCCAGACTCCATTGTTGGTGGAGCTGTGATAAAATGCAGTAAAATCACTTCAGTAATTGTTCTTTATTACAGTCTGGTTTTACTTTTCTTAACATAATTGCTCTATTTATCTATTTTATTATATTTTTTAGCACAAGGTGAAGAGGAAATTAATGTATTCTTCCTTTTAAGGTTAAAATGGAACCTAACAATGTCACAATTTTATTCGTTATAGAAATCTATGATCTGCAATTAAAACAATCCTTTACATTTATTAATAAATACAACTATTTATTAAAGTAAAATTACTTATCATTAATAAATACTTTTAAAACTAAAGTAATTTTACTTTGATAAATAGTAATAATTATTAATAAATGCCTACAATTGATTTAATTATACTAATCCAGATTAGAAATTGACATTTTAAGTAATAATTTTAAAATATAATAAAGTAATTAAATTTTTAATTAATTAAACAAATTATTTTAGTACAACATTTTTTTATTAATAAATGTAACTATACTAAACTTTGACTATAATTATTAATTATAAATTTAGTATCTCATTAAAAACATTGTATTAATAAAGTAAAATCAATAATTATTACACCAATTCATTTGAAATTGAGATTTTAGATATTTGTAACAGAATATTTAATATTTTATAATATTGAATATGTGTATTTGTCAAAATAATATAATATATTGATTAAATTTTTAAATAATTGAACAAATTAATCTAGTAAAACAAGTATGAATAATTTAACATTTGTTTTAATAATAAATATACCTACACTAAATTTTTGAAATTTTGACACAATAATTATTAATTAGCTAATAGTTTAATAACTAGTATCAATAATTGTTTTAATTATACTAATTTAGATTGGGATATTTTAAGTTACAACTGTAATGAATTAATTGCATTATTAATTAACTTAATTATTTTAATAAAATCATTATTTTTTTATGAAAAATTATAAATTCACTTCATTTTATTAAATTAATAATATATTATAAATAATTAAGCCTCAACTATTTCTACATTTATTAATGTCAATTAACATAATAAAATTAAAATACCTTAATATATCACGTTGTTTTCTTTAAGGAATCTGTGGTGGCACATCACTGAAAATAGCGCCCGTTTATGTACACAAGTCCGATTTGAAATAACCCGACACGAACTATAAATTATTGGAGAGCACCGTTTTCCAGTTGCGCCGAAGTGCGGACCAGAACTGAAGACGTCCTCGGACCTAGCGCCCAACGCTCTGAATCCGTGACGTAGGAGCAGATGTTCTTTTCTGTGGTACCTGCATTGGTTTGCTACAAATCATTTCGAGTGGTAAAACGTGACCCTTAATTAAATTTTGCACGCGTTACAAAGTTTTTTTGACTTTTGTTCCTTTTGTCGTCGGACAAGTTCTGAGGAGGTTTTTAAATACTTTTAAAGGGCCACGGAAAGTTGTCACACAATAAATAGAATTGGTTTATAATGGGTACTTCAAACAAAATTACACAATTTTGGTTCGGTTCCTAAGAAGTCATATCACTATTCATTGCATCAATAAAAAGGCTGTTGTAACTGGAAGGGCAAAAACAAATAATAAGAATTGCATTAAGACTTAATCCCGACCGTTTATTCGGCACCCCTTCAACAAAAACAACAGATGGTTTCTTTAATTCTTAGCTAAAATCATTCTGGAGTGCTAAACTGTGTTATTCTAACCCAATCCTCGCCTTGGGCGAAACCTTGTCAGTCAAATTCGACATTTAAAGGGGGAAATTTATTTCCAATTTACGCCATTAATTACTTACTGTACGTTCGTTTCATTATTTCAGTTGACATGTGGGTCAAAATTTGCTCCCCATTAACATGCATGAAAGATGGGGATGCAACAGGAACGTGCGTACGGACCGGTGTGGAGACTTCCTCTCACGCACACGTGTCCCTTTTAACGTTAATTATACGGGGATATTGGCAGGCGTTTTTCGTTCTAAAATCTGATACAAAAGTAAAATGCAGCTTGACTGTTTCTACATCTGGTTTCGCTACAATTTAATTGCTGGAGCTGTGTGGCACCCACAAATGTGGAATTAAGAGGTTCGATGGATATTAATGTGGTGTCTGACGTTTTTATTAGGCTTCACTTTTAAAAATAAAATTGGAATTTTAGGAATACAAATTTATTTAAGTAACTAATAATTACGGATTCACATAATATACTCCAATACTAACTTCAATTTACAACAATAACCAGTGAAACAGGACTTGTACACTTTTCGACATCTGAGTCATGTATTTATTGTTCTTCTAATTGGTAGCTGCAATTTATAAGCAACTCCAATGTTTTCTTGCATAATAACATAATGATGAAAATAAAATCAGAAAAATCATAAATATCTGGACGTAGATAACATCAAGTCAAGATATAGCCACAAGAGGAGTGCACAAGCCCAATTTGACCGGTTTGAAAAATTTTTACACAAACAAAACAAATTTAAACACCCCTAATATATAAATAACCACCTTCAATTTTGTTGCACATTTTAAACTTGTAGATTAAATCACTTTAGTCATCATCCTCTCTGCCACCCGCATTGTCATCTCCGAAACCATCATCCAGGCTTTCGTCTTCGCTTGAAGTGTCCAAAGCATCCAAATTACAATTGTAACATACCTGTCCCAAATCGACCCAACACTCCCGACAATATATCATGCGACATTTTTCCGTTGGACATTCCGTAAAATCGCTAACAAATATTCCTTCAATTTCTTCGCAAATCAAACATCTCCTACGTGCATACGAAAATATTTTAAGTATGCAGCACTGATTCGGATACTTGATCCTCAAGATGTGACACACGTTTAAATTGTTCTTCAACCTCTGTTCACGTGCCAGTTTTTTCACCTTCTTTCTCATGAATCTATAAAAACTAATGTTTAATAACACTTCTTTGTAATAGAAACTCGTCATTACCTGAAAAAACCAATTCTCCTCCTCAATGTCTCATTGTACAGATGGAGCACCCTCCTTTTCTCCCTCTTTCTGTAGAAGTAACCACAAATCACCCTCCTGAATCTTTTAATGTAAGCCTGAGCTACCATCAGCAACCAAATGACAAAATAAATGCCGTAGATTTTAAACAAAAAATAATTCAGCAGTAAACTGGGCGTGGGCAAACAAACCTCGTTAGTTGCCTCAATGTGTATGCGTTTCTTAACATTGAAACCTTTGATAACGGACCTCAACAAAGAAGCAACCAGTCCGGTGCCTACGACTTCTAGATGTATGTCGTGCTTACCAGTTTGTGTGTAAGTGATTTTGGCATGTCTCTTTACTATGTCCAACGCCTCGTAAAATAATCGATCCAACAAAACAAGAACAGTCGCTGTAATCATCTCCAAAAGCAATATGATTGATGCCTTCAAAAGTTTTTGGCGTTCATGTTTTAGAGGTCGCCAGCTCATGGGGTCGATTATTCGTCTGCCTTCGATTTTTTTAAGCGGTAGCAAAGTCGCTTTGCCTTGGGTTTTCCTTCTGGCGTCGATTTTCCTGAAGTATTTCGTAATGTAGCAGTTGTCGAATTCTATCCGTCTCAGATATTTATCGTGGTACTGCTGACATTTGATTATTATCCTAAGAAACAGGAAAGCAAGGAGCCGTTTCATAATATTCATGACAGCATCAAATATTTCCTTTCTCACTGTAACTTTGTGCAAGACTGCTTTGGCCGTGTTCTTGGCGTCGCGCAATTCTTTGATCACAGGCAACTTTTCAATCTTGAACTGAAGTCTCACCTCTTTAAAATTTTTGCTAAATTCCTGGCCGGAGTTTTTCAGATAAGTATAACCTTCACCAAAGCCAGGATCCAATTCTTTAGACGGGTCACATTTACCCACTCCTCCGAGAACATCGCCGATGTTACAGATAAAGTTCAGTTTCATCGGCCAGCATAAAATCCATGCAGCAAGCCATGTTACCGTATCGTAACAAGCATCATATCCTATTATAAATTTAAAAATAATATTTATGTATTTAATTTCCATGACAACAAAAACAAAATCTGATATAATGTTAAAATTTATTACCTTTTGAAAAAACCTTGTAACATTTCGTGGTAATTTTAGTAAACTGGTTCTCACATCTAGCAGCTATTTTCTCCATGTAATTCATACGATATCTGTTGGCTTCGATAGTCTCACCTTTGGTGAGAGACGACCCATTTTGGACTTGCTGATCTGTCAATTCAGACCGTTTGGTGTCATTGTGTAATTCGTCCAAATAATCGTTTTCCTCCTTCAACTTTTTGATCTCCGATTCATCTTCAACCTCACCAATAATAGGACTTGCTACATCTTTTATCGATCTAATCGTATCCTTCACTTCTTTCACGTCAGTTCTCATCTGTTTGATACCCTCGGCAAACGGTTCAAACATAAGCTTGATTCTAGTTTTGGTGAGATTGTAAGTCAGAGAGGCGGTACAGGAAAAAACTCTCACGACTTCTTTGCCGTTGACCGTGATATTTTGCAAGGGTCCCGCAATAATAACAGCTATGACCACCGCCTTCAATACTCCCCTTCCGACCTTACCTCCGAAGTTGGGAAACGTTAACAACACGATGCAACGGATTTGCGTCGACAACGCGCATCCAAATCCAAGCATTAACGACAACAGGAAGGTAACGTAGAAGGCTGCGTCTTCAGTGAAATCCAAGTCCACTATGATGAGAAAATAGATGCAGATTCCCATGAAGAAGCCGTAGATGAAACCGGCGATAGTTTTGAAGAAACGGTATTCGTTTCTTTGGCTGCAAAACAGCATGTACAAGGGAGGACATACTTTTGCGATGTGGCGATATTTGCGCCGCACATATGCAACCTTCTTAGGCATCTGATTTTATACTAATCGGTTTGATATTTGTAATGCGTATCTTTGGCAACGATCGTTTTTTGAGAAACAAAATATGAAATCAACTACTATGGCCTGCTTTTATGGAAAATTTTGTTATTTTTTATAATATTCGTATTAATATAATTTATTTTTATTTTATTTATTAATTATTTTCAAATTTAACATTCAAAATTGTTTAAAATCTTATGTATTTTAGTGTACAATAAAAATGTTTTAATTATGTATATGTTAAATATTTTAACCATCACTCTTTTATTTAATATAAACTGTTAATAAGTTGATATCTGGAAATAAGGATGGGTAAGACAAGCTTTGGTCTTTAAACCAATCCGTCACAGTACACAGGACCATCATTTTTTATGAATTTTAATTCAATGTTTACTTGAAAGTATGATTTCAATTATGTTTAGTTTAATGTATTATATAAAAATACTAATAATATTTATAACGCAAAAATTGTGTGATTTTACCACATTTAATTTTCGATTTTATTCGGTATATTCGATGAGGTACTCTTGAATTCGTTACAACTTTTTATTTTTTGAAATATCTTAATATTTTACTAAAATATTATTTATTCAGTATGTTTAATAGAAGAAAAGAGGTATATTTTATAAATATGTTTAGTTTTCAAGATAAATTAAAATGGTACACATTGTTATTAATTTTCTGACACCCAATTTAATTCAAGTTTAAAAAAATATTGATTTATATTGTGTTTATTTATGTAAATAGGACATTTCAAGAAGTAAGATGTTGAAATGAAGTATTTATTATACTTCACTTATTTATATAAGTTAATTAATCTACAACAAATTAATAATTAAGATTTAATCATATTTTACTCAAAAAGAAGACTGACTTCATATTAAATGATCTAGTTGTTTCTATGTTTATTGCTTTTGTATTCTGTCAATTGAAAATATATTACTTTTAAAATGAAACAATATATCAGCCTAAAATTTTTATTTACACAACAGATATAAAGTACATATTTAATAACACAATTAAGTATGAATAATTTAACAAAGTTAATACTGAAATTGTAGAAAAATACAAACAGCGCCTGTGCATCACATTTAATCATTTTAGGCAAATAATAAATAGATTATCCAAAATTAAAAGTTTATTTTTTAATTGATTGCCAATTACAAATGAGTATAAAAAATAAGTCCCATTTATATAGAATGATAAAAATATTTAGACTAGGATACATTGCCTAAAAGACGATTATTTATCTAAATTGCAAAATACCAAATAAAATTTTATCACAAGTAAATTTGATAAAAAGTCATATATTCTAATAATATTTTATCGTTTTCAGCTATATAAACAATTCGGATGGTCAACCTAACAATGAAATACATTTTGTACTCTTAGGGACAGTTAATAAGTAAATCTAATTAGACAGAAAATCAGTGCGAAGAAAATTCCTTGCACCGCTGGTAAAACCGTTTTTGATCCAGAAGTTGAGCATGGTCTTTCAATGTAATTGAACAGATCCTGGTTGAGTTTTTGGAATGCCCTGAAATTCGGACAGTGGCGGTCCAAACTTTGTGAATAACACTTCTGCGCCACATTGAGGTTACTGAAAAATACACACGATTAGTTTCTACAATAATGAAAAACGTTAACGAACCATCTTACTCGCATAGTTCTTTCTTTTGTATACGACCGTCAACAGGGGCGAAAATCTTTCCGAAGCATTGGGTAATTTCCTCGGTGTTTATGTTGCTACGGCAATCACTGCCTTGACTGCTGAAGAAACCTTAAATAGCAACAAACAAATTACTTGAGTGCGACTCAACATTAATTGAAGACGTACTATGGACGTTTTCGGCTTCATTGTCGCACAAGAAATGGAGGAATCCCCTGAAGCTCTGATAGACGAAGTCACCCAAAAAATGTTCCTCAGCTGGCAAACACTTGGTCATGGTGGTGGTTATAGCTTTCATCCTGCCTCTGAGATGACCCTGCTCCAGTTTGCAGAAGTGTCCCACTTGGTTCGGTAGATAAGTGGCCGTGTATTTGGCATATTTTTTAAAATCCCCCACGTCAGCCTAATCAATAATCAATTAATGAGTACGTTCGGTGAATACTTGAGTGGTTCTTACCTTTAGTCGATCATAGACTGACGCATCACGACTGTACTTTTGGCACCGGTCGTAGAAAAACTTCGTCAGGGCACTCTGTTCGGGCTGTTGATCTTGGCCGGACGCGCCTGTAAAAATAATGCGTTCGCATTTAAACACAGCATTGATGAGTCCCAAGGTCGTCCGGCAATTTGTTACAGACAATTTTGATTAAACGGCCGGGGATAATCACAAAATACTGTTTCATTACTTTGGTAGTTGCCAGTATATTTTTGTTTATTCTTTTTCCTGTTAGTGCTGTGTCCACTATGAAGCTGGTCACTCTAATTTTATTCGGGCAACTCTTGAACAAAATTATAACAGCTTATTAGATTATTTATTAGCTGTCTTTATGAATAATTATAATTCTGACTTACAGAGCAGTGCCTTTCCTAATTAACTTTAGGATAGTAATGTGTACCATTTCTCTGGCCCCCACTGTACCTAGACCGAGAGGGACCAATAGAAATTACTAAGAGTACGAGTAAATAAGTCAATAGTTTCCTGAATTATTAAAAAATATATATAGAGAAACCAGGTAACTGGCTACGAAAAATATTGAGCATTTACAAAAACTCCGATCTAGAGATAATGAGATAAAGGTTGTTTTCAACAAAAAATGTAAGAGGTTGATTTCGGTTTGCTCAATATTACGTTCACTCTACCACAGAACAGTTGGGATGGGTAATTTATAGGAAAAAAAATGAATATTTACAAATTTAAAAATTTGTTATAATAATAATCACAAATATGCATGGGATTTGTGATGTAAATTTATCAGCATAAAAATTTAAATAAAGATTAGATTCAAATTCGTATTTGCACTGGGTGAATATTTGTTAAAATTCATCCAGGTTTTATATCTGGTAAATACAGTCGTTTCATTAAATGGAATCATGTGACTTTCAAGGTTTTTATATTTCATATACGGGAAAACATTACAATTAAACCCGATTGTTACGTCTCGGTTTTTATATAGTGGTTTTTGGTTATTAGTTCGTTGAAATATTGATATTGTAATGTACTGAACACTTAATGAAGTCAACTAATTTACTATGAAAACAGAAACACGCCCCTTTATAATTTCATAAATGAAATTTGCACGTTTACAATAGACTTGAACCACTCGTTGTACCTTTCTTGGAGTCCAAAATTACTTCACTTCTGTGCTGATTTTGAGCTGATAAAACTGACGCTGCATAGCAAGTTGTAATTGGAAAGGATAAAGATAAGAAATTACCGGTTTAGATAATATTTTAGTTAAATTTCATATTTACGTATGGAGAATCTACTTTTATTTAATTATATTACTTATTACTTTTAATTTTAGTTTATTATTTTTAAATTTATTTCATCAAGTTAAATTGACAAATAGTTAAAAACCTCATCAGTTGTACTTGACAAACTAATTACATAAATAAAGACGTAAAATGAAAGCTACTATTGTCACTACACTACTATGTATCATTATTAACTAGTGAAATATTCAAATAAAAATATTCGAATATATAAAAATATATGTAATTTGGCAATTGTTCAAAAATTTATAGATTTAAATACAATAGTTACCAGTATGAAATTTAAAATAAAAGATTTTGTAAGATATTTAGAAAATAGTTCATTCAATTAAATATTTGTCCAATCAATATCAAAAATATATTTTAATATTCTACACATTATTTTACTCTTTCACATCATAAAAACAAAGGAGAAGCACATATCAGTTTGATTTGGTTGGCCATTCAAATATATTTTCATTTTTTGTCATTATTTAACAATATTCTTGCTAGTTAGAATGTATTTTTACATTCCGTAAAAAAGATGATTTTCACTCTAAAAAGGAGGGAAATAATAATTAGCTAAAACATCATGATTTTAGCTAATATTACTAAAAATTTAAGATGCTCTCGAATGTTTTTAACAACACACACTGGAAAATACATTCTAACAAAAACAACTCCTTTTACAGACAGGCAATTGGGAAGAATCAGTAAACAAGATCCTTCATTGTTTTCTAAGCAAGTAAAAAATAAATCAATTGTGTCTACACAATATGAATGTGTCTAGTAGAACAATCAGAATGAATGAAAAAGTTACAAGGATGTATTTCAGTAAAGAAGTCATTGGTATCATAAAATAATGTTGGATCAAGACTAAAGTTTGCACAGAAATATATTAATTATCCTCCAGAATTTTAGAGAGGAGTACTTTGGTCTGTTTAATGAATTATGGTTATTAATTAAAGAGTTGTGGAATTTAATTTCAAACAATTTCCGATATCTCTTTGATGGGGTTATAACGGACAAAGTCTTTTTTTAGTTAAGTTTAATTATTTAATAAATGTGTATTTTTTTTAAATATGTGTTGTTTTTATATCTGACACTATTCACTTTTTTAATATTTAATTTAAGTAGAATTTATTTTGATTAAACTTTAAAATGAATAACTGTAGAAGAATATATTGTGATTATTTTAAATAAAATAAAACTATTTTATTGCATTTAATTAGAGATGTTCATTTTCTAATAATGGGTTACGTGATTACGTTTCTCTGGGGAAATTTCTGCAAATTATTCATTAATTCTACCATGATAAATGTATTCAATTGAATGATGGATTGGTGGAAGTATATTATTAGTATTCAATATTGTTGAAAAATAAGGTAAATTGTGACAGTTTAGGCATCTGAAAAAAAATTTGTATAAATTATATGTTTAAAGGACACAAAATGTAACATTTTGTGTATTACATATTTCGATAATCTATACCTTCAAAAACAACATACAAATATTTTAAATTAATATTTAAAATACTATTTGAGTTACAGCCTTCTAAAAAGGGCAGATCATCTCGAAGAAGCGCCACAACAGCCCAACAGACGGTTTTTGAAAAAGAGAAAGGTGTATCATAGAGATCTAGAATAGCTGATTATATCTAAATATAAAATTTATCTATGCATTACAATCAAATCAATAATCCGATAGCTTAAAATGTTTTCTTATTATTTTGTTTATGTTTCTTTGCACAATGACCCTTCGTATGCTTCGAATTTTAAAACATTTAAAGCAACAGTTTTCTTTAAAATAATTATATATACATACAAAAATACAAATTTTATGAGGGTGGCCCACGAAAATTAAAATTATTTTTCATAACTTTATCATTAACTTAAATTATTAAAAAGTATGTAGGAAATTTTAAAAATAAACAATCATAACATATTTTATCAATTTATTAGTGATTTAGATATTATTTATTGCACATATTTTGACTGAACAAATTGTCAAATTAAAATACCATTACGATATCATTAAGTTTGGTGCCTACATCATAAAAAATACCTGGTTTCTCTAAAATTTGCCATAAAGATAACCAGACCCACTCTCTATAAAGTCTTGTGATAACTGCATAAAAATATTTTTGTGTAAACCAGTTATGCAAATATAAAATTGTCTAGCAGAACGTAAACATGTTATTGAATGAATTTTACTAAGAATTGGATTCCATTTTCTGTAATTCACATACGTAAATCACTTTTTATATTAAGAAACTTTTATTTTACGAGATATGTATTATAATTAATATATTTAGTGGCTCCCAATTAATATTTTTATGAATAAATACAATTGTATTTATATTCAAGTCCAGATAATTGTCACTAATATTTTCTATAAAATTTTCTTATGAATTAATTGTTTTTAACACATATTAACAATAAGCAACAATGCACTTCATACTCTATTGACCATTGACACATAATTTTTCTGTGGCATTGGTTCAACGTTACATAAATTATAATATCCAATTCTTACCTATTAATAACAAACCAAAAACAAACAGCACTAGGCTATTATACATTTTAATTAAACAATATCACCACACAGGACACAACACGACACCAAAATAAAAATGATTCAACTGAAAGAACCGAAGTGACATAAACCAGCAGCAAATCTCCGAATGATATTATACTGATTCACTTAGGCAACCCTACTATTACAATATTTTTTATTTAATTAAACACGATATGTAAATAAGTTATGAGTGTAAGTCTCCCTAGCAAATGGATTTTAATGTCTAGATAAAATTAATATGTCATAATTAATCACAGATAACATATAATTTTTGAACGAATATGTAACCTATGCAACTTGTTGTTTACTGGGTTGCATATCGTTTAGTATCTTCTGTGATTGAAATGACAGCCAAGGTTGACCTAACCTATTTTCATTTCTTCAGGAATTGATCGTATTTGAAAAACTGGAATGCACATAAACGTATGCACTGCACCGGTAGATGTTGACCTGCGGCAGTGCGTGAGCGGCGCGACGCGATGCTCGAATACCGAAAATGTGCGTGACGCGAGCACCGACTGAACGTAAGATTTTTCTAGTGCTGGCGTTAAAATGGCAGTGAACAGGTGCCGATTAGCCAACCTCCGCACTGGACGGCTCAGGCAAAGTAAGTAACAATTAATCATCAAATACGACGTAATAGTGTCCAAATTTCTAGGCAAGTTCAAGGCTCCAGAAGTGTTGGTTGATCTCAGTCAAGGTAGTGCCAAGTTAAGCTTTTCAAAGTACTGTGCCAAGTTAAAGTACTGTTTTGCAGATCCCCATGACGTGGTCAAAGAAATATTGGGTAGTTTAAGTAAATCGGACACCTCAGACAGTCATCTGGTGAACTATCTGAACACATTTGTAAAGGTAACTTTAAAGATAGAAGGTAAGTTTGAGAATTATGGCTACAGTGTCAAGGAGATTCTCCACTGGTAAGTTGCCAAAACCAAAAATCTACAAGCCTACAGCTTGCATTTTTATAGCTTGAGACTAACACTGCTCAACACATCAACCAAAGTCCGGGCTGGAAGTCTGAGGTGCATTAGGCACATATTGAAAAATGAAGAAGATGTAAAATGTCTGAATGAATTGCTAATACCTTATTTAATAACCAGGTGAGTCTTGCCATATTTACTTCATATCTGATAAGACAGTATCAATGAAAATAAATAATAATGTCATTCATCAATATATTCAAGTTATTGACTTAAAAAGTGTGTGATTATTTAATATGAAAAATCCAGTTTTATCAGAATTTATGAGAATTGAACCTAAACAAATAAAACACACATTTAGGTATTTTCTCACATATTATTCATAAAAAAAGTATGTCCTAATAATAATTTATCTACCCTATAAGATCCCTTGACCTGATCTATAAACAAGATGTGGAACGGCTGGAGGCAATGAAATTGATGCGCAAGATCCTGATCCTAGCGCCCATGCAGTTCCACGTGTCGATGGCTCGGAGCATCGTTGCCCTGGCCAATGAGGGTAGCGAGAGCAAAGATCGGCTGCTGCGGATCTGTCTCGCAACGCTCTCGGAACTCGGTAAATTGTCAGGATATCGTCCATTGAAATTCTTTGACCCGAATGACTTTTACAGGTGTCCTGAACGCACAATTGTTCATTGCGTGCGGAGGAGTGGCAGCTATAACCCGGAACCTCCTCGAATGTCAGACGCCGATGATTGCCGAATCGCTGTGCGGCGTTCTGTTGCTGATGTTGGATAGGCCGGAGACGAGGGAGTCGGCTCGTGTGGACCTGCACACATTGGCCGCCCCCTTCTGCGACTTCCACTACAAGCAAGGACTTAAGGAGAAGAATCGCAAGAAAGAAATGTATTTAAAAATATTTGTGGGTTGTGGATGGTGTTTTTATTGATATTTTGTGTAGGGCTGTACGAGAATTGAGGTTGAACTGCAGCAGATTGGCGTTGCTGACGGTGCTGCGGAGTTGGCCTGGAATCCTCCACTTTTGCGGTCCAAGAGATCAGACGGGGTTCAGGGCAGTTGTGGAAGTTCTCTATTTGAATCAACTGGAAATTCGGGTAACTTATCTAGGTAAATTGTCACAAAACGAAACGTATAACAATTTTCAATTGTAGAAAGCTGTCTTGGACCTTCTCTACGAGCTACTTGGCCTTCCGCAACCCGAATGGAGTGACGAGTTGTCTGTCGCCCTGGGGGCGGTGGATCCTTGCGAGCCGCAGGCAAATTGGCGACTGAGTGATGGTTTCGTGGCGGCGGAAGGACAATCCGTTCTGCCGCACCTGTCCAAAACCACGCCCAGTCTAACTGAAATGCACTTGTCCCTGTTACTGTACTGTTTTCTCGAAAACGGGCTCATGGAAGCGTTGTCGGAGGTGATTGCCACCAGTGACACCTTTATCAGCGTCCGTGCCACGGTGCTTTTGGGAGAATTGTTAAGGCTGAGTCACATTTTACTGCCGCCCGACTGCTGCAATTTGTCGCCGTCGTTGCCATTACTGCTGAATTACGCAGTCAGCAGCGTTCCTCAGGCGATTGGTGCAGTCACCGCCCTCGAGCAGCTACATAAGCTTATGAAAAGACGACCCGCTTCCTACAGTCTACATTTGGATTTCATTCTAAAGAGCCGCACTGCTCCGGTCGTTCTTCATAGGCCCGGACGTTCCAGTTCAAAGCAGAAATTAACCAGTGGATTCAAATCTAAAATCCATCAGGTAGTAGTTCATTGATCATAAGAATTAATTTTTTAGTCATTTATCTTCACCATTAAGTTACAGTATGTGTTACGTGACAACGTGGATGCGGTAAAAGAGTCTGGCGTACTGCTGAGTACCGACCCGTTCACATGGACTTGGGAGGTGATAGGCATAATGCTACGCGGCGAAAACAACTTTAAGTTGGATCTGCTCGACTCCACACACAAGAATTTTATCCGGCGACTGGTGGAGTTCTTCATGCCATCCAAGAACAAGTACTCGCATTTGGATTTGGGTTGTTCGCAGCAAAGCACGCAGTACACACAAACCGGTGTGGAGTTGATTAATTTCTTGATCGATATGGACGAGACCGAAGGTAGAAATTGGTTGGAGGAGTTGTTCAGGGATATTCTGAATAACATAGAGGCGATCACAAGGAGCAAAAATGTGCACGACTGTTTGTTCAGTCCGCAGCACATGCTCAATACACAGTGCCAAAGCTATTTTCTGTTCATCGGCAGGTTTACCGCCACCAAAGTCGGTGTCGAGATACTCAAATCCATGAACATGTTCGAAAAGTAAGCAACGCTCTATTTAATATTAACAATGTTAATTTTATTTTCTAAATAAATATGTTCAATTTTAATTATGCATTATGGCAATAATTGCATCTAAAAATGTGGTACAGTCGTTTAATTGTAGACTTTTTCTGTTAATCCTCTTTTATTGATGATACGAAAGTTTTTGTCTGTGTTAAAGGGTAGTTTGTTATTGTTAACCACTAACTTGTACAGTAAAACAGTATAAATAAGAAAATTTACCTTTAGACTGATTTATTTAAACAATTTGTTTCGTAATTTTTAGACTGGAACACTTAGCGACGACGACCAATTTCGACTGTTACGTAAAACTTATCGTCTCCTGCTTGGATTACTCCGCCCACACTCCATCTCGCAAGATCCTTCGCTCAATTCTGACATGCCAACAGATTAACTCCCGTCTCTACGCCACGCAGTTTCTGTTAGTGTTACTGCGTGCCGGCGCCTACGACTTCCCATCCTGGGGCATTGAATTGCTGGTTCACCAACTGAAGGACACCAACAAGGAAGTGAACGCCACCGCCCTCAGTACTTTGCACGAGGCTTGCGAATTGCCTGAATGTTTGGAGGCCTTGATTAAGTTAAATCCCGATTTGGATATCCAGAAGGAGAAAGACATGTTGTTGGCCATTAGATTCCTGTCCACCAAAACCGGATTAGCACAAATGATCAAAGACAACAAGGTGCTGCCTTTACTCAAACGTTGGGACGAAGATTTCTGTTACAGATATGTGAAATTAACGGAGGGATGCATAGCGGATGCTTTAACGTTACGTAGGTACGACATAAGATCCGGTACTGTGAAGACGATCAGCCAGAAGAATGTATTCCTACCACCGCATCTCTATGGGCAGCTCAATCAGCAGAAGGACGGACTGCAGATACTTTTAGAGCACGGAAATTGTAAAACTATTATCAAGACTGTGATTGAGGGCGAATGCGGTACCACACGCCAAATCCTCAACTTAAAGGCGGCTATTTGGTCGGTTGGCCATTTGTCTACCTCAAATGCCGGCCTTGTCGAACTCAATTCTAAGGGCGTCATAGATGCCGTTTTGGATTTGGCGCAGAGCGCCCAAGTTTATTCAATACGGGCCATAGCTTTTTACTCTTTGGGCCTCGTTGCCACCACCAAAATGGGGGCGGACCTCCTCTTTAAAAAAGGTATGGTTGTTCTTATTAATGGTGTTTCTGGTGGTAATGCGAAAGTATTTTAGGTTGGGTGTGTACCAGACATCACAGGCATGACTTCTGGCCAATAATCGAGGATGAGATCGAGAGCATAAGGAAGACCAAAATGAGAAGACACCATGACACGTCCGTATCGGAAGAGGGAAGCGTATCTATAGACAACCCCTTCACGTACGATTTCGAGAGCATCGATGAAGACATTGGCGAAGACTCGTTTTCAATCGATTCGCCAGGTAGAAACATCCATTGTAGTTATTTATTTTATTATTTACTTATATTTTTGGCAGAGATAAGGCGTAGCAGTAGCGTGATGAAGCAATCCACGTTGCCGGCCGGACGGCGACCTCCTTGTATATACCACAAGAGGTCATACTCCGAATCCAAGACTTTCGAAATGAACGGATACTCGGAGGACAAAATAAAATCGCCTGCTGACAGACCTGACAGGCGTTTTAGAAACCATTCGGTCACGGAATCCTCAACGTCCGGCATCAGTTCTTACGAATCCTTGCAAGGATTCAAAAATGCCGGAAACGCTGGGTAAAATATTTTTTAGAAATTTTACGTTTGGAACTACTATTATTGTTGTTTTTCAGAGAGCACACACATACTCTAAGTCCTATTCCTAGTTCGTCGAGTCTGAGCACGTTACAATTCGCCAATGTGACTCAGAGGAGTCACAGAACCTCTGAAAGTTCACACAGAATGTCCTCTCAAAGTAAGACAAAAGAATATTGTGATAAACGTTGTACTAATGCGACTTTTTAGGTGACACAAACTCGGAATTATCATCTTACTCCAACTACACACCATCTAACAGGCTGACTTACCAAGATTTAGTGGGTTACACAACTTTAAGGTACTTAAGAACATCGCCTACAATCGGAGATGATTTTGACGGATATGCTCGATCTAACAGCCTTAACTTTAGCCTGTAAGTATTATAGTATACCAAAATAAATGGTATTTACGTATTAATTTCGTAGACACAACAACCCAAGCCTATTGGAAGACTTTAAAATGATGGACACGCATTGCAAGTCGGTATTCAGCGTGCAGAAGTTCCCGTTGAACTCTTCTCACAGTAAACACGAGGACAAGATCTACATGGGCGTAACTTTACCCCAAATGCTCGTTGTTTTATTCCCCGATACTTCATTTAACAGTATTTTGTCCGTACCAACTACTAATTCACAATTGGAGGACGTGAGCTTGGCACTGAACGATGACAGTAGCCTGCAAAGCACGCAGAGCAGTAAATATTATAACAATTTGATGTCACACACGGTGGAGACGTGCTTCCGGTGCAGCATCAAAGGGACCGTTCCCACTAGTCTTGCCGATGTTCCAGGTACTAAAAACAATTGTACATTTGATATTAATTAATCGTTTGTGTTTTTAGATTCGTTTGAAGTGTTACGAAATATAGAAAGATTGGCGAATCCAATCTGGAACAAACACGTGCGGCAGTATTTGCTCCAGTACAGACATAAAGACCTGCCGATCCTGAAGAATGTTTGTGTATATTCGGAAGTCTGTAAAATGATGTCGGAAACGTCGTATAGGGTGGCACCCAGAAGGATACTTCATGAATTGTTCTTGTCTTTAGATCATAAGGAATTATTGACGGAGTGCCAGAGAGTCGTCAATGAAAAGAAAAATAAAAAGACGTGTGATGTGGTAGATGGAGTTAGTTCGTCTAGTAGTAACCCGCCGACAAGTTTGCCGATAAATAATAGTACAGTTGCTAGGCTGTCACACATACCCACTTCTCCCACATTGGAATCCTTGAACTTCATTTATAAAGAGAACAAGTTTCCGATACGGGAGAAAAAATGATTTGAAACTGAGAAAGTTATTTGATTGCCTTCAATTTGTAATTATATTATACAGACTGTGTATTTGTACAATCCATTTAGTATTGTTTTTGTTTCCTAATTTAATATTTTCTTTGTAAATATAAAACGAGTATACTGAACAGATGACGAAATTTAGTTTTTTCTAATTTAATATTTTCTTTGTAAATAAAAAACAGTATACTGAACTGAATACGGAGTTTTAATCCATGACCCAAGTAAATTAATGTTAATGAAGCGGGAAAAAAAAAACATGGTTATAAGTATCAATATTTTTATTGTTTCAATGCCAATACAATATTTTAAAAAATCTACAAAAATTTCGTTAGGGTTTTTAACAATCCATTGCACAACAAACTGTATTACATCCTCAATTTGACTATAAAAATTATTTAGAACCAGTAATTTAATGTGGAATGTATATTTTTACAAAGTTGGCCTCATAATGATTCGTCTTTATACATAAAAGTTCTGTGCATGTAAGCAAAATGCAAAAATATCAAATATAAAATATTAGCCAATGAAATAACTGTACAAATCAATAATCTGGCTGCTGGTATTGGTATAGTAAATAAAAAAACTAACGCCAGCCTTAAGGTACTTAATCCACCAAAAAATATGAGACAGACAAAAAAGAAAAAATTGCTCCTCTCCTGAAAGCAAATGTATGAGGCTAAAAGAGTAAAAATATGACCATACAGTGAATAACCCACAAGAGACACAATTTCAAATGGTGTTACATTAGATCCACCTATTTTACTTAATAAAAAACATAGTAATGGCATCAAAAATCCAAAGGCACACATGCTTTCAGTGGGAGAATAAGAAATTTGTACAACTTTATAACTGAACCCATAATTCAAGAAAGCAGTCAATATTAAAAAGCCTAGAATCGGTCCTAATAAATCTATATACACTTTCTGATACTTTTTACTCACAGGGGGAACAAATGATCCAAATATCCTTGATGCTACATCATTAGGACTAACGAAAAACAAATTTTTAATATTCTTGTGGGCGCTATTTTTTAAATTGCGTTCTGGCGAACCAATAAAAATTACAGTACTTGAAGACATTTTTTTTTTTAATTTGTGAGAACTACTACTTCATTTTCCTTTTGATTCCTTCTTTGGCCTGTTGAATTTGTTCCTGCCAATTGTTGGCAACTTTGTTCATCAAATCCCTGAACTGCTCCGGCGTCAGTTTTTCATGCAAGCGCTTCTCCTCTATAAAATTCTTCCCAGAGAAAAACGCTCTCACCACCAGCTGAGCAGCCTTTCTCATAGGATAGGACTCACTTAAACGTTGCACCAGCTGCTCATTGTTCGCCAATATCCTAATTATAAAACGGAATACCATGCTGATTTATACAAGAATTAGGATTTTTGCATTTGAAAGGGGTACATGTCACGGTACTTCTGCAGTAAATTTTGCTTGAGCCTCAATTGAGTTTTAAGTGCTTCCAAGTGTTTGAGTTGCTGTTCTTTGCTGTATTCTATGCCAGGAAGCATACGAATCTGAAATCAGATGGGCGTAAATACGCACGTGAGTTACACAAGTTGATGTTTGTACTTACGTCCGCTCTGGCTTGATCTAGACGTTTTTGCAGCTCCAACACTTTCTGGGAACAGTCCTGCGACTCCCGCGTTTTGGCCGTGTTATCGTGATGGTCCTTCTCTACACTGAAATTATCATTTTTACGCAATCAAATATTGGCAAACTGTCAAAAATTTTATTTTTAACCACGGTTCGTAACCTCTACATACCTACGAATGATTTCGTAGATCACGGGCAAAATTTCAATGTTCAGGTCTTCGACGTTGATTTGCTTGGGTTCGGAGGGTTGTTCTTCAGTCTCCATATCAGATTATCATGTCAAATACACGAAATTCATGCTATAATTGTAAGCAAATTGTAATATTTGCGGTGCGTCCAGAACTTTTCGTTTTATTTTATTGGCAAACATGATTGAATAGGGCAGTGTGGCCATTCAACAAACTGACTTTCTGTGAACTGGTTATTTTCGTTAGACACGTTCGGACTCGGCACGGTTCGGTCTCTAAATCGGAACACAGTGCCGCGGACCCACATGTTTATATCAGTCGCCAAGTAAACAAGTGTTCTTATAGCAACACGTTAACTTGGGAATATGAAACTCGGTGCGAGTTGTATCTGAAATTAATTTGTAAATCGTGAAATTCAAATTAAAAATAATTTTATAATGTAACCTTTCCATTAATAGGACCTATTTTCAACCTCTAAATGAATTATAAATTGTATATAAATTTTGTGTTAAGAAACTAATATCTATAAAATTATGAAAAGAAATGAAAAAATTTAATAGAAGGAAATATATTCCAAAATAAAAGATACGACATAACTCAAATTTTTAAGCACATTTTCAAAATTTATGACTTTAATGGATAAATTTAAATATATATTAAAAAACTCAGTTCACATCGGGATTCGAATGAGAATATCTTCTAAATGGTTAGAGTTAACCAATCACAGGAGTGCTGTTTTGTAGAGCCTTTAATTTCCTACGAAAATACATGTTGGACATTTTATAATATTTACTTATCTAGGAATTATAAAATTTAGAAGAAAAAAGTAAATTGTTTTATTGCAATTTGTAATCTTAATACTTAGTGACCATGTAAAGTGCACCACCACCAGTTAGATAACACACCAGCCGCCACTGCTACCTTTGTATACTGATAAATTAAAAAATAATTAAATACTTGTTTCTGCATTTCGTGCGTCATCAGATAGGACACAATTCAAAATTGCAATTCTGTACAACTCTGAAAATCCTATGACAAGCTTTACAATAAAAAAACAGTTTAATTTGGTTAGTGAGGTAGCTTGTCGCTGCATTTACGGCGACAAGTTTTTCATTTAGAAACATTTATTAATTTTATTCTTTCAAAGGTAACAATTTTGAAAAACTAGAAAGCCCATCATCGCTGAGTAAATGCAGCACTATACTAAGTTTCAATTTATCAGCATATAAATTTAGTTTTATGAGAATAAATATAATAAATAAATAAATAAATAAACAACCAAATAAATGTATTTATTTATAACTTTATTTATAAATAAGTACATTTGGATATTGGACAAGCGAATACAAATTGATTAACATAATAACATATTACAATAAATGACATAAGATTACACTTTTATTACAATAAATATACATATTTATACAAAAATATCAACTTCATAACATATAATAAATACGAAATTAATCATCAGTTTAATTTTATAGTAATAAAACAAAATTTACTTTCATTTAATTAAGCTGAAAGAGAACATCTGATTAGGCTACCTAAAAGACATAAGAAACACATTTTACAACACACAAGATGTAAAACTTTTATTCATTGCTCAATATTAATTTGTAATTCAATGGAAAAGGGATAAATAGGGAATAGAACATAATATATTTTATTTTATGTATGTAAGCTGAAAGAGAATATTTGATTAGATTACCTAGAAGACATAAGAAACAAATATTTTATGACAAACAAGATGTAAAACTTTTATTAATTGCTCAATACTAAGTTGTAATTCAGTGGAAAACGGATAAATAGGGGATAGAAAATAACAAATTTTACTTTATGTATGCTGAAAGAGAATATCTGATTAGTTTACCTAAAAGACACAACAAACATTTTATAACACAAGATGTAAAATTTATATTAATTAACATAAATATGTAATTTTATGGAAAAGGAATAGTTATATGGACAGAAAATTGAATCAAGTTTTATTTATGTAAGCTGAAAGAGAATATCTGATTAGATGACCTAAAGGACATAAAAAACAAACATTTTATGACATTAAGATATAAAATTTTTATTAATTAATCAAAATAAATCTGTAATTTAGTGGAAAAGAAATAAATAGGGCGGATAGGCAATAAAACAAAGTTTTCATTATTTATGTAAGCTGAAAGAGAATGTCGGAGTACATTATCCAAAGTACACATAAAACAATAAAAGATTTACGAAAACTTTCCTTTTGGGAAAGTAATAAATAAAATGTAATGGGGTAAACAACAATTTGTTCTACCTTCCGCAAATATTTAGTAAAATAATTGATGGACGCAATGAGAAACCGACAGCAAAGTTGAAACGACGAAAAAACAACCAGAAATAACATGTTTAAAAACTTACTTTGCGTTGCCAGTTGCCCAGTTAACTAGTCTCGTTCTGGACCTACCTGAAAATAATCAAAAACGTTTAATTAATTTTATTGTTGTAATTGTATTTCAATTATTATTTGTTACTTTTAATGCCCTTTCCCTGTTGCTTTATCATGTCTCCAATGGTTGGTCGGGACCCCACAGTTGAGGATTTATCCATCAAAGTCACCAAAATAGTCCACGTTGGTGAAAACACTACATCACTATTGTCCTTAGCACTTTTATTCCTCGAATCGATGAGAAAATAAACAAAAATCTTCCCTAAATGTTTTAGTTGAAGAAAGAACACTTTGATTTTTATTTGTTACAACTACTACTTACGTTATTTACTGTTCTTTAATTAATACCAAAGAATTAACAAAGGTTCTGTTTCAATAATCACTGTATAATATCATCAACGTTTATTTCATGGTTAGTGCGTTAAACGTACAGATAATCAGTGCACCCCTCGATTTCAAACCTAACCACTGCTGCCGCCAGGCTGCCTAATTAGAGCTTATCGGTACTGTGACCAAGACTCCGGGTCAGGACTTCAAACCAATAGGGGACCGAAAATCTCGCGCCCGATCTTACTTATCCAAGTAAAATATAAATACTTTCAATAATTTAAAGGTGACCGACTTTACTTATCCAAGTAAAGTGTCAATACTTTCGACAATTTGTAGACGACCGAAAATCTTTCTCCCAACTTTATTTATTTAAGTAAAATATCAGCCCTTTCCAAAAAATTACTTCTGAATGCTTTTATTAATATTTGTCAATGTAAATAATTTGTATAACTTTACTTATCCAAATAAGTTCATTTTATGGTTACAGCGTTTAACGTACAGATAATCAGTGCACCCCTCGATTTCAAACCTAACCACTGCTGCCGCCAGGCTGCCTAATTAGAGCTTATCGGTACTGTGACCAAGACTCCGGGTCGGGACTTCAAACCAATAGGGGACCGAAAATCTCGCGCCCGATCTTACTTATCCAAGTAAAATATAAATACTTTCAATAATTTACAGGTGACCGACTATCTCTTTCTCCCGACTTTACTTATTCAAGTAAAGTATCAATACTTTCGACAATTTGTAGGCGACCGAAAATCTCTTTCTCCCAAGTTTACTTATTCAAGTAAATATCAGTACTTTCCAAAAAATTACTTCTGAATGCTTTTATTAATATTTGTCAATATAAATAATTTGTATGACTTCACTTATCCAAGTAAAGTATTAAATTTATTGAAAAATGTACTATAGAGTTATTTTATTTAGTATTAAATACTTTCGAAACTGTATATTTAAATACTTTCATTTATTTTAGTAATGACAAAAAAATGTTCTTTCAATAGTTAAAACAATGAGAGTCGATTATTTATTTATATTTCTAATAATTTTGGTATGTCCTATAATAATAAAAATATACCATAAACCAGATACCCAGGAAGAAATTTCTAATGGTGGAAACTGATTTAAAATATAGATATTAATAACATAACAAGTAATTTGTATAAAAAAACAAAATTTACTAATAAAATGTTTAAATATTAAACCGAAACTTTACTTATTAACTTGAATTTATCATTCATTATTAAATATAAATAGGATTTTTTATTGTGGAACAATTGTTTCCAAAAATTATTTTTGCATCATCGTGTCAGTCGGTACTAGATGTTTTTCGATCATAAAAAAGTAATCCTTGGTGTGTTGGTTGGTCTTCAATATCGATTACATAATCAACGTTTAACTATTTTATTCATTATAAATCATTTATTTTTCAATTATTTTAATTAAATTAATGTAAATTATTTAAATATTTAAATTTTTACTCACAAAAACATTTATTCTAATTATAAAAAATATAACACATCAGTTTCGACCAATAAAAATCAAAAAGTTGATCAAATTGTTCTCAAATTTTTTTAATTTTTGTTTAATTAAACTGATTTTAAATACTAACAAAAAAAATATTCAATTAAAAATCAAAAGTATTTAATTTACTATTAAAATATTTGAATATTAAACAGAAACTTTAAATTAATTCATACTAATTATTGTACTTGAATGTCATTACGTAACTGTACTAAAATATTGTTTAAACAACTTTAAACAACAATTAACTCGTATTTTAATAAAATTTTAATAAACATCAAACAATTACCAAAAGATTTCAACATTGGTTTCACATTTAAACAAAAAAAAACTAAAAAATCTCTTAAACAATTGATTCAAAATAAAAAATCCTACCTTTTAACCCCGTAGCATGTCCAGTAGGGCACTAACTGATCGCACGAGTGACTGCACTAACCCGAACCGCACCACCGAATTAATTGGGGTGGATGGCAGAGCGGACAACCACCCCCGACCGACCGATCGATACGCGGATCGATAACATAATGACCGTAATTTAATGGCGTCGTCCAATAACTAGTCACTCCATGCCTGTGATTGGTCAACGATGAGGTTTATGTAATTCCTTCAAGAAGGTTTTTGATTGAAACGGTTTTTTTCGATAAAACATCTGATTTTATACACTCTCAAAAAACATTTTATATTAATTGTTTTAATATTATTAGCCCATTTTTCCTGTTTAATGATAATAACCAGAAAATTTGAGTGACCAACCGACAAATTTTAAATAAATAATCATTTGTATCTTAATTGAGAATATTATAAACCACCAAAATACAGCAATTTTAATGTAACATTATATAAATATGAATATGAATAATATCTAAGAGAATTTACAAATTTATATACATATTTAATTATAATTCACAAATAAGCAATATACATACTACATTATTATAACATTAAATTGAACGTTTGCCTTATTAACAATTTCGAGCATAATCTAAAGGAATGTATAAATTTGAACATTATTAACAGACTGAACAATGAAAACACAATAATTTTAAACTAAAATTATATAAATTTTTTCCAAAATTGAACATTTGTAGTAATATTACTTTCATTTATTTACTTTTAATAAGCAATTTGATGATTTTGATGAAACATTTGATAAACACACAAATCATAGTGTCTTTATTTATATTGTTGTCATATGTTATTTATAATGAATTATATTTAAATATCATTAAAATTTAATGGAGCCGACATGAGTCGTGCGAAACATTCCACTCCAGAAGAAAGGCTCATATTCATTAATACCGAAATCAGTAGAAAAATTACTCATTCATTTCAAATGTATTAAAGCATTCTAAATGTTACATTATGTTTAGATGAGGAAAAAATGAAATATTTAATTCTGAAAATACAATAGATACTGTGAAGCACGACGAGGGAAACACTAAAATGTGTTTTTTTCTTATTCTGGTGTGTACATTACACTGTATAAAAAAGGACATTTATAAAGAAATATTGAAAATGGTTGTTTACCATGACAAGATGAAAATGCCTTTAAAGTAGAAGAATAATGATCCAAAACACAGAGCTCAAATGGTGATCAGTAGTTCGTAAAAAATATAATATAATAAAAAGCTTTCGTTTAATATTTAAATTAAACACATATATATTTTTAATCGATATATCTTCTGAATATTAATATTTGAAATACGTTCAATTAAATAAACTCTTAATAATTCTGTAAATGATTTGAAAAAGTTCTTCCAATATAAAAGAAATTTTCTCTTATCATTGTTTATTTTATAATTGTAGTTATATTATTAAATTCATATAATTATATTGAAACAAAAATGTTCTATATTCACACCGACTCCAAAATTTTATGCTAATATTATTTAAAACGCTTTGCAGGTAAATGTATTGTAAAAAAATAATACTAAAAACTGCATGCCGATCCACGGCAGTCGCGTTTCGATTCGGAAATCGATACGTACCGAATGTAGTGAACGAAAATGTGCACTCAAAAATCGATTTACACCCGAGAATGTCGGTTTGCTGAATGGCTACACTGGAATAAGGTATCAGTGTTGCCTTTCGTGTGAAATAAAAATAGTGTAAACGTGGTTGCATATATTGCAGAAAGAACGTATTGTAAATATATTAGGAACTAAAAATAGAAATTTATATTTATAATATTTAACATTAAAATAACATAAATTTCTTACACATCTAACAAAGTAGTCACCATTATAATCAACTATTTTTGCTAACGGTCTACAAGTAAATTCATGGAACGAAGAAAAAATTCCCTGGTTTTTGGAACTGAAAAAAAGATCAACCTCAGTTTGTTACTTAAGAAATTGTCAAAGTGGATAAGGTAGAAACTTCTTTTAAGCATCTAAGGCGACACATGAGCTTGTCTTTATTATATGGTATATGAAATTTTATGTAGTAACTACTTATCCCATTTTTTAATCAAATTCCTGGCATGAGGCCTAACTATAAGGGTTGATTTATTGCAAGATCGATCCATTAGTGTTAATGATCAATAGATTCACAGGTTTTTAACTCTTTTAAATAAAAAATCAATTTGGCCTATTAATATTTTATGGCGTAAACTTTGACTTCTATCAATGCTTAGCATCTTTTATGTATAGAATATATCAGTCTTTGTCAACAAGAATTTGTTTAAACTGCTGTATGGTTTAAAGAAGTTCTTGTTCGCTTTTGATGTTGTTGTTCATATGCGACAATCTAAAACTTTCCAAAGGTGCTC
Organism: Aethina tumida; assembly: GCF_024364675.1. Classification (NCBI taxonomy): domain Eukaryota; kingdom Metazoa; phylum Arthropoda; class Insecta; order Coleoptera; family Nitidulidae; genus Aethina; species Aethina tumida. The sequence continues at coordinate 17,094,127 of NC_065439.1, forward strand.
AATAGCATTCATATCAGGGGACTGAGGCGGCCATTCAAGCACAGTTAAGGTTTTTAGACGTGTGTTCGGGATTGTTGTCTTGTTGAAATATTCAACGCAGTGGCTTTCCAATATCTCCCTGTATTAAAAATGATCCCTTTTCCCTCCACTTGAATCAAGAAAAGCATCCCCAAACTGTAATGCCTCCGCCACCATGTTTATCATATGTTCTACCATGCAACCCAAATAAATTAAATTTACTTTCGTCATTCCAAAGGACAGTGGTCCATTTTTTCTGAGTCCATAATAAGGAGGATTTTGCCATGCAATCTAACACCAGTAAGACGATTTCTCATTGTTTTTCTATTAACATCTAAATTAAATTGTGTCAAAATTTCCTCCGTGATTTATCTTGATGTTTTGCGAGGTTCTTTGAAGAAGAGCCACTTTATAATTTTGTCTATCTTGGAAGTAGTTTTTCGTGGACGTTCTGGCTTGCATCGATTTTCAACATCACCTTGAGTGCGAAGTTTAGACAAAATCTTCGAAACAACACTACAAACTGAACAAACTAACAATAATTTAATTTGTTTTATTAAAACTGTACATATATTCTATCTGAGAATGAAAGAAAACAAGTTTCAAATCAAATCTTATTACATTTGTTCGGTACATTAGAAGAAGGAGAAGTCAATTACACACATAATAATTCCCGTTTATTTCGTAAATTTATCGAAAACAGTAAATTTAAATTTCTTAATAAACCCCAAACTAATTCAATTCTACTACATTTATTCAATTAGTTCAATTATGTTAACCCCCTGAAACTACTACCACTACAGTATTATTATGCATCCAATGATTGATTTACAATAGACCAAATTATAACAGACCAATGGAGGTTGTTATACCATACGTATAATGTTCAATGATCCTAAAATTAACTTAAGCCGCATTACAGGCGCATCTGCTTTATGTTTTTGGGGGCTTTTATAGGTGTTACTACATGTGGTTATTCATGTCTGGAAGTCTGGTTAAGTAGTAAAAATGGGGCAAACATTTGATAAATTAACTTATCAATACTGAACAAACGGGGTAGAATGTTACCCCACAATCATTTAGCATTCCTTTTATAGTCGCAGTATTTATTATAGTTCATTTCATACATCGCAAACACACATGAGGCATTAACCGATCAACAATCAGTCACCGTCACAAAAAAATAATTGTGTTCTTTTTACGGTGGACCGTTTCTAACAACACGGTAGAACTAAATGGAAAAACGATCAGCCGGGTGCGGGACAATAGAAAAACTCGTGATCTCTTTTATCACGGGTGTCAGATTATGATTGACAGGAGGCTTCCCTTGTTTCCTCGGTCCATTGTCCGTGTACGAGGTACTGCCGACTTAATTATATTCCTGTTTGTGGACGACGTGCAAAAAAGCAAACAGTGGCGAATTGACTTGCACTATATGCAAATGATGATTATTGAAATTTATTGTTATTGACGTGTTAAAAACCCGGAACTTACAAGGGATACTAAAAGTGATTGTTTTAACTGTTTTTAATTATTGGAAAAAGTTCTTTGATGTGGTTTAACCTTTCCTCAATTGAATTTTTTGTTTCATGTTCACCGATTTTGATTAATCGAATTTAAAGTCACAAAAACTGTAGTTCCATTGGCATCGATTTTTTATAACCATTATAAATACGACTCGTTGAACAATCTGACATCCCATTAAGTTTTACAACATTAATTACGCGCTTTAAGAGTTCCATCGACATAAATTACCATATACCGATTAGGAATTATATTCCTTAACGGTGCTATGAAAACGAAATCAAATATTAATATCAGAAAAAACCTCATCTAGTACAATGATTTCATTAATAGCTGCGTCATCTGCTTCTGGTCATACGAACGAGGTTAAACCCAGAAAAAAAAACGCCAACATGTTCCACATTATATCACAGAAAGGGGTTTGGAAGTGTGCCATAAGGTAGCAACCCCCTTTCGTTTTTTACTTCATTAAAAACCACATGTCCCAAACAGTTTTACACCTTCCGAATCATTGAACATTGAGCATATGTTACTTCGTTTATTTCCAATCTATTTGTTTTGATGAGCAACAACCTTTTGATGTTCTCCTGCATTTAGAAGATTTACCGCTGACGAGTGGCTTATTAACGCACAGACACCGGTGTTCGCAAGACGAAAACCATTAGCGTTAAGGAAGAATTGTTACGAAAATACTTTAAGCCGAATTCCGTGTTCGGGAGTGCACCTCCTAAAACGACGAGACAAGTCCGTATCGGTGCCCGTTGTCCCTTGACCCGTGCTCCCTACCAGGCGTTTCGCCTCTTCTTCTCGTAGTACCACGGTACCTGCACCAAATCGCGTTCAGTTCGAACCCGGCCGGATGATATGAGCGGTACCCACGAGGTTGGAGAACGTGCGCTCGCAACCGTCCGAAAACTCGTCGGTACTCTTGTGATTCTCTTTGTCTTTGGTTCGGTTTTTTTTTCTTTTTTTTACATTTGGTTCGCTTTTGGCAAGTGACTCTGGATTATAGCGTGCCGGTGCGAGTGGCTGTTATTGGATACGTATACGTTTTGTTGGAGGTAATTGAAACAATTCGACGGCTGCTGGTTTAATTTAATTGTACCCAACACTTTTACAATTATCGTAAATTGTACATTTTTTTTTCATTTGTCGTGTTCAGTGTTTCTAAAATTTTTAGTAATACGAAGATTGTACAGTAATTATAAATCAAAGTGATATTTCACACCATTTAAAATTACTATAATTAATATAGTTTCTTAATTATAGTATCAAGATTTTTAAAATTACTGCTTAAAGCACTTTCGTTATGAACATCCTTGACGTCTTTAAATTATAGTTTTGAAGTCTTACATTTTTAAAATCTCTAAACTATTTTTTATTGCTTTTTATAATTGTTAAGCAGATATTTTGAATAATCCTCTAATCTTTTGATCTAGAGCATTTTAATTTCTATTTATTTATAAACTATATTTTATGTTGAGACTAATCTTATTAATTATTATTGATGATGTTGATCTCTGTATTTTTGTTAATTAAAAATTTCAAAAATATTATTTTTTAATTTTCAGTTATCTATATTCAGTTCTCATGTGTATTTAATTTCTGGATCCAGATTTTGAAATTTAAGAAAATTAATGATTTATAACAATAAACAAAACAAATTTCAGTTTTCTTTGAAAATAATGCAAATTGTAATTCTATTATTATGATTTTCGTTAATATTTAATTATTATTATTTTTGCTATGTTAAAAAAGAAGCTTTTAACATCCTTTTGTTTAATCTGTTGTCTATATCATTTTAATTTGTATGTACTTATAAACTCTACTTTATTGAGAGTATTTTTAATTATTATTAAAATAGAAATGAATTTATATATTTGATTAAACATTTCAAAATTATTGTTTTTTTTTCCATTTTCAATTTTCTACTTTAAGTATACAGTTCTGATATAAATTTAAGTTCTAGAACCAGGTTTTAAGATTCAAGAAAATTAATTAATGATTTTATAATATCAATAAATAAAACGAAAATATTAATTATTTAATGTTGAGATTGATGAAAGTTGTAAAGTTATTATTATTATTATTTTCATTAGTATTTAATTATTCATATCTATATATTTAAAAAAAGCTTAATTTGTATTTATGTTGAGAATATTTTAATGTTATTAATTATTATTAAAATGAAAATCTAAAAAGTTTGATTTCTAGATCAGGTTTTAAGATTTTATAAACTTAATGTGATATTAACTTTAATGAACAAAACAAATCAGTCCGTTTTGAAAATGATGAAAATTCTAATTTTATTATAATTATTTTAGTTAATATTTAATTTTCATTTCTCAAAACCTTTTAATATATGCTCCTTTAATATCTTCTTTTAAATCATATTATTTTCTATTTATTTATAAGCTTTACTTTCTGAGTATTTAATCTCTATATTTTTTTTTTAATTAAAATTTCAAAATTTTTATTATTTTTTTTTTCCAATTTTCTACATTGTATTTAAAGTTCTTTCGTAAGTTTAATTTCCATATCTAAGTTTTGTGATTTAAGAAAATTTATGTTTTGTAACATTAATAAGTAAAACAAATTTTTCTAATCAGTTCATTTTGAAAATGATGAAAATTGTAATTTTATTTTTATTAATTAACATATTTAATATTTATACCTAAATATTTAAAAAGAAGCTTTTAGTTTTTTCTTCTGCAGCATATTAATTAATTTTATTTATTTATAAACACTACTTTCTGTTTAGAGTATTTTAATCACTATAATTTTTTAATTAAAAATTTCAAAATTTGTTTTAATTTCTGCTTTTCAGTTTTCTACATTGTATTTAAAGTTCTTTCGTAAGTTTTATTTCTATATCTAATTTTTGTCATTTAAGAAAATTAATGTTTTGTAAAAATTAATAAGCAAAACAAATTTAACTAATCAGTTCATTTTTAAAATGATGAAAATTGTAATTTTATTATTATTATTTTAGTTAGTTATTAATTTTCATATCTATATATTTAAAAAGAAGCTTTTAACAACAGTTCCTTTAATTTTTTCTTCTAGAGCATATTAATTTATATTTATTTATAAACCGTACTTTCTGTTGAAAGAATTTTAATCTTTATATATATTTTTTTAATTAAAAATTTCTAGATTTTTATTATTTTTCCGTTTTCAGTTTTCTATATTATATTTAAAATTCTTTCGTAAGTTTAATTTTTATATCTAGTTTTGTCATTTAAGAAAATTAATGTTTTGTAAAATTAATAAGCAAAACAAATTTATCTAACCAGTTCATTTTTAAAATGATGAAAATTGTAATTTTATTATTATTATTTTAGTTAGTTATTAATTTTCATATCTATATATTTAAATAGAAGCTTTTAACAACAGTTCCTTTAATTTTTTCTTCTACAGCATATTAATTTATATTTATTTATAAACCCTACTTTCTGTTGAAAGAATTTTAATCTTTATATATATTTTTTTTTAATTAAAAATTTCTAAATTTTTTTATTTTTCGTTTTTCAGTTTTCTATATTATATTTAAAATTCTTTCGTAAGTTTAATTTTTATATCTAGTTTTGTCATTTAAGAAAATTAATGTTTTGTAAAATTAATAAGCAAAACCAATTTATCTAATCAGTACAATTTTAAAATGATGAAAATTGTAATTTTATTATTATTATTTTAGTTAATATTTAATTTTCACATCTATACATTTCAAAAGAAGCTTTTGACAATAGTTTCTTTAATTTTTACAGCATATTAATTTGTATTTATTTCTGAATCCTATTTTCTGTTGAGAGTATTTTAATATCTATATTTTTTTAATTAAAAATTTCAAGTTTTTCAGTTTTTTACATTGTATTTAAAGTTCTTACGTAAGTTCAACTTCTATATGAAGGTTTTGTGACTTAAAGAAATGTTTTGTAACACTAATAAGCAAAATAAATTTATCTAATGAGTTCATTTTGAAAATGATGAATATTGTAATTTTATTATTATTTTAGTTAATATTTAATTTATTTATATCTATATGTTTAAAAAGAAGCTTTTAACATCCTTTCCTTTAATCTTTCGGTTTATAGCATTTTAATTTGTATTTATTTATAAACTCTATGTTGAGAGTACTTTAATCTTTTAATTAACAATTTCAAAACGCCTTCCGCATTAAAAGTAATAAACATAGAATTATGCAAATTATTTCCATTAGACGTGATATTTCTAATTACAGCACTTCTTTTTAAAACAATTCCCAGGAACATGTGTAGTTAAATATATAAAATTCTTAGATATTTTGATGCAAATTCCTGTTGATAATCTCCTGAATCCTGTTCATAATCCACAAGTATTGAGATTAATTGCGAAAATTACGCATGAAACTATTGTATGTAAATTAAACTACTTATTAAAAGTGATTATTTTTAAATGACCAAATTTTAATCGTTTCTAAAAGTGATGCAATAACAACATACATAACAATTACATGTTTTTATACATAAAACATAATAATTTGCAACACTTGCTTAATATGATCTAAGCATAATGAAACTAATTTGTCAATAAACAAGATAACGAACCGAGAGCAGAAAGAAAGTGAAACTGCCACAAACACATTAATTATCGGCCGTCTCGATTTAACCAAAAACAAAAAATTAAACTCGTCTTTGACAAATCAACACATAGATTTCTAATTTCACTGTAACGAACGATTTCAACAGTGACAAGTGGACGATTAATTACCGGTTCAAAAATAGAAAATACTCTGGTTCGAAATATTGTTGTTAATTAAGTGGAATTGCCGACAAGAACCAATAAGGAACGGATCCCCGTTGTACGGGGCAATTAGTGATTTATTTCTTGAAGATTGTACAAATTAACAGTTCTCAAGTGACTTCCCATAATGTTAATAAACAACAAATGGAGGTTTTAGTATCCTTCTCCGTAAATTAATCGACGTGCGACAGAATCGAAGGAACGCGTTTATTAATTCTCGTTTGCCCATGGACGGAACGTATAAATTATCAAAATTATACAACTGGGTCAACCGAATTAGGATTTAATTATGATTCCTGTCTGTAAAAAAGGCGGCCCGGACTCCAAATTAATGTCTACGCACTTGACAAATATGGACAATTTGCATTGTATAATAAATCATTCGAACATTATTCAAGGCAGTTGTTACATACACACTTTATAGAATTAGTTTGTGGATTGTTGTTTGTCTGGCTGCGAAAGTTCAGACTCGACCTGTCATATTGATATTTACGACGTGCTAAATATCGTTCAAAGGATTTAGTGCAACGGATAAATTATCGCTTTGGGATACGATGACAACTACAAGAATTTTTGATTAATCATTTGGTGTTTCAATATGCAATTAATAATCTGTAAATGAATTTTTTAAAATAATATTTGATATTGAAATAAACACAGTAAACAAATCAAAAAAATTGGAATACCAGTTTTGCCAAATTATTTAATTACTATAGATACTTTTTAAAAGTAGTTATTTGTAACAATTCAAGATTCAATAAAAGTATAATTAATATTAATTTGTTGTGTTCTAATTGATAGTCCCAAGTTAGATGTAATATGGGCATTAATTTTAATGATCAAGATATGAAAATATATTTTTTATTTTGTCTTTACTCTTTACAACTGCAGTTTGAGCTTCCTCATTGTCATTTTTTACTTGATTTTAATGCAATTTTGTATTTTGGTAACATATTTCAATTATTGTTTTTATTTTAAAAATTTTATTTGAATTTATTTTTTTATTAATTTTATTCGGTTACCAATTAATTAATTATACAATTTATTGTTTTTTTTTTTTATATTTGGAACAACACATTTGTCAATATTGACTATTTTATTTTTTTTATTATTTTTTTAAATAAGATTGGTCAGCAGTGATTTAATTAACATTGACTGAAATTGTTTCTAGGATGATTTTGTGAAGAACCTTTTGATACTATAAAAGGTTTTATAAAATTTATTTAGTTTTTATAGAAATCTTTATTTTTACATTAAAAAAGCAAAAATTATTAATTAATATAGTTTATTCACATAAGGTACGGAGGGAAGAAAGTAATGGTCATGCGCAGTACACGTGATTGTCGACACAGCCATATTTAAAACTAAATATATCCAAATAATATTATATTTTTGGACAATATTTAAAAAATATTTTTTTGGATTCAAAAATTGAGCATAAACATGACCATTATAAATCTGTATTATTTATTGCAATTTTAAATAAAAAATAATAATAATAATAAGTAATTAAAGTTTTTATAATATAATAATGTTATTATTAATTTATTTTTATGTCTATTTTATTCGGACATAAAGTTCTATGACATCAGTCATGCCAAAGAGGTAATGAAAGTCACATTAATATTACAAATATAATAAATAAATTATAAATAATATACAAATAAATAAAAAAAATGTGTGATATTGATTAGGATATTATGAATACACAACTTAATATATAACCAAGAAATTGATTGCTAATATAGCAAAAGAAAAATAAATCAGTCAGTTTAATATCATTTAGAATCGGTTCAGTGTATACTAGTTATTTATTTATTTAGTCTAATTTGTACCAAATGAAGTAAGCTTAAATTATTTAACTGTTTTTCAGAAAATCTTTTTAGAGTTTGTAAATAACTCCGCTGTTTTAGTCTTCTTCAATAAAATAGAGACCAATGGTTCCAACATCGTAAAAAGCAGAACATCAGACATTTACTTTTTTATAATATTACCTAAAATGTTTTGTGTTATTTTATTTTATTACATTTATTGTATTAAACTAAAGCTTTTTTATATTCTTTCTAATTATGTTATTTTTTTTCAATAATATTTCATTTGAAACATTTATTTGGGGCTAAAAATAGTGAACTGAAGTGCTTCATAGAACTGCAAATTTTGCAATATGACTTCAAAAATCAGATTAAAACTAGAGTTACCACTTTTACTATATGTATGGAGAAAATGGTAAGCTATGAAGTCACAACATTTTGGTACCGTCGGTTTGAAAGTGTAATGAATCCTTTGAAGATGAATAAAGTCAAGGTCATCCTGAAACCTGTCCCAATGAAGAAACCAACTAATATATCTTTAAAATCCTCGTATAAATATATGTATGTAAAAGTCATTAAACTGCGATGGATAAAGTGAATTCTCGCCGATTTAGACAGAGGGTTGAAGCTGATAAACTTGGTAGAACAGTACTAAAAAAGTTTTAAACCAAGAAGAAGATTTTAATAATTCTATGGTGGAGATCACGAAAAGCTTATTTAATAACGAATTCTTTAGTTCGTGGAAAAGCATTCTCATTCTTCGTGACAAAGCTCACATGTAGCATCAAACACAAAGTTTGAAAATATTAAGTGGGAAGTTTTATCCCGTCCACCAAATAATCCAGATATTTCTCCATGTGGTTATTATTTATTTTTGTCATTCTCCAATTTTATACATAATGAATGGTAAATTCTGAACAGGAGGTTAAAACTGAGGTTTCTTCAGTTGGAATAATGTAACATAAATTTGCTTATAGATATGTTAAAAAATTAAAATGCAATTTGTCCTGTTGTATAAAAGTTATACAGTAATTACTAAGTATTATTAAATATTAATAAACAAATAGAGCTTTTATGATTTAATTTTCTATAGTTACCTATAAAGTACTGTTTCTTTACAATTCAATTAATTATTAACACAAGAAACCCAAATACTCCAGTTTATAACGCTTATTTGTTTATTCAACGAAAAGAATAAACAATATATTTGATTGATTGATGGATGAATGAATTAATTAAAACACAATTCTCGTATTGTAAACATGTGCTTCATAATAATACGTGCCAGTTTAAATGCATTACAATTTTTCTGTTATCTACAACTGTTCCGAGTTCCTGTTACAAACAGTTTTTAGTCTCGCCAGCGAATCAGGTTAACTATTTAATGAATATCGAAAACGACCCGAGAAATTTTTCTACAAGTGCACAAACGCATTACAAAACCACGACTTAACAAACATGTAATTTCAGCGATGAACGGAGGAGATTTTCGTGGCGTTAAATCGATCAAAAAAATCATGGAAGCGTTAAAGGACGCTAATATTTAAAAATTTCCCGTAACAAAACACAATAATTATCCGCGGTGTTGTTTCTTCGAATCTATAAATCTGTCTTGGGACGGTTTCGTTATTTTTTATTTTTAATTAAAACACATAACAGTAAAACAATAAAAAATTGTCGGACGTCTCTTTCGAAACAGGTGTAAAAATAATCTGTTGACACTCATGAGTATTTATGGTTCCGAAATTTTAAGCAGCTGCCTTTAATTACTTATACGTCCTTTTTTTTGTTTTGTTTAACGTTTTAGCAGGCCGTTTTAATATTTTTTTTTTCGGTGTGAAATTTGTAGGAATTCGTGTTTATCTTTTTATTGGTATTTTAATGGGTTCGATCGAACGGGTTGATGTTGAATTAATTGGTAATGGATTTAGAAAAAAATCGGTAGCTGTTTCCTTATCTACTAAATTCAGTTGTTGATGTGAATGAAAGGAAAGGATAATAAAAGTGAGAATTTATGAAAGAAAATAAGACAGGAAAATATAAATTATTTAAATATACTAATTAAATTACTATTTATTAGAGTAATATTTTTGCTAGGAATGTTTTAATTGAATCTTTTATAGAAATTTATAAAAAAGCGTTTAATTTGTTTAAGATGCAAAAATATAAATTGAAAAAATAAAATATAAGAAAAATATATTTCTAATTATTTAATTTTGTTTAAAAAATATTTTTTATTCATTAAATATTTTATTTTACTAATTTAGTATAAAAATAAATATTTATTAAAAAAAAGTATTTTTCAAAATTATTTAAAATAAGATGTTTGCTCTTATTGAATTTTTGTAATTAAAGTACATATAAAAAATTTATTTAATTTATTCATAATGAAAAAGATACAGATTAAAATGGCTTAGTTATATTGAATTCTTTTCTTCTCATTTAAAATATTACTATTTAAGTGATTTTAATTAATTTAAAATCGAAAAATTAGCTAAGAATTTATATTCAAATTTAAAATTAGTATTTTTTACAAAACATTTTATAATAATAAAAAATAAAAGAAATATAAAATGAAAAAATTTTATTCATTCAGTATTGCTTTTTGAGTAAAAAATATATTTTTAATCCAAATCATATGTCATTAAATAATTATTTAAAAAACGTATTTATAAAAATATATTGAATGATTTAATTGACACTAAAAGTGTCAAATAAATTAAATTATATAAAAATATTTAATATGGTAAAAATGGTCAAATACTGATTAAAAAATTTAATTATTGAATTTTAAATTTGAAAAGGAACATTTTTCATATTAGTTAAATATATTTTTTATATTTTTAAATAAATAATAGCTTCATCTAAAATATTGTTATTAAGTAAAAAAATATAATTTTAACTTAAGTTAAAGTCACATATCAATAAATAATTATTAAAAAAACATTTTTTTTTAAATTACATTAAATAAAATACTTTAATTGGATATTTTTAGTAAAGTTTGTATAAAAAGTATTTAATTTGTACAAAATGGAAAAATGTATATTCAATTTTAATTTTTTAAACTGCTATTCTTTACAAAGTAACTTATAATAATAAAAAATAGGAAAAATATATTTAATTTAATATGAAAAAATATATTTAAATTGTATTTATTTTGTATAAAATTTTGCTGTTTAAGATGAAAATCATGTTTCAATAAATAATTATTAAAAAAAAGAAAAATTATCTTTAATAAACTATTGGCTTTAATATTTTATATTTAGTAGAAAATGAAGTATATGTAAATTAAAAAAAGTTTAATTGGATTAAATATTAATTTTTATAATTAGTAAAAATGTTTAATTTGTTAAAAATGGACAAATACTAATTAAAAAACTTAATTATATTAAATTTTAAAGTTATTGCAAAAGGAATATTTTTCATTTTAAGTTAAATATATTTTTTATATTTTTAAATAAAAAATATTTTCTAAATAATAATATACAATTTAGCATTTTGTATTAGCTTCATCCAAAATATTTTTATTTACGTAAAAAATATATATTTTTAATTAAACTAAGTCACATATCAATAAATAATTATTAAAAAAACATTTTTTTAATTATATTAAATAAAATACTTGCATTAATTGAATATTTCTAGTAAAGTTTGTATAAAAAGTATTTAATTTATTCAAAATGGAAAAATGTATGAATTTTAATTTTCAAAATTGCTTTTCTTTACAAAGTAACTTATAATAATAAAAAATAGGAAAAATATATTTAATTTAATATGAAAAAATATATTTCAATTGTATTTATTTTGAACAAAATATTGCTGTTTAAGATGAAAATTACGTTTCAATAAATAATTATTAAAAAAAAAAGAAAAAATATCTTAAATAAAATATTTGCTTTAATTAGATATTTAGTAGAAAATATAAAATATGTATGTAAATTAAAAAAACTTAATTAGATTAAATATTAATTTTTATAATTAGTACTTTTTACAAAATATAAAGTTAAGCTGAAAATTATTTTTATTATTTAAATATATAAATTCAATAAATAATTTAGGAACAATAAGTTTAAATTGATATTAAAGAGTGTACAAAATATTTGTTCATTCCAACGAACATTTTAAATTGAGTTGAAAATTAAATTTTAATAAACTATTATTAACAAAAAAAATTATAGGTTATGAAAATTGAAATTTATGACCATTATATAATAGCCACACATCATAAATGTAAATATATTCAAGAATCCATTTTAATTTGTGCGTAATTTACTTATAAATAGAAATCATGATAGATGACAAAATTTAAGGCACTGTTTATTTAAATGAATCGATTAATTATTTAAATCGCCCGAGGTAAAGTGTAATTATCCAATTTAATTAAACAGAAATTAACCAGACATACTGAATTGTAAATGCGTAGTGTATGGGTGGCTACTGGAAAGCGTATGTAGGCTTAAAAAATTATAAATAAAATTCCAACGATAGTGTCAACAAAATGGGAACACCGAATCAATAACGCTAGACAATCGACGTGGTGTTTGGGTGAAAAATATAATATATTGCGAAAACATTTATATGAAAATCGATTAAGATATTGCCTCGATCGAATCCGTATATAATAGATTTTAGAAACGCGGAAATGTTCGTTACAATTTCCAACAGTTTCTGAATTCTAAATTGTTCATCAATTATACGTGCGATCGGTCGATTAACGCAGATGCGACTTAAGTTCGTTTAATCAAATTACAGTGCGGACAGGAAACAATTGTTCTGCACGCATTACGCAACCACGTCCGTCAATGATCCAGTTTTAGCTTGTAAAAGCCGCTAATCAACTTAATTAGGTGAAATTAAATAATTTTTTATATCTATTATTAAGAAAATTATTATAAGATAAATAATTAACCAAAATCAACAATTTTATTTATTAGCCTTGTAAAATTGACTTTTCTGTTCAATTAATTTTTTGTAAAAAATGGTTAACAGCAATAGAAATTCTAAATGAAATGGTAATGGTGATAGAACTTCTACTTTTTGTATCTATTATTAAGAGTAATATTATAAATTTTAATATATCATATTTTATATGAAAATAACCAAAATGTTATTTCTATCTGTTAAGTCACTTTTGTTTATTAGCCTTTTAAAATTGTCTTTTCCAATTTTTAAAAATGGAACAAATTAGGCATTGTAAAGTGATTAAATTCTTTGTAATAAAGGGTTAAAAGCAATGGAAATTCATATTGAAGTGGTAAATGAGTTAGATCTTATCCTGTTTGTTCCTACAATTAAGAAAAATATAAATTTTAATATTTCATGTTTTATAAGAAAATAGCCAAAATGTCATTTCTATCTGTTAAGTCACTTTTGTTTATTAGCCCTTTAAAATTGATTTTTCTATCCAATTTTTAACAATGGAACAAATTAGGCATTGTAAAGTGATTAAATTCTTTGTAAAAAAGGGTTAAAAGCAATGGAAATTCATATTGAAATGGTAAATGAGTTAGATGTTAACCTTTTTGTTTCTACTATTAAGAAAAATATAAATTTGAATATTTCATGTTTTATAAGAAAATAACCAAAATGTCGTTTCTATCTGTTAAGTCACTTTTGTTTATTAGCCCTTTAAAATTGACATTTCTATCCAATTTTTAACAATGGAACAAATTAGGCATCGTAAAGTGATTAAATTCTTTTTAAAAAAGGGTTAAAAGCAATGGAAATTCATATTGAAGTGGTAAATGAGTTTTAGACCTTATCCTTTTTGTTTTTACTATTAAGAAAAATATAAATTTTAATATTTCATGTTTTATAAGAAAATAGCCAAAATGTCATTTCTATCTGTTAAGTCACTTTTGTTTATTAGCCCTTTAAAATTGATTTTTCTATCCAATTTTTAACAATGGAACAAATTAGGCATTGTAAAGTGATTAAATTCTTTGTAAAAAAGGGTTAAAAGCAATGGAAATTCATATTGAAGTGGTAAATGAGTTAGATGTTAACCTTTTTGTTTCTACTATTAAGAAAAATATAAATTTGAATATTTCATGTTTTATAAGAAAATAACCAAAATGTCGTTTCTATCTGTTAAGTCACTTTTGTTTATTAGCCCTTTAAAATTGACATTTCTATCCAATTTTTAACAATAGAACAAATTAAGCATCGTAAAATGATTAAATTCTTTGTAAAAAAGGGTTAAAAGCAATGGAAATTCATATTGAAGTGGTAAATGAGTTTTAGACCTTATCCTTTTTGTTTCTACTATTAAGAAAAATATAAATTTTAATATTCCATGTTTTATAAGAACATAGCCAAAATTTCATTTCTATCTGTTAAGTCACTTTTGTTTATTAGCCCTTTAAAATTGACTTTACTATCCAATTTTTAACAATGGAACAAATTAGGCATTGTAAAGTGATTAAATTCTTTGTAAAAAAGGGTTAAAAGCAATGGAAATTCATATTGAAATGGTAAATGAGTTAGATGTTAACCTTTTTGTTTCTACTATTAAGAAAAATATAAATTTGAATATTTCATGTTTTATAAGAAAATAACCAAAATGTCGTTTCTATCTGTTAAGTCACTTTTGTTTATTAGCCCTTTAAAATTGACATTTCTATCCAATTTTTAACAATGGAACAAATTAGGCATCGTAAAGTGATTAAATTCTTTTTAAAAAAGGGTGAAAAGCAATGGAAATTCATATTGAAGTGGTAAATGAGTTTTAGACCTTATCCTTTTTGTTTTTACTATTAAGAAAAATATAAATTTTAATATTTCATGTTTTATAAGAAAATAGCCAAAATGTCATTTCTATCTGTTAAGTCACTTTTGTTTATTAGCCCTTTAAAATTGATTTTTCTATCCAATTTTTAACAATGGAACAAATTAGGCATTGTAAAGTGATTAAATTCTTTGTAAAAAAGGGTTAAAAGCAATGGAAATTCATATTGAAATGGTAAATGAGTTAGATGTTAACCTTTTTGTTTCTACTATTAAGAAAAATATAAATTTGAATATTTCATGTTTTATAAGAAAATAACCAAAATGTCGTTTCTATCTGTTAAGTCACTTTTGTTTATTAGCCCTTTAAAATTGACATTTCTATCCAATTTTTAACAATGGAACTAATTAGGCATCGTAAAATGATTAAATTCTTTGTAAAAAAGGGTTAAAAGCAATGGAAATTCATATTGAAGTGGTAAATGAGTTTTAGACCTTATCCTTTTTGTTTTTACTATTAAGAAAAATATAAATTTTAATATTTCATGTTTTATAAGAACATAGCCAAAATGTCATTTCTATCTGTTAAGTCACTTTTGTTTATTAGCCCTTTAAAATTGATTTTTCTATCCAATTTTTAACAATGGAACAAATTAGGCATTGTAAAGTGATTAAATTCTTTGTAAAAAAGGGTTAAAAGCAATGGAAATTCATATTGAAGTGGTAAATGAGTTAGATGTTAACCTTTTTGTTTCTACTATTAAGAAAAATATAAATTTGAATATTTCATGTTTTATAAGAAAATAACCAAAATATCGTTTCTATCTGTTAAGTCACTTTTGTTTATTAGCCCTTTAAAATTGACATTTCTATCCAATTTTTAACAATGGAACAAATTAGGCATCGTAAAGTGATTAAATTCTTTTTAAAAAAGGGTTAAAAGCAATTCATTCATATTGAAGTGGTAAATGAGTTAGATGTTATCCTTTTTGTTTGTACTATTAAGAAAAATATAAATTTTAATGTTTCGTGTTTTATAAGGAAACAGCCAAAATGTCATTTCTATCTGTTGAGTCACTTTTGTTTAACAACCCATTAAAATTGACTTTTCTATCCAATTTTTAACAATGGAACAAATTAGACATCGTAAAGTGATTAAATTCTAAATAAAAAAGGAGTATTTTAGAAAAAATTGATTATGATTATCACTGTGATTATTCGGCTCAGAAACAAATTTGTGTTCTCAGAATATTACTGCATTCCTTTCGACCACTTGAAACCAATTTATCGAAGAAAATAATTAGTTTCGAAGTAACATTCCTGTTCACAGTTTGTAGCTTAAAAAACCATTGCTAAATCCGTTGAAGTAAAGTATCAAATGATGTAACATCTACCAATTAGCCAGATATCATTGACTTCAGTTTCAACTCAAAAAATCTTAATAATAGCTACCGTGGTGGGGTATTTTACAACTTACTGAACGACTTAGTATAATAAACATTACTATAAAACTATTTTTACTTGCTTCTATCTTCGATCATTATATACCATCACCAGGCACAAACATTAATGTGTTAAAGTACTTGTTTTGTTTGTTATCAGGACATCAACAAAGATTTGTGCCTAAATTATACGTATTTATTAGACAACGTTCAGTTAATTTAAATAAATATGTACTAAGTGATTTGAATTAGTCATTATGTCGAATTAATTCAAGTCCTGTCCTCAACGTAATTGTAAACAATATAAATTTGAATGTGGGATTTGAATATTTAGGAATGAAAACAAACACAGATTTGTGTGTCGCAAAAGGACAACATCCGTTACAATTTCGATTTCACCTTGACAAATATTTGGACGCAGATAAATATGTTAATGTTTGTCAAACGGTATTTCAGAACATCCTTCATAGAATGTTTTCCACAAATTGCATTATTAGAAAAGAAAAAATCATTAAAAACCAGTTCAAAACACAGTTAAAGATCCATACTGGCGAACGAGACAACGATATAAAAATGCAACACAAACTAGAGATCGAGTGATGTTTAAATGCAACGGAATTGATGAATTTCAATCTGAATTCTGACGTGATGAATCGTTTGCAATTATACATATGTTAAGACCATGTTTATCTTTACGTGCCGTGTCAATTTCGAGAGGTCGCCGCATAAATCATAAAAATGAAGAATCGATGGTGGAATTAATCGTCGTTTTGAGATCGAACCGTTTTCGTTACAATTAAACCATCTCGAGCCAATTTCAGGTGTGGAATCAAATAATTAGCGTTTGCGTAACGTTACACGAAATTCTGTTCCTTTCACATCAAATTTTAATTAAGATCTGGCGTGTTATCACAATAATACCAAAGTTGAACTGAGCTATCCCGTAATTTGTACACGGCATAACATGCTGCAAACAACGACGACATTGAAAACTAATAAATATGCAATTAACGGCGAAGCGTTAATTCAAAACGCATGCATTGTTTACAAACGATGAATACGTTTAAAAAAAAGCAAACAAACCGCAATTACTTTGTCGCTTATTGCTTACTTAATTAGGCGTCGACGGTAATTATTAATCGGTGTGCAAATTGGTGCGATTGTTGCGAAACATCTCACCCACAACGGCGACGTTGCGACACGGTTTGCGGACGCCCCCGGGATGCTGTCTCTGCGGGGTTAAATTAAAGATAATGCCGATCCGTAGGTTTTGCACGGGTTAAACGAAACGTGAGAGAAACGTAATCTTGATGGCGCACATCAAATATAAAAATTTGTACACAACACGCCGAAAATATGTGGAAATGTGTGGTGTATAAAAAAATACAGTTACGGTGTCATAAAAGATCACATAAAAATGCCAGAGACTGGCTTAATGTGACCGACAATTTAACATTATGCAAGTATTTACGTGTAAGCTTTTTTTATGTCCTTCGTTTGGCGAAACCTTCTGGTAATTATTATATTGCCATTTAACTGAATTACTCATAAATTGAAATAGTCTACTTATGTATAATTTTATGTAACCTCTTGAAATAATAAAAAATGGTTTTTTATTTCTTTAATGTTTTATTTATTGAATCCTTGCAATTATGATGTAACTAAATATTTAATAAACTGGCAATAAATACAAAAATTCATTATACTAATGTTAATATTAAAGAGCTTTCAATTAATGTGAATATTAAATAAAAAAATTAATATATTTTTCATAACAAGGTTTTTTTTACAATCTATTGATGTTTTCAATTAAATTAACCATAAATATGATTGAAATATTTTTATTTCATGGAGAGTAATTATTTTATATTTATATTACAAATATATTATATTACGTTGTATAATTGATATTAGTTTAATAATGATTTGTTTAAAAATTATAATAATTATATTATTACTATTATTAATTTTAATAATAAATTGATGATTCGGATATTTATCATCAATATATTTATCTAATTAAAAAAATTGTTATAAAATTTATTAAAACAAATTAAAAAAGTTAAAAATTATTTATATTTAAAAATATTACAATATACTTATTTATATATTAATTTTAATTATTGCTTGATTGATTTAAAAATAAATTATAATTATTAAATATTAATATAATTATTTAAAAATAATTTATATTCATTAAATATTAGGGCTTACTCATTCAGAAGATTTTTTGGTTTGACTTATTTTAAATGGTGTGTTTAAAACATTTAACTTAAAAATATTATTTCTTTATAAAATTAATACAGAAAATAATTTTATTAAACATTTTTACGTTTTATTAAATTTTAATAAACATTTTTCAATTAAATGAATTATAAAAATAAAATAAATATTTTCATATCACTGGAAAACAATTCTTTTATACCATATATTAAAAATATATTACGTTATTTTTATTTTTAAACCTAACATTTAATAAATATTATTTTAATAATGATTTTAATTATGTACTATAAATTAAAGAAAATATATTATATTATGGACATATTTTTTAAATTTCATTTATTCCTTTATAAAATGACTTAAAAATGTTTTAATATTTTCAACCTAATATTAATATTAAATTATTAAAATATATTATTATATTTAATAGTATATTAATATTTTTATATGTGTGATCTATTATCAATAAGTTTAATAAAATTATTAATAAATTTTTTTTCTGAAACTAATATTAATATAATTGTTCACAAATCATTAAATTATAATATAAAAAATAATTTTATTAAACATTTTTACGTTTTATTAATTTTTTTATAGTTAAATGAATTATGAAAATAAAATAAATATTTTTATATCATTGGGAAATAATTCTTTTATGACATATATTGAAAGAATATTATGTTATTTTAATTTTTATACGTAAAATTTAATAAATATTGTTTTAATAATGAATTAAATTATTAAAATATTTTATTATATTCATTCGTATATTAATATTATTTTAATAATATTTTAATAAGTGTGTCATCTATTATCAATATGTTTAACTAAATAATAAAATTATTAAAATTATTGTTTTCTGAAACTAATTTCAATATAATTGTTTACAAATCATTAAATTATAATTAACATGTAATTTATTAAATTAAATATTTTAAAAATAATTTATATTTAAAAAATATTACAACATACTTAAATATTAAATTTGTAATAATTATAAATCAATTTAAATTATTATAATAATTAAAAATAAAAAATAATTAATTAATTAAAAATGAAACAATAATAAAGAAAACATTTAAACTTAAATTTTTATTCCTAAGTAATATTAATTACCATAATAAAAATGACATTAATTAAATAATCCATAAAAATTAATGATTATAAATTTTTTACACATAGAACAAAAAACTTATATATTTAATAATTAAACATTTTCTGTTTATTCGACTTAAAAATATTTAAAAATATTACATAATTTTAGAAATTTTTATAAACAAATAAATCCTGCTATTTTAAACATTACATAAAAACATTTGAAGCAACTTTCTTATAATAAAATTTATATCTTAAATCACGAGAACTTTCTGTGCCGCATAACATCTCATTTTGACGTTTATTTTTTTATTCAACGGATGTTCAATTTGAACACATCTCAATCATATTGTCGTGAGATGTGAGAACGTTTCCGATGCTACCGTTGGATTTGCCGTTACGTCCGCGAACTCGTTGCATTACACCATGTATATCGTATATAAGTCACTATTATGGAATACAGATAATTAATTTTAATTATTGCCAGTTATTAATTCATGCGATCGGAAAAACTGTTGTTTTAATGGCGACGTTAACAACAATGATCAACACCGACATCGCAGTATTTCTTTTTTCTGTTTTCTCCTAGTAAAGTACGGGGTACTGTATATACAGTAATGAACATAATTATAACCACTTAAAAAAATTACTAAAAATATTTATGTTAATGTTTATTGATTTTTCTGTTATTTTTATGTAAATTATGCAATTGGTTAATTTAATTTTATTCTTTAAAAGTTTTGGTTTTTTTTTTTTTATTTTTCAATGGACAAAATTATAGCAACTTAAATTATTTAATGATTGGTTGAAGGGACACTTTAAAAAAATTATAATTCAGCGTTACCAAGACTGGTAAAAACAAGAAGAGATGGCTAAAAATAATAACTGGATAATTTAAATGTCAAAAAATTTTATCGTCAACTGAAATTAAAGCCAGTCTGGACGAAATGGGACTTTTAATTAATTCAAGGACTATGACAAAGATGGGAGTTAGCTTGACCCCAGACCCATAAGAAAAGTTCCGGTTTTTACTAAAATATGAAAGTCCAATTTTGAGCTGCTTAGGATCACAATCACTGGACCACAGTAGGGGCCAAAAACATGATGGTTCTTCTTATGTTTTTACAAGATGTTTAGTTTTTTTTTGTTATATGAAATAGATTGATTCTGGTAAGTTAGCATAATAGGTTAAACTTAAAATCAAATGTACTGTACATAAACAATTTTAAAATAAAAATGGAATTTTTCACAGCATTTCTATTTTGTTTTATTTTGTACACCATATTTTAAAATGGTTTAACTTATTAACATTTGAAACACTTCCAATAAATTAAGAAAGATTAATTTAATCATAAACGTCAACGTGATAAAAATGAAAATGTTAATTCACTTATATAGAGTACAGAATAAATTGTTACTTAGTGGAAATAAATAATATATATGTATATAAATGTATACAAAGTATATTTTAGTTACGATTTACCTCATAAACATTATCTGGAACCGATTAATTTAACATTTATAACATAAATAAAGAGTCAATTAAAGCTTAAGAAGAAAATGCAAATGAAAAATAGTTATGTATTATAAGATTTGTACAAATTATGAAGTAAATCGTGAAATTGATGATTTCACTTTATTTGGTTCACTTCCAATAAATCTTATACAGGTTCATTTAATCATAAACGTCAGTTTGATAAAAATAAATAAGTTATTCCTTATTTAACGTAATAACTTGACTAATAGAACAAGATATGTTTTACCCAAGTTTTATTTTTTTAAATGTTATTTAATATCAGGGGATCAATATTTATACGAAAATGAAACAGATTGAAGTTTAAAAAGTAAATACCCACGTCAAAACTAGTAAGGTATTTATGAGATTTATAAAAATTATAATATAAATTGTGAAATTAATAATTTATCTTATATTTGATGTACATACTTCCAATGAATCTGACAAAGATTCTTTTAATAATAAGCAACAGTCTCGTAAAAATATTACAAATACAGTATTCCACATTTATGTGTAATTAATTAATTGATTTGGTGTTTAAAACATTTAAAATAAAAATATTTTTTTTTTATAAAATGATAGTTAAAAATTAATATAGAAAATAATTTTATTATTATTATTGTTACGTTTTATTAAATTTTAGTAAACATTTTTCAATTAAATGAATTATAAAAATAAAATAAATATTTTCATATTACTGGAAAATAATTTTTTTATATCATATATTAAAAATATATTACGTTATTTTTATTTTTAAACCTAACATTTAATAAATATTATTTTAATAACCACAAATTAAAGAAAATATATTATATTATGCACATATTTTTTAAATTTCATATTTATTCGCTTATAAAATTACTCTTTATGTTTATATTTAAAAATATTTTAATTGATTTGGGATTATAAATTATCGTTTAATTGTACGAGATTTGTAAAAATTATGAAACCGATTCTGGTAAATTAGCACAACAGGTTAAACTTAATCAAATGTACTGTACATAAACAATTTTAAAATAAAAATGGAATTTTTCACAGCATTTCTATTTTTTTTTTTTAAATTTTATTTATACATCATAATTTAAAATGGTGCTTTATATTCGTCTAAAGGAAAGCATACGTAAATATAAAAAGGTTTAGTAAGAATTACGATTAAATTTTAATCCTTTTTCCTATTTTAAAAATTATGCGATACATTTTATGATGAGTATATTTCAGCACAGGACACTTAAGTCATTCTTTCCCCTTCTCTCCGCGATCGAGAAACACTCGTTAACAGCCGAAGACAACCAATTTGGAACGCCCTGCACAATAAGGAAGAAATCCAGCAGGAAATGAACGTCTTAAATGCGCCAGCTCCGTGTTTATATTTCAGTCAGGTCGGACGTTTCGTAAACGGCTACGTGCCAAGCACCATCGGTCAATACGACCGCAATCCGATCCTCGCACAATGTACAATCAACAGTTGATACGATCTTCCTCCACGGTCATCTCATCCATTTTTTTCTCGAAACGATTTGAACTGTGAACCGCTGTATGGGCGTGACACGATCGTCTCGAATCCCTTTGCAGTGTGAGAGATTAAATCATCGTAGCGGAGCGGGAGGGTAACGCTGTTGAGTTTGTAAAGTAAATCCAGTATGGCAATATTCATTATTTATTATAAATTATTCCATTTAAACGGCAAAAGTGCGGCCCACGCACGCATCATAGCTCGGACCACAATAAACGTCGGCCGGTCGTTATTTATGGTCGACGAATGGGAAAACTTCAAGTTTGTACGTAGAAAATGGTAAATATGCATAAATGATTTTTTGCAGACGGTACACAATTGCTGGAAGAGGTTGATGTATTCTAATAACTTTATCTGGAGATGAGAATTATTAATTTATGTTAATTTTGTTATTAAACACACAACACTATATATAAATGTTTATAAATACAAATCGGTGTGGACAATAAAATGATAAACTACCAATAGGGTGTTATTGACAATCCATAAAAAATTTATGAGTAAATTATTGCTATTAACATAAATACCGAGTGTTGTTGTGGTTAATTTATTGTATCAGAGAGGTGTTAGTTAATTAAATTTACATATAAAATTATAAATTATTGTACGCGGCAACAATTGATTTAATGTAATAAATTGTTGTTTAATAGAACAAAATGATATACAAGGTATGCTTTAGTTAAGATTTATTTTATCATAAACGTTATTATCTGGAGGACATTAAAGAAATTAAATTAATATTTATGACATGAGAATTAAGTACATTCAAGTTAAAGAAGAAAAAAAGTGAAAATTAATTATATATTATTTTTTTATAAATTATGAAATAAATTGTGAAATTAATAATTTAATATTTGGTTCATGTTTAATAAATTTAGCAAAGATTCACTTTATCATAAATGTTAATGTTTGGAGGTCATGAAGAGTTATATTATATTAATTATATATTTTCAAGTAATTTATAAACTAAGGAATTGTGAAATTAATTATTTAATTAATATTTAGTGCACTCTTAACAGATTTGGCATAGATTAACTTTATTATAAAGATCAGTACAGCAAAAATAAAGATGTTTTAAATTATATTGATTAATTTATTTAATGTAAGAAATTCTTGTTTTATTTTACCATAAATCGTTTAGAAGAAAACAGTAAAAAAAACCTCCTATGTATATAATTACATAGGAGGTTTCTCTAGATTATGAAAACTAGAAACATTAATCATTTACTTAATATTTGGTTAATATCCAATAAACACAAAAAAGGTCAATTTTATCATAAACGATAATCTGGTAAATATAAAGAAGTAATTTCATATTTAATTATTATAATTTAGCCAAGTAAATTGTTATATAATGAATGAAACAACAAACAAGTTATCTTCTTTTATGATTTATTTTATCATAAATTTTATTATCGGAAAGACATTTAAGAAATTAATTCAATGTTTATATCATGATGATTAAGGCTATTAAAAAATAAAATACAAAAGTGAAAACTAATTAAGTATTTACGAGGTTTACTCAAATTGTAAAATAAATTGTAAAATTAATGGTTTAACTTATTAACATTTGGAACACTTTCAATAAATCTAACAAAGATTAATTTAATCATAAACGTCAACGTGATAAAAATGAAAATGTTATTTCATACTTACATAAATAACTGATCAAACAAAATAAATTCTTACTTGATGATATACAAAGTATATTTAGTTACGATTTACCTCATAAACATTATCTGGAACCTATTAATTTAACATTTATAACATAAATAAAGTACCAATTAAAGCTTAAGAAGAAAATACAAATGAAAACTAATTATGTAGTTAAAAGATTTGTACAAATAATGAAGTAAATCGTGAAATTGATGATTTCACTTTATTTGGTTCACTTCCAATAAATCTTATACAGATTCATTTAATCATAAACGTCAGTTTGATAAAAATAAATATGTTATTCCTTATTTAACGTAATAAATTTACTAATAGAACAAGATATGTTTTACCCAAGAATTATTTCTTTATAAATGTTATTTATTATCAGAAGATCAATATTTATATGAAATTGAAATAGTTTGAAGTTTAAAAAGTAAATACATACGTCAAAACTAGTTAGGTATTTATGAGATTTGTAAAAATTATAAAATAAATTGCGAAATTAATGATTTATCTTATATTTAGTATACTTCCAATAAATCTGACAAAGATTCTATTAATAATAAGCATCAGTCTGGTAAAAATATTACAAATATGGTATTCCACATTTATGTGTAATTGATTAACTGATTTGAGATTATAAATTGTTCTTTATTTTTACGAGATTTATAAAAATTATGAAAAAAAAAACATGATATTTTTATTTATCTTATTTATTTTATATTTGTTTACTTCCAATAAATATGATGAAGATTTTTTCAATCATAGACACCAATCTGATAAAAATATTACAAATATAGTATACCATTTTATGTATGTATAATAGATTAATTAATTTGATGAATAAATTGTTGTTTAATTTTACGAGATTTGTAAAAAATATTAAATAAATCACATTTCAATCACATAAGTTTGAATCTATAAATACTAAATAATAAAAAAAAGTGAAAACTAAGTATTTACGAAGTTTCGTACACCAATGAATCCAACATCATAATCATCACATCATTTAATCATAAATGTCAACGTGGTAAAAATAAAGATCATATATATTAATATCAATAATACATCAATTCAATAGTAATGACATAAAGCCTAAAAAGGAACTAGAGATGTGAAAGCAAATCATGAATTTACGAGACTTGTACAAATAATGAAATAAATCGAGAAATTGATGATTTTATATTATTTCATTCAGTTACATTAAATCTTCATTTTATCATAAAGTCAGTCTGGAAAAAATAAAGGTTATTTCATGCTTATATAGTTATAGAGAAACTGATTTAACATAATAAATTATTACTTAGTAGATATAAATGATATACAAAGTACGTATTAGCCAAGATTTATATCTTAGACAATATTATATTAATTCAATATTTATAATATGAATACGAGTCCATTAAATCTTAAAAAGAAAATATAGATGTGAAAACTAATAATATATTTACGTCATTTGTACAAATTATGGGATAAATCGTAAAATTAATAGTTTAACTTTTTTGGTTTCTTCGAATAAATTTTATAAAGGTTGGTAAAAATAAAGATGTTATTCTATATTTAATGTAATAAATCGTTGTTTAATAGAACAAGATCCATGATTTATTTTGTCATAAACGTTATTTATTATCAGGAGGAAATTAATTCAATGTTTATGATATGAAGATTGAAACTAAAAACTAAAAAAGAAAATGCAAATATGAAAACTAATTATGTATTTACGAGGTTTGAACAAATTACGAAATAAACCGTTAAATTACTAATTTAAGTTAACATTTAGTTGAGTCAAACTGACAATTAATTTATTTTATCATAAACGTCAAGTTGGTAAAAATAA
This sequence comes from Aethina tumida, assembly GCF_024364675.1. Taxonomy (NCBI): domain Eukaryota; kingdom Metazoa; phylum Arthropoda; class Insecta; order Coleoptera; family Nitidulidae; genus Aethina; species Aethina tumida. The sequence continues at coordinate 17,120,270 of NC_065439.1, forward strand.
AGGTATTATTCCATATTTATGTTGATTAAAGTTTATGAGCTTCCATAAACATACGAAGAAAAAAATTAAAATTAATCATGTGTTTACCACTTTTGAACATAGACAAACTATGAAAGTGATAAAAATAAATAAACCATTAATTCAGTGATTGATTACCAGTAGTTTAATTGACATTTATATTTAATTACAATTAAGTGCAATTTCAATAAACCTGTTTGTATTAACAACAGTGTTTAATTAAATTAGTTATGCGTGAAAAAATGTGAAAACATGACAGTGATTTTATTTGATACACAAGAATAATTATATCCTACGTGCATAATGAACATCGCATTAAAATTTCATCGGAATTTGTGGCCATTTTAATTAACCCATCTTTGTCATGTTCATATTTTACCCCAATTAAAACTAGATTATATCACACCCACTTGTTTCACACAATAATTATTAGAGACAATTTTAACAAATTATACAATGTTCATTATGTAATCAAGTGATTTTATAAACAAACATATTAGAAGCATAATTGCGCATCCTCATTTGAATCGCATTTGTATAACCTACATTTAATGCAGTTGCGCAAATTTCAGCATTAAAATTACCCAAGCTTACAGATAATTACGTTATGTTTCTGACAAATTCATTTTTATTTATGATTTAATTACACGTCAAAACCAATGGTAAAAAAAACTGTACCTGTGTAATAATTCATTGTGATGTTATCGCCTTCGAAATGGCACCATCCTTTCACTGGATGAAAAATCGGCTAGGGCAATCAATAACAATTAACATCGTGTTGCACAATGCGACCCTACGATCGGATTAAGAAGTTAATCCTGAAAAATGAAAGTGGCGCATAAATATTTATCATGGACATAGGCGAACTGCCATTTGTATGCGTTCCACCGGAATATATTAGAATTGATACTCCTGATTTTAAATAAAGCTGTAATCCGGTTTGTACAACATACTAAAGTCTGGTACAAACGGCCTGGCATAATATTTATATTGCCATCCACAATCATATCGACTTAATAAATACCCAGGCTCGTTTTTCGCAAGATTTATTCGCCGTGCAATTAGTTAATTGTGATTTTGCGTTACAAATGGACGAAAAGGCAATGAAAGCGTTGTGTAATGCGGTGACAAATCCAACTGTTTCGTAAGGTTAACGATAAATGACAAAAAGAACAAAAAAAATGTACGTATATGTACTTTACGAAAGAATGGCGTGTCCAAGAGGCCGGATGCTTCGTTCAGACAATTATTTCCTGTTAGTCCCGGCAATTCTGATGAACTGAGAACAAAAGATTCGGATTCGAGTGGAACAATGATTAATCTAGGAGGTATTTAAAACTGGCTGAGGAATAAAGTCTGTTTCAAGATCATTTAATTGTAAAATAAATGCATAGTAGTTATAGATATAATTGGTTAATAAATTCCTGTTTTTTATGAAATAATTTCATAATGTCAAAACCATATTTGTATTGCTTTAATGTTTGGTATATTAATATAATGTTTAAACATTATTTGAAAATTTAATTCATCAAAATTATATCTAATTAACAATTTTTTGCTAACTTTAAGTTCTAGGAATTAAAGAAAAAAATGTTCTTCAGAATTAAACCGTTTATTACCTAGAAAATTGAATAGTGATAAAAATAATAAAAGTTATATGGAGATATATCTAGGAGTGGATGAGTGATAATTAAGAGATTCCCATTTAAACTTTTGGGGTACTCAGTTTTCTTCTGACTTTCCAAAAACAATTGATTAAAGAAACTGTTTCTTTAAGTAAGTTTTTCATGAATCTGATCTATTTGTAGACAGTAGAAAGTTGCAATGATTGGCCTATTGGTAATTAAACAAAATTTCCTTTGCAATCCACTATGCAGTGAAGAAAATCTTTGTCTTTATTTAAGAACTATTTTACCAGGTTTATAAGCTTCAACCTACATTTCCAAGCCAACCATTATTATAATAATTAACCCATATTTCGATGCAGGCTACAGTAAGATCAATAAAGAGAATGAACAATTGTCAAATGCCCAATTTTGATATCCTCACAGGTTTCAGGACGACCTTCGTGTTGTTCATCTTCAGTGCTGTTATTGCCACTATTAAACTGACAAAACTAAAATCGTGACACTTGTTCACTAAAATTATCTTTTCCAAACGTCTTGCTGATTTTTGAACACTTAAACCCAAAAAAGAGCATAAAAATATAATATGTTGTAATTAAGATTTTAATAAAATTAAATATTTTCACATAATTTTAAATAATAACATTTGTTATTGTTATTTTATTGTCTCTAATAATAATAAAATGTGCAATAATTTTTAAAATATTATATTTTTAATTACTTGAAATCTAGTGCGTGCATGATTTTAAAATCTTAACAGTTTTTGACAGAATGAATGCTATAAAAATATTTTACAACAACAGATAGATATTATTAAAATATAATTTCCTTAAAACGGTACTTGATTTAATGTCTTAATATATTATTATTAGTTTTAAATTTTATTTTTTGTTAATTTTTATATAAAATAAATATATTTTTTTCAAAATTAGTTAATTTAAACGTTACGTATGTTCTGATAATATTGTATCATATTATTATATTTTTGTGATTAAAAATTCAATTCAAAATTAAATTTTTCCTTTTATATCAACGTGCATATTTTTAATAGACCTAAGTCAATAAAAATATTTTAAATTAATAGATTTCATTCACAAAAAGGTATTTATTTGTATGTTTTTAGTATAATAAAACTGATATATATCAAACACTTAATTTTAATTGAAATTCTATATTAAACATTATCAATTTTTCTGCATATTCTTACCAATCATAAAAATTCTCAGTATTTAAAAACAGAATATATTAAAATAAATTAAAAGGCTAATTAATTAATGTAAATTTATGTTAATCAGAGATTGATTTTAAAGAATAAAGATAAGTTGCCAGATATAACTAAATTAAGCCTTGTAATAGCTAATCATTTCCATATAAATGTATAAATTTTAATAACTTAAACGTCAATATAAAATTGCAAAAAATCAAATAAAATAACCAGTAGTCACTAACACAAATTGAAGATGAATTTATTATATTTACATGAGGGTCATTAATACAGCAACATTTTAATATGTTAAATATTTTTATTTATAACTCTTTTATTTCATGTTTAAGTGGTAAAATAATATTAATTTACCATTGTTGTTTTATACTATTTATAAGGGATTTTTATTAATTAAAAACTTGGTTAATTTCTCTAATTTTTTAATAACTTTATTTAAAGTTTAAGTGTTAAAATAATATTAATTATCATTGTTGTTTTATACTTTATTTTTGTAAGGGCTTTTTATTAATTAAAAACTTGATGAATTTCTCTAATTTTTTAATAATAAGACAAACGTTTGACTTATTTAGTTTGCTAATGAATAAGTCAATCGTTTCTCGTATCATTGGTCATCTCTTTTTGTTTCTGTCAGTCTTGGTAACGCAGAATTATAATTTTTCCTAAAGTTCCACTTAGACTAATGATAAATAATCGATTTATGATCACAAAGATCAATGAAAAACCATAAAGTAAATTTGTTATTTAAAAATAAAAAAATACGTAATTGATTATCCAATTGTACAGTAAATAGAACGATAACTGAAAAATCAAAAAATATTTTAGCATCTATTTTAAGTAGTACAGTTCATATTTTTAATATATTTTAATAAGCTATTAATAATTATAACCACCATTGTATATTTATGGAAATATCTGTAACTTGTTAAAGGTTATGGATTTACTAAGTAAGTTTTGTTGAATTTATGCAGAGTTTCTATTTTCCATCACTTTCATCTCCACCCAATAAAATTCGTACCAGAAATTATCCGTAATTCGATTTCTACAGATCCCACCACGATTACAAAGTAACTGTTTTTAATAATAGCTAGATAATAATAAACCCGTTAAAATTACACATCAATTACATTTATTTTTAATAACCGTGCGTACGCAACTGATTTAAATCGCGTTGTTGCAATTGACAAAATCATACAAGATCACGAGCACAATAATAATAAAAAAAAATTCGTTGCACAACCCACTTTTATCATTAAACCAAATTAGGCATCTCAGATCTCGATCCGATCCAAATTTAATACAGCATTGTGTCCGTTGATTAGATTCTTTTCCCCGACATCGATATTAAATATTAAATAATGGACTTTTGAAATCACGAAAGCCGATTTATTTGGAACGGCCGAATAACAATGCGAATATCAAATGTACGTAATTTATTCAAATTGCGTTATTAATTAAAAACAATCGTTTCGCAAAGCTGATTTATTAGTGTACTTTCGCCATCGCATTGTTTTCGTGGGGTAAAATTTTCGTTGGTGACTGAGATATTTCCCGGTATCTTCTTCCCATATGGTTAAAATAAATGGTTGTAATTATTTTGTTGTGCAAGTTGTTCAATGGGTCATGGATCGTTCATACAGGATTTACATTTCATATTGTTTAATGCCATTAAAATAGTAACGAAGTTATTCAACTTGTTAACTAGTCCAGTCATAAAATGTTATTAAAATTAAAAACAATCGTTTCGCAAATTTGATTTACTGCAGTGCTTTCGCCATCACTTTGTTTATTATTTTATTTTGTTGGAGACTGGGATATGTCCAGGTTCCCTCTTCCCATATAGCAACTTGTAATTAATTTATTGCACAAATTGTTGAATGGGACATGGGACTATTAATTTATGATTTATATTTCAATTTATTAAATCCTGTTAAAATAGTAATGGATTTATTGGACATGCTCATCAGTATAAACATAAAATATACCAATTTTTTTTAGAAAAATATTAACCTATTACAGAATATTGATTGATTAAAAAAATTAACAAAAGTTTTAAAGCACGTACCGACTTTTTGGTAATAAATATTGGGAACCTTAATGCTGAGCATTACATTTTGGACATTCTAGAAGAACATCTCGTGTCATATGCCCCTTTTATAGGTCCAAATTTTTTGCTAATGCAGAATAATACACGACCTCATACAACCCATGTTATCCGAAATTATCTTACTGACGTTGGGATTAATGCTATGGTTTGGCCAGTTCGTAGTCCAGACCTTAACCCAATAGAATATACCTGAGGCATTCTTGGGAGACGTTTAAGGCACCATCCTAACCGTCGAAATAACATAAAAGATTCGTCTTCTACTCGAAATTTGGGAGAATTTTGACCAAAGTGAAATTTAAACCCAGATTTTGAGTATGACAGAAAATGTGAAAAAATTTTTATATTTTATAAACTTTTAATTTTTTTTAAAAATATTTTTAAAGATTTTTTGTAACAATTATAAACGAAAACCTATTTTTAAATACATATACAAATTATAATTGGTGTGGTGCATTACCATATCATATAGGGAAGTACAGTCGGCTGCAGAATGGCATTACCACTTTGGAAACAAAATCCTATGAAACCCTTTATCGATAAGCTCCGCCCAGTACACGAAAAAGAGGTATACAAGGGACAGATATAGTAAAAAAAGGATGAATACTAATTGCGGTAAGTTATAAAATTTAAATGAGGGGCCACCGAAATTTGGAAAATATGCTTAAAATTGGATTTGTCGAACGAAATATTTACTACTAGGACTAGTTAGTAATCGTTAGTATTTTTAAACAAAATTAATGAAAATTTTGTACACTTCACATTTTGGTGTCGTCGTGTTCAAATCAATCTAATCATAATGAAATGAAATGAAAACATAAGTTGAAACGAAGAAAATTTTAAATAATCCAGTGATATCTATTAGAATCGATATATAAAATATAAGAATGTGGATACAGATATCTACTTTTCTTAGAATTTAAAAATTGTAATAATAATTGGGATTAAATATTATATAAAATTATATATTAATTAAAACAAAATGTCTACCTAATTTTTTGAGACTCTGACTCTGAGGCTGAAATAATTCTATTGATGTAATTCAATTATACCGACACAACACTTATTTGACAAATGGTTTAGAAAAACTGTTTTTTTATTTTATTGTATATTATATTTCGTTTTGTTACTATAAAAATATGTCTTTAATAATTAAAATTTTATAAATTTCAAATTTAGGAAAAGAGTATTGCTTTCATAAATAATAAAATAATTTGAATTTATTTTAACTTAATAATTTGTAGAACTTTATACAATAATATTAATTTTGGATATTAACTAAAGCAGTGACAGATCAGTATTTGTTAATTTTAGTAGAATTGAGAAAAAAATCTCTATTATTAGAAATGTGAAATAAATAAAATAAAAGTAATAGTTACTTTTTCGTTCGATTTTATAATATTTGTATTTATTTGGAAATGTTACAAGTGTACAACCCAAATTATGGGGTTACTTCACCTTACAAGATGTTTACTTTAAAAATACTTATGTAAATTCATTGAATTTTTGGGGTTAATTTATGATACAGCACAGCCCACCAAGACAACAAATTTGTAGTTTCACTTGTATAAGTATATTATTGCTGTATCCTTCTCTTTCACACCCTAACTCTCATATTCAGACCGCAAATGAAACTGGATCTTAGGGTGGTAATGCCATTCTGCAGCCGACTGTACAATGTATGGTTCTTATTAAAATACTAACGATGTTATTGAACTTGTTAACAAGTACACCCATAAAATATCACTAAAATATTTTTCCTAATAGGAATTAAAACTACATTGCATATTTATCATTTTTAAAAAACCGACGTTAGTAAGCGTTTCCAAAGCTGGCAATTTGTTATACGTATAAATGCGTAATTTCTCGCCACATTTACATACATTCGCAATATTTTGCATCCGGATTACTTGGATTTTTCGCCAGCTTTTCGTCCCGCAACGTGATTTATACGGGCTTGGAAAATGCGCCGAGGACATTTGTAAATAAATGGTTTTGGTCGCGCATATTTATTCACATTTGTACAGGCGACATGAATATATAATGTTGCAATTAAACAACTTTTAAGGACTGGATGTTGAAGAATGTCGTCCGACTGATAATTAATTAAAAGGGAAATCGGTATTTTCTTTTTATTATGTCGTCTTGATAAAGCATCATTTGTCGTGCAACTTAATATCGTCATTTTTGTGATTTTATCTGGTAAAACGTACGAAGTGCCATAAAGTCCTGTTATCTTGATCGAAGGAACGTACGCACACAATAAATTGTTGTTGTGTCATACGGAAAAATGTTTTTATTGACTGATTTATGTTGGAATTACCGTGTAATTAGGAAAGTTAATCTAATCCATAATACGAAATAATTTGCTCGCAATAAATTATCGGTAAAGTGCGGTAGCAGGAAGACTCAGATAATTTGTTGCAATTTGTAAATGCAAATATTGATTTATATCGTACCGGTTTTATCCACTATGTGCGTGTTTATTGATTTTTTGTTGCTGTTTTGAAATGTGTTAACAATTTGAGAGAAAGATAATTATGCTTCGTTTATGATTTTACACAAACTTGCAAAATTTTCACCAGTGATTTGTGTTAATTATGATTTTTTAAACTAAATTAATTTTTCGTTTACAACACATGATGGAGGCTCAATTATGGTGTGGGGAGGCATTTCTTTAACAGCACCGATTTGGTGGTGATAAGTAATGAGAACCTTAATGTTAAGTGTTACATTTTGGACAATCATTCCCCAAATCTGATTTATTAGATTATTTAGTACTTTCGCCGTCGCATTGTTTTCGAGGGGTAAAATTTTCGTTGGCGACTGAGATATTTCCCCGTATCTTCTTCCGATATGGTTAAAATAAATGGTTTTCATTATTTTGTTATGCAAGTTGTTCAATGGGTCATGGATCGTTCATATAGGATTTAAATTTCATATTGTTTAATCTCATTAAAATAGTAACGAAGTTATTCAACTTGTTAACTAGTTCAGTCATAAAATGTTATTAAAATTAAAAACAATCGTTTCGCAAATTTGATTTACTACAGTGCTTTCGCCATCACTTAGTTTATTGTTTTATTTTGTTAGAGACTGGGATAAGTCCAGGTTTCCTCTCCCCATGTAGCAATTTGTAATTAATTTATTGCACAAATTGTTGAATGAGACATGGGAGTATTAATTTATGATTTATATTTCAGTTTATTAAATCCTTTTAAAACAGTAATGGATTTATTGAACATGCTCATCAGTATAGACATAAAATATACCAATTTTTTTTAGAAAAATATTAACTTATTACAGAATAATAATTGATTAAAAAAATAACCAAAGTTTTAAAGCATTTCTTTAACAGCACGTACTGACTTTTTGGTGATAAATATTTGGAACCTTAATGCTGAGCATTACCTTTTGGACATTCTATAAGAACATATCGTGCCATATACCCCTTTTATAGGTCCATATTTTTTACTAATGCAATATAATGCACCACCATAACATGGGCTGTTGTCCAAAATTATCTTGCTGACGTTGAGATTAATGTTATCACCTGGCCAGTTCGTACTACAAACCTTAACCCAATAGAAAATATCTGGAGCATTTTTGGTAGACCTTTAAGGGACCTTATTAACTTAGAAGATGTGAAGCATCTTCTACTGGGAATTTGGAAGAATTTGGATCAAAATGACATTCAAACCCAGATTTTAAGTGTGAACAGATGTGAGGTTGTCATTCGTAGTAGGGGTGGAAAACCCCATATTAAGTTCAAATTTTAATTTTTTTATAAACATCAAACTTTTATAATTTTTAATTTTTTGGAAAAACAATATTTTTTATATATTGTATAATATTTATTTTAAATTTTTGAATTTAAATTTTTAAAATTTGAAATTATGAAATATGAAAATATACAAATAATATAATAAATAAATGAAATGAAATATAATAACATTAAAATAAATAATTAACAATCAAAATTTTGAAACTTATGAAATTTTAAATTTTGAAATAATAAATTTGTGAAATTTTAAATTTTAAAATTTAAATTTATGAAATTTTAAATTATATAATTTTAAATTTGTGAAATTTAAATTTATGAAATTTTGAATTATGAAATTTTAAATTTTTGAAATTTGGAATCTAAAATATGATTATTTTAAAAATAATATATTAATGTGTAATATTGAAAAATATATAAAATTACTTAATAAATTATTTAATATATAATATTATGTACATAAAAGAAGAATAAACAGAAAAAACTAAATAATTATGAATTTTTATACAGGAAAAGTTAAATTAAATAAAAAAATAAAAATAACCTATAAAATAAAAAAAATAATTAATTATTAATATAATTAAATAAATTACCATAAAATTATCTCAAGATTAAAACTCTGGTTTTAACCCAAAATCTATCTTTTCTATAAACTGTGCACTTTGAAATTTCTATTTAAAAATTGAAATACAAATATTAAAATGAGCAAATTCATTAAATTACCATTAACTTCAGAATATTGTCAAAATATAAATTAATATCTGAAGTTAAGATTCAAGTTAAAACAAGATACTTTTTACATTAAATTTGAAAATTTGTTTAAAAAATAAAATACAATTATAAAAATAGAGTCAAAATTCTTCTTATAAACAGTGCACTGTGAGGTTGTCATTCGTAGTAAAGGTGGAAAACCCCATATTAAGTTCAAATTTTTATTTTTTTATAAACATCAAACTTAATTTTTAATTTTTTAGAAAAACAATATTTTTTAAGACATTTTTAACAGTTATAACCTATTATTAATAATAATCAATTATTATTGGTGTCGTGCGTTAATTTCATGGAACAGTGAATTTTAAAATTTATAATTTTGAATTATGAAATTTTAAATTTTAAATATTGAAATTTGAATTTATGAAATTTGAAATTATAAAATTTTAAATTTATAATATTTGAAATTATGAAAATTTAAATTTTAAAATTTTAAATTTTTGAAATTTGGAATTATGAAATTTTAAATTTTTGAAATTTGGAATTTTTGGAATTTTAAATTATAAAATTTTATGTTTAGAAATTTTAAATTTTGAAAATTGAATTTATGAAATTTGAAATTATTAAATTTGAAATTTTGAAATTTTAAACTTTTGAAATTTGGAATTATGAAATTTTAAATTTAGAATTTGAGATATGAAATTTTAATACAACAATTAAACAATAACCTATTATTAGTAATAATCAATTATTATTTTTTATTTTAATTTTTTGGAACAGTGAATTGGAATTATGAAATTTGAAATTATGAAATTAAAATTAAAATTTGGAATTATGAAATTTTAAATTTTTAAATTTTAAATTTAGAAATTTAAATTTTTGGAATTTGGAATTTTTGAAAATATAATTTATAATAATCATTATTATTGATGTGGTACGTTAATTTCTTAGAGCAGTGTATTTATAATTTAAATTTTTTTTAGAAAGAGCATAAAAAACTTACAAATAATATATGCAGTTATATTAAAAAATGTTAAAATATATTATACAAAATGTTTAATAATATAAAGAACTAGATTACCTTATCTGGTAGTACCTAATAAATGAATTTATTCCAATCGAACACTCCAAATCCGACTTAATACTTCCATTAGCGTGATCGGCCCAATCGACCGGACCCCCAAGCAAGAAAAACCTCCGTAATAGAATTTTAATGTACTATTTCTCGTTTTACGGCCGTTTCATATTAAGATTAATGCACAAAATAAAATGAATTAATGTCGATGTAACATTATACAGGCGAGGCGATCGGAACGGTTCGGAATTTATTAGCGTCAGGTTTAACAACCCTTTTAATTAAACAGAAAAAAAAACCCACAGTGCCGCGTGCGGGGAAAAACGCGGACGAATTAAAAACGCATTTAACAAACGTGACGTTTTACGTTTTCGCATCGGCTCGCATGTTTTGCATCCACTTTTGCTGTCGCGTACCATATTAAATTTAAAATCCGCCTTTTTTTCGTTTCGTTTTACTTAATACGGCCGACGGAGTATTGTGAAGAATGCATTAATGTCGCTGACAATGCGTTTGATTTATTAACAATTCAGCGGTCGTGTCAACTAATATAGTTCGAAATGGCACCGGTCAGTACGTCGTCGTTGCAGGAGCTCGTTCGTATGTTCCTAATACGTTCGTGAGCGAGGGAATCCGTCGATTCCTTATAGACTCATTTACGGTCATTAAGCAGAAAAACCCGTATAGTGATTTTAGTTGAGAGAAAAAACGATCTATGACAAATTGTACACTTCGAATGAGACGTGCAGATGCTACCTATAAGGAACCGATCTGGTATTCAGTTATTACCGTTATGGACGGGAAAAAATTGTCCGGATTGCGATTTGATTTAATAACAGGGATTAGGACGGGAAATGCAAATAAATTATTGACTGGAATATTATTTTGAACACTGTTTTTTGAAAATTTACGGTAGTTTACAAGAAGCAAGTATTTTCAACAGTAATTATGATTAAAGGCTAACTGGATTTATTAAATTATGTACATGTTTTTGCGTGATTATAATAATTATGTGCAAACATGATATTTTAATCTCAGAAATTGTTTAAATATTTTCCTGTAATTTTTGAATTAAATGTCTCAATAGACAAACTACTTATAAGGAAATAACATTACAAATATTTCTTTTTTTAATACAGTTAATATTTTATATTAAATATCTAACAATTAATGCAATGTAATAAACTAATATAAAAATTCAATTATTATTGGAAAACAAAATAAAAATCTTTTTATTATTAAATTTAACTAAATTTCAGAAAATTAATATAAAATTATATATATATATATATATATATATATATATATATATATATATATATATATATATATATATATATATATTTAATTCCATATATATTTAATTCCATAAAATTAGCAGCGATAATAATGCTGAAAAACTAATAAATTTAATTTAATTTAATTACATCGAAAAGTAAATAAATTAATTAAATTTTGATTTACTTTGTTATATACTTAACTATACTTACTTTCAATTTAACTTTCATTTAATTTCAATACAAATTGAAAATTAGAAAAAATATACAAATAATATAATAAATAAATGAATTGAAATATAATAGAACAATAATAGAACATTAAAATAAATAATCAATAATCAAAATTTTGAAATATATGAAATTTTAAAATTTAAATTTATGAAATTTGAAATCATGAAATTTTAAATTTGTGAAATTTAAATTTATGAAATTTTGAATTATGAAATTTTAAATTTTGAAATTTAAATTTAAGAATTTTGAAGTTTTGAAATTTTGAAATTTGAAATTTATGATATATGAAATATTAAATTTTTGAAATTATGAAATTTAAATTTATGAAATTTTAAATTATGAAATATGAAAATACACAAATAATATAATAAATAAATGAAATGAAATAGAATAGAATAATATAACATTAAAATAAATAAACACCAATCAATTTTTTGAAAATTATGAAATTTTAAATTTTGAAATTTGAAATCATGAAATTTTAAATACAAAATTATAAATTTGATAAATGTTAAATTTTAGAATTTAAATTTATGAAATTTTAAATTATGAAATTTTAAATTTTTGAAATTTGGAATTATAAAATTTGAATTTTTTTAATTTTAAATTTAGAAATTTAAATTTTTGAAATTTGAATTTATAAAATTTTAAATTTTTAAATTTTTAAATTTTTAAATTTTTAAATTTTTAAATTTTTAAATTTTTAAATTTTAAATTTTTGAAATTTGGAATTATGAAATTTTAAATTTAAAAATTTAAATTTTTGAAATTTGAAATTATAAAATTTTAAAATATAAAATTTTAAATTTGTGAAATTTTGAATTATGTAATTTTAAATTTTGAAATTTTAAATTTTGAAAGTCAAATTTAAGAAATTTGAAGTTTTGAAAGTTGAATTTATGAAATTTTAAATTTACAAATTTAAATTTTCGAAATTTGAAATTATGAAATTTTAAAATATAAAATTTTAAATTTTGAAATTCAAATTGAAGAAATTTGAAGTTATGAAATTTTAAATATTGAAATTTGAATTTATGAAATTTGAAATTATAAAATTTTAAATTTATGAAATTATGAAAATTTAAATTTTGAAATATTAAATTTTTGAAATATGGAATTATGAAATTTTAAATTTAAAAATTTAAATTTTTGAAATTTGGAATTTAAAATATGAAATTTTAATACAATGATTATATATATAGAATAATTATTAATAATTAATTATAAATAATTATTATTAAATAATGAAATATAAAATATTTTAAAAATAAAATATTAATGTGTAATATTGAAAAATATATAAAATTATTTAATATATAATATTATGTACATAAAAGAAGAATAAATAGAAAAAACTGATTAATTATGAATTTTTTTTACAGGAAAAGTATAAAAATAACTAATAAAATAAAAAAAATAATTAATTATTAATAAATTAAATAATTACCATAAAATTACCTCAAGATTAAAACTTGGGATTTAACCCAAAATAGACACTTTTCTGATAAACTGTGCACTTTGAAATTTCTATTTAAAATTGAAATACAAATATTAAAATGAGCAAATTCATTAAATTACCATTAACTTCAGAATATTGTCAAAACATAAATTAATATCTGAAGTTAGGATTTAAGTTGAAACAAGATACTTTTTACATTAAATTTGAAAATTTGTTTAAAAAATAAAATACAATTATAAAAATAGAGTCAAAATTCTTCTTATAAACTGTGCACTTTGAAATTTCTATAAAAAAAGTGATATACAATTATTAAAATGGCTAATTCCATTATATTACTATTATACTTAGTATATTGTCAAAAAAAATTAAATTAATATGTGAAGTTAGGATTCAAATCGAAATCAGACTTTACAATACTCGTGCATTTTGAAGATTAATTAAAAAACAATATTAATTAATAACCATAAAATTAATAACTTTGTCAAAATATTAATCTCAAGATTAAACATCAAAATTGAAGATAAAACGGACTAAAAATTCTTCAGATTAGTCGTGCATGTTAAAAATTTTATTTAATAATTAAAATACTAATGATTATTTTAAATTTGTCTTGTATGAAAAATTTGACTGTTAATTTTAATTTCAATCGTAATAAAACATGTTATTTTTAATTTCCAATTAAAAAATAAAATAAAACTATTAAAATAATTAATTCCGTCAAATTACCACGAAATTAGAAAACGTCATCGAGCAAAAAAAAACTAATATCTCAAGATTAAAGCGACGATACGAAACAAAACAGACCGAAAACTTCACGTTCAGAGGCAAAACATCTGTCTCGTCCGACGTTCCGGCCAACTAGCTAACGGCCGTTAGAAAAACATTGAACAGAAGGTAAACGCTCAACCCTCCGGACCACTTCAAAACTGAAGAGGGGTAGTTTTTCGGTAGGCTCGTAAATCAGTCCGTGTAACATACAAGTGGGATAAATTGTAACATTACGATTGAGACATTTACTCGCGTTTGATTGACGTTTATTGAACGATCCTTTGTTCGGTACGCTTGTCTGCTTCACGGTTTGTAAATTTTTATGGACGTGCAATGTCTGCAATTATGATTTTTATTGGAGGAGTCCTAATTATCGATTCGTTTCGGAACACGCATAATTTAATTACTGCAGATGTGAAACAGTTATGGAAGAAAAGTGGCGATTGTTGATGTTTTTCAAGGCTTCTCTTATTAATACGCGATTGTTGCGGATAAAGTAAATCCACAACGGTTGACAACAAACACACAAACCTAACTATTTTGTTCTTGTTTCAGAATTTGTAAGATTTATGGACGTTTCGAGTCTTGTATTTGTTTCGGGTTTGGAATAACCATGCGTGTGGAACGAGTGGGTAATTCATATTGTTCTAGTCGTTCCGTTGGACCGGTCTGTTTTATTTTCCTTTTGTAAAACATTGTATGTATACACATGCAAGGCCCGTTTTGTTATAAATTCGCCCGAAGGTCAGTCCGGTGTTGGTCTGAATGAATATTTTCGTGAATAGCATAAGAAACTAACACATTCCTGTGATTCCTCAATTTTACTTTTACAATTCCCACATTTAACACGTAAAATGTATGAATATATGTTTTATGTTCAAATAACGTAACTTTCTTTAAATTAACTTTTATTCAACAAAATAATCATTAAAACCAACAATTTTTACTGACGTTCTACAAGCAAATTCAAGACACGAGTAAAATATTTTGGGTTCTTAGAACTGAAGATAAAATCAACCTCAGTTTTGACCTCCTCTTCATAGTTAAATCATTTATTACGTAAAAATTAGACAATGACAAAAATATGGTGGATGAGGCAGGACCATTTAAAATGTTGAAGCTAATTTTAAATCTTTAATGTAACGTAAAAATAAAGAAGTATTTGAATTCTTTAAGTTTTTGTGTACTTTATTTTAATGGTATCTACTTGTTACAAATACAACAAATACATAATATAATAACAATCTGAGGCTATTTCATTATATTATACCTATTTGCTTTTGTATTTTATCAGATAAAAATCACCCTAATTTTTTTTAAAACATTAAAAATGTAATATCTAAAAAATGGCCAAAATAATCATATTTAATAAAGGACACATTTTTTCTTCTGTTCTGTTTTTTATTTAAAGGTTACTTTCTTTGAAGAAACACTTTATTAAACAAAATAATCAGGTAATTGTTTAGAATCCACCTATTCTCGGCTATAAAAAATCGAAAAAAAATTTTTTTTCAAAATATTCTACTCTTATGCACATTAAAAAATATGTTCAGATCGAGTAAAATAATTAAGATTTCCTAGAGAAAAATTAGTTTTAAATTTGAAAAAATGCTGATTTTTGAGGTTTTTGTTTGAAATTGTTATAAACAAAAAATTATACGATATTCCTATTTTTTTCAAAAAGTTCATCACAAAGAGCACATTTAAAAAAAATGTCAATAACGTAATTTTTTAATTTTTTATGAATTTTAACAATTTTTATATTATAAAAAATCAATATTTTTTATATTTTTAGGCGTGAAGTACTTGCTTTGATCAATTGAAAAAAATCAAAATTTCTTAGAGAAAATTTAATTTTAAATTTGAACAATACTGATTTTTGAGGTTTTTCCTTGAAATTTTTATGAAAAATTTTTTTATGCTACATATCTATTTTATTATAGAATATTTTCAAAAAAAATTGTCAATAACATTATCGATAATTTTTTTTTGTTTTTTTTTTGAAAATATGCTATTTTTAATGGACTTTTAGAAAAAAATAGGCATATAGAAAATTTTTTTATAAAAATTTTAAGAAAGCTCTTCAAAAAATCAGTCTTTTAAATTGAATTTAAATTAAAATTGAAAATTATTATATCTCTAAGATTTCATTTCATAAAAAATTGAAAAATTACGTTATTGACAATGTTTTTTTAAATATTTTATTTTAGAAGAACTTCCTGAAAAAATGAGGCATAGAGTATAAAAAAATTTTATAAAAATTTCAAGAAAAAACCTAAAAAACCAAATTTAAAATTAACTTTTCTCTAAGAAATTTTGATTTTTTTCAATTGAATTTATGTAATAAAAAATATGAAAAAATATAGATTTGCTGATTTTTTATCGTATATAAAAATTGTTAAATTCTTAAAAATTTATTAAAAATTAAAAAATTACGATATCGATATAATATAAAAAAAATTATAAAAATTTCAAGAAGACTTCAATCTTTTTTAATGTGAAAATTATTTTTTCTCTAAGATTTTATTTCATAAAATGACAAAAATAATCATACACTATAAAAAAATTATAAAAATTTCAAGGAAAACTCTCAAAAATTTATATAAAATTGAAAAATGACGTTATTGACATTTTTTTTTTTTTTTTTGAAAGTATGTTATTTTTTTAACTTTTTGAAAAAAATTAGGCATAGTATAAAAAAAAATTAAAGCAGAAAGATCAAAAATCAATATTTTTTCAAATTTAGAATTAATTTTTCTAAGAAATCTTAATTTTATAAACATATTTTTTTAAGGTGCCAATGAGTAGAATATTTTGAACAAAAAAGTATGAAAAAATGTCGTTTTTTCGATTTTTCATAGCCAAAAATAGGTGGAGCCGCGATTCTAAACAATCATCCAAGCTTTTTATATTCATTTATTTGGGATTGCACTTTAAATCTAAATATATACATTCAAATTAATAAAATTAGTGTCATTTTGAACCAATGTATTATATCGAAGCATGTGCCATTTTTATATAGATATTCGTCCCAATTTCATTCTCATTCTACAATTTTATTGTACCTACATCTTAATAAAAGCAAAAAAAAAAAAAATTACTAAACAAATTATTAATTATTAGCTGATACTCAAAATATGTAAATACAAATCTACCAACGATAATCTGATAAAATGAACCGATTAAAATCCATCGACCACAAACTGACGACAAGAAAAACCGTAAACACAA
Organism: Aethina tumida; assembly: GCF_024364675.1. Taxonomy (NCBI): domain Eukaryota; kingdom Metazoa; phylum Arthropoda; class Insecta; order Coleoptera; family Nitidulidae; genus Aethina; species Aethina tumida. The sequence continues at coordinate 17,137,775 of NC_065439.1, forward strand.
ATTAGTTACGGCTTTCCGATTCGATTATGTTTCCACATCATAATGCAGATCATCGACGATAATCTGGTTTTAGATCTCCCGTCCGCGTGATCGATAAGCAGCTCGAATCACGTCGGCCGTAAAACATCACAATTAACAATTGAAATCAGTACGGACGAAAAGTTGCCCCCCACAAAACCATTTTTAGTGCATAAACAAACACGAGATGGTCCATTTGCAATTGTGATCCTCGGCACTGTGGGTGTAGGAAGTGTAATTGCTTAATTTATTGCCATCAACAGCGTTTCTTGTTTGTTAATTTCGAGAAAAAAGTGGGCAATAAATATCTTTTTATTCGTTGTACACCATAATTTCTACCTACAATCGGAAAGGATGTGCAATTAGAACTGCACCGTTCCTAGAGAATAAATCATCGCGGGTGAACTTTGTGATCTCACATGTGTAATCTTCGGCTTCCTTATGCAATAAATTATCGATGGTCATAAACGCGATCCGTAAAAATAACCCTGTGATTGCAGCTAACGTTTTATTTCCATTTCGTCGTTCCAGTCGTCCGGATTTTACCTGAATTTCATGACACGTTGTGTGTACCGAAACATCTGTCATTCATTGTGTCAAATCAAACAACAGCCGATAAATCCCGTGCCAAATTGCGTGGACTTGCGTGAAAATCCGTTGAAATTTAAGCGTTAATATCTCTAAAAAAAAACTGATCACTCTCGATTGCCTTTCAATCGTCGTAGTCTATAAATCATCCCGGAACGAACCGCTTTATCAATTACGCGTTGAATATTTATTATTACGGTCGTTTGTGTAATAATTATTGTTCTTTTTTATTGCCGATTATTTATCGACCAGTTTAAGCTGAAACTTGGGAAATTATTGAGGAAGTGAAAACCCACACGGCCAGAATAAATTATTTTAATTTAATTGGGGCATTGTTTATGGCTGAAATTTCAGCAACACACCGCACATTTATCAATTTAATTGCGGGGTTCCGTGTAAGCATGTGGGTTTCTAACACTATGGTGTCTTTCGATTATGGTTGTAATTAATGTTTAAATTAATTAAGCATGGCATGCAGTTTGTTTTTATAATTGGTATTTGGTTTCGGTTGTTTTTACTTTAAGGATCCAATAATTTTTAGATATTTTCTTTATTCGAATTTTTTTTTATTATTTATTTGGTACAAATTTTAAATTGCACTATTTAAAATATAATTTTTTAGGATTCATATTTTATAGTTCGCAATTTTTTATATTGATACTGTCTAAAATACAATTTTTTAGAATTCATATTTCATAGTTCTCAATTTTTGATATTGTAAAAAAACATACTCTGAAATCCTTAATTTTTGAAACTGATGAAAATATAATTTTAGGATTCATATTCTCAATTTTTGATAGTGTTTAGAATAAATTTTTTTAAGAGTCATACATTATAGTTCTCAATTTTCAACATTTTTTAAAATATAACTTTTTTGGATTCGTAATTTATCATTCCAAATATTTTTATATTGTTTAAAATGCAATTTTTTGGTATTCATATAATTTTTTAGGAGACATACATTATAGTCCTAAATTTTTTACATTGTTTGAAATATAAATTTTTAGGATTCGAAATTTATCCTTCAAAATATTTTTATATCGTTTAAAATACAATTTTGTAGTATTCATACTTCAATGTCCTTAATTTTTTAATATTGTTCAAAATACATTTTTTTATGATCCATATTTTATTTTTCTGAATTGTTGACATTACTCAAAAAATAATTTTTTAGTGCTCATGCTCCAAAATTCTCAAATTTTGATCCTGTTTAAAATACAATTTTTTAGGATTCATATTTCATAGTTCTCAATTTTTGATTTTGTTAAAAATAAATACATTGTAGTCCCAAATTTTTTACATTGTTTGAAGTATTTTTTTTTGAGATTCTTATTTTATATTTCGGAATTGTAGATACTGTTTAAAATATAATTTTTTAGGATTCATATTTTATAGTTCTCAATTTTTGATATTGTTTAAAAAAAAAATTTTAAAGCTCATGCATTATAGTCCGCAATTTTTAATATTTTTTAAAATATAACTATTTAGGATTCGAAATATATCATTCCAAATATTTTTATATCGTTTAAAATACAGTTTTTTAGTATTCATACTTTTTTGTACTTAATTTTTTATTATTGTTTAAAATACATTTTTTTAAGATTCATACTTTATTTTTCTGAATTGTTGACACTGCTTAAAAAATTTTTTAGTGCTCATATTCTAGAATCCTCAATTTTTGATCCTGTTTAAAATACAATTTTTTAGGATTCATATTTCATAGTTCTCAATTTTTAATTTTGTTAAAAATATAATTTTTAAGACTCATACATTATTGTCCTATATTTTTTACATTGTTTGAAGTATTTTTTTTAGGATTCACACTTTATATTTCAGAATTGTTGATACTGGTTAAAATAAATTTTTTTAGTGCTCATACTCTTGAATCCTTAATTTTTGATACTGTTTAAAATATAATTTTTTTGGATTCATATTTTATAGTTTTCAATTTTTGATATTGTTTAAAAAAAATTTTTTGAGGCTCATACATTATAGTAAGCAATTTTCAACATTTTTTAAAATATAACTATTTAGGATTCGAAATTTATCATTCCAAATATTTTTATATCGTTTAAAATACAATTTTTTAGTATTCATCCTTTCTTGTACTTAATTTTTAATACTGTTTAAAATACAATTTTTTAGGATTCATATTTCATAGTTCTCAATTTTTTAAAATATAACTATTTAGGATTCTAAATTTATCTATCCAAATATTTTTATATCGTTTAAAATACAATTTTTTAGTATTCATACTTTCTTGTCCTTATCTTTTTAATGCTGTTTAAAAAATATATAGTTCCCAATTTTTCATATATTATAGTCCTAAATTTTTTACATTGTAATATAATTATTGAGGATTCGAAATTCCTAATATTTTTTATATCGTTTAAAATACAATTTTGTAGTATTCATACTTTCTTGTCCTTAATTTTTTAATACTGTTTAAAATACATTTTTTTAAGATTCATAGGTTATTGTTCTGAATTGTTGTCACTGCTTAAAATATAATTTTTTAGTGTTCACACACATCCTCAATTTTTGATACTGTCTAAAATACAATTTTTTAGAATTCATATTTCATAGTTCTCAATTTTTGATATTGTAAAAAAACATACTCTGAAATCCTTAATTTTTGAAACTGATGAAAATATAATTTTAGGATTCATATTCTCAATTTAGAATAAATTTTTTTAAGAGTCATACATTATAGTCCTCAATTTTCAACATTTTTTAAAATATAACTTTTTTGAATTCGTATTTATCATTCCAAATATTTTTATATTGTTTAAAATACAATTTTTTAGTATTCATACTTTCTTGAATTTAATTTTTAATACTGTTTTTTTAGGATTCATACTCATATAGTTCTAAATTGTTGATACTGCTTAAAATAGAATTTTTTAGTGCACAAACTCAATTTTTACTGTTTAAAATACAATTTTTTAGGATCATATTTTATAGTTCTTAATTTTTGATATTGTTTAAAATTTAATTTTTAGGTCTCATGTTACACATATCATTAATTTACACTATTTAAAATATGACTTTAGGATTCTGTAGCGTTTTAAAGCTCATACTTTATAGTTTTCAATTCTTGACACTGTTTAAAATACGATTTTTTGAGATTTTTAATTTCTAGTTTTTAATTATTTGATCCCATTTAAAGTATAATTTTTGAGACATATATAATAGTTTTTAATTTTTCACACTATTTAGGATTCTAACTTTATCGTTTATATTTAATATTTTTTATACTGTTAAAAATACAATGTTTTAAGGCTCATACTTTACAGTTTTCAATTTTTGACACTGCTTAAAATACGATTTTTTAAGATTTGTAATTTCCAGTTTTTAATTATTTGATCCCGGTTAAAGTATAATTTTTGAGACATATATTATAGTTTTTAATTTTTTACACTATTTAAAATACAATTTTTTAGAGCTCATACTTTATAAGCCTCAATTTTTGACAATAAAATTTTTTTAGTGTCATATTTTTATATCTCAATTTTTAACATGGTTTAAAATACATATATTTTTATTGCTCCTGCTCTATAGTCCTTAATTTTTACAGTTTGAAATAAACAAAAATTAATTTTCATAATAGATAGTTGTCAATTTTTTTCACCGTTTAAAATATCTTTTTTTTTAGGGCACAAATTTTATTGTCCTTAATATTTCTTAATTCCGTTTTAATTATAATATTTTAGGAATTGTACTATATTAATCTTAATTATTTGATACCGTTTAAAACACAATGCTCTAATTTAAATGTTTCTAATGTTTAAGTTATTAAATTTCATTGTTTCGTTTTTTAATTATATTTTTTTAATGATCGACAGATTCACGGTTATGGTGGCAACCCCTGAGGCCATTAGAAGGATGTTGCCATGAACGGACCGCTGGTACAACAGTCGTTCCCGCACACGAACGGCGTCGGCGGCAGCGTCTCGCGCCTCTCGAACCGCCGTCCGGTCAGCAGGTCGTCCGCCATCCAGTCGGACTGTCCGCCGGACACGGACGCGCCGACCGCCGAATCATCCCCAAGTCTCGGCGAACGATCCGTGTCACTGGTAAGCGCCGGTTTGTTCGTGTTGCTGTGCCGCGATCTTGAGATGATCGAGCAAGGGCATTTTTGTTACGTCTGCGTTTTCTTTCTGCGGCCGTCCAGTCACGAAATCGTGCAGAATCCAACGTTTAATTTACCATATATAATTTAGTGATTATGGGAACGTTTGCAATTATCGGGGAATTTAAATGGGCTCTTAATTATCGACGATATTCGTCGTTACGTACGGGGTGATTGAAACGATTTGTCACCGGGATTATTTGCAGGTTCTTTTCTTTTTCGTGTGTTTTTGAACTGGTTTTCTTAAGTGATTTGCGGTGATAATAGAGGTGGCGTTAAAAATTGTGCGGTTGTGCTTTAATTGAAGCGTCAATGGCTCAATCATTCTCTGGGTGCTTCATGCAATGAGCTCATTATAATTTCCAGATGTTGTTGCCATTATTCAGATAATCCTTGTACAGTGATACAAAAAATAAACTCAAGTAAATTATATATGAAATTCGTATTGATGTTTTTACTGTCGATTTTGAAATAATATCAAAGATCTAATCGACTATTTCTAAGGGGAAATTCGATAAAATCTAGTATTTATTGATTTTCTCTTTAATTAAGGATTTTTACCTTTTATACCTTTTATGATTTAATGGCAAATTAACTTTTGAATTTACACTTATTAAGGAAAGTAATATTCCTAAAACAGAAATTTACTATGTAATTTAATATGAGAATGAATTTAATTCAAAAAAGTCTAAATAATTTAATACCAAACTTTCTTACTTGTATTTTTTTAATAGAAATTATATACATATACAATAAATAATTTGTATGAAGATAGTTAATTAATCATTAACATTTTTTGTTTATCCTTTATAGACATTTCAATAGTAAATAGCCAATTAAAAGATGTTTTTCCAGCTTTAAAGTTTTTGTATTCAATGTAATATTATTATTTAACATTAGAATAATAAAGAAAATTATTTATATGAAATTTTTAAATACAAAGAAATGTTCATTAGTAAAGTATATTTATTTTTATTAACATTGACATTACAAATAAAAATTAATGACTTTTTGCTATTATGTTATTTAAAAAAATTACAATTTAAGTATCTGAACGTTTAGAAGAAAATTTTAATATTAAGTTTCATTGTTCTTTTAATATGTTATTCTAAATAAAAATGAGTAAAATAAGCTTATGACATATATTAAAAATTTGCATTTTTTTAATAATAAAATATTATTTCTCTTTTCTAGAATGGAATTTAAAAAATATGTTTGATAATGGATAAATTTTCTATTTCAATCCTTTTAGTATCTAAAGTGAAATGAACTCGTATAAGAATTACTAATTAAAGAGGATACCTAAGAATCTTTAAAATAGAAAACTTACAATTTTCTCTTCCATGGAATGTTTTTTAATTACTCTTTGATTGGTGTATTAGTTTTTTATAGAAAATAAATTATATTTATGAACGTGTTGAAGTTTTTAAAGAGAGATTTATATTTTATAGTTATAAATTTTTCTCACAGTTTAAAATACATTTTTTTAAGATTCATACTTCGTAAGTTTTAATTTGTGGGACTACTTAAAATACAATTTTTATTGGCCCTAATCAAAAGTCCTCAACTGTATTTTTGATTTGTTTCGAAAAAAACTCGTATTGACCAAAGAAGAAATTTAGGAAATATTAAAATAGATAAATATAATGTATATTTATTTATATTCTTAATATTGACAATAAATACATATCAAATGTATACAAATTATAATTGTTAGAGAAATTTGCTAACATACTAAGGTCAGATAAATTTTATTGTTGATTAGCGTATATTTCTTTAATAACATTGATAATACAAATAAAACTTCGATATTAAAATAAATTTATGATAAAAAATACAATTAAAGAAGACTTGTTAAAAAATTTAAATGGATATTTTATTTTTCAAGTTCAAGAAAAAGTTTAATTTTTTAATCTGTTTTCCTAATTAAACTAAATTCCTTTAAAATTTTTTATAAAATTGACAACACAATTAAAATTTACTGAATTTTCTGTTCTACTTTTATATTACTGAAAATAAATTTTATATTTTATAATTACAAAAAATTTGAAATTTAAAAGAAATTATATAAATATATACAAATTTAAATTTTTTCTTCTACAGAATGCTTTTTAATAATTCCTAAGGTTGGTATATTAAATTTTTTAATACTAACAATTATTAAGATTATAATTAATTTAATTGTCCAATTTTAATGTCTTCATAAAACATTTTTGTTGTTTCTTGTTAGTTCTTATAATAATAATGTAACTTTTATTGGCAAATAATAAAATATTTATGTTTGAACAAGAATTGCTAACAATACACATAAAGTGGACTTTAACAAATCTTAACTGTTAAAGAGATAATTAAACAATTTATTTTAAGAAAATATATAAATTTTTAAACATTTAATCCATGTTGTTTAATCTATTCACAATTTATATATGTACATGTAAAATGACACATTATCACATCCTTTATGGTATTACAAACATATGGCGACATTTTTTCAACCTCATAATTATTATCGAAACCATCTAAGCAACATAATCCACTGAACTCGTTATTTTATGTCCGTTACCGTGTTGTTGAAGCCGATCAATATTTTATATTTTATCAAACGGTTCAGATTGAAACATCATCCCGTGTCGAGTTCCCCGTGCGATCTACCGTTGAAATCTCCCAGTAATACCAGTTTCGTCCGCCTTCCATAAACACAAATCCACATTTAGAGTTTTGCACAACAATCTGCCCGCCACATTTATTGATGCATGTATATAGACGTTTTGCAGGAAGGTGAAACAATGACATCGACGTTAGATAACGCCATGGCGCGTTGCGTTGTTAAACGGACACGACGCAACGCCGTATTGGGAAATGCGGTGTCAGCCTGCGAAATACGGTTCCTGCCGATTAACTTTTTTAAGGTGCTTACGTATACCTGGTACTGGGTCAGGTTTATCCCGGTAATGTCTTAGGTTACCTCGGGGTTTCGTGTTGAAATTAATGATACTATTCATACACCAGAACTGGAAAGTGTTCTGCTACACACTACACCTGAATATTTGCATACAAATTCAAAGAAAACATCAAAAATCGAAGATTACTCCAAGATAACTGACTTGCATGGACTATTTCATTTCATTACTTACTCAAACTTACTCAACACATCAAACATGAAAAGAAATACATTTAGGAAAAGAAATAAAAATGAGTACTTGAAGAGTGTAAATTGTCCTGTGTGCACATAATTCCAAAACTTTTTAACTTCTCCAATTCTACACCAGGACTCAAAGCCGATAATGGTTAGTACCACTAACGAGCATAATTTCCTGATGAGATTCTTGGCTTTCACCCTGACATGACCAACTGGGTGATGCTAAAGTTTTGAGTTGAAAATTACTCCAAGATAACTGAGTTGTATGGACTATTTTATTTCCTCATTATAAGAACTTACTCAATACGTTAAAAGTGAAAAGAAATACATTTAGGAGAAGAAATAAAAATGAGTACTTGAAGAGTGTAAATTGTCCTGTGTGCACATAATTCCAAAACTTTTTAACTTCTCCAATTCTACACCAGGACCCTGAGCCGATAATGGTTAGTACCACTAACGAGTATAATTTCCTGATGAGATTCTTGGCCTTCGCCCTGACATGATCAACTGGGTGATGCCAAAGCATTGAGTCGAAGATTACTCCAAGATAAGTGACTTGTATGGACTATTTCATTTCCTCATTGTAAGACTTACTCAACACATCAAAAATGAAAAGAAATACATTTAGGAGAAGAAATAAAAATGAGAACTTGAAGAGTGTAAATTATCCTGTGTGCACATAATTCCAAAACTTTTTAACTTTTCCAATTCTACACCAGGACTCAAAGCCGATAATGGTTAGTACCACTAACGAGCATAATTTCCTGATGAGATTCTTGGCTTTCACCCTGACATGACCAACTGGGTGATGCTAAAGTTTTGAGTTGAAAATTACTCCAAGATAACTGAGTTGTATGGACTATTTTATTTCCTCATTAAAAGAACTTACTCAATACGTTAAAAGTGAAAAGAAATACATTTAGGAAAAGAAATAAAAATGAGTACTTGAAGAGTGTAAATTGTCCTGTGTGCACATAATTCCAAAACTTTTTAACTTCTCCAATTCTACACCAGGACTCAGAGCCGATAATGGTTAGTACCACTAACGAGTATAATTTCCTGATGAGATTCTTGGCCTTCGCCCTGACATGATCAACTGGGTGATGCTAAAGCTTTGAGTCGAAGATTACTCCAAGATAACTGACTTGTATGAACTATTTCATTTCCTCATTATAAGACTTACTCAACACATCAAAAATGAAAAGAAATACATTTAGGAGAAGAAATAAAAATGAGTACTTGAAGAGTGTAAATTGTCCTGTGTGCACATAATTCCAAAACTTTTTAACTTTTCCAATTCTACACCATAACCCAGAGCCGATAATGGTTAGTACCACTAACGAGTATAATTTCCTGATGAGTTTTTTGGCTTTCACCCTGACATGATCAACTGGGTGATGTTAAAGCTTTGAGTCGAAGATTACTCCAAGATAACTGACTTGTTTGGACTATTTCATTTCCTCATTATAAGACTTACTCAACACATCAAAAATGAAAAGAAATACATTTAGGAGAAGAAATAAAAATGAGTACTTGAAGAGTGTAAATTGTCCTGTGTGCACATAATTCCAAAACTTTTTAACTTTTCCAATTCTACACCATAACCCAGAGCCGATAATGGTTAGTACCACTAACGAGTATAATTTCCTGATGAGATTTTTGGCTTTCACCCTGACATGATCAACTGGGTGATGTTAAAGCTTTGAGTCGAAGATTACTCCAAGATAACTGACTTGTTTGGACTATTTCATTTCCTCATTATAAGAACTTACTCAACACATCAAAAATGAAAAGAAATACATTTAGGAGAAGAAATAAAAATGATTACTTGAAGAGTGTAAATTGTCCTATGTGCATATAATTCCAAAACTTTTTAACTTTTCCAATTCTACGCCAGGACCCTGAGCCGATAATGGTTAGTACCACTAATGCGCATAATTTCCTGATGAGATTCTTGGCTTTCGCCCTGACATGATCAACTGGGTGAAGCTAAAGCTTTGAGTCGAAGATTACTTCAAGACAACTAACTTGTATGGACTATTTCATTTCCTTATTATAAGAACTTACTCAACACATCAAAAATGAAAAGAAATACATTTAGGAGAAGAAATAAAAATGAGTACTTGAAGGGTGTAAATTGTCCTGTGTGCACATAATTCCAAAACTTTTTAACTTTTCCAATTTTACACCAGGACTCTGAGCCGATAATGGTTAGTACCACTAACGAGTATAATTTCCTGATGAGATTCTTGGTTTTCACCCTGACATGATCAACTGGGTGATGCAAAAGCTTTGAGTCGAAAATTACTCTAAGTTAACTGACTTGTATGGACTATTTCTTTTCCTCATTATAAGAACTTACTCAACACATCAAAAATGAAAAAAATACATTTAGGAAAAGAAATAAAAATGAGTACTTGAAGAGTGTAAATTGTCCTGTGTGCACATAATTCGAAAACTTGTTAACTTTTCCAATTCTACACCAGAACCCTGAGCCGATAATGGTTAGTACCACTAACGAGTATAATTTCCTGATGAGATTCTTGGCTTTCGCCCTGACATGATCAACTGGGTGATGCTAAAGTTTTGAGTCGAAGATTACTCCAAGATAACTGACTTGTATGGACTATTTCATTTTCTCATTATAAGAACTTATTCTACACATCAAAAATGAAAATAAATACATTTAGGAGAAGAAATAAAAATGAGTACTTGAAGAGTGTAAATTGTCCTGTGTGCACATAATTCCAAAACTTTTTAACTTTTCCAATTCTACACCAGGACCCTGAACCGATAATGGTTAGTACCACTAACGAGTATAATTTCCTCATGAGACTCTTGGTTTTCACCCTGACATGATCAACTGGGTGACGCAAAAGCTTTGAGTCGAAAATTACTCCATGTTAACTGACTTGTATAAACTATTTCATTTCTTTCTGAGCCCCAACGATGATCATGATGAGATTCCTAATTTTCACATATTCAACCTGTTAGTACTAAACTACCTCCAAAGTGGCTTTATCAAAACTGTCTTCCTCTGGAATACCCAATTTTGGTTTTAGAAAGATTACCTTATATTTGTCATAATTGATTTTGTCATTGTTGAATATTCAACATGGATGACTTTGGAAGAATCTATTCTGTAGAAAACTGTGAGTGAGCCTGCAGAAATATCTGTCTCTTCAGTTCAGTTCAGCAGTTTGGCCATTACATCACGATAAAAAGCATTCAACGAAACACGTCACAGTTTAACACCGTTTCCTATTAAAAACGCATTGTTTTCCGCAGGATACCGTGAAAACGTTAAAATGTTGCGTGCGTACTTCCAGCACTGATTTACCCGAGTTCCGATGTCGTTAAAGAGCGATTTAAAGATCGCAATCGTTAGGTTTTAAGTGTGTTCTTCATTAGGCCGAACAAATTCGCCCCAAGTGGTACGATTTTAACGACGAGTCACAACTGCGAATAACGCATATTGTATTTCCATAAAGGATACATTATGCGGTTCTCGTCTTATTTAATCCGCCTGGAAACGATACCGAGCCTATTATGTTATAAAACAAACTCGTTTCTCTCGTAGCAAAACTGACCGGCGTTATCTGCATGCGAACGTCCTATCGCCGTTTCGATCTGGAGATGTACGAAAAAAGTAAAAATAAAATAAACACACTAGGTACTCCTGCACAATCGCAAAACGATTTCGAAGCAGGAGATGCATAAACGTCGATGCGCAATAAACATCTGTTCGTCGTGGTTTATGGACCAATAAAACAATTCTGTGGAACTTACTTCTGTAATTAATTCGAAGTGCCTGCTTGTACAATTAAATAAATCATTTTATGAAACTTCATAAAAATAATTGCGGACGATGGGAACGCTTTTTAAAATTGAATTAATTTAAAATTATCTATAAAATCTAACGAATTCGAATCTGACTTTAAAAATAAGTTGAATATAATTCAGAAAATTGTTTATTTATTGTTTTTTATAAAATAATAAATAAACAATATATATAATAATAACAATATATATCTTGATCCAGTGAAAATTCCTTAATTTTTATTTAGTTGGGCACGTTTGAAAAATTAATAAAAAAAGTCATTTATTTTCTAAAAGAAAAAATACTTTAATTGATATGTAGTTTTACTCTAATTTAAAATTAGTTTTATATTAATAAAACTTTAATATTCAAATTAACTTAAAATCTCAATCATTTTATTTACCAACTTATTTTTAATTTTTTAGTTTTAATAATAATTTTATTATTTAATATTTATATATTATATATATCTTAATCATTATTGATTAAGATATCCAGACATATCTAAATCTTATTATATGTAACTAACTATTAGTTAAATATAAATAAATGTTTATTTACATAATTAAAATCTTTATTTAGTTTTAATATTTAATTGTAACAAATAAATTTATAAATATTAGATTTTTCTATACACAGTAAATTTTAATTATTATATTGAATATTTTTTTTATTATTATTTCAAAAAATGTAAACAATTTTTGGCTAATTTTTAAACGAGTTGTACACTTTAGAAGATTTTTTCTCTTCTATAGAATATTTTTTTAATTATCCTTTAGATTGACTTGTATTTTTATAAAATTATTTCTATAATTTAATTATTAATTAAAAAAATTAATGGAACTAAATGGAAATAAACTTATAAACTTGAAAAAAATCTAAAAATTATATTTATTGTTAAATAAAAAATATAAGCAATGCTTATTATTGACATTTTACTACATTTTTTTACAAGCTAAAAATTACTTATTCTTCACATTTTAAAAAAAGTCCTGTGTAAATACTTTAATTTCTAATATTCTATAAATCATTCTTAAAATTGAAGTATTAGATATTTCTATACAGAAAAAAATTTAATTATTATTTTGAATATATATTTCTTTTATTATTAAAAAAATAATAATATTTTTTAAATATCCTTTAGATTGACTTGTATTAAGTTTCATTATTCTTTTAATATGTTATTCTATATAAAAATGAGTAAAATAAGCTTATGACATATATTAAAAATTTGCATTTTTTAATAATAAATTATTATTTGTCTTTTCTAGAATGGAATTTAAAAAATATGTTTTATAATGGATAAATTTTCTATTTCAATCCTTTTAGTATCTGAAGTGAAATGAACTCGTATAAGAATTACTAATTAAAGAGGATACCTAAGAATTTTTAAAATAGAAAACTTACAATTTTCTCTTCAATGTTTTTTAATTACTCTTCGATTGGCGTATTAAACTATAGTTTAAAATATTTAATTTAAAATTTTTACTACTGATACACTATAACCCTTAATTTTTGTCATTTAAAATAAATAGTTTATTAACAAATAAATATTTTATAGTTCTAAATTTTTTACACAGTTTAAAATACAATTTTTTATAATTCATACTTTCATAAGTTTAAATTTGTGGCACTATTTCAAATACAGTTTTTTATTGGCCCTAATCAAAATACCTTAATTTTTGACAATGTTTAAAATACAGTTTATTAGGATTCATACTCATTTTTTAATGTAATATTAAAATTGTAATTAAGGAAGAAGTTAAATAATATAATTTTTTAATATATTAAAAAATTGTATTTTTGATTTATTTCGAAAAAATGTTTGTATTGATCAAAGAAGAAATTTAGGAAATATTAAAATAGATAAATATAATGTATATTTATTTATATTTTTAATATTGGCAAACAAATACATACCAAATGTATACAAATTATAATTATGTTAAAGAAATTTACTAACATGATGAAGTCAGATAAATTTTATTGTTGATTAACATATATTTCTTTAATAACATTAATAATACAAATAAAACTTCTATATTAAAATTATGATATTTTCTATAAGAAAAAAATACAGTTAAAAAAGACTTGTTAAGAAATTTAAGTGGATATTTTACTTTTCAAGTTCAAGTAAAAGTTTAATTTTTTAATCTGTTTTCCTAATTAAACAAAATTCTTTTAACATTTTTATATTGTTTTATTGACAACACAATTATAAAATTATTTCTATAATTTAATTATTAATTTAAAAAAAATATTAATATTTTGGTAAGTTGCTAGTTTAATACATTTAATGAAACTATATACTTGAAAAAAAAATCCAAAATTTATTATACTCGTAAAGAAATGCTCACCAGTCACTTGGAGAAAATTATGTATGTAATGAAATTTTTCATGGAACAACGTACCCGTTTTTAATTTTCATCAAAATATTAAATTATGACCATCTGTAAAATGGAATAAATAAGCTATGTTTTATGTTGGTTTAAATGTCTTTCCATTTCAGACATTTTACAATTCAATTAATTTTAAATTACTTACTTAAAATCATTAAAAATTAATCCTTGAACCCCACGTCATGTTTCAAGAGATTAAAATGAGAAAAAACTGCTCTTTAAGTACAGTTTAAATTTTATTAACGTTCACGAAATCATGCATTAAAATCGTTAATGGGCACATAAAAAGAGCCCGGTTCCCCCAATAAAGCTAGGTATGTCCCCGTTTCAACGACCAATTAATACTGGTCCTGGTTAACGTTCCACCGGAAGAAATTCCCATTCATTACCACCACCCGAATGTCGAAAGAAAAAAATAAACGTGAGTTCATTCGCCACGACGAAAACACCTGAGCCCATTATATCAACCCCTCTCGGCAAGTCGGTTAGGACCTGCACACGAGAAGGGTGGTGCACTGCCTCGAATACCTGTCGCGATAAAAACGTGGTTTCGGTGCGTGTGTTACACTTTGGTAAACGTGATGGAAACGGAGGAAATACGTTCGGTGTGTCGGTGCGGAATGCAAGTCGGACCACAATAGCATGGTTTTAGCGGTGAGACGTTTGTTATTTTAATACGACGTAATTTTATGTACCATTGTTCGATATAAAATGACTAACGCCCGTGTTAACACGACGCGGATTAATTCGAGCTGTGTGCACGGCGGAAAATGTTCTCAAAATTGTTAACATGTGAAGAAGATTTAATTGGCCGCTTCGCAGAACGTGTTCCATGCACATTTGTGTGTGTACGTTGTGCAAGATACTCCAGGAAATGGAAACGGTAACAGCTTTAATGCGAAATAAAAACTAATAATTTATTGTATTGTACAGCTTCACAATTTATTCGTTAAAATTATCCCGACTTGATCTTCTTTTTGTGCTGGCACAAAGGCACACCTGAAGTCCGTATGCAAATTTTCGGAGCAGTACAACAGGTTTCGTTGCAAAAAGATCGTTAAACCTGCCGCAAGGGGTGCGAATAAATGGTTGATTTGAGGGTTGTGCAAGTGCAGTCATTTGCTAAAAATCAAACCGTGTGGTTCGTTTTGAGTTGTGCCATGAGAGAGATTGAGGAAATCGACTATATCAAAATGTTGTTGTATGTAAGTAACTGTTGGATAATTGGCAATTGTTTATTTGTTAGCAAATTTGTCCTTGCAACAATTCTGAAATATGTACACAACTAGAAGTTTCTATTTAGAATCAAAACAGTTAAATTTATAATTTACTTTTAATTTTTAATTGAAATAATGATTATTTCTTTATTCTTAGTAATTATTTATTTTTATTCTTTAATTTTTATTATACAAAATAAAAATTTATATTAATCGTTTGTGTATGGACAGGTGTAACTAACTTAAGATTTATTTATTTTGTTAAAATGTTTAATATTTATATAATATAATATGTAATATTAATATTTAATTATGAGACAAATGTTTTAATTTTTAACTGAAGTAGCTGTGCTCTTTTATAATTTGTTATACAAAATAATAATTTAATGTTTACTTTTAAATTGAAAATGTAATTTAACCATTTAAATGTAATAGATTGTTTAGTTGTATTAATTATTACTATTTAATTTTATTATTATAACGTGTAAAGATGGAGATTTAGGAACTCGAATCTATCTAAATCTTTTTGTATATTTACTTACTTAAAAGTATTAATCTTTATTTAATTTTAATATTAAATTTAAATAACCGTTGTGATTTGTTGTTTAAAATAATTCTTTTGTCCACTTTTAAATTCAAAATGTTATTTAACCATTTAAATATAATAAATTATTTTTAGTTACATTAATTATAACATTTTTATATTATATATTTTTATATGTAAATTAACTTTTATAATTTTAATTTCAATTTTAACAACTATTTAGTTTTATTATTTAATTTGGATGGAGATTGAGGAACACGAATAAATCTTGTTGTTTATTTACTTACTTAAAATATTTAAACTTTATTTAGTTTTAATAGTTAATTAATACAAATAAATTAATTTAAATTATTTTTTATACATATATATATATATATATATATATATATATATATATATATATATATATATATATATATATATATATATATTATATTTATTTACAAAATATTATTAATTTTTATTAGTTCATCGTAAATTTAGATAATTTGAAATGATAAATAAATGTATTATTTTGTTTCAGTTTTTAACTGATATTTAGTTTTATACTAATTTAAAATTAGTTTTATATTAATGAAACTTTAATCTTCAAATGAATTTAAAATCTCAATTATTTTATTTACCAACTTATACCAATTTTACTATATGTAACTATTAGTTAAAAATAAGTAAATATTTGTTTATTTAATTAAAATCTTTATTTAGTTTTAATATTTAATTATAACAAATAAATTTATAAATTAATACAAATTATTTTTTTACATTTAATATATTTATTTATAGAAGTTGTTTATTTTTATTATTGTATCGTAAAATTTTGTTAATTAATTTCAATAATTAAATTATTACAAATTGTATTCTTAATATCATCATCTATAAATTTATTATTAATTTTATTATTTAATATGTTAAAAGGAGAGTAGAAAACATCTAAATATTGTTATATACAAGTTCGTGTTGTTGATCACTAATAATCTAAAATTAACTCAAAATTTATCTAATATTTATTTAATAATATTAATATTTTATTTATTTTTATCTGTATCAAAGAAATTTATCATTTAATTTTAATTTTTAATTGAAATAATGATTTATTTATTTTTATTCTTTAATTTAAAATAAAAATTTTATTACAAAATATTAATATATAACTTAACTTTGAATTTATTATTTGATGAGTTGAGTAGATTGAGAAACAAAGACAACTATCAACTTTTATTTACATACTTAAAATCTTTAATGTATACTTAATCTTAATATTTAATTAATTCATATCCATTTGAATAATTTACTTTTTAAATATTATAATTTTATTATTATTATTATTATTATTATTATTATTATTATTTATAAATTTATTTTTAATTAAATTATTTAATGTGATGATGTAAATTAAGAAAATTTAAATGTTGTTGTTATATGTAAGTAACTGTTGATTAATAGACAACGCATTTTTGTTACTAAATTTATGGTTATAACATTTTTAAAATACGTATATAATAGTCTGTAACTAACTGTAAGTTTATTTACCTAAATTTTATTTACTTAATCTATACTAATATTTATATTTTATTTGTTTCTAACTGTAACCAATAAATTTACAATTTAATTTTAATTGGAATATGTACATATGATGTTCGTTTATGTTTTAGTTAAAATTTTGTTTTTAATTTTGAGTTTTAATATATTTTTTTAATTTAATTATTTAATGTGGTACGGAGACATTGGGGAAGTCGTACACATATCTAAATATTGTTATAGAAGAATCACTGATGTTCAATAAACAACAAATTTTTCCTTGCAGATATAACAAATTAGAAATATGTATATAATTTTATGTAACTAACTCGAGGATATTTACTTAAAAAATTTAATGTTTATTAACATTTATTAATAGCAAATAAACTAATACATTAATTTTAATTTAAGTGATCGTCTCCTTTTATGTTTAATTTGTTTTACTATAAAATTTTTATCTTTTATATTTATGTGTATTTAGTTGTGGTACTTAAAGCATAATTTAATATTCCAAAGTCTATTGAATATTTAACATAATTAATAATTGAGTAAATTACTAATTGTATTTTTTTATAAATTTATATTTACTTTTCATTTTTAATAATACCTTTGTTATTTATGTATTTTTATTTAGTGGGGGAGATTGAGGAAATAAAAACATAAAAATGTTGTTATATATAACTAAGAGTTGCTTAATTGTTTTTTGTCATTGCAAATTTGTCCTTACAACATAAAGATTTTAACAATTTTGAAACATGTACATAATATTTTTTATGTAACTAATTCGAGACTATTTCTAACGTTTAATTATAGTAAATAAACTAATAATTTGATTTAAACAATTGTCCCCTTTTATGTTTTATTTGTTTTACTATAAATTTTTTGTTGTGGTACTAAAAGTAATGTTTATTTTAAGATCACAATCTAATTTGAATATTTAAATATGGCTATGTTGATTACTCAATTATAAAACTGTATAAAATACATATTGAATTTTTACCTTATTAAACGTTTACGATTTAATTTTATTATTTAATGTGCCATGAGGTAGATTGGGGAAATCGAACACATCAAAATGTTGTTACATGTAACTAACGGTTGGTTAACAAACAATGTTTTTTTCTTGTTGCAAATTTGTCCTTACAACATACGGATTACAACAATTTTGAAATACATACATAATAGTCTGTAACTAACTCGCGGCTTTACATTCGTGATTTACATTCTTCGTACAACATCAGTGTAATAATTTGAATTAATTTTCTTCAATTAAAATTCCTATGAATATATTAAAATTTATAGTTCGGCTATTACGTTTTAGTCTCAGTCGTATTAAGAAAAAAATCCCACCATTATCTGAAAATGCACTGCTATATTGTTCTCATCATCAGCCGGAATATCAATTATGCAAATGCGTTAGAAAATCGACCGGAGCGAAGGAATGCGTAAAAACCCCGACCGCGGTTCGATACATAAGTTTTCCAGACTGGAGAAACGCCGTAATTGGAGCATCGTTGTACACGGTTAATTAGCCACTATTTATCACCTACCATTTTACCGATAAGATAAGGTGAAATAGGACGGTTTGCAATTCCATCCAGCGGGATTAAAACTAATACGCCGTGCGTTATCTACGGTAGCTGGCATCCGTTAAAGTCCACGTTAAAGTCCGAAAGCTCATTTGTAACGGAATTTAATAACGCCGCCCGTTCAACCGGAGCACAAATCACAACAGCGTCGTACATTCGATGCGGTCGTCATAAGTTTCAGTGTTCCCCCGCAACGCTGCCACCAAACGTTGAACGCGAACCCATCAAGCAAACGCTAATTGACCGTCCCGCGGATCCACAATCGAAACGGAGCGAACGATTGCGCCGCAGTCTGGAGTGAAACCTGTAATTATTCAGCCAACCTTGAAGGTTAAGGGAACTTCTTTTTTTTTATTTTTTTAAAGGCCCCCATTGTGTCCGTTCCGCTGGAACATAACATGTGACCATAAGATGGTGCCATCTAATTGCATGGGAAGTGAACATAAAGTTTTATAGACGTTAAATACAATAATAAAACAGTACGAGGAAGGCATGGACTTAATCAGCTGCGGGAATAATGACTCTAAATGGGCTCGGGGAGAGTTCAATGATGGGCGAATGTCGACGACATTCTTAAAATATCCAGTGGAATCTTAATAAGGAACTCAAATTCTACCACTTGTTGCGTGTGCAAGATTTATTCGTTTATGTTTCTTCTGATGGACTTTTTTGTGGTTCTCGTTAGTTGGATGGTTGAACTTTTTTAATTAAATTTGACTGTTTACATAAACTATTTAATTTTATCTTTTATCTTAATATTTAATTGATTAAAATTCTAATATTTAATTTTAATTTATAATTTATATTAGTCTTGTATAAGTAAATTTTTGTCGTGTGATACATTTAAATTTTATACTAATTATAACATTTATTTTATATAGTAATTTACTTACTTATTTTACTATTTAATTATAGAATTACAATTTTTAATTTTAAAATACGTACCTATTGTTTAATTTAATCATTATTATATATCTTTTTATGTTTCAATAATATTTAAAGAACTAACAAATCTTGAGTGTTGTAAAATTTATTTCATTACATTTTATTTTTTTAGGTTTCTCTCTCTTCTTCGATTGTTTAACTTTGAACATTAAATTTCAATAATTAGTTAAAATCTGTAATCATTATTTAATCTTTACATAATCATACTAATTATTCATTTTTCTTCTAAAATTTTGGATATTTAATATTGAAAGTAGTATTTATTTTTAAGATAGATTCTAAATTGATTATTTAAATATATAATAATAATTGATTTTATTTAATTTTAGCATTTCACTACATAGATCATTTTTTATCTATTTATATTTAGGTTAGGTTACATAAAATTATCTTTATTTTTAATTTAGATTCTAATTTCATTTACTAAAAGGAAATAACAATTGACTCTATCAAATTTTATTTCATTATTACTTGATTTATAGTTAAGTTAAGTCAGGTTAAGTTAGGTTAGGTTAGATTAGGATTTCTAAACATAATATAAAAGTTAATATAAATTATTTAAATTAATAGTTAAAAGAAATTAATTACACTGTGATTACATTATATTTATTTTTAATTTATATTCTAATTTCATTATTTAAAAGTAAAGAACAATTGATTTTATTAAATTTTACTTCATTATTACTTTATTTATGGTTAGGTTAAGTCAGGTTAGGTTAGGTTAGGATTTATAAACATAATATAAAAGTTAATATAAATTATTTAAATTAATAGTTAAAAGAAATTAATTATATTGAGATTACATTATATTTATTTTTAATTTATGTTCTAATTTCATTATTTAAAAGTAAAGAACAATTGATTTTATTAAATTTTACTTCATTATTACTTTATTTATGGTTAGGTTAAGTCAGGTTAGGTTAGGTTAGGATTTATAAACATAATATAAAAGTTAATATAAATTATTTAAATTAATAGTTAAAAGAAATTAATTTCATTTAAATAAAATTATCTTTTTTTTAATTTAGAATTTTTAAAAATAAATATCGATTTTATTAACTTTTATTTCAATATTACTTGTTTTCTTATGGTCAGATGAAGTTAAGTTAGGTTGTTAGATGTTAGATTTTTTAAACAATATAAAAGTTAATAAGAATTATTTAACTTAATAGTTAAAAAAAAATTAATTACGTTGATATAAAATTATTTTTATTTTTAATTTAGATTCAAATAACAATTGATTTTATTAAATTTTATTTCATTACTACTTGTTTTACTTATGGTTAGGTTAGATTAGGTTAGGTTTTTTAAACATAACATAAAAGTAATTAATATTTAAGAGAAATTAATTATTATAAATTATTTACATAAAATTAAGTAAAAATAAAATACATATTCATATTTAATGGTAACATTTTGATTTTATTGGTTTTAATATTATTGTTAAAATTAAATTGATTATTAAAAAACAATTTATATTTATAAGTATTTATATTTTACAATAAAAATTTAACTTTAAATTAAAGAATTACATAAATTAAATATAAATGAACACTAAAACGAATTGTTTAAATTAAATTTTTCAATTAAATAATTATTATATACAATTATATAATAAGGTTGAATAATAAATAAAAATTTATTACCTTTGTCAACTTTTTAAT
Organism: Aethina tumida; assembly: GCF_024364675.1. Lineage (NCBI taxonomy): Eukaryota > Metazoa > Arthropoda > Insecta > Coleoptera > Nitidulidae > Aethina > Aethina tumida. The sequence continues at coordinate 17,159,348 of NC_065439.1, forward strand.
TACTGAGAGTATGTAAATGTTTCACTTATAAATATAAAAGTTAAATTAAAAATATATAGAATAATGCTATAATTAAATAATAAGACCAATAATAGGGTTACATTTAACTATTCAAATAAAACTTAAACTACCTAGCTTAAAAATGAATAATTACTAAATTATTACATTAGATATTAGTATTGTTTAATGCTAACATGGTTATTTAATGTTATTACATAATAATAATGCTTAATTTTAATACATAATATATTTTAAAGTTTCTGAAGTTTATTTTATTTTAAGAAAGTTATTAACGGTTAATCTTGCCCAAGAACTTGACCATATAGTTGTTTATTCTAAATATTTCTCTTAGGGCAAAATAATTATCGTTATGTTTAACTAGCACAAAAAAACCCAACAACGTTCTCTAATAACACCGACAAAAAACAAATAATAACTTTAATTACATTCTTGTAAAGTTTGGCATATTATTCCATTGTGAAAGAACCACTGACATTTTTTTCTTCTAAACACAATCGATCCAGAAAAAAAGTGAACAAACTAATCTTGTGTAAGTGAATCACTAAATAACTTTCGAATAACTGTACGTTGAGCAAACGAAAGAAAAAAGTCACGACAAAACACAACAGCTCCACCCATTCGTCTTGGATTCGATTCGTCGATGACTTGTTGAATTTTTCAGGTGTGTAAATTCAATTTAAGCTCACGAGGTTTTTGCTAGTTGTCAAATTCGATTACGGGACAAATGAGATGTTTAACTTTCTTTAAAATAACTTTTATTCTACAAAATAATTGCCTCTGTAATCAACATTTTTTTTTTAACATTGTACAAGCAAATTTATGCTGCCGGAAAAATCTGGGCTCTTCACGCCTCCTCAGTTTTGATTTCCTCCTCACAGGATGGAGAAACAGTTTTCCATTCAAGATTTTGAAGCTTTTGAGTCTCTAATATGTCATTTCTATTTACTAAGAAGTTTAAAGTCTTGAGTAAGCTATCCAAGACTTTTTTTTAACTCAAGAATAAGAAGAGATGACCAAGAGTTTGCGACTAAACAATTAAAAGAGTTACACCTAAAATACTTAACATTTTAAAAATTTGCTGTAACAGTGGCTAGCACGGTATATAATACTAAAATATATTCAAATAAATCATGAACCAAAAGAGTAAATTACTTTATCCGGTAACCAATGCAATCAATCCTTCGGCAGCCGCGGTCGCGGTACGCAAACCGTGTAATTTCTGGGTGAATTATGTTCCCGGCTACTCCGCGGCAATTAAAAAACAAAACGAGCCACAACGACCATTTGCTTTATGTAACAGACTGGCAGCAATAAGACCGAACGCAAATTCTATTTATATCTCGGCCGGGCGCATTGTTTCTTTAGGTATTTTTCATGCGGTCGCTTATACACCAGACACGAATCCGTGTCCGTTTTTATTTTATTTTATTTTATTTGTTCCTGTCGTTTTTCCCCACTATTGGGCTTGCTTCGATTCATCTTCGCGCACTGCAATTACGTTGCCCACGGTCCACCCATTTTGCATGCATATTCCCTCTCGTATCCGTCGTCAATTTCTCTTTCGATGGAATATTCACATGCACTTGCTTTAGTGTTATTTTATTATTTGAGCGTAAGCAGTGCGTCAGTTACTGGTGCAAGTTGGAGAGGACGTGGTGTTTTATGGTCGCAGATTGTTACGGTTCAAAATATGATTTAATTGTACTGGGGTACGGTGACAAATTGTTGATATTAAAGCCGGCGTTTTCAGTGTAAACCAATTAACATATTGGGTCATACCAAGTTGACTGGCGCCTCTGATGTGGGCTGTATTTTTACCGAAACCTATTGCTCTGTGACAGGCTATTGTTTCACGGATAGGTGGCATAATTTCTTAAATATTTTAGATAGTTAACGTCTGGTGTATTAAAGATTAGATTCTCTGAATAATTTATTAAGTATAAACCAAATGTGCAATATCGTTTCTTTGTTAACCACATCAGTAGTGGCTTTAAATAAGTATTAAAATACTCTCCTCCAAGAAATTCACGCAACACACCAATAATATTTGATTATTATTAATATATAACGTATACGCTCTGTATAATTATTTAAAAATAAGTTTTTATTTATAATTGTTACAAAAAAATCTTAAAAAGTATTGTTTTTCTAAAAAATTAATGATTAACAAAATTTAATGTTTATAAAAAATAAAAATTTGACCTTAATGTGGGGTATTTCCACCTCTACTACGAATGGCAGACTCTGTTCATACTCAAAATGTGGGTTCGAATTCCATTTTGGTCCAAATTCTCCCCAAATTTCGAGTCCACATCGTCTAAGTTATTCGGAAAGTTACAATGGTTTCTTAAGTGTATCCCATAGATATCACAGATATGTTCTATTGGGTTAAGGTCTGGACTGTGAGCTGGCCCAACGACAGCCAGATAATTTCGGACAACATGGGCTGAAGGTGGTCGTACATTAAACTGAGCCAATAAAACCTATAAAAGGTTTTGTTGTATTTATTTTTTAAATTTTATATATTTAAATTTTATGAAGTTATTAATTTTATTTTGGTTATTTTTAATTTTTTAGATCAATAATTTTATTATTTTTTTAATTCAATTGGATATTTTTAGTTACTTAAGCTTAATTTTTATAATTTTATAAATTTAAATTAATAATTTTAATTATTTATTTAATTTAATTAGTTATTTTTAATATTTTATGCTTAATTTTATAAAATATAATAAATTTAAATTGCCTATTTTAATCTTTTTAAGATTAAATTTTAAAATTTTATAATATTAAATTAAGAATTTTAATTTTTTTATATTATTTTTTTAATTTAAATTATATTATAGTTTTCTTTTTAAAGGTTCTTTGATTATGAAATTAAATTTGACATTAAACATGTTCTAGAATATCCAAAATGTAACCATTATTAACCAGTATTAAGTTTCTTATTATTTATCACCACCGAAATGGTACGTTGTTAAAGAAATACCTCCCCACACCATAATTGAGCCTCCACCAAATAAGGTGGTATTTACGAGTTACATTAAGCATATCTTTCTTTTGGCTATCGAAACACATGAATATGTTTATTTCTAATTTTAAAATATTATATATCTTTTTTATATTTCAACAATATTTAAGAAACTAACAAAACTTGAGTGTTGTAAAATTTATTTAATTACATTTTGTTTTTTAGGTTATTCTCTATTCTTCGATTGTTTAACTTTGAAAATTAAATTTCAATAATTAGTTAAAATCTGTAATCATTATTTAATCTTTACATAGTCATATTAATTATTTATTTTTCTTCTAAAATTTTGAATATTTAATATTTAAAGTAATATTTATTTTTAATTAATTGATTCTAAATTGATTATTTAAATATAAATGACAATTGATTTCATTTAATTTTAGCATTTTACTTCTTAGTTCATTTTTTATCTATTTATATTTAGATTATGTTACATAAAATTATCTTTATTTTTAATTTAAATTCTAAATTCATTAACTAAAAGGAAATAACAATTGACTTTATTAAATTTTATTTCATTATTACTTTATTTATGGTTAGGTTAGGTCAGGTTAAGTTAAGTTAGATGAGGTTAGGTTAGGTTAGGATTTTTAAACATAATATAAAAATTAATATAAATTATTTAAATTAATATTTAAAAGAAATTAATTACACTGAGATGAAATTATATTTATTTTTAATTTATATTCTAATTTCATTATTTAAAAGTAAATAACAATTGATTTTATTAAATTTTACTTCATTACTACTTGTTTTATTTATGGTTAGGTTAGATTAAGTACAGTTCAGTTAGGTTATATTAGGTTTTTTAAACAATATAAAAGTTAATATAAATTCTTTAAATTAATACTTAAAAGAAATTAATTCAACTGAGATAAAATTATCATTATTTTTAATTTAGATTCTAATTTCAATATTTAAAAATAAATAACGATTTTAATAACATTTATTTCATTATTATATGTTTTTTTTGATTTTATTAAATTTTATTTCATTGCTACTTGTTTAACATATGGTTAGGTTAAGTTAGGTTAGGTTTTTAAAAATAATATAAAAGTAAATATTATTTACATAAAATTAAGTAAAAATAAAATTTTTAAAGTTATAAAAAAATTAAATTATAGTTGGTAATAACATTTAAAAATGTGTTGCACCTACAATAAAAAATTAAAATAAATTTGACAGAGAAGAAATTCAAGATTATGAAAGCCTTTTTTTTGCAAACCAATTCATTTTGTTGCAAAAGTTGAATGTCATTGCAACCTTGTTTCGCATATGAAAAAATAATTGCAATAATTTTGATACAGAAAAAAGTTCAAGCTCATTAAAAATCGATTGATAGCATCTCCAGAAACAAGTAGGTGATGATTACAGACCTTCGAATGAAATATTGTAATTACAAACCTTGAAAATACCACAACAATAACCAGAAAAGTTGTTCGTCTTACAAACATAGTTCACATTATTCTCCAACATCTAAATACACAAACAGTATTTGTTTGTTACCTTGTACAATCTCAACAATACCTCAAAACTGTAAATCACTTTCTTTGACTTTCGTTATCCACCATCCTGGCACCAAATCATCAATTACATTGTTACCGTACTTTTGATATATCGGTCAAGTGTAATTAGTGAATATGGAAATCCGTTTGACTGACATGTAAATATGGACCATCTGTCGGTTTTAAAATGTTTGTCGAACAGACGAATTAGTTTCACTTGTTAACGCAGCGTAACCGGGTAGCCATATTCATCCATTATCTCAGCTTCTGAGCGCAGGAAACGTGTCAAGTTAATTCCAACTGAAGCAATTTTATTGTGGGCCTTAACTATGGGAATATTCGCTTTGGGCCGGATTATCAAACAGTAAACCAGATATTTTGAAAGCTTTCTAAACGTTTAACATATTAAACGCATACGCAATTTACTGCAAATAATTTGCATCCATGTGCACGAAACGTGTCGTTAAACCGTGCATTGTTTGCGTCCAATCTCAAAAATGATTGGAAGAAAAGTGTGACACCGATTAATTGTCCACAACTTATAATTGCATTTGCATAAAGTCGTTTCAATTACCGTTCTAAACAGTTCCGCAATGTTTTACCGCAAGGGTATAGATTATTATGACATAAAGGCAATTTTCATCTTCATTAAGCGTCGACGGAATTGTAAAAAAAAAACGATTTATTGCGGCGTTCTGTTTAATGCACGGGAGTTTTTTGTGGACGGATCAGAAAATTCACTTAAGCCCGATGTAATGCCACTTTCTAGTTTTATTATTGCTGTTTTGTAATCGGACGGCTATTTTAGGATTTGAAGAGCCGTGTTGAAGGGCTTGGTGGAGCTTATATGGTTAATGGGATTATCGAAGAAACCTCTTCAGTGCGTTTAAAGCAGGAGTGCTGGTAAGGCACGTTCTTGATTGCCCAAAACTAGGACAAAGCCATTATTGAAATTAGTTATCGAAATTGTTTTGATTGATGTATAAATAATTAAAAAAAGACAACTTCTTCCATCCCGTTCTTAATAGTGAAGAAGTGTTATGAAAGACCATTAACTATTAGAAAATCATAAATTATTTTATAAAGATATGTGGTTATCTTGTAATTCTTGTATAAGAAACTGAAGAAGGTTCTTTTCTTTTGGACTCTTCTACTATAATCAGTTCTGAAGGAAGTAATTTTCTACGTGGTTCTCAAATAATTGAACATACAGATGAAATAATTAAAGAAGCTTTTTTTAATGCCTTCACCATCATCATTGCCATTGTCAAAAAGTTCACCAGTAAACAGTATAAACATCAAAGTATTTTACAAAACGTAGTAGGATAAATCCATTTTGATTGATGTATGAATAATTTAAAAAAGGTACATTCTTCCATTAGCAATTCTTGCTGGTGAAGAGTTGTTATGAAAGATAATAATTACAAAATTATTAATTATTTTCGAAAAATATTTAAGTAACCTTTAATATTTTATAATTCTTATTCAGTAGATTCTTAAAATCACTTTCACTCTTTTCTTTTGGGTTTTTCTGTGATCACTGAAAGAAGTAATTCTGTAAGTAGTTCTCAAATAATTGACCATACAATATTTATGAGAAATAATTAAGGAATCTTTTTTCATCATCATTTTCTTTGATTAATGTGGTGGATTAATTATTCTACAGCAAAAAGTTCATTAGTAAACAATATAAACACCAAAATATTCAATAATATAAACAGTATTCCTCAACTGAACAAACCCATATTTTGATTGGTGTGAATAAATATTGAAGAAGATACATAAAATCACTTTCATTTTTTTTCCTTTGAGTTTCTCGCCTATGATCACTTCTGAAAGAAGTAATTCAATTCGTAGTTCCCAAATAATTAACCACATAGCAAAAAATTAGATGGTTAAAATAATTAAAGAAGCTTTTTTTAATGCTTTCATCATCATCATAGTCTTTAATTAATGTGGAATGATGATTCTGGAACCAAAAGTTCACCAGTAAACTATATAAACTCTAAAATATTCTATTAAAAGTAACCCTTAACTGGGACAAATCCAAAATTGAATTTTAATTGATGTAAAAAAGTAGCTTCTTATATTATCAATTCTTGATGGCGAAGAGTTGTTATTTAAGATAATAATTACAAAATTATAAATTATTTTCTAAAATGACTAACCATAAATATTTTATGATTCTTATAAATGAGATTAAAGGAGGTTCTTAAAATAATTTTTACTTTTTTCCTCTGAGTTCCTCTCCTGTGATCACTTCTATACGCAGATCTCAAATAGTTAACCATCCAGTTTTTATGATAAATAATTTAGATGAAATAATTAAAGATTTTTTAAATTACTTCATCATCATCATTGTCTTTAATTAATATGGAATGATGACTCCAAAGCAAAAAGTTCTCTAATAGACAATATAAACATCAAAATATTTTATAAAAAGTAGCCCTTAACTAGGTCAAATCCAAAATTGAAAATATTTTGTTAGACCTATGAATAATTAAAAAAAGGTAGATTCTTTCATTACCAATTTTTGATGGTGAAGAGTTGTCACAAAAGATACTAATTACAAATATATAAACTATTTTCTAAAAATGTTTGGTTAACCATAAATATTTTATAATTTTTGTACATTAAATTGAAGAAGGTTCTTAAAATTACTTTCACACTTTTTCATTGAATTTTTCTCCCATGGTCACTTTTGAAGGAAATAATTTTGTATTTCTTAAACAATTCACTATAATTTATGATAAAAATCTTAGTTAGTCAAAATAATTAAAAAAGTAAATAATTTAAAAAAGTATCTGACTATTGCCAGTCTTTGGTAGTGAAGATTTCTTAAAAAAATATAAATTAGTTACTTAACCATAAAAAAATGTTGTACAAGAGATTGAAGAAGTTTTTAAAAACATTTTTCTCCTATATGTTTATAATTAAAGTCTTCATTATCATCATATTTCAAAAAAAAAAACATAATTATGAATTTACGTCCAAAATAATTATATGTTTATTACAAAACAATTAAAGAAATAAGAATCTAGAAATATTATTCTCTCTTTTTTCTTTTACATACCCATAAACACGAATTTGTAGTAAAAGTTTTACTAATATTCTTACTTATCCACTTACCATGGATAAAAACTTTTGACAACCTACAAAGACAAAGATTATTGACTTAACATTCCTAAAGCAACATTTCTTGCAACATTGTCCATAATTGATGAAAATAATAAACTTGATTGCATTTGTGTAAGACTACCCGCTGGGAATTAATTATTTATATTAAATTACAGTAAACTAATACCCTGACATTACGATATACATATAATATCGTATACTGACTAATTTTCGCCATAACAATAAATATTACCGATGATGGTGGCACAAAAGGTCTTGTTTCGTTGTGCACCTTAGCCATAAATAATATTATAAGTTTATGGTTTTTCTTAGGTGACTCGCGGTCATGGCTGCATCGCTGTAACTGGCGGTTTCAAAGTTAAGGTTGCGACCTTTCGTAAAATTACTGGGATTAATGGCAGAGCGATGTAACGACAATAAGTCCTTTTAATGGATTATCTAATGGCGATTGTTTCACTTGCGTAATTGCGTGATTACGGTGGAAAATATTGACAGTGTCAATCGTGATTATAGGTTCGATTGGCCGTAATGATACACACACGACGTTGGGCAATACATTACCGTAATGATATATGATTTTGTAATCTTCAAATGTTAAATCTGTTGTTTATTTCGTGTTCTTTTTTTCAGACGACACTGCAACCCACCATCCCGAGGATGGCCCAGTTGGAAACCTTAGAAGCCAAGGTAAGACTTAGTAGTACCAGAAGTAACGTTTTTCCAATGGTTGCGGCAACGTCGAAGCACCCCTTGAAGGGGTGACCCTCATTCAGATTATGACTTGTTAGTTTATATTATTATTTGTGTATGCCTTGCATTGGGGTAGGTGTCAAAAGAAGGGGTGAATACATTTAAGGACGTAACTCGGTACCGGTTTTTAATTAAGGGTTAATTTTGTATGGCGTCCATTCCGGCGTATCGCATTTTGAATCGACGAGGTAATAATGAGCGTCGCCCACGGCCAACAATGGAACGCACCGTCCGGATATCAGATTTCTTCGGAACAATGATCCGACGCGAGCAGTTGGATTAGGAAATGCAAATTTTTATTATTATGGGACTTGTGGTGGCGAGAATGATTGATGCGGACAATACATCATGATGCTTTTGTTAAAAATGTTCAATTAAAGGCAGTTTCGATGGAAGAAAGGGTTCAGTCAATGGTCCAAATGATATACTGGTAAATAATGGATTATTTAAATTACAATGTCCCAAGATTAACACAACGTATTCGTGATAAATGGAAGACGAGTCAAACCGTCAACACCTAAAAGTTTTGACGCAGGATGTATGATTTTATCAGTTTTTTGAAGCCTCCAAGCACATGGCAAAAAGCAAACTTCATTAATTTCTAGTAAAAACATCTGCCGCCAAAAAATGTTATCACACATTCCCACAGTTGGGCAATAATTTCCGAATTTACGGCATTTTTGCATGCATTAACCAAAGATAATTGTGAAGGGACTAAATCATCCCCCACCATCGCCGACAACCCTCTCGTAACACATGGCAACTGTGCGTGCATTCAGCACGTGCGTTTAGGGACACGCACGGCACAATGCCAGCATAAATTTGAGCGTCGGATGGGGCGCATCAAAATATTGCCAGTAGCTTTTTATTTATGTGAGGAAGTTGAGTATGTGCATAATGAATTTGAAATAGGAAAAGATAGGTGGAAGTGCGACGCGACGTGTGTTCATATGTTCAGTTGGTGGTGCGGCTGTTGCGGCGTGACATCGTGTAACAATGGTGATTGCTTTGTTGAAAAATGTGAGTTTTCCGGTTGTTTTTTTTTTTGCTTAGAAAAATGTCCTTGAAAAAATTATGAAAAGGGTACTTTTTACCATGGCTTAAAACGATTTTATTAGTTGTGACATTGTGGTCAAAATCACATTGTATATTTAAAAAATAAATAAATATTGGCGGACAGATTTAGTTTTGTGGTACTACTTACAATTTTGTGTAGTACACAAATTATGTAATAAGTAATTTTTAATTAATGAATTTTCGTAATCATCAAATATATTTTTAATATATAAATACTAAATTAAAAAATTATGAAGATGTTTGTTCAGAAAATAAAGTACTAGTAATTTAAAATATTTAATTGGTCTATTTATGTACTAAAATAACCAAATTATTATTAATAATAATAATTTACTTTCGTTATTCACTTTTTTCTATAAAAAAAATAATGCATAATATTTTTTTTTTTTAATTTGGAAATACCAAAATAGAATATTATAAAAAATAAAGTAAATCTCAAATTAAATTATATAAATGATCTATGTATCTTATGTAACAAAACAAATTAAATAACAAATAAAAACATAACAATTTTGCATGTTATTAAAGTTTTAAAGTAAACATTTCTCCGATTTTTTTTTAAAAATATTGGTCTATTTTCGTTTCGTTATTGACATACCTTTTCCTACATAAAAATGTATATACGACATATTTTTAATATAGAAATACCAAATTGAAAAAAATTTGAAAATGTTTGTTCAATAAATTAATTTAAATTATTTAAATGATCGTATGTACTAAAAAAATTAATAACAAATAAAAACATAATCATTTGCTTGTTATTAATTGTTATATTTTTATGTTCATTTATTAGTATTATTTCATTTTCTAGTTGAAAAAAAAAAGAAAGAAAATTAACATTGATTTTTAAAGAGATTCTAAGTAAAAATTTCTGTGATTTTTTTAAAAACATTATTAATAATAATTTTAGTCTCGTTATTGATATACTTTTTCCTAAATAAAAATGTGGTTAAAAAGTGGAAAAAGAAAATTAACATTAAGTTTTAAAATTATTCAAAGTGAAAATTTCTATGAAATTTTATTATTATTTTTTGTTTTATTATTATTTTACTATTCTTATTATTGTATTCTTTTTCCTATATAAGAAAAAAATTATCAAAAAATAATAAAAATGTTGTTTAATGGTGAGATTTAAAAAATTGTAAAATTACTAATTATTTTAAATTATTTATTTTAAAATTTTAAAAAATATTTTTGCTAAATAAAAAAAATGAAATGTAATGTATTCTTTTTAATGTGGTGGAATATATTTTAATGTGGTGGAATATATATTATAAAAATGTTGTTTAATGATGAAATTTAAAAAAATTGTAAAATTACTCATTTTTTTAAATTATTTATTACAAAATTTTAAAAAATATATTTGCTAAATAAAAAAAAATAAGTGTAATGTATACTTTTTAATATGATGGAATATATGTTAAAAAAATGTTATTTAATGAAGAAATTTAAAAAATTGTAAAATTACTAATTATTTTAAAGTATTTATTTCTAAATTTTAAAAAATTATTTTGCTAAATAAAAAAAGTTAAGAGTAATGTATACTTTTTAATGTGGTGGAATATATGTTAAAAAAAATGTTGTTTAATGATGAAATTTAAAAAAATTGTGAAATTACTAATTCTTTTAAAGTATTTATTTTAAAAATTTAAAAAATATTGTTGCTAAATAAAAAAAATTAAGTGTAATGTATACTTTTTAATGTGGTGGAATATATTTTAATGTGGTGGAATATATGTTAAAAAAATGTTGTTTAATGATGAAATTTAAAAAATTGTAAAATTACTATATTTTATATGTTTAGCTGTAAACAAATTAAAAATATGTACATATTTTAAGATATTTTACAAGTAAAGATTATTTCCAAGAATTTTTGGTTAAATTACTGGTTACTAAAGTTTCCTCTTATTATCTTTACCAAATAAAGAAAACTAAATATTTTTAAAACTAATAATTATTGAAGTTATTTTAAAATATTTTATTCGTCTGTGTTTTTCCACTTTAAATATTAAATCTTTGGAACAAAATAAATTGCATTACACATATCACTAAACTAAACGGGTTTCGGTTGTTGCATTGTTTGATTTCCTTTGTCTTTTGGCAAGATCTGAACACGGTATCGTTCAGACAGGCGAGATGTGGGCGTACCAACATTTTACTCGGCTAGAGCAAAACCATGAAGAATGACCTGCAACGCTCCGGATGAACTGAGGTGCGTTTGTTCTCCTACCTCATAAATAACATGCACACGGTGTGTCTAATAAATAACAACGGCCGTTTCGAATGGCCAGCTTTGGGAAAACGATCGTAATTGAATATTCCGTCTGGTTTTAATCGCAAATCGCATCGCACGACGGGATTGAGTCATTAACGGGCCCTTTTTTTCGAAAGAAGCACCGAGAAAAATTAGGTTTTTTTGTGACCTGTTTATGGGGGAACGGATATTATTAATTTGGGCACCAGACCAAGAAACGACAACAAAAACATATAGTTCACAGGAAGAATATACGTGCTTGCAATCATTTTTGCACTTTTCATTTCCTTTGTGGATGTGTGTGATGGTGATTTGTGATTCAAATTCGCAATTAGTTATGTAGGTTACCCAACTTGTCTGCAAACGTCTCATTATAATAAAATTTGCCTTTATTATTCCACTTTTTGCCGATTACCGCATTTGCATACCGATAACTAAAAACTAGGTGCAAAATCACCATAGATTGCCAAAAAAATAGGAACGTCAAAACCTGAAGAACAAAGGAATTATTAATCCGTGAGAAATCTCGCATCATGATTAAAAGTGTGTCAGGAATTTATCGATTCTGGGCGGCGGAAAAATGTTTTAATTGCACTCCCACAACCGAGATATTTATGTGTTTGGTTTTAACACCGCTGCGCCATAGAATTAATTTAACAGTTCAATTATAATAAACATTGAAAGCGAGCAAGGATGATCCCGATAAATATCCGACGATTGATTTATGTGTGTTTTTGTGGATTTGGAATTGAGTTTAACCATGCCACGCTAATTAAATGTTGTTACATCACGGTGAAATTTGTTTATTGATTTATGAACATTTTATTTCAGATGGCCAGTATAGAAGTCTCATTGTCGAGTACGCCGCGTCGAAAGAAAAACGGTAGTTTGAGCCTGGGCTCGTCCATCCGTTCCATCCCCAAAGAACTGGCGGCGAAAGAGCTGGAGAACTTGAGGAACGCCCTTAGAGACAAAGAGAACATTATTCAAAGTCTGAAGGGCCAACTCACAATGCCCGGCATGAGATTGAACACGATCAGAAACGGCAACAATAACATAACCAGCAACAGGGAGCTGAGCGAAGTGGAGAAGAAACAGGCCGAGGACAGACTCAACAGGCTCAAAACCGACATCGACAACAAGAGGCTGACCATCAAAAACCTGAAAATGGCTTTGGAAAGGCTGGACATCACTGAGTAAGTATTCAAGACCAAATTTTAATGCAAAAACTCATTTCCAAACTGTCACAGCAACATTGACGTGCGAATACAACAAGCGGAGCTGGAATATCAGCTTGGGAGAGAAGAGTTGAACTTGCTGACGCTTTTGGAGGAGACGCGGGCTCTTCAATTGTGCATCGAGGAATCCAATAAAAATTCAGACTGTCACACCTTGTACAGGTTTGTTGTTAACAATTTCCAATAAGACACAATATTATCTGTTCCTTTTTATCTAGTTGTATATATGGTAACGGATTGTACGTCTTGCAAGCGATAGAAGTGGATTACGACTTGAAGAGTCCGAAATTTGGGGCTGGCCAAAAAGAATCTACGCCTGGTCTTTGGATAGACTGGGCTCTAGAGGAAACGGGATTGTGCAAAGAAGACAGGTAATAATAAACCTTGTTAATTATATGTATATACGCATTTAGTAACTCGGGTTTTATTGTTGTTATGCAAATTTTCAGTAAATTACTATAAAATATGACCTGGGAACTTAATTAAACAATCGTTGGTGTTTACAATGAAAAACAAATTTGGTTTCCGTTTCTTACAACGTGCCGTTACATTCTCTATGGATTTAAGTATTTATTTTGCGTGAGGTTTTTTTTTTCTTGCTTCCGTCAGTTAATCTACTGATCTAGATTTAGAGACAAGAAGATTTGTTGATATTTAAAATTTCTATTCTTTTGTCAAATATTGTTGGCCAAGAAGAAAACCTTAACACAAATTCACATTTACTCCACCTGTCCGAAAAGGTCACCCAATACATAACAATGGAATCTTTCCGAAAATCACGATTCAGTTACCTGATTGACATTGGTGCTTTACAACACAATTAGGTTTGTGGTTTTTGTTTCACAAGGGCTGAAAACAGCCATTGCCGGAAACCACCAACAATGGGAACGAGAAACCAACAATCGAGAAAATGGTATCCTTCCACCCGTATATCCGGTACCACCTGTAAGCACACTAACCTGCAGCTTTAATGAGAATATCGTACGTTTATGTGTGTGTTACGCACCGTAACTCACCACTTTCGATTAGCCACCTTTTTGTTCCACTGTTTTTATGGCGAACCGAGAACATTGCAGATTTGATTTTGTGGTGTTGTTGAAGATCTTCACTTATTCAAATCAAGTAAAATTACAAAGCAGCCTTAAGTAAAACATAATATCCCATTGTTGGGACTTGTTTCTTGATATTTCCTTCGCAAATCGCCGACAACAATGGCGCGTAAAGCTGATGTTAATTACGAACTTCATGCGAACAGACAATTTATTTGATTACATACAACAAGACAGTGCATAGAATTTTTGATTGTTTATGCCGGCAATTGTTTTTCGGCTAACTACATAACAAACTAAAATACAATGACGACGACAGACTAATAATAATTTATAAAGCACTATAACAATGGTATTTTATAATATTAGGTTACCTCTCCTATTGTTGCTGGTCTGAATTTGTTTTAAATAACTGTGCCAAATAATTACCGCCTACCATTTTCTCGGATTCCAAGAAAAACAATTGTGCTTTGTAAAAAATTAATTGTAACGCACTTCCTGTACATCAATCTTCTTTACAGATTAGTCGAAGTCAACGGCAAAATTGTTTTGATGAAAAACAGAGATGACTTGTCCAGACTTTTGGCTGCAGCACCCGATCCAGCCCAACTGGTGGTACTGAGGAAAATCTCCCCCGAAACCCCTGAAATCACCAACAGCGTCGTCAAGAACGGCATCAACGAAGTGAACGCCCTCCGTTCGGAACTCGAAGTGGTACGCGAACGAGCTGAGGAAGCCCAAAAAGTCAAGGACAGCCTAAGATCAGACAACATCAGACTCACCCACCGGATTTCGTATTTAGAAGAACAGGTACGATCCCACCGATTCACATCGAATTTCCGTTACTCAACGTTGTTAAATTTCCAGGTATCAGAACTGTTAACTCGCAAGAACGAAACGAACGACATAAGAATAGTCACACCTAAGCCAGTAATTTCAACAGTCAAGACCAACCAAAACGTGACCAACATAAACATCACCACCCAATCACCAAATCCCAAACCAGAGATGCAGGTGTTCCAAAAAGGGCCGCAGGTCACAACTTTAGTCTCCAGCATGTCCGACCCACACGTATCCGTACCCATGAGGTCCAAGAGCAGTCTGTCCAACGTTTCCAACACCCACATATCAGCGCCCAGTCCCCAATTAGACTACCACTGTCACAAGAACCACAGACACAAACACAGGCAGCCCAGAAACGGGCTGCCACCGAACCACAGTCTGGAGCACCCCGATAAAGCTCTGTACAGAAAACACCACCACCACCACAGGGAAAAGGATTATAATTCGGAGACGAGTTCGGCTGTGGAACACGTCACACGTTACAACAAGAGAAACACCGAAAGCAATCACCGGTACTCCGGCGATTTCAGCAAGGCCAATTCGGAGAAGGAGTACAGCTCCGACGTGATGGACCAGAGCTACAAAAAGGCCACGAAAATCGTGCACGAACTGACGAGAAATCGCGACAATCTTTACGAAAAGCACAGACAAAAATGCATAACGGCCTCGGAAAAGTATAACTCCGACATTCTGAAACATTACAACGCCAGAAAGTCCACGTCCGTCCTGGACTTCCGTTCCGAAATACACATTGGACCCAAATACGTGGACAGTAAAAGCGTCGAGGATTTGGACGCCTTAGATTCATCGTCGAAAAGTACAAACAGGATTTACAAAAAGATTCAGGATTGTAGAAGCGTCAAGTCTTTGGACTTCGACAGTGACTGCAATTCGACTTCGACACGATTAAACGGCAATACCAAGAGTGTGGATTACACTTCGGAACCTTTGGACAGCAATAAAAAGATCTCGTATTATCACAATTATTATAACGACAAACCTAGACCGACACCTCCTAAGAAACCATTGAGACTTTCTTTGCATAAAACTCAAAGTTTACAGTCGGTTGAGACTCCACCACAAACTCCGCACGATTCCCCCAACAAGCACGAATCCAGAAAAAGGAATTATCGGGGGGAAGTGCCGATATGTGTTAGTATCAAATCTCATGAGCATAACGGAGACTGTAATGGGAACAAGGACATGAGGTGGACCAACTATAAACAGGGCATTGAACAGCATACATTAGAAAATGGGAGTTGGTGTTAA
This sequence comes from Aethina tumida, assembly GCF_024364675.1. Lineage (NCBI taxonomy): Eukaryota > Metazoa > Arthropoda > Insecta > Coleoptera > Nitidulidae > Aethina > Aethina tumida. The sequence goes on from NC_065439.1 coordinate 17,175,523, forward strand.
AGTAGATTAATAGGGAGTATTGATAAAGTAAAATTATTTATTAGAGTTATTTCTTATAGAATAAAAATTTTATGATGTACAAATGTTATAGTTTTAATCACGTGCTTTAATAGCTGCAATTAATACGTACTTATGAACGACTGAATAAAATATAGATGTAATTTATGTGTTTTAATTATTGGTTGTATACCTTAACTTCTTTATTCGTGTTTATGACATATAAAAAGATATTTTATAAATTGATGCATTTGCCATAACCATTAAACATAATAATATAAATTAAATATTGATATATTGGCCTTAATAATTCCCTTTCCCTAAATAGTGAAGTCACTTTAGCACCATTATTAAATAAATGTACAATTTTTACTTAACTGAGTAAAATAAAATTCAGCCAGTATAAGAAGTTTAGTCAATTCACAATGTGTTTCAAGAACATTTTACTTTGTTTAATTATAATTTTGATATTACTAAATTTACAGTGTTATGGTTTTGATATACCAAAGCTTAATACTAATGACACTATTAATATGTGCGTTAATTCTGTAATATCCTTCATTGAAACAAGAAATAATATATACTCCATGGATCCAAATATTAATATTCAAATGCCTACAATTCTTTATGATGTTAACAAAGATTTAAAACAATTTTTGTTCACAAAAATGGATGTCGTAATATTATCAGGTGGGATTAATCATTTAGAAAATATATTTAATAAAATCATTCATAAAACCTACTTTAACCCTAGAGCATACTTTTTAATAATTATAACAGACTTGTCCACAGAAATTTTTAATATTATTAGCAAATATTTCATACAATATGTAATCTTTATTTATGCAAACAACACAACTCTGAATCTTTACACCTATCAACCGTTTAAATTGGAAAACATTCACGAAAAACGTCATACTTTCACGTATGTAGGTGAGTGCTTGACAATAACTAAAGAAACATTCAACGCAATACCCCGGAATTCTCCAACTGTTTGGAGAAACTCAACAATAAGATTAGTTTGCTTTCATATGCCCCCTTACACCAATTGCCCCAAATTAGAAGATGGTAAGCACTCCGCTTCGCATTCTTCTCCTGCATTCAACTACCCAGGAATTGAAGTAATAATCCTCGACATTATAAAACAAAAATTAAAATTTGACATAGTTGTAACAGACAGTAGTTTGACTCTGTGGGGTTCTAAAGAGAATGGTACTTATACGTTGATGATGGGAGAGCTGTTTAACCGAAGCAGCGACATGGGAATTGGAGCTTTTCATTCGAGGGTTGCAGAAAATTTGGACTTCGATCTCTCGGTCCCTTACTTGGAGGATTCAACCACCTGGGTAGTACCAAAGGCCGCACTCCTTCCGGAATGGAAGAAGCTTGGTCTGGTAATGAATGCCGATATGTATTTCTCCATTATTGTTATAATACTCGTCGTTGCTCTTGTATGTCTGTTGTTATACAAAGAGAACTTCTTGGCAACTGTCTATAATTTATATCAAATACTGTTTGAAGTTAGTCTTGCGTCTGTACCATCTTACAAATTGATATTATTATGTTGTATTTTGGGTTTCATGGTGATTTCTACCATGTTCAAGAGCGTGCTCATCAGTGTTTTGTTAAGTGTTAAATACGAGCACCAAATCCAAAATACAGAAGAAATGGTTAAGTCTGGTTTGGAGCTTCGATTTGATAAAGTCATAAAAAAATATTACGAAAGTGACAATCCAGTCGACAAGTACATTTTTAAGAATTTCATTTTCTGCCCCGATCCTAGGGTTTGCATAAATCGTACAGCTTTCGTCAGAGATACAGCTACCATTGACTTTAAGAGGGTTTATATGTATAACTTGCCGAAATACTATGTAGATTCAGAAGGTAACCCAATGATTTACATATTCAAAGAGTCTGTATTTCCAGTGCACATACACATTTTCTTCAATAAAGGTTTCCCCATGTTGCATCAGGTCAATAAAATATTGATGAATTTAGAATCGAATGGGATAATCAGGCATTTGTACGATGAGGTAGAACGCGAAGCAACTCAGGCGTTGAGTAGAAAAACAAATTTATTCACCAATGTTTTAAACTTAAAACAAATGGCAGTGGCGTTCTTTGTTTTGATTTTAGGTTGCTTGATAAGCCTCGTTGTGTTTATAGTCGAGTTTGTTATTAATCTATAAACATAATTTTAAAACTTAGTTAGTTATGAAATAAATCACCATAGTTTCGTTAGCAAATTTTTATCAATATGTAACATCAAAATTCTAAACCGCTCAGTGTCAAAAACGTTCTTCGTGTTTTTGTCTAATAGTGTTTTTCACAAAAATAAAGATTTTTTACAAGTTTTTTAATAAATGTACATCAAATGGAAAACACTGTTTACACTAGGGATCGCATTTTGGTTCATTTTAAGTTGGACGGATGTTTTATCCAGCCAAAAGTACCAAAATGGATTTGGTAAGAAAATAGCTCATATAATCTAAGAATCAAAGTTCATTCAAATTTTAGCCTGTATTGAAACAAAACCACAAAACATAAAAACTAAAAGCTATTTTGGCTATGCTTTATCATTAATATTTTGGAATATGCTGACTTTTATTGGTTCAGGTATATTATGCGCATTTGCCAAAAGAGTTTGTACTAACGCATGGAAAATGTATACTTATCATCAGTAAGCAAAACAAGTAACTCAAATAATCACAACTTAAATAAACATTAATTTAGAAATGAAGAGGCTTTATTTGAAACAGTTCAGAAAACTTCCAAATGTTCTAGAAGTAGTAGCAGCAGAATTCCAGTTTTAGTAAGCAATTCAATCTGTCCAATCAAACCTCAAGATGATGTAAAAGAAGAAAAACCAATAGACACATCGGATCAAGCTATAAACGATCAAAGTACTCAAATAATCTCTCAAATCAGCCAAAGAAAATATGACATTCTACAAGTCAAATGTGTCAAATTGCGAGAGGAAATAATGCAGGTATTTTGGCTATATCATAACTATATAAATCTATAATAACTTTTTTAAGTTGCAAACGAACTCGATGAAGGAACAGGCTCAGATGCAAAAGAGATTGGATCTAATAACAAAGGACAAGAGAGAACTTGCCAAACAATTAACAATGACGCAGAAAGAAAATCGTGCTGCTAAGCAACAATTGGAGGAGTTATTGCAGGAAAAATTTTTACTCCATCAACGGCTTGAAAACGCTACTACAGAGTTCAAAAATAATACCAAATCTAAGAAGGTTGCATTGGCCAAACTGGAGGAGGTCACATGTAAGACTTTCTTTAATTCCTTTCTCCCCATGACATTTTATTTTTTAGGTAATGTTGAAAATTTAAAGCGTCAATTGGAACAAGTTTCTAGAGATAAGGAAATTTTAGAAAATAAATTATCGATTTTACAAAAGGAATATGAAAAACTACAAGAACGAGTTCTCCTTTATCAATCAGCAGCTGAAACAGATGTATATCCACCTGAAAGAGACACGAATCAAGAATATTTGAAGGATATGGACAAGGAAAAGCAAGAAAGCAACGATAATTCATTAATGGTTAATGTTTTCTAACATATTAGTTATTATACCAATAAACAATTAACTTTCCAGCCATCATCACTTTCACAGACAGAATTAGACATGGAAAAAGTCCAAATGAAAATTAATGCTTTGGAAGAGAATTTGAAAAATTACAATCCGTATACAACAAGATTAAGTTTACCTCCAGGAAAGGAACAGGATTCAATTTGGGTAAATAAATCCCAGACTAAATTGTTGAATCTCATTAAGTTACGTTTCAGGAAGCTTCAGCGACTTGGGAGTCTGTTCCTAATAACAACGCATCCGATATTTCTGTAAGTTTAAATAATTACATCCAACAAAAAATTCTGTTCCTTTCTTTTTCTTAAGATATCCGGCGATTCAAACAGAGACGACGGATTTTCCCAAACTGATGAGAACACCGAAACTGTTGACGACAGTTTATCAGAAAATGCTAAGGAAAGTTCCTACCAGGTTTCTCCAAACTTAGCACCAAATGTAAAAAAACATGAGAAGTATCGCAGTTATATTATATTAACCTTTGTTTTAGAGCGTTTTGTCAAATATTCGAGGAGCGCACAGCTTCGGCTACCTCAGTTCAGACAATGCCGGTGATACATCTGATGATAACGCTGAACCAAAAAGGATTGTAAGCAATTCGTTGGCATTTCAAAAATTTATGAAAAACTTATCACAACCCGATACCCCTAGATTATATTATTCTATGAACAATTTAATTGTATAAAAAATTGGCAAATAAATATTTTATTAAATTTACGTTTATTCATTTAATTCATTTTCATCATCGTCAAAAATTTCATTATTCTCCTTAGCTTCATTATTTTCATACATACAAAACTCGGAGTCAAAATATCCCGGTATATTAACCTCTTTAATCATTTCTCGGTATTTATTGACACGTTCTTTCCAACGTCTGATCTTCTCCTCCACCGTGATGTAGGTTCTGATGCAATTGCACGATGGCACTGATGGAGGCGGAAGAGGATGTAACAAGGGCTTGAAAATATTAGGGTTATACGACTCAGTTTCTTCATAAATGTGATACAAAACTTGAAAAATTTCTAAATCCTTATTTGAATATTTACTGGATAAGCATCTATACAAATCTGCACACATTTCTTGCATTACCTTCTCGTTTAACATGGTATGAAGTTGAATAAATGTTTCATATTTTACATTGAATGCCTCCTCAGTTTTGTATTCGTTAAGACAAAATTGCTCCGTTAATATATTCGTGTTGTTGTAATAATTAAAAAAGCTTTTAAACATTTTCCTTCGAAAATCCGTAACTACCATGTCCTCAATTTGAGGACTTACGAAGTGCAATATTCTGCAATCATTACGTTCCGTGTAAACGTCTTGCTTCTTCTTCGACATGTAATTCGACCAAAACATCTGTCCAGTCAGGTCTTTTTTCACCAAAAACATTTTTTTGTATTCCCTTTTGATGGAGTGATTGCAATCGAATAAATTGTGTGTCGTCTTCACGTATCCAGAATTATGGACACATTTCCCGGTTAAGTCCCAATAAAATAATTTGCCATAGCTGTCGACGAACTTCATTATACGATCTGTGGGTACCCACTTTCCATACACGAAATCGACCAGACTGATTTTTCCAATTGCGTAACCCGGACACTCTTTACATTCTATGGAGTATTTAATCCAGTCGTTGCGCATTGTGTAGTGAATTCTACCCGGAGATTCCAGGAGGAATTCGTTGTTCGGTCGCCGCTTAAATGATAGGCCTTTTACAAGTGGAATTTCTAAAGTTTTATCTGGCTTGAAGCAAACTGTGTTATAATACGGATGCTCGAATTTGTAGCCCATAGACACCACAACAAACCCACTGACATCATCTTCGGACATTTCAAACCAAGTTGTTATCTTCGTGTTATCTGGAAACTATAATGGATTGGATTAACCATCCAAGGGGTTGGAGAGCTGCTGAACAGTTTACCTTAACTTGAATTTCACCATTTTCAAAAAACAAACACTTAAAACCGTCGGTTCGTTCGTATGACACGGTGTTGTACACAAAATCTGACTCTTTGACAGCGAAGTATTTCTGATATTGTTTCATCTCAGACCCTTGTAACACAGTCTTCTTACCTAGTAAATTTATGTGCGATATTTTATTATAGGGCAGTTTGAAATCATCTTTTTGTCTCAATGATGGATCAATAATATTTTTCTTCTTTTGACTAATCAGGTGTCTTCGACTAATGTGGTTGGTGGTGTTACTTTTTAGTTCTTCGTTGAATATTCTCTGCAATTTCTTTATATAACTCTTGATATCCAAACAAACGCACGGTTTTAAACTACAACTTCCTCCTAAAAACAAATTTTAACAAGAAATTGAATATAATATAATTTTGAGTCGTACCAATAAAGTTGTCAACGTTGGGTTTTTCGTAAGTAATCATTATTCCCAAATGATTTAATATCATAATAGTTCCGTCTTTCATTTTTATCAAAACGTCCCCACTCTTGCAAAAAATTCTGTATTCTTCATGATCCAAACCTTGTATTTGAGGACCCTTTTCCAAGAACTGCTGTTTTATCTTTATCGAGTGAGTGGTCGCACATGGTGAAATATGCAAGCTATTCGGCAAAGTTATTGCAAATTCTATCGGTTCTCGCTCTGGAGACTTTAGTTTGTAATATGGATAAAATCTCCTATGTGGAACTTTAGTGTTGGGACTTCTAACATGATTGTACATAACTCTAGTTAAGACTGAGCTTAATGGAATCATAGTTGGAAATTTCATCGGCTTCAAATACTTGTAATTCCTGTTTATTTTATATACAGGCCGTCCCTCGTCCATTGCTCTTTTTAGCGAGCTTAAGAAACGGTTCTCATCCATATCATTAATTTGAATTTTATTCTGGGGGCGACGTTCAGATAAGGATTTTTCATATATTTTATCCTGAAGAAATTTAAAATCTACAGCTTTAATGTAAACCTCGGAATTTCTTTCAGGACTTCTACTTTTAGGAGACCGTAAATTTGGAGCGGTAAATCGTCGTGCGCTTGCTCTAGTTGACAAATTCCCAAATGTATTTCTTTTATATTGAATAACTTCTGACAAATCTGTGTTTTTGGATTTTGAACATAACGTCATTGTAACTAACGTTTTGTCCCCTAATACAAAATGATAATTGTAATCATCTTTCGTCAAAGCCTCGCATGAATAAAAATGCAGTTCAATATCTTTTGAAGAAACACTAAATCTACATTTAAACGCATCGTCCACAAACCGTGTCGTATCGACAACTATTTTTATATCATCGTGAGATTGTACGACATTTAAGCCACCAACGAGTGCGCAGTACGTGGTGCCCAAATTGAACACGTTGAAATCCGCATCCTCTTGCGGTGTTTTGTAGAGATTATATATTTCCTTGCTCTTCGGATAATTTAAAATATCCTGCATGCGTTCTTCAAAATTGAACTTAGCCGGTGGCTGATTGATGATTTCATCTGTAATCAAATGCTGGTACTCGGCGTAATGCTTGTTCTCGTGTATCAACTGAGCCCCGGGACACAATTCAACGTCTTTAATCTCCTGGTATTCGTAATAAGGCACTGGTTTGTTTTGTTCCAACCATTTCGCTTCGATTACCGTTATGTACCTGCAAAAGTCCCTCAAACAAACCGGAGTACGAAGATGACCAGTGCTCAATATTGTGGTCGTACCGACTTCGTCCAAATCGTCGTGGAATTGCAGCAGCAATGTTTCTGTTTCGTCGCAATAAAACTTATCTATGCATAAGTATTTTTGGCTAGCTTGGAATATCTTTTGTAACAATGTTGGAGAACTTAAATTTTCAACCCAGAGGTAGTTTGTTGTAGGGGGTTTATATAAATTTATGTGACTAAAATATAATAATGATAAATTAAAGTGTATATTGTTAAAATGTTAAACCTTTCATGTTTAGACAATTCAATTTCAGACTTCGTCCTGTCTTCGAAACAGTTCCAAAAAAGTTCTGAATATTCCTCGCTAATGTTGTAAATTTGGAAATACTTGTTTATGTCATTTCTAGTTATCGGGCATGATTCTGTTGCATGCAATAGTTGAAGAGTTGAAAACAATAACAAGTACATAAAATGGTTTAATTGATCCTCGTTATAAGTTTTGGCAATTATGCTTGGTCCAGTTGCGGTGGAATGTTTATGAGGTTTATACACAATGTTATCCATATAGACATTCTTCATTATGTAATTCATTGTGTAATTTTTAAGTATGCTTAAACAAACCTCCGTATAAAATATACCCCTTTTACCATAAGAATAACCAACATTGCCAATTAAATCATATTTTTCAACTATGTAAGAATTGGTATTGTCAGTCCTTGGTTCGATTTTTGGTTTTTGATTCCAATTAGTTAAAAAAGCTTTAAAACTAAAAGGGCAAACGCAAAGATCCACAGCCGATTTCTGTTTACTGCGTTTCTTCTCCAATGATAAGTTTGGTTTTACTCTCGGTCCCAATAACCTAGGAGCAATGCATTCATCGCGTTCTTCATCTTTCCTTCCAACTCTGGAACAAACCTCCTCCAAAGCAGCAAATAATAATATTGGAACGTTACGCAATTCAGGAGTAACAGAATTTACACACTCATGATATTTTGTGAAACACTCCATTGGAAGAAATTCATGTGTTTCTGTAGTATCCCATAACTTTAAATTTTTTAAATACCTGTAAGATCAAACTTAATACACATTATATTGATATATGAGAAAGAATTACTTAAGATGTAACAATTTCACTTCGCAAAAAGACTTTAAAAGGAAAAGGAACTCCTTGAGAATAGCTCTGTTATCATCACCGGACGCTATAAAATCCAGCAAAACCGAATCCTCAAACAGGGTTCGACGATTCGGACCGTAAAATCTGTTTTTAATCTTTCGCCATAGTAATTCGGCCTTATCCAATCCTTCAAGATTTTGAATCTCCATGTTTGATATACCCGGATTTAATTCGATGAATGCCATTATTGGCATGTTCAGATCCATCATCAATGAAAGGATGATATCATATTCCGCGAATCCTATCAAAAGGACTAATAAAGTATTAATTTAAGTATGAATTATACATGCTTGCCTGTTATAACAAAGAACATTTCTTGATTGTAAATATTATGGTCGATAATTTCAGCGATTGGAAGCAATTTAATTGTTGTATAGTCGTCAATTTCTTTATATTCCTTGGGTACGGGAGTTGCTTTAGATTTAGTAGACTTTTTATCTTTGTCTTTTGACGATTTTTTATCTTTATCTTTAGATTTCTTATCTTTTGAGGATTTTGACCCTTTGTCCTTGTCTTTGCCTTTTCCTTTACCTTTACCTTTACCTTTACCTTTAGTTTTTGTTTCGAATGTGCTGGCATCGCATAAATGTAACATTTCTTCTTCTAACGCTTTTCTCTTAAACATTTTCTTCACTTCTTCCTTGTATTGATTATACATTGTCATCATTATTTGTAGTTTAATTAATTTAGCCATTAGGTTACTTGGAATGTGATCGTGCGTTTTAACATAGGGTTCTGCTTCTTCTTTCAATTGATGAAATATAGGTATTAGATGTTTGGGTAAGGAAATATCGTCGTCCTTGTATTCAAAAATTGATTCCCTTATGTCTCTGAAAAGAACGAAGTGCACATTCGATATTTTCGAATGAATTTTCCCTTCTGTAGCGAGCACTCTTAGATAGTGTGTCTGAAGATCATCTGCCTGCACTAAGTATACTAGTCTGTATATCTTTTTAATACAAAATTTGTTAAGGTCTGCTTCTTTAAACACTTCCTCGTAATTTATTATAGGGTGTTTGTTTGTTGTTGAAAAATCTCTTTTTACTTTACTCATGTTGATTATCTAAAAACATATTCTTTATTTTCTAAAAAAAATCTGTAGATTTAAAACAAACGAGTTCTTTATATATATATATATTGATACATTAGAAAAATATTTTATTTGGTTAAAAGTTTATGTTGATATAGGCAACCCACATTACGCAAATATTTACGAAATCTATCATTAATTTCACTCAAAAATTCAATATTTTCGAAAGTTAATTTGCAAAATAATTATTATTAATAAACTTTAAGAGCATTTATTTATGATTTGGACTGAACGCACGTCCAGATGAATCATCCGACTTTTACGAAGATCTGTCAAAAGTACCGTAAAAACGTCAACTCCCCGTAATAATAATTTTTTCAAATTAGACTTGTGTTTTGTGTTAGCACTTAGTTTTAACGATGGCAGATCCAAAATACGCCGACTTACCCGGAATTGTATGTACTTTCAATAAATTATCCTTTAATTATGTGTAGAAATATGTAAAATTGATCATGTATATTTTGCCATCAATACATCACACCGTTCATTTGTTTTTTTAGGCTCTTGATGAGCCAGACGTATATGAAACCACGGATCTACCAGAATCCGAGCAAGTTGTCGATTTTTATGAAGAAGAGAACGAGTCCGTAGAGCGGATTCACATTGATGCCACCGAAGCCTACAACAAATTCAGGGGCAAATTCTTGAACGCCAACGACGTCGATTTCTCCAACCGTATTTCGAGACGTCGTCGTACCGGGTATAATGCCGAGTCGGGAAACTGGGAACTCATTGGTGATGGTGATAAAGAAACACCCATCCAAAAATATCAAAGATTGCAGTGTGAAATGAAAGAACTGCTCGAAGAAGTGAACAAAATACAAGACTCTAAGGACAAGGATAACACTTCTTGTCTTGTGTCTTCAGATCAAGTGGAGCAGTCATTGAAGAAACTGGCCGACTTGAAACTAGAAGATGCTCTTGGTGCTGAAGTGATGGCTAAAATTGCTGACCCACAAGGCACTCAAATTCAGTAAGTGTAACTATTTTCAATTTGAGTTTTGTGTGTAAAATAGTATTTTTAGGAAATTGTTGGCCCAATTGGAGCAATTTAAGGCAAACATTAAGGAGAAGCCTGAAGCTCAGGCAGAAGCTGATAGTTCTGGTGTTGTGTATCAGTTCAGTTATAGGCCAGAGCAAGCCAAGCTAGCACAAACAGCCAGAGTTGCAGAATTGGAAAGTAGGCTAAACAGGTTGGAGAATGTTTTAGGTTCTTCTAGTGATAAACTGGCCAGATTAACATCTGCCACTTCTAAAGGTAAACTTCTTAGTTTGGGAATTTGGGTGTTTTAAATTGAGAACATTTTTAGGAAGTTTATTGGAAACTGCCCAGCATTTGTCAGCAACTGCTAGTCTATTGGATTCAGCACAGTTGGACCATATTGAGGGTCGATTATCAGCTTTATCTCAAAAGCTTGATGCTATTGCTGAAAAAAAGAAAGCTCTACAGCAAGATGAAGAAAAGGATAAAATGGTACTAACTGCAGTTTATTAAAAGGTTAATATTGCTAATGCTTGTTTGTAGATATTAGAATTGTATGAACTGGTAAAAAATAGCGAGTCTGTTACGAAACTGATACCACAAACGATTGAACGTCTTAAAGCTTTGGAAGCTCTTCATAATAAAGGTATCAAAAATAATATACAGATGTTGACTCTTGCTAACACATGTTTTTTAGCTACTGATTTTATTACAACTTTGTCCCAAATTGAAATGGCCCAGTCAGAAATTTCGTCGAATCTTCAAAACAATAAGACGTTGCTTCAAGGCGTACAGGAGAGTTTTGCAGTGAATTTAAATGAAATCAATCAAACAGTTATTAGTTTAGACGCTAGAATTAAAGCCCTAAAGAAAAAGTAAATTAAATATTAGGATATATTTATGTTTTTATTGAATAATTCTAATCTATATTAATTTATTACTAGAACACTTACTAAATATTATATTACTTTGTTTACACCAGCATATACAAAATAAAGCTTTTTTATTTACCCCTAAGTGTTTAGTTGATTACATTTGTGTTCTAACTATACTTGTAGTACTTTCTAATGTCGCCCAATTTTTAGGGGGCACTAGGTGATAAACATAAAACAAATTTACTTTAAAATAATTTATTACAAAAAAGACATTCGTAAAAAATGAAATTCTAATTTGAATGAGTGATTTGAAACGTTGCTATATTAGTGGCACAGCCTGGACAAGTATGCAATCTATCATGTACAAATATATCACAATCTATGCAAAAAATTTGATTACAATTTGTACAAGAATAGACCTGTTTGTCTGCCTCCGTGAACGGTTTTTGACAAGCGAAACAGATCGAAGCTTGGTTATCAAAATTGATTTCGGTATATCCCGCGGCAGGGAACAAGTGATGGTATGATCTGGCCAAGTGAGGGGCTGAAACTAAAGTTAACCCACATGCCCTGCATTCTACTGGTAGTTCACAGTATTTGCTATAACATTGAGGACAGTAATATCCTCCTGTTGACAGCTTACTACCTTCATCTGTACTATCCACATGACTAAAAAATCAATTAATTTAAAACTTGCCAAGCTGTTAAAAAAGATAACTTACCACATGCACATAGTGAGAGGTTCTTCTTTTCCATCACTTTCAATTTGATGTGGGAATCCCATTTTTATCAAGCTAGATTCTAGACACATGGCTGCTGGTGGTGGTTCAATTTGTTGAAACAGTAATTCTTTATAATGGCAATCATCCAGTATTACATTGTAAGTGCCACCAGTCTGGTTAGCTAATTGTCTACAGATGTGAACCTCAGCAGCAAGACCAATTACTGAACATCTCACACCTTCAGTTTTTAAGCTCTGCAATTATATATTTTACTAAAATTTCATAAATTGGTAAGAAACCTTACCTCAATAGTTGTGTTTATGTCACTAGGATCACAAGTTGTTAAGCTACCCATGATTATCAGTATTTCTCTACTGGCATGTGATGGTAACAATTTCAAAGAAGATAGAGCCATTTCCAAACCATTTTGCAATGATGGTTCTCCCACTAAAGATGTCCTATTTAGAGCATTTAGTTGTTTGATGTGTTTACTAGAATTCCCAGCCAAATCACTTATCTTCTCAGCACGTTTGTTATGCATTATTATCAACCCCATTTGACTTATGGGATTCTGATCAAAAAACTCTTCTATAAATCCAGACATGATCTAAAATAAAACATACATTATTTTGTGCTTTACCCAAATAATTATGAAATTACCTTTATCGTGCATAGAAGTCTTGTGGGTTTCAAATCTTGACTTGACATGGAATCAGAACAATCCAATAAAATATACAAGTGTCTCATCATTCCCAGTTTGGTATTTCCCTTTTTTTGGACCTGCCTTTTTCTCTTGGCCCTTTGTATAATATCCGCCACAGAAGCCTCCAAGAATCCATCGTCGTCTTCTTTTATTGCTTCCCTAAAATTGTAACAGGTTAAGTTGAAGGATTTTTGGGAATACTATCTTAATTTACCAGGTCTTTTCGTAGCCGGTCTCCCATCGATACTCCTTGGGATCCTCTTCGTCTACCATTGTTGATTTGTATAGTTGCTTTTATTGTTTATTGAGAAAAAATCGGTGTTGACAACGGATGTTTGTGTGTATTAATTTTAGGTTAGGCAAAAATTAATAAAGGTGACAGTTCTACTGTCACCTCGATGGTTGTCAGGTAAATTTGTTTATAATCAATTCTAGACTGTTTTAATTGTTCAACTTTCTGTCAGTTTGTGATTTTTGGAGCTGCTTACAGTTGATTTCAATTTTTGGCAACAAGAAGGTTAACAGTTGCTTGCCAAATGCCAATGTATAATATTTTAGGTAATATATTTAAATTTTTTTATTAATAATAAAAGTAATTTATAAAAACATCCCTTAAAGTAAATAAATTGATAATTTAGTAATCTTTAAATTCCCGCGCTCCATTGGCGTTCCCTTCGTCCTTTTCTGACTTTTTTGTAATGTCTATTTCCGTCTTTGTTTGAATATGAACAATGTTCCAAACATAAAAGTGCAAAAGCGAATTAATTACCAACATTTATATTTGCATTCTATTGACAAGGTCAAAAATCTCAGAAAATTTTCTTTGTTTTTTGCAAAACTTTATTTCGTTTATTTTAATTTTAAAATAACTCAGAAAATAAGTTAGACATCACAATATTAGCGTGTCGAATGTTCCCGCCATGTCATAGTTCCGTTAATCGACGTGGCAGCACAATCGATATGTTTGGAACGCTTGTGGTGAAACTTATATTAAAAAACGTGATTTAAGGTAAATTATTACGTTTAAATTACATAACTAGTGTCAACTGAATCAGCTATGAGTATGTTTTGAAGAGACACAATTTTTTTTTAAATATTTTTTTGAGAATATGTTCGGTATGCACTGCTTTATGTAGGTTTTGAAGATCAGCCATTTTGCTTGTCCGAAATATCCTTAATCTCGGTAGTTCTAATACCGAAAATATGACTTTTCTCCCGCCGAGAACAATAATTTTGAAAACTTATTCCAAATATCTTTATTTACTAAAACAAATTAGATATTTCCATAATTTAACCGTTTGCAGATTATTTGAGGAAAATGAGCATGGAAGTTGACAATTCTGACTTGCCTCCAGAAGCACAGCCAATCAAAAGTCAAGATTCCGGCGAAACATCAACCGAATCCACGGATGATGCCGATATCGGCGAAAAACTAACCTCCACATCCGACAATTTAGAAAAAAATGATACAGAAGAGCAGGCACCTGTCAAGGAAGAACTTAAAAAGTCTCCTAAACACAAGAGTGTTGACGAGCCCGCCGAAGACAATTCCAAACCGGACAAATCCGACGAAACGGAAGAGAAACCGGAGAATGAAATTGTCAAGAAATCAGATGACACTGAGGAGTCCAAACCTGAGGAACTCCCAATACAAAAAGACAATGCTTTAATTCAAGGTAACAACATTCAATTTATTTTAGGTTATATTATTGCAATCGCTTTTTTAGCCGCGCAAGACGAGATCAAAAGCCTGGATCTGTTTGTATGTGGTAAATGTCATCATGTGTCTCACTTTCTGGAGGAGTTCCAAGAGCACAAAAGTGGCTTGTGCTCAAAGACACAGGTTTGCAGTGATAATCCTCCTGCTAAGATCTGGGCGTTTTGCTTGTGGAAAGCCAAACAAACTAAGGATGAGCCCAGTGATAAACCTCGATCATCATGGAACATATATGAAACTTGGTGCAAGATGCCTGCTTCAGAACGGGAGGTGTGGCAAAAGGCTGGAGAGGAACTTAAGAATGCCACTAATTTTGCAAATGCTAAAATATGTGAATCAAGAACTGTTGAAAAGGATCCATTGTCTCTGGATGATGGTAAGAGTTTATTTAGTGCTTGTTTTCACAGTTTTCATTGGTTATTTTATTTTAGACTCACAAGGAGTAATTAAGAAGGAAAATGATGTAGTTGTAGTGGGAAAGGTATGTAATTGTTCATATAATAAGATTGCAAAGGTTCTTGTTTGGTTAACTTTACTTAATTAAAATTAAATTAAATAAACTATAACATGTATTATGTATTTCTTTAGAATGGAGACACAAACAGAGCCTTTAAAATAGTTAAAGAAAGTATCAAACAAGAGTGCACTGTAGAAAAGATCGTACAAAAACGTTTCAATCCTCGACGAAAAACATTTGAATATCAGGTCAAGTGGGCAAATTATGACAGGTATGTATCAAACTGATCATTGTATTTTAAATTAATTATATAATTGCACAGCTCGGAGAACACTTGGGAGCCGCCAACAAATCTAGAACGCTGTAAAACGATGCTTGAAGAATTTGAAGAAATGTGGAAAAAACAAAAAGCTGAACAAAAGTTGAATGGTACACCAAAAGGAAGAGGCAGACCTAGACTATCAGCTTCCACACCCAAACAGTATGTTGCAGCAGTTTCACCTGCTAATATGATTCAAAGCACTGACTCAGCAGGAGGGTATGTTAATTTTTGATTACACAGTTATGATTTAATTACTAATTTGTGTTTTGCAGTCGTCCTCAGCGTGCTAGTAAACAGAAGGCGTTAAACCAAGTGAAATCCTGGTGTGGTAACATTTCAGATACCGACGAAGGAAACGGTAAACGTCCTTACGACGATGATGATAGCGACGATTCCTTCGAAAAGAAAATGAAACTGGAAGACTACTCAGACAGCGACGATGAGAAACCAAAATACTTTAGAAAGACACCCAAAACTACAACGACGACCACAACCGCCACAATCGTTAACAACGGAGCTGGTGGAAAGTTGCCCCACAATGTCTTTATACCCGACGCCAACGGAGTTGTAAGAATTAACCAGAAACAGTTGCCGTCATTGAGCACCGGCGTTTATATTATGTCCAAGACCGCGGGCATAATAAAATTAGATTCAACCACGTCTAAAGTAGCCACAAGTGGTGGCCAGACAATCGTAAAAGTTGGTCCGAAAATCGGCCAGACACAAGTAAAGGTCATCAAACAAGAAGGACCGTCCGCTACAAGCAAACTGGTACAAAATTCCCCGAAAGTGCCGACTAAAACGTACAAACCCGTAATCACCAAAATCAAACGTGCAGAACCAGACAAGTCCAGGGTTGCGTCAAAAGCGAAAGATGACCTGAAGTCGTTGATGTCGCAACCCACCGACGACGACTCCGACGATGGCATACCTGAGCTAGAATTCCCCACAGATTTACCGCTTCCAGAGCCGGAAAGTCCACCGGGCGACTTTGTTCTGGATCCTGAGACAGGCAAAATTGCCGGCAAGGAATATCCGGAACACGAGGAGAAACCGGTGGTTGTGAGCGAGATTCCGTCGAAAACTTCCATTGAAACGTCGTCGCTGGAGAATATCGTCAAGCTGGCGGCCGCCGATATAACCGAAGAGGACCTGAAGACGGACACGCCGATAATTAATCAGTTGGCGACGCCCGTTACACTCGTTGATACCGTTCCCATGAGCAAAGCGGATCAAGGTAAGAAGTAAACTGATCAGTGTTTATCCATTTTTTAATTCGTATTTTCCAGTGGGATCAATACAGGCCACCATAGTGGAAACTGAAAGTGACAACTCAATTTTGAATAAGGCTCTCACCAACTCAAATATATTGCAAAAGACACTTGTCTCTCGACCTAAGCCTCAAATTCAAAATCGAATTCTCAACCACTCAATCGGCCAGCAGCGTACGCCCCAAATGATGCGCAATTCCCCGATGGCAATGCGTCAGAATCAGGCCCATATGGCGAGAACGAAGCAAATTCCGCCACAACCCAAGTACAATATATCTTCCACAGTTAAAGTGGGCAATGCTAGCGCCCGCAATGTATATTCCAAAAACACCACATTGGGCGATAACACACCTAGGAGCAAAGTGGAGCAACACACAGTGTACAGGTATAAAGCAGAGCATTCAACATCTCAAATATCATCCAATTGGAGTCAGATTGTTTTATTTATCACGCTTTAATACAAATGCTGTGCGTTATTGATAAATTAATTTCTTAGGAATGTCGGTGGGATGATGTCGAGGCAACAGCAACAATCGTCGAGGTTGGCGCAGAGCGCAGCCAACATGAATGTGTACAAAACGTCGGTGCGCAAAGAGGTACCGGCACAAACGTCGCGCCCCAAGGCGGTGATAAGCATGCCGTCTTTGATAGGAGACGACGAACCGACGGCGGCAGTGCAGAGTACGAGTGCAGCCGCATTGGCCACTATTTCGCAGCCACCCGCACCCACACCTTCCACATCGGCAGCGGCCAAGGCACCCGCTGCATCCAACGAGACCGATTTGTCGGCTCTGACGTTGGAAGAGGGTGAAGGACCGATGTTTATCACGGGAGATGATGGAACCGTCTATCAAATAGCCGGTAAGTTTTCCTTATGCATATAAAAAAATAGGCACTGATTTAATTATCAATTATAGGTCGAAACGAGGAGGGTCAGACGATACTGATAACGCAAGGCAGCGACGGTCAGCAGCAGTGTCTGTTGGTGACGAACGACATAACTGAGGAGGATGCAGCCGCTTCGGCAGATGAAGAGGCGGCGATGGAATTGGAAGAGGCTCCAAAGGTGGTACCTCAGCAGGAAACCGAGGTGACGGATCCCTTATCCGTTAAGACTGAAGAAGAATCGGCAGAGGCCGATGCGGGCGACTCGGCTGTTCAAGTAGTGGCGCAGTTGGTGCGAGCTTTGCCGCCCAGTCCCGGTATGCAATCTTTATCAATATAAAATATTTTATTTTATGATTTGTTCCTTTAAACTGTTATTTATTGTTACAGTAGTTATGAATTTAGATGTTGAGTTGTGTTTAAAAATTAAATTTGTTTTCGATATAAAATTGTTATTATTTAAATTAAACCAACTAACTTTTAATTTATTTTCAGGTGGTACTCACAAAGTAGTAGTAATGTTGCCTGATGGAAACCTCGTGGAGACCGAAGTTTCCCCAGAGGAGTATGCAAGTTTGGAGTTAGAATAATTTTAAGGTTTTCTGTGTTGTACGTTTTGTTAAAGTGTAACTGTAAGATATTAGAACTAATTGTATCTCAATTGAAATGTGTACAAAGAGCATTTAAAATATTTATTTCTCTTGACCTTTGACTTTGCAATTTTAAGATCGCATCTTATATTAAATTTATGGTTACAATTATGGTAGAATTGTAAAGATGTAATATAGTTTTCATAAACATAATGTAAATATTTATATTCATCTACATTTTTGGTAGATATGTAGGAAATCCTTGATGTAGTATTTTCATAATTAATTGAACATGAAAAATACGATTCGGGTTTTATGTTTTGGATATATAAAAATTAAAGTTTTTACTATTAATTTTATAACTAAATTGTTTCTTTTGATACCTCCCATAATCTTATAATTTACACACTCTAATGAGAACTTGTAAACTTACTACTTATACATTACATAAGTAGTGTTCTCAGAAGAAGCGCCATCTAATTGTAAGAAATTCTAGTTTATACTGTTGTATTAGAACCCTGTAAAAATAAAGTTATCTAATAATAAATCGTTTTATATTATTTAATACTAAACATATTCAATACTTTACTAATTAACTCTGGTTTTAACAAATAAATATGTGTACTAATTTGATATGAATACCATCCACAATATAAAAATTACAAGGACTTATTAACGGAATAAAACAAATCAAAACGTTTAATCTAATCTTTCAACGTGAAATATATCCTGTGATCATTTTCAAAATAAGCGTTATCAAAACAGCTTATCAGTTTCTGTCTCTTGTCAGTATTATCGCCATATAACTATCCGATAGATGTCGTCTATCCTAGCTTAGGAAAAGTCTATTGTTTGTTTACTTGGTTAAGAGGTCTGTGACAGTTAAAAATTCGTAATCGCATTTATAATAATCGTATAATGTAACAAAAGCATTTTCTGCTGTAGCAACGAAAAACCACCTACGTATCAACAACAATACAGGTACGTCATTAAATATTTAATCTGTTCGAGGATATCTAGATTTTGTGGATCTGTACTCGTTATTTTAATTGTTTTAATCTTATCAATTTGCATAAACTTATCTTACTTAGTTTTAATTTGTAAATTTTAATAATCTCCAGCGGCAAAGTCGGTATCATGGGACTGGCCACTGCTTGGAAAGTGATATCGAGAAGAAAATTTCTCAGTCCTGAACAAACACAGGTGACACAACTGGCGAGGGTGCTCACGACCTTGGATCTCACGGCTTTGGGGGTTGGCAGTACTCTAGGTGTGGGGGTGTATGTTCTGGCTGGACAGGTGGCAAGGAATACTGCGGGGCCTGCTGTGATCCTTTCATTTTTAATTGCTGCCATTGCTTCACTTTTTGCTGGTGAGTTTAATAAATTACATTTGCTTTTCTTATCAGTTATATTTACTTTTAAGTTATTTAATTGGGTTAAGGTACACAATTTCAGATAATGTTAAGTAATAAAATAAACAAAAGAGTAAAACTAACTACAGTTGCAGTGCTATTTGCTACAATTCTGTTAGATAAGAATTTTAATGTTGATCATGCTCTAAATTGTTGGTTATTTGAGAATTCTTGTTATTGTTTAAAAGTAAACAAGAACTAAAATGGTTTACATAATCTTTATGCAATTATTATCTTATTGGTGCAGTTATGGGTCAGCTAATATTGAATAATTGTATATATGATAATACACAATAAGGAAATTAATTATGGGATATATTTCATTGTTCAATTAAAATTTGTATTTTAATCTTAATTAACCTTTCTTCAATATAATGTATAATCTTTTTTAAACATTTTTTAAATACTAAGTACATATTTTTTAAAAACTAAATACTAAAACTGAATATATTTAATTTATGTAATATTTCAAATGACTTAAGATAACAGGTACTTTAAGATATTACAATATTAATTTCTTGATTATTTATTTATGTACTTATAGACAAAATTTCACGTTTTTTGTCAAAAACCATGGTAAGAAAATTGAAGAAATCATACTAGCACATTTTTTTTAGAAAATCTAATGATATCACTGAAATGAGAACCTCCTGAAATGGATATATATATATATATATATATATATATATATATATATATCAAATTTTTCTTTAGGAATTTATTTTTTTAATCAAGTAGTCTATAGAATAAATGTTTAAAATAGCACAAACTATTTCATTTAAATAAATTTATAAACTGTGGGAGCAAGAAATGATTTTAATTGAATAAGCTAACAATAAAATTGTGAAAATTGGGATACTGAAATTATTTACTTTTGAAAAAATACTCAAGTCGGCAAAGGTTAAAAAGGCATAAAATTTGGAGTTTATACAGCTGTAACTAGAAATGAATTAACTACTGATGCATACACAATTTACTTATCTTTCTAACGAAATAATCACTGTAATCAGACTTACCATTAGCTCTAAATCGTAAAATGACAAATCAAAAAATACAAACATATATATTTTATATAGCAACAAGCTGACCCGGCAAACGTTGTTTTGTTATTATTATTATTGTTACAACAAACATGATTCATGGTCCATGTGGTACTCTTAATAGTTCATCGCCTTGCATGGCAAATGGAAAATGTACTAAAAATTTCCCTAAAGATTTTACCAATGATACGGTCACAAATGTCCCATACCCAATATATCGTCGAAGAAATCCTGATAATGGTTGATCGTAAAAGGTTAAAAATATGTATTTTTGTATGTTGTATCATAAAAAAATAGAAACTAAAAATTTTGTCTAAAAAATAACATTTAGGGGGATGAAAAATAGACGTTGGCCGATTCTCAGACGTACTCAATACGCTCACAAAATTTCATGAGAATCGGTCAAGCCGTTTCGGAGGAGTATGGGAACGAAAACTGTGACACGAGAATTTTATATATAAGATTATAACTTGACTTGAACTAACTTACTTTGAACAAAGTTTCATTTCCTGTTTCGTCGGTAGTGACATCAACTGTACTGTTTTGAATTTATATTTTTGAATTTTTTATTTTTTTAACTCATAATGTTTACGGATTAATATTCTATCTAGATTGCCTGTAAAGCCCCTAATTTTAGGCATTTTTAGCATTCACGTTCACCACTCTATATACATCTACCATTAGTACTCTCAAATTTTATACAGGGTATTCGCATTTTCGTTTAATTTTATGCATTTTAAAACAGCAATAGTTATGTTATTATAATTATAATTATAATTATAACAATCATTTTATTTTCAATGGAACACATTGTATATTATAGCATAATTTAATTGTTTTTCATTGGAAATAACAGGTGGCAAGGAATACTGTGGGGCCTGATGTGATCCTTTCATTTTTTTTCATTGAAAATAACAATGTTATTGATTGTTAGCAAAGTTGAAAAACCAGTATTATTCATACATAGATTTTATATTTAATTTTGTAATTTTAATTAATTAATTCAATATACAGTAGTAGATAACGTCATAAATATACATTATTGCAGAACAATAGAAAATATGTTATCAAATTTCTTGTAAAATATTTTATCTTGATACTGTGATTCATTTCTCGTAAATATGATTAATTATTTTTCCACCCATTCAAACAAGAAACTTATTTTGTTTAAGGTTTGTGCTATGCAGAATTTGGAGCCAGAGCACCGAGGGCGGGATCTGCCTACATTTACACATATGTCTGCATCGGAGAATTTGTGGCGTTCGTTATTGGCTGGAACTTGATACTTGAATATGTGATAGGTACTTCATTTATAATAGTATCGTCAAATAATTCATCATTGATAACCATCTTTATCTGAATTAATTTAGATTATATTCATTTTATTGCTGATTTTATTTGTTTGGGATTTTTTAAGTAATGATATTTAGCCAGAGATGAATCATTACATATTATCTGTATTAATGCGAGTAGTTTTATATTTTAATTTTATCTGGCAGCCATGTGCATACACATGTTTTATTAATATGTTTTTTAGGGTCTGCGAGTGTGGCTCGCGGATTGAGCAGTTACTTGGACACAATGATAAACGACACGATGCGAAACACGTTCATTGACATCGCACCAATCAACGTCAGCTTCTTGGCTGAATATTTCGACTTTTTTGCCTTCGGCATATCGGTACTTTTGGCTATCGCTCTAGCTTTCGGCATGAAAGAGAGCAGCATGATGAACAACGTGGTCACGCTCATCAATATTGGGGTGGTTGTTTTTACTGTGATAGTCGGTTCGACTAAGGCCGACACTAGTAATTGGGACATACAACCCAATGCAACCAACACGACCGCCGACGTGGGTGAAGGCGGCTTCTTTCCTTTCGGGGTTGAGGGTATGATAAAAGGGGCGGCGACTTGCTTTTACGGATTCATTGGGTTCGATTGCATCGCCACCACGGGCGAGGAAGTCAAGAATCCGAAAAGGGCCATTCCCATTTCCATTATAGTCTCGCTTTTTATTATATTCCTGTCGTATTTCGGCATTTCTACAGTTGTTACTTTGATGGTTCCTTATTACGCTCAGGTTTGTGATTTTCTAACAACAAAAAGATGGGAGAATATAGTCAATTTATTGTTGTAGGATATTAACGAGTCGATTCCCCATGCATTTGAAGTAGTCGGTTACGATTGGGCCAAGTGGGTCGTATCTATTGGTGCTATTTTCGGATTGTGTGCTAGGTATGTTGACAAATTAAATTCTGGGTGTTTTTATTGATTTTATTTTTTCAGTTTGTTCGGTGCTATGTTTCCTTTACCCAGAATCATCTATGCCATGGCTTCTGATTCTCTCATTTTCAAATTCCTGGGCAAAGTCAGCGATAGATTCGGTGCTCCGGTTACGGGAACGATTTTGTCAGGATTATTAACAGGTATTGTTTGAGGTAATTTCCAAAACAGGATCACAATATTCGACTTCGGCTTTTGAACCTTGTTGATAGCATTTTTGAGTTGGTTGAAGTTAAATGCATGTCATTTTTACTTTCCAGGAGTGATGGCTGGATTGTTTGATGTTAACCAACTGGTAAATATGATGTCCATAGGAACATTAATGGCTTACACTATTGTAGCTGCTAGTGTATTACTTTTAAGGTAATTAGGTCACATTTTACAGCACTTAAACTATAAATTAATTTATACATTTTATCTTTTCCTTTTAAAAAAATATCGATGTATATATATTTTTCCTCATAGAAAAGTATATGTTCTTATCAAAACTGCAAACATTTTTATAGAAAGATCATTTTTAAATTAATTATGGCATATTTTAATTTTAAAAATATATATTTTTTTCAATTTGTAATGACATAAGAAAAATCTGTTATTATCATCAAAGTATTGATAACAGCATTGGCAAAATTAAATAATATCTTTATTTAACTTTTTCTTAATTTTTACTAACTAATAGTAATAAACCTATTGTTATTATCAATATTTTAAAAAAAGTTTAAATATTATAAAAAAAATCAAATTAAATTAATCTTAATTAAATTAATTCTGGTGAAAGATCCAAAATAAAATTTTAATGTGTATAGTTCTGATAGGAAAAATCTGTTATCAGTATTTTGAAAAGAGCATAAACATTGTTATAGAAGATTCACTTTCTTATTACTAAATTAATTCTGGCATTATTTAGTTTACAGTTTTCTGATTTTGATAATGTTTTAAAACTGGACATAATTAAAATTTTTAATATGAAAATTGTTTTTCTTCTAGGTAAAAATTTGTTATAATAATCAAAATATTAAAAAGACAATTTTTTATTATAAAATTATTTTAACATTTTTTTAAATTATAATACTTTAATAGAAAAAATGTTATTATTAAAGAACTATAAACATAGTAATAAAAATCATCTTCTCATCAATAAATTAATTCTTATATTCCTGAATTTTTATTATTTTAAAAATTTTGTTATTATAAATTTTAGGATATTAAATTCATTGTGGCATTTTTTAATTTTTTGGAAATATTTCGATTTTAAAAATGTTTCCAAACTATACAAATATATTAATGTAACTTAATTATATTTAATTGTTTATAAATCTATGTTATGTGATTGTGTTTTTTGTAAATATTTCGATTTTAAAAATGTTTCAAAACTGTACAAACATATTAATGTAACTTAATTATATTAAAATGTTTATAAATCTTTGTTATGTGATTGTGTCTTAGCTTTATTTGTGCTTGTGTATTGTTTAGATATGAAAGAAACGAGAAGGATCAGTACATTCCAGTACAGACCTCAGACGTGGAAGATGAAGTGTAAGTTGCATGCGGTGTTTGTTTGTGACTTCAATATTTGTACTCCTATTATTGTTGTTAAACTAACACCAACATCATTTTTAGATACACAGACTCTCGAATGAACACAAACACGGCGGATTCGGACATGTCCGAGTCACCAAACCCTTCCGACTTTACCGGAGGAGATGTCTTCCTCCAGTTGTTCAACTGTAAGAGAAACAACACGCCCACAGTGGTGTCGGAGAGAGTCGCGTCTGTTTTGGTGTTTCTATATTGTAAGTGGAGTTAAAACTAACGTATGTTCGATTAAATCGGGTTATTACAGGCATATTTTGTTTATTGATTGGACTGAGTGCCATTTATTTGGGCACGCCTTGTCTTGACGGAGAAATTTGGGCGATCACTTTAACTTCAACGGCCGTTGGTTTAGCGGTTATCTCCATCATTTTGTTGTGCTTCCAGCCAAAGTCTCGCGCCGAATTGTCCTTCAAAGTAAGTTTACAGTGAATTGTAAATTGCTTTTAATAACTCCGTTTAACTAGGTACCGTTTGTTCCTCTGATTCCGGCCCTGAGTATATTGGTGAACATTTATTTGATGCTGACGCTGGACCCGATGACGTGGATCAGATTTGGTGTCTGGATGGCTGTCGGTATGTATAATTAAAAATTGGTTTATGCTCATAATAATCAGTAAGAATAAATTGGTACTTATTCTTATAAATTTAAAGCATAAACTGGTGATAATTTTGTAAAATGTACATTTGCATGTTGTACATAAATCGTATGCACGTTTGCATTCTTTCTCCAGGCGTGCCGATCTATTATTTCTCGCTTAGCCACGAACCTGAATCGTCGAATGTGTTGCAAATATACCAGAAACATAAAACACTCAATGGGGTTGATAATTTAGCGTTTGAAATCGAGGAGATGAAGCAGACTCATTCTAATAAAAAGACAAGTAAAAAGAAAGCCGCGCCTCCGCCACCGCCCGTCGACTTTTCAGCGCAAACAGTGCTGAATTGTCTAGACGAAACAATAAAGGAGGCCGAGGACTCGCTCATACATAATTCCGTACAAAATGCTTCATGTGATCGTTCTGTGTCGTCCTTAAATATTGAATGTCCGCCTGACAATATAACCTTTGCTGAAGTACACCCTGAAAAATCTGAACTGTTTTATTCCCCTGGCCAAACTAGCTTGCCTAGCAGTGAAATGAACGAAGCTATTAATAAGGTTGCACGAGACAGTGGTGAATCAACTGAACCTGTTTTAATGTTGTTGGATAATGAGAATGATAAAGAAAAAGAAAATCAGGAACAATCGCAGGATGAATTACAGGATAATCAAGTACAGAAGGATTCAATTGTTGATACTGAAAACGTGACACTAGAGAAACCGAAATATCCTAACAAACCTACGGTGGCCCAGCTTCAAAATATTAAACTAAAACGTACCGATAGTAACGTTATTAAAGAAAAACCAGAAGAGAAACCAACATATTCTAATAAACCAACTGTCTCTCAATTACAGAACGTCGAACTACATCGTACTGGAAGTGACATTTACACTGGAGACAATCGCAAACCTCAGGTGCCAATACGTAACAATTCCGAAAAAACACAAAGAGACAAAGTTCACCCTAATAAACCTTCTGCGGAGCAGTTAGCAAATGTCAAGTTGAAACATGATAAGGAAACTGAAAGTGTTAAAAATGACAGCAATGAAAAATCTTATTCCAATAAACCATCTGCTCAACAATTAGCTGGTGTTAAATTAAAACCGACCGATGAAAACAATACCAAAGAGAAGGTAAGAGAAAAATCGAAATTTTCTAATAAACCATCTGCAGCTCAGTTGGCGAATGCACAGTTAAAACCAATAAAAACCGATGACGATTCGGATAAACCAACTAAAAAACCACAATTGTCTAACAAACCGTCAGCTGCTCAACTGGCGAATGCTAAGTTGAAACATGTCCAAAATGGTAACTTAGAAACTGAAAAACCAAATTATTCCAACAAACCTATAGCAGACCAGTTGGCGAATGCGATGCTGAAACCATTAAGTACTGAAGATAATTCAGGAAAACAACAATATAGTAATAAACCTTCTGCGGCACAGTTAGCCAACGCAAAATTAAAACCAATCAAATCAGAGGACCACTCAGATAAACCACAATTTTCTAATAAACCATCAGCAGCTCAGTTAGTCAATGCGAAATTGAAACCAGTCAAATCAGACAACTCAGAAACAGATACAGGCAAACCACAATATTCTAATAAACCATCTCCAGCTCAATTAGCCAATGCGAAATTGAAACCAGTCAAATCAGAGAACAACTCAGAAATGGATACAGACAAACCACAATATTCTAATAAACCGTCAGCAGCTCAGTTAGCCAATGCGAAATTGAAACCAGTCAAATCAGAGAACAATTCAGAAACGGATACAGGCAAACTACAATATTCTAATAAACCAGTTCTGGCTCAATTGGCTAATAAGTTAAAACCGGTAAAAGCTGAACATGCGGAAAAAGAAATTGAAAGTGTACGATATTCTAACAAGCCATCAACAGTTCAGTTGGCCAATGCGAAACTGAAACCAGTCAAATTCGACGATAAATCAAATAAAAAAATTAAATCAGAAACCCCGGACGCACCATCCGAACCTCAAGTAGCAAATATTAAATTGAAACCCACCAAGACTGAAAAAAATACTGATAAAGTTGACGATAATAGCCAATCAAATAACGAACTTGAAAAAGTAAAAATGAAATTAAAGCCGTCTCAAAGTTTTCGTGATAAGGAGAACGATGAAACTAAGCCTGTTCCTCCACCTCTACCCGGTGTTAACTGGAAACCAAAAAGATCTAGTAAAGTTGACAGTGAAACTCCTGATAGTCTTTGTGAGGCTCAAATGGTAAAAATGAATCTAAAACCGTCTCAAAGTTTACATAAATCGGAGAATGATGTAAGTGTTAACAAACCTGTTCCCCCACCTTTACCTAACGATAATTGGAAACCCAAAATTGAAAGTTCTACTAATGTCAATAAGCCTGTCCCACCCCCGTTTACAATAAGACCAACAGCCTCAGAGCTAAGTAACGTCACCCTAAAAAAAGTGAAAAAAGATTCATTTCTCAGAAATAAGAATACAGGAAAGTCAAAGGACACAGATGCAAATACGAACGGTGTGACGGAAGAGCCTAACATCACAAAGAACTCAGAAAAATTCAATGAATTTAGAAACACACTAACCAGAGCTTTAAGTATTCAACCACCTCCTAGTCCGGTGAACTCGCCACCCAAAAGCACCGATAAAGATTTAGTAAACGTCGAGCAACCACTAAGCGAAAACGTAAATTATGAACCCATTAACATCGAGGAAGCAAGGAAAAGACTATTAGCATTTCAACAAACGCCCAATCAATCTAATCATTCTGGACCTTAAGACTTTTATTTGTACACGCTGTCTCGTCCAGTGTTTTCCCATTAACCTTTTCAATGTTATGGTGATACTCGCTTTTTTATTTCAATACTCTGCTTGCACTCATTTTTACTACTGTTTTTTGTTTTGCATATTTTCACGTGAGGTGGTTCATTGACGCGCTTGCAAAATGACACACTTCAAGTGATGATTTTGTGAATGTTGGTTTTCGTTATTTGTTTGTTTACAGGTTTTTCTGTGTACGGATTGTATGGTCTGCCAAATAGTTATAGAAATTACAGAGATTACGAAAGGTTAGACTAGTTACTTTTTGACATGTTTCTATTTAGACAAATTTATTTATTTTATATATTATATATCTTTACACATATATGAGTTGTATATTATAAGAGAGTAAATATTTATTTATATAAAAATGTGTTTTATTTATTATACCAATAGTTTGAGTATAAAATTAGTTGACCAGCTATGCACTTAAAAATTAAACATCGACATCCCTTTTCTTTGATCCCTTCCAAGGGGTGTGTTATCCTTATGATATTTTTTGATGTTTTTAATTAAAAAAGTTTGTTTTGTGTAATAAACATTACATGTATGTATAACTGGAATGAAAAGTCAATTCGTCAATACCCTTAAATATTGGACATGGACAAATAAAATAAATATAGAAGACGCGTTTTATTTATTGAATCAGAATTATGAGTATAAAATTGAGGGTCAATGGTAGAAGCAAAGAATGACCTGTCGTTCCTACTGAATTGCAGAGGTCAGTATCGCATTCATAACACTTAAAATTTCGGTTAATCCTGATGAACTCTTTACATGGCTTTTGACACGACCTCGAAGTTATGTAGCCTGAAAAAATCATCGGTTTGAGGCAATTTGACTTATACATATTCGTGTTTACTTTCACGTCTCAGCTTCACACAAATGTGTGAGCTATTCTCGCATGTCTCGAAGTCTATGCCATACACATGGTAGCACGTATTGTTCGTATTCACTGGGTGATAACAGGTGTAGCAGTCTAGGGCTTCATCAGAAATTCTTTACATGAGTACTATTTGAAATGTTACGGGTACTTACTGAAAACATTTACACATAATAAATAAAATAGTACACATATAATAACTTTAGACATGGTAGTAGAAAATAAATTACTGTAATGTCACATATTAATTGTCAAAATCTATTTTGTTTATTTTTAATATACAGGTTTTTCTGTGTATCATTTTACCATTACGTACCAGCATTATGCACTTAAATATTGGACTTCGACATGTCTCGTTACTTGGAGCCTCTTCAAGAGAGCATGGATTCTTCACGTAATCTTTGTTGTTGCACGTATAACATTTTAGCGTTTCTCCTAAATAATATTTGTGTGAAATATTAATACGAACGTCACTTCTTTTTGTGACTTTCCTGTAGTTATACATAAGAAAATTGATATTCATCAAAAAGTTGTATACATAAGTTACAGAATACCTAAAATCTTAAAAGCATCAATCAACTTAACAGGATGACACTAATATCTTAAATTTATATCCAAATCTTTTAATAAAATAATCTACAGCTCTGGAACAATAGTAATGGAAAATGAAACAATCAAATACATACATTCTCAACGCAATAAAATGACAGAGAAAATAATCAGAATAGTGAGTACAAAAGTATGAGCCAGTAGCACAAACCAGGTTAAACCCCTCTTTCCTACTGAATTACAGAGGTCATTTTCGCAATCAAAACATTTAAAATTTCGGTTTACCCTGATGAAATCTTTGCAAGGTATACCACAAGATCTGGAAGTTATGTACCCTGAAACAAAACTTCGGTTTGCTCGAATTTGACTGTATGTTTTCTTGTGTACTTTCACGTCGTAATTTTACGCACTTATGTAAGCTATTTTGGCATGTCTCGTGGTCTATATCATGCACATGGTAGCACGAATTGTTTGTATTCGATGGATGATAACAGGTATAGCAGTCTAGGGCTTCATCAGAAATTATTTATGTGAGTACTATTTGGAATGTTAGGGTTACTTACTGAAAACATTTACACATAAATATATTAACACACATATAACAACTTTGATGGTAGACATGATAGTAGAAGACAAATTGGTGTAATGTCACATATTAATTGTCAAAACTTCAAGTGATCTGCAGTTATGGAAATTACAGAGATTTCGAAAGGTTAGACTAGATACTTTTTGTCATGTTTCTATTTAGAAAAAATGTATGTATACACATACTTGAGTTGTATAATATAAAATAATAAATATTTACTTATGTAAAAAATGTTTTATTTATTATAATAGATAAGGAATTTGAGGAAAAAGTTAATTATCACGAATACAAAGCCAGGAAAACCTCTCATTCCCACCGAGTTGCAGAGATCTTGATCACACTCAGCACTCGATGGTTTCAGTAAACCTCATTATCTCATCGCAAGGTACTTGGCAAGTTCTGACTACTGTATGTTATCTGAAACGAAAGTCACTTTGCACGAATTAGGTAGAGGTTTTACATTACCATTACGTACCAGCTCACGTAATGGTAATCTTTATTGTTGCACTTGCAACACTTGTGACTTATTTATACACAAGAAAATTAGTATACACTAAAAAATAGTATACATAAAGTTACAGAAAAACTAAAATCTTAAAAGCATCACTCAATTTAGCAAGATGAAACATATGTATCTTTTAAACCAAGTCCTTCAATTTCTCCTTTGCCAGTGTCACAAAATTAAGAGCCAACAGCATAAGCCAGGAAAAGCCTCTCGTTCCTACTGAATTGCAGAGGTCATAATCGCATTCATAACACCTAAATTGTCGTTTTGTCTTGATGAACTCCGTGCAAGGTAAACTACAAGATCTGGAAGTTATGTAGTCTGAAACAAAACATCGGTTTGCTCCAATTTGACTATACGTTTTCGTGTTTACTTGCACGTCTCAATTTTATGCACTTGTTTAAGCCAGTTTTGCATGTCTCGTTGTCTATGTCTTGCACATGGTAGCACGTATTATTTGTATCCAATGGGTGATAACAGGTGTAGCACTCTAGGGCTTCTTCAGAAATTATTTATGTATATACTATTTGGATTGTTACGTTTACTTACTTGAAACGTTTACACATAATAAATAAAATAATACTCCTATTACAATTTTATGCATGATAATAGAAAACGAATTTCTATAATGTCACATATTAATTGTCATTTTTTTTTAATTTAATAAATATACACTTTTATTTAATTAAAGATATATTCAAATAAAATAAGGAATGGTATGCAGAGCAACAGAGTAGAAAAGGTAGTACATTTTGTTGAATTGCAAAAATCAGTGACACATTGGTAACATTTGCTCCCGTTAACAGGGAAGTACTCGCAGTCTGTACCGCACAATCTGAGTATGAAATATTCTGAAAAAAAACACTAAAATCATTGAAATTTAAATTACAACTTACCTTTATTTCTTATTTTAATACAATGTGTTTCTTCTACTCGGCAGTCAATATGTGACATGTTCTGCTGGTTGTAGCAACCATTATTACTAATTACCCCTGAACATGAATAACATCTTAACGCTCCTTATTAAAAGAAAATTCGTTGGGGGATGTTTTGATTAGAACTTATTACAATTTATAAACGAACCTATTTGTTTTAATAATAATAATATGAGTAAGCCATAAATGTATTTCTTCACATTATTTGGATTTATGACAGTTTCAAAAGCAGTCATAATAAAACAGCAAAATATGTCAGATTTTGTGAAAATGCCATTTATTGAATTACATACTACTCTATTTAACAAGTGTTACTAATATTAAAATTAATACGTGACAACTACAAAAACATTTTAAAGAAGTTTACTTCTCTGAATTATTAATTACGGCAAAGAATGAGTAAGATGTCTTTAATATCTACAAATAAATTATTATACCATTAAGGACACACATATACTTTTCGGCTTACATTCATGAATGTCTGCAAAGTTAAAGGAACAAAATTGCCAAAGCTGAAATAAATAGATCTCTTCATAATTAACATGGTATAAACCATTGTTTCTTTGAATTTTTTATTAGTGGCGTACCAATTGCTTCTCCAAATGTACATGGGCACCTCTTGTGCCTGAAAATGAGCGTTACAACCAAACTAATAAAATTATACCTCGGCACCTTCAATGTAACTTCATTGCCGAACCAACAATACAAGAAAACCTGAAAACCCATTGCGACAAAGTAAATTACCTCGGCGTAAAACTCTTCACTAAACACCGGCGTCTGAAAATCGCATAATTGTACAAAATTTCCTTCAGACCGTTAGTAACTGACCGTAGAGACAAGATACAGGCACGTGCACAGTATGAACAACGTGGCCATCCCTTGACAAAAGGTTAGATAGCGTTGAGTTGCCTCTAACTCCATGCATATCCTAAAAATCTTCAATTTTCAGCTTTTGGTTCATAAATTATTTAAGTTTTTATATCATTTTAACCTATTTATATTGAGCTGTATATATTAAATGGAAGTTTTTTCATGTTCTTTGTAACTATTTTATTTTTTAATAAAATTGATATCAAAATTTCATAAAAATTTGATTACTGTGAAAATGCTTTTTAAGTCCAACGGTTTAGAATTGGCACACAGAACTAATCATGGGACAACTATCCAACAAAGACATTAAATAACGTCTCCTGCAATATGTTTGGAAACATGTCAGCATCGACTAATTCGTCAACTAGACAAATGGATTCCACTTAAGTGAGGATGAACAAATTAGGTGTTTGACAATCGTCAAGTGCCGTTTTGATAGACAAAGCAAATAACGTACCCTTATACAATTGATCAGGATAATCTTCACAGGTCTAAACAATATGTTAAAGATTGTATACAGTACTCAAAGAAAAGTTACAACCCAAGAAAGATTTTGTTTTGTTCAGTACATTTATTTTAAAGTTAAAAAGATATACCTTCTGATGACTTGGACGTGTCTGCAAATCTTGACCGCTTCACGGTTTATCATTTCATCCTCCTCCTTTGTAAGTTTGCTCCTACAAGGATCCTCCAGAGTCCTTTCGGCAATGGTCAGAAACGCTCTTTGTATCAGACTCAGATGATACGAGATAAAATTCAGGATGTTCATGATTAAGGTGTCCATACCCACGATGCTGTAGGCGTAAGAAAACATAGGACCAGCCTGATAACCCAAGGCAAGCAGATAGAGTTTCGGTGTGTCGTAAGCGAACGGCATCCAACAATAATATGGCAAATTTTCCGGTAATCCTTCCCACGAATCAGCAAACAGGTATTTCAATGCTATGAAAGTCGGAGGAAGATACGACGCACTCAAAGTCGAGTGAGCGAACAAGAAAAACACTATCGTCGTTTTCATTCCCAGAATCCTAAAATCGTCGTACAACTCCTTCGGCTTGAACTGGCCCGATTCTTCGTAGTAATCGGCTTCTTCCAACACTTTAATGATCCGTTGCATCTTGTAACCGTTGAAGTACCAGAAAACGACTTTTACAGCTCCCATTAAGTGCGTCAGAGCAAAATTGATGTTCTTAATGAACTCGTTCAAATCTTTGTAGGTGTAAAGGAGACTCACGAATTCGGTGGCCGTGAAGTACAAGTTCACAAATACGAAAACGAAGACGGCGTAAATTTTATATGCCGTTTGAACATTGGGATTTTGACTGTCGGGCAACCAAAGCCCGGCGAATTTCATAATCCAACGGTTCAAAAAGAAGAAATCCTGAGCGGCGGACAAACCTACACGTTTCAACATTTTGACCTGAATGCAT
Source organism: Aethina tumida (assembly GCF_024364675.1). Lineage (NCBI taxonomy): Eukaryota > Metazoa > Arthropoda > Insecta > Coleoptera > Nitidulidae > Aethina > Aethina tumida. The sequence continues at coordinate 17,209,028 of NC_065439.1, forward strand.
GTAATTTAATCTCTTTGCATTTCAATTTGACGTAATTATCTTCCCGGTTGTCGTTTATGGTGAAATGCAATTTTCCAAATGATTTGTGCTTTATTATTTATCTTGATCGTTTGATCTTATCCGACTTGTCCTTGCAGTAATTTGAATATTAAAATTTTGATTCGGGAACGGCTGTAATTATCCCCAAACAATTTTGATTGATAATGTTCCATGTGATTGTCTAAAGTCTAGACCTTCACCGCGTCAATTTCCTAGTAATTGAAACAAGCACATAATTGTATTGTTTGCATTTTTCGCATCGGATGAAAACCAATGAACCCGCAGCGTTTTTTTTACGTTCGTAAACACCGAGCGCAAATACCTCACGATTACTCATCTGAGCGTTTCCTTTCCGGCGATCTGCTTACATTTGATGAAACTGTTGGCGTGTTTTGATTGTTCGATTTTACGATATAAACAGCGTTCCGTTTCGTATTTACATTGGCAGGAATGTCTTGGCCGTCCATAACGGGCGAACACTTTCATATTTGTATGGAATTTATTTGCATGTCCGCGGAATTCCGATTGTTAAGCTCGACAATAACGGACTGCCATTATTTAATTATGGAGTGACCGAAACTGTCGCACTGTTGACATAAATTACTGCGGTAACGTTCACCAATATTAAAATATTCACAAATTAACAACAATATATTGTTGTAAATATATTTAAAAACATAATTTCAAACTTTTAAATTAGTATTTTGAATAACAGTAATTAATTTAAAAAATATAAAACAGTGACCACATTTTTAATTAGAATTTAATACTTTAATTATTTATATTTATTGTAAATTATTAAAATAATATTAATTTACTAATATATACTTTTATGTAGGCTTGTCCCTGAGGGACTTTTAACATAAACAACACCATCGTATTTAAATATATTAAACTGAGACTCATTAGTAAAAACTATCTCTTCACAGTTTTGTGGTACAGTGTACGTGATCTTGAACACATCGAAATCAGACCTTCATATTCTTACAAGAAAGCTTTGTAGTTCTCCAGCTAAACAACCCCCTATTCCGTAATCTTCTTCCAATCCGGGAAGTAATTTTATGAAGTGCCATTTTCTCCAGATTGGTTGTTGTTTTTGGACTTTCCAATTATATGATTATATACCACTAGTTGGTAAATATAAATATAATATAATAAAATTTATGATTAATATAATAGTAGTAAAACATATTTTCCCACCATTTCATATTGAGGTAAATGAGGAACTGAAAAAATATAAAATAAACAAATAAAATGGACAAAGAAGTATGTAAATTGTTTTACCATGTTTAGTATAATATAAAAGTTATTTATGAAACGCAAATTTATTATTTTTTATTATTTAATTAGTATTACCTAAAATTTATTATGTGTGTTTTCAAAATTGGTTTAAATATTATTTAAAACAATTTACACATTCATTTTCTGTGGTATGTACCAAGAGAAAAAATGGTTATTAAAATGTTTAACAAATGGTTTCTAAAGTTTAAAAAATGCTAGTTTAATATCTATTTAGTATATTTTTTAACTTGATTTTTAATATACTGTGATAGTCATTATTAACTTTTTAAAATGTTATGTATTTTAGTCATCCTTTTATTTGTGTGAATTGTTTATACAGTAGAAAAAACGTTTGACCCGTCTGAATTTAGAGAGAGGTATCATGCATGACAGAGTCAGTAGAAGTATATCTCATAGTGGAGGATTTACTGTCTTTATTGTACTCATGATGCCTCTTTCGAGATTCAAATGGATCAAACTCTTTTCGTACTGTGTATTATTATTGTTGTGTGTTTATAATATTATTATTATTAATTTAATATTGTTCTTTTATAATCTTTTATAACAACTATTACGTCCTTATTCTATAAAATGTTACACACATTTTTTTGAATTGAACAGGACATAAATATAGCAACTTTAACTTTAAAAGAGATTTTTACTTATTCATTTTTTTTATTTATTTAACATTTTATTTCCTTGTACCATAGATTCGACCATTTTTCGAATATACAATATATCTATAATAGTTTCTATTAATAAATCCATCACAACTTTGGATTGCATTCCCACTGTTTTGTGGTCCAGTGAATGTGGTCCTAAGCAAGTCAAAATTGGACTTCTTGTAGATCTGATCGAACCCCCGTCAATTATCTTCACACATAGACCATAAAGTAAAATGTCCACAAGAGGGAAATAATTATTAACATGAAACCTCGAACAAAACATCGAAAAGGGTTATAATGTTATGAATAAATATGAAACAACACACTAAAAAAAAATATTCAAACAAAAAAATATTTTTGTAGATAGACAAAGCAAATCCTTACTGGTCTACTAGGATTCCTTTTCTTGATATGTTATAGAACCATTACAGAAAATTATTGATAAAATAGACCGTTTCATGTACAGAGATATGATGAGAGATCTAACAGAACAATTTGCCAACGATAATTTACCAGTTACATGGATTTTTATGCATGATAATGATCCGACTCATGCATGCAAAGTTGTTCATTTTGGTAAAAATTGAGGTTCTCGATTAGCCAGCACAAATTCCGGATCTAAGTCCAACTTAAAACTAATGAAACAACATAAAGTCTTGATTAAAACACAAAATTTATCAAATTAATCGATTAATTAATTAAATGTGAAATGGTTACTAATTGAAGAGTCATGGAATTTAATTTCAAACCGTGCCGATATCTCTGGTTGAATTTATGCATCACCGTTTACAGGCGGTCATAACGAACAAAGAGTATCCAACAAAATATTAACAATGTGTATAGATTATTTAATAAACATATATTTTTTAAATGTGTGCTATTTCTTGCGAACTTGTTTTATTGAAGATTTAAATTAATAAATTATTTTGAGGTGTACGTTTCCTAATTAACAAAAAATAATAATATTCTCCTGACCACCACAGTATATTATTACAAATTCAATAATTAATTAATAATATTAGCTATAGTACTGAATACAACACATGTATTAATTATTAACAGTTATTAATAACCATGACCATTCTTGTTGTATGTTTAAAAATGTATATCCTGATGGTTTATTGAAAATTATAATGAAGTACAATAAATAAAATATAAGAAGTGCATTTTACAATTTAAATAAAGCATTTCTTAAACATTTTAATGTTCATTTTCTGTCTGTGAACCTCCAGGTACAAAATAATGTTTTTAGTTTATTGCTCCCAATAAAATGAAATAATCTATAATAATGTCATTAAAATTATAATAAAATATTACACTTACTTATAATAAATACATAAAATCTGAACACAAGCACAGACTAAACAAAATTAACAATAATTTAAACATTAGCTGTAGTCATAAAAATTGTGAATTTGCTTAAAAAATTGAAAACATCATTTTTATGGAAAACTTATTATATTACAAAATATGTGGGGTATCAAAATAAAACAAAACACTCGTAACAATTTATTAAAATTAACATAATTTTTAAAACCCATTTGTCAAGTGAGCTGTCCTAATTCAAAGACGGACGTTGCAAACCACAAAAAAGCGACTTGATTGCTTTAAATTGGCGCATTAGCTCATTTATCCTAAATAGACGTTTAAAATTACGCGTGATGTAAGAACATTGAATGACTGGCACAGCCACAAACATACGATTTAATATGTCGTCGGCCAGTTCGGTGGCGAGTTTTCCATCAAGTAAAAAACAAGGGGGCCGTTGCCGCTGGATAAATCACGGAAATCGTACGATTTGAATAATGGGAGTGGCCGTGAACAGCGAAATGTCAAACAAATGGGAGAGTATTTGCAAAAAGCGCGTGACGCTTTGACAGAAGATGGCCGCGCGTGCGCGCCGCTCAGTCACTTCAGTTCCACTCCGCAGATATGTAGTTTACTAAGGAGTTTTGGTAGTTTATTAAAAATGTCCACTTTAATGTGGTCCTGTCCCTGTTGTTTGCGCTTCAAGTTCACGCCGGAGGAACTGGAACAGCGCTACAAGAGCCAGGAAATCGACAAGATGATCGAGAAGGACAAACAGGCGATGAAGAGGCAGGTGAAGCTGCTGTTACTTGGTGCAGGGGAGAGTGGCAAGTCGACGTTCCTCAAACAAATGCGGATCATACACGGCATCAATTTCGAGAGTCACTTAATTAAGGAGTACCAGCAAGTGATTTACCAGAATGTGGTGAAGGGTTTGAAAGTGCTAGTGGACGCGAGGGACAAGCTCGCCATTCCTTGGGGCGACACCACCAACAGTGAGCTCGGCAAAGAGCTGTTAACAGTGGACAATTCTGTGGTGTACGACTCCAGACTCTTTAACAAATTGTGTCCCCTCATCTCGAGACTGTGGCAGGACTCTGGCATACGTAGGGCCTTTGAACGAAGGAGAGAGTTTCAATTGGTTAGTACTGTTATTTATCTTCAGTTCTCTCAATTATGAAATTGTTCAGATTGTGTTTTGATGATTCAGTGAAATAATTCAGTTATCTACTCTTACTCATCCAGCTTATGTACATGACTTATTCTTATATACACCTAGGCCAGTCTGTGTGTATTTATTTTTAATCTGTACTATATTATTTTTTGTGGTTTCAGGAAAACTATTTTTAAACCACATGATAAAGAATATTTATTCCCGCACACACTATCAAAATATTAAATTCTGGCTAATTCAATACATCATCATCATTAATCACACCTAAATGAATCACTACCAATAAATTTTAACACCCCTAATTACAGCTCATAAACATGTTCGATGGGGGTGTATTGTGTTCATAATTCAAAACATATTAAATTATTTGTCCAGGTTTCATAATAAGTGGACAATATTGACTAAGTTATTTGTGAGCAATTTAAATCTGATAATGTGGGTCAATTATGGTACAAATAGCACATACCATTTTATATTGGATGAGGTCCAGGAATGTGTTATTTCCAATTGATCCTCAAGTCACAGTCTGCATTCAGTGTGAATTATCATTCTTTGAAATGTACAGTGACAACCTTTCGTTTTTGTTTATTTAATTTTATGTTGTTTTCTTATAAATTGTAGATAAATTGATGTCTAATCAAAACAAATATTAACTTAATCTGTACTATTTATAACGAAAATTGTTAATATGCTCCTGTATCAATTTAATGTTATGTGGTTAATTTGTGTTTAGTAATTTTTTTATAATAAGCAAATAAAAAACGTTTTTAAGGGAAAAGTGTTTTGATGTTTTCTTGCCAGTTGTATGGTATGAATCATCTGACTTAATTTCACAAAAACAGTTACATAAACAAATAGTCGTTTAGAGCACATAAATTATGTTCCAATTATATTGATAGAGTGTCTATTCTAAAATTTATGAACGGAAAAATTAACGAGAATATAGCTGTTTATTTTTAAAAAATGTGCCTGCTCTTTTATGAACTTTTGGCAGTGTATACTTTTTATTTATTTTTTGTGGAAATGTAAACTGAATACAGCTGGGATTACAAAATTAGTAGAATTTTTATGATTTACTTAATACTTTTAGAAAAGTGTTAATATTTGCACATAAATACCTCTAAATTTCAAACAATTCCTATAAGATTTTAATATTAGTAGTATTTTGACAATATAAATAAGGAAATTTTTTAGACCTTGATGTTTATTGCTAAGTAAACTCCATTATCATTCATTATACTATTACTAATTCATTCAACATTAAGTTAAATAATATCATATTTAAAAAAACTCATTTTCAATTATTCTAAGTAATAAATTGAAAACACATGCATTTTACTTAATAAAAAACAAATAGAATTTTGTAAAAATGAATGTATTAATTATTCTCACAGTTTATATTTCCAGTATTTAAAATATGCAAACTATCAGTAAAATATGAATACCTTGAAATATTGGTTTATTTCAACTATAACTTGCAAATAGTTTGTTAAAATTTAACTTTTAATTTACGTGACAAGTTAAACAGTGTTTTACAATTAATTCTTGTGTTTGATCCATTAAAAATATAGTTTATCTAATATTTTTATGTAGAATGGTTCAATGAAATATTTCCTGAATAATAATGAACAATTTTCAGCATTTAAAATATGCAAACTATCAGTAAAGTATAAACATAACATTTTGAAATATTACCTTATTTTAAATAATACTTTCATGAGATGAAAAGTCGAATATATTAAAATAATAGTTTCTATTAAAATTGGCCTAAATAATAATAAATATCAAAACAATGAACAACTTTCAGGTTTTAAAATATGCTAACTATCTGTAAAATAATACTTTCAGTACAGTACAAAAATTTAAATCTCTTAAAATAATGTTTTCCATTAAAATTAATATTATTATTGTATATACATTCGGTTTAATATTTCCTTAGCATTTAAAATATGCATTCTTTGAAAATAATTAAACTAAACTTCTATTTAGTAGAAATATTATTATTGACTTGTTGAAACATATTAAATTTTTGTGTTAGTTCGTACCACTAGAAATACAATTTATTTAATGTTGTTTGTTGCAGAGCGATTCTGTGGAATATTTCCTGAATAATCTGGACAGAATTGCGCGGACCGAATACATGCCCACCAACAAGGACATCCTCCATTGTCGGAAGGCGACGAAGGGCATCACCGAATTCGTGATACCCATCAACAACATACCATTCCTTTTCGTCGACGTGGGCGGACAGAGGTCGCAGCGCCAGAAGTGGTTCCAGTGCTTCGATTCGGTCACCTCGATCCTGTTCCTGGTCTCGTCCTCCGAATTCGACCAGGTGCTGCTCGAGGACCGCAAAACGAATCGGCTGGAGGAGTCACGCGACATATTCGACACGATCGTCAACAATAGGATCTTCGAGAGCGTGTCCATCATCCTGTTCCTGAACAAGTACGATTTGCTGGAGAAGAAGGTGGCCAATCCGGAGACGGACATACGCTGGTACTTCCCACAGTTCACCGGCAACTCGCACTCCGTGCAAGACGTGCAGGCGTTCATCCTGGGTATGTTCACGGGCGTGGCCAGGGACTCGAGACGGGGGTTGTACCATCACTTCACCACAGCGGTGGACACGGAGAATATCAAGGTTGTTTTTAATTCGGTCAAGGACACGATACTGCATAGGAATTTGCAGATATTGATGTTGCAGTGAGCAGTGACGCAAATAAGGGACCGCGACAAGGCTGTGTTAAACACAATTTTTTTTAAAAATGAAGTCAAGACTGACTAAACGGTTAATTAGTCGTCGGGTGGAAACTTGGTGGTTTGGTCTAATGGCCAGGTATGTAATTGGTTTATTAGACCAAAAATGGGCATGCTTTGACTAACAGTACTAAAAGTACAAAATTGAAATATGTGACAGTAACATTGGGTCAAGTAATCTTTTTAATTTTAAAATTTCTGGATATGTGGTAATTGCACTGCATAATGAATAGCTCATTTAGTGGTAACAAACAGGATGTGCCATAATTCATAGGAAGTATCATTACTCAACATATCTACATATGGATGGTTTTAAATTAGTTTATTTCAAATCAAATTTAATATATTTTTTATAATTATATTTAAGCTACAGTCACAGCTTGTTTGTGTTTTAAAGGCCCTCCAACTGTCACACATTTTTCGCCAAGCCATACAGTTTCCACTCCTGATAGTTATTTTATATATTTTGTTAAATCGAATTTATATAACTCAGAATGTTTTTTTATTAAAGTACAATCTACAAAATTACATAAATGTGATATCGATAACAATACTTTTACAATACAAAAAACGAGTGGTTGAAATATGATAAATTCTAATTGTATATAGACGTGTAAAAAATTTTAAATGTATGATGTTGAATATATTACCAGTAATAATAATTTTGTATATATATTAAATTTTTAAACCTGAATCTATCGAGCCAAATAAAGTGTATCTGATGTAATATATTTTTTATATAAGTATAGATTTATATAAATGTGACCAATACACATGAAAAGTTTAATAAAAATCATTGGTCCAAAGGTAATTTCAAATCTTTGAAATTATTTGTATTTTCTATAACTTTATATTGATTGTTTTTATTAGATTATTTTTAAAATTGTATTTTTGTGAAACAAAACGTTACATAAGTTACATAATGTAACACTCGAAATTTAGCACCACATTTTACTCATTTATGATCTAATAAAATACGTATAATAAAACACAAAAATACACATAATAACATTGTCTTCCAACGTAAAGTTATATTTTTAAGAGTTAAGCATTTTGTAGACGAAATGACGCTAAATTTCATTATCGTTCACTGACTTTTAGCATTATTTTGCCGAATGAATTTGCATTTAAATATATTTCTGATAATTGTGTACATGTAAATTGTATTTACGTATTTTATACCAGAAATATTGTTTCATATGTTAGCACAAGCAATAATTTGAGATTAAAAAGACTTGTAGTGTTTCCAATTTTATATCAAACTGATGTTTACCAAAGAGTGAATTTTGAATTATTGACTAAACTAACAAAAAATGTTGTTTTATCAACGGGTTTTGTTTTTTCACATTTCTGTAGTTCTCGAAAAAAAATTAGTAATATATATTGATATTTAAAGGTATATAATTATTTGTATTATAATCAATTATTATTTATATATAGATAATGTAATATACTGCCAATTGCACCTAATATTACACAGCTATTTTATTCAATTCCATTTGTACATATTTTAAATTTTAATTTGTGATAATGTTAAATTGAATTAAGGCATTTAGTACTGAACTTAAATCACAGTAACAAAAATTGTTTAAGAACCTGTCAATTTTAGGTTGTGATTAAACAGAAACATTTTAAAAGTCTCATCCATCAAACTCAAAATATTTGAATCTCGTACACGAAATTAATATAAATAATGTTACTTAAGATACTAAATTAGTCAAATATAAAATATTTCAAGTGGATGCAACAAATTAAGAAAATAAATCTTGGGTAAATCTTCAAAGCTTTACCTCTTCATATTCGTTATTTATTCTTTGACGTTCTAAATATTTACATTAATGGTTTCTCATCATTAGATAAATATATTAAGTCCGGTTCAAATCAGGTGACGAGATTGGAATGAAAGACTTTAATATTAATCGCAATTTATATATACAAGTGCCTTAATGTGTTCTATAAGATATTCATAAACAAAAATTTTTATATAGCTTTGTAATAAATTGTATATATTTCCTTTTAAAATATTTTTGTATTTGTTAATAAAAATTATATTGAATGTATAAACATGTGTTTTATTTTACTTCCAACAGCTTCACACGTAAATGTGATAATAATAGGTGATAAAAACTGAGTACCACAAAGAACTAACAAAAGAATTAAATAAATTTAAATAAAAATTCAAGGTAAATACTTTATTTTAATAGATATAGTTGCATGAATTTAAATTTGAACATTGTTTTTACATATACGTATTATTCAAGGTGGGTAATTGATAATAATAGAAAGCTGGGGATGCCAAAAAAGAAATGTATACAATCGTAACATTTGTTAATATTAATAAGTCAAAAATGTCGATATTATTATTAAATAAAATAAAAAATTAAATCTTAAATTAATTTTTTCTGTACCTAATATACAATTTTTTTTAATTGATTTTTACTTCCAACATAAAAACTGAAATGTCTCAAAATCTGTTGTGATAATCAAAATTAATCATGTGTGTCTTTTTTTCTGATAAATAGTGCAAAAATTATTGTATGTTAGTTAGGATAAATCATTCTAAATATATACACCACTGAACCAATGATTACTGAAATATGAATAAAAAAGTATTTTTGAAATTTAAATATGAGGGGCTGCTTTTAGATTTTCTTCATTATTGAATGAGTTTTACTCCAATTTGACCACCCATTTTTGAAACATCTTGTATACCGTATCAAAAATGATGAACGTGTCTACTCGCATATTGAGACGGAACATCAATACCCCTTTGTAAACAAAAAGGAAAGATATACATGCAATTATGTGGGCGGGCCGAACTGATTGGAGGGGATCATTTGGTTTTGCTGCGTTTAGCATGCGGTTCGTCTCCGCAGACGAGTCCCCGGTGTCTTTGAACACATTATTTAATTATTTTTAGTTTTTTTTACTTATGCATTTATTTATTTAATTTAATTTTTGGGATACATTTATATTTTGAAAAAAGTAGTTTATTTTTAGAATACTTGGATGGAGCATCCGAAGAACTCGAACTACATCCCTACGCATACGGAGAGTTACTAAATGCATTCGCAAAGATTAATTTACATTGTGTGCCGGCGCGCACCAGCACGGCGCATTGTCTCTGAGAGTAGGGATTCTTACTACCGGGCAAAACTTTACTCTCTTTGTCGTGCATCCATCTCTTACAACATCCAGACACGAAGAGCATTTTTCGTACTGTATACAATTTAGTGTGTGTAGTTCAAACACCAGAGGTCGCTTCGACGCCTCATGTTATTAAATTTTTGTTCTTAGTTATACATGACACATGACAAAATTTGATGTTACCATCTTCATTACAAACAATCCTCCATCCCATCGGACAACGCCCCAAACAATGCTCTTCAATGAGATCTATACTATAGCCATCGGCTTGTTCAGTAACATAAAAAATATGAAGATGTTTGATGTTCAAACACCGGACGATTTGTACAAGCTCTTTTTCCTGTGCCACATATTCTCTTGGCTAGTGGTATTGTGGAAGTTGCGTACTTGACTTTAAATGGATTGAAAAAAGCTAAAGATTTTCAACTAAAACTGTATCTCATTTTAATAAACTGAATTTTTTGGCACATTTACGTTTTTAATGTTGGTATCCTGGGAACTAATGTTTGACAGTTTGTTTTGATTTTGAAATTGTTTGAAAACTATATCAGTTTAATTTACAAAACATTTACAAATAGTTTTACTGAATTATAACAAAGATTTTACTATATAAACAATATGTATCATGGAGAACAAATTTATAACCTTTAGTCACATTGAAAAACTAGGTGGATGGAAATAATAATAAATAAACTACATAACCTTAACACGTTTGTTTTTAGGGCATCAATTGTTAGAAATAAGAGAAAGGGCTTTATTTAACCTTATATCGAAATTAGACAATGGTTATGTATTTGATAATGTATTGAGTCGAAGTAAAGAACTCCTCATAAAGCTATTTAATTGGTTTTTAAATGAGCCCTGTACTCAAGAAGAGACAGTCCTAAAACTATTGAGAAGAATTCTTGATGTATGTAACTGTTTTAACCAATTTTTGTAATTAAATTGATTATATTTTAGTCTGAAAGTGGGGAAGTTTTAATAAGCCATTATGGAAATAATTTAATTTTAAATGAGCTCAAAAAAATACAGTCATACATTGAACCGAAATATCTTAAAGATATTGAAGACCTAATACAAATTACCATAAATAATATAAAAGATATCCCACCTCTTGTAAGTGATGTTCCATTGAGTTACAGAAGTGATTCCATCACAGATAGAACTAAAACAGTGGAATCCACAGCCACACCATTTCATGTATATGTTGAACAGGATGAATCTTATGACCAACAGTGAGTGTCTTAATTAAGCAAAGGGTGCATATAATTTTATTTTTATTTTAGAGTTCAACCTCATTCTCAAAGAAATCCCACAACAGACACTTACAGAGTAAATAGTGTTCAAAGCACAGATGAAGATTTTACTCTTGACTGGCAACCTTTGATAGAGCCAGATAGGCGTGTTCTAAAAGAAATGGAAAAACGCTTATCAAACCCACCACAACCTGCAGAATTAATACATTCATGTGAATTTTTTGTTACAGTTTTATTGCATGATTTTCCTGCAGAAGTTTTTATACAAAGACCAAATGTTATTCATGTAAGTACAATTTTTAAAAATAGTTTTGATATTAATTTGCACATTTTAGAATTTTTTTAATTTGTTAGAAGTTTGTCTGTCTAGTAAAGTTATAAATTCTGTCTTAAAATGTCTATATGACTTAACAAAAGCTTTGCAAGTAAGATTAAGCCAATTCAGTGACCCTTCAATGAACAGTTATAAGTTGCAGGTAAGTTTTATTTTTAATATTTTTTTGAAAATAGTAATTGAGGTGTTATAGCTTCAAGCAGCAACACAAAATGATAGTGCAAGAAGTTCAAGCACAAACAGAAGTTCTGGAAGTGGTTCCAGGACAAACTCAAATAGTAGTGAAAAGTTTGAATTATTTGAGGATACAATTAGACTTAAAAAATTGCAAATTTCTCTTTCAAAATATTGTTCTCTAACTGGGATAAGTGTTATGAAATTTTTGTGTAGAAAACCTGGTTCTTGGCGGTCTGAAAGAAGTAAACATACCAATCAGGTACAATCAAAAACAATTTTTTATTATAAAATCTATAATGTACAATTAATTTTAGGCTGGTTTAAATTTAGCAGTGAATTTGCTGGAGGAGACTTTTATACTTCTGCAGTCAACTTCGGACCATAACCATGTTAATTTCAAAAAGAGAGAATTCAATGAACTCCTTTATTTTCTTGGAGAAACTATGGACTTTTTCAGGCTGGAATTCTGCACTTCTGAAAACAATTTGAATAGTAGGGCCTTATATCTACATATTTTGCACACATGTGCTTCAACTCTGAACAAATTGGTTGCACCAGCTGAATGTATTTATTTGTTGCCACCAAATTTTAAGAAAGCCCTTTCTAATTCTTTAATGGATGTGACTTTGTCTAGATTATATCCAGAAGTACACGAAATTTTGTTGGAATATGTACAAAATATCTGTCTAGAGGGAGAGACAAATGATCTTAAGAAATACAAGTGCATTAAAGAAGTGTGTAATGGAATGACTGCAACTGTTAAAATATTGAACAATTATAAAATTTTAAGTTTAAAGGAATTATTGTGTTTTGCAGTGGAGGCATTGCCTAGTTTAGAGTTCCATCGAAATTTGCTATTTGTTAAATTGGTGGTTGTGACATTGTCAGACAAGTTGTATTTGTTACATAAAGACGTGGATGTAGTGCAAATTGCAGAAGGTTGTTTATAAATTATGTACATCTTTTTCTATTATATTACCTACTGGTTTTAGATATTACTTTAAAGTTATTGGCTCATAATGATGAGAGAATTAAGGAAGAAATGTACAGGATGTGTCACTCCCAGGTAGTATCAGTTCTTGGTCCAAATGGACAATCTTCCGAAGATTCCGCCGGTTCTGAAGTATTATTCCTTTTGACTACCAAAGTATTAACTGAAATTGCCATATTTGGGGTACACTACGAACAACCAAAGGTAATGATTAAAAAACCAAATAAAATATCCAATTAAAATGCGCCTTTGTAGATAAAATTATACGCCGAAAATATTATAAACCACATAATAAAAGGTAAACTGCTTATGTCTGAGCGCATGTGGGATAAAACAGTGGAAGCACTCATCCCTGCCATGCCCATTGTATCCTGTTGCTGCGAAAAGGAAACAATTCTCGGGAAGATTGTAATTAACGTTCTGGACCCGGACACGGCATCAGATCTTCTCATACCCAATGTAACTTTGCTGAAGAGCAACGCCGTTCTCATGTTTTCGACGAATAAGGCCGTGAGGGATGAGGCTTTTAGCAGGATATGTTGGTTATTGGCCAGTCAGGACGACGCCAGGGAAATGCTGCCCAGGATGAACAGTTTGTATGATAAGGCGTTGTCGAAAGTTTGCCAACAACCGAAAGTGTTGGATCTGAATAAACACAGACTCACCCAACATTTTTATCAAGTAAAGTTTCTATAAATATGCCTGGAAAAACATTAAATAATATGTAATTTCAGCCTAGTAGTGTGTGTCAGATTATGGACGTCCTGAAATCGGAAAACATTGAGCCTGTTATTAGGAGATCAGCGTTGACTCAGCTCAGCGTTATGTTAGAGGATTCGTTATTGCATAACATCTTTCTCGATTCAGATGGATTGGAGAGTATTGTGGCGTGTATGAAGTCTGCGTTAACTGAACAGGATTATAAGGATTACCCTGATTCAATTATTCCAATAATTACCCTTTTAAAAAATCTTATTATTTATAATTCCAACGTCAGGGAGACTTTGAGCAACGATTGTAATGTGATTACTTGTATATTGCGAGGTAAATTAGACAAAAGTTAGATGAAACAGATATGTTGAAAATATATCGTTTCAGGAATGTTTCTGTTTTTCTCTGAAGAACGAGTGAGGCAAGACGGCAGTATTTTATTATTTTTTCTGTTGTTTAAAGATTTTATTATGGGCTCTCCATCTAAAGCAAACATATCAATACCCCGTTTTGTGTATGATACTCTGCATGTCCCATTTATTTGTGGCACTCATTGGTCCCACAGTTCATATCAGTTAGAAAGAATCATTGGTTGGTATTAAACCCATGCATAGTGTTTAATTATTAAATTTTACTTTTTAGACACTATTATTAATGATAAATGGAGCCTGAGTTCTTTGCAAATTCAGTGGAATATAGAAGTGTTTGGTTTTCAAAAATTGCTCAAAATGGATTTTATAAGTTACGACGACTACAATGATATCGATGTGCCAGATATTCTACAAATAAGCGATTATGATTTTGATTCATTGAAAAGATCATCCATTCATTATTGGATTGGTAAATGCTTATTGGATATCCAGAATGCGACGTCACATTCGGTAGTGATTGAATCTATAAACAGTTTGACACTGTAAGTTTTATAATGAATATATATTATCATTTAAAATTATATATTTTATAATTTTAGTTATATCAATTTATATAATATTAGTAAAAATGTTTTGGATGTAACAAACAGTGATGATGTCTTATCTCATTCTTGGGAAAAGACGTTTAAGAAGTTTCTTAAAGTGTTGCCTTCCAGTCAAGAAGATGTATATTTATTAAAAGTTGTAATAAAGTTTCTACAGATCCTGGTACAGTGTTATAAAAATTCAGGTATGTTTTTTGTACATTTTATGAATGGGGAAAACTATAGACAGTTTGTTATTTAAAACAATTTTATTTCTAATGTGACTTTAAGGAGTATTTGACTGAAGTTTGTAAAAAAAGTTATGAAAATGAGTCTCCAGCCTCTCTTTGGCCAGTTCCTGCTTGTGAAAGTTTAAGTCCATTTCAGTTATTTCGAACCCGTCGTTGTTAATTAATATGTCGATTGTGTTCTCCGTTTTCATAATACTTTCCAATAATCCGCTTAAACTTTGCTTACAAGAACTGTCTACTATAATCACGTAAATGTTTTTGTTTTTTGTTATTGTGACCAAGTCTCGTTTAGCCTGTTCCAATTTGACCACGTCTTTACCTGCCATAATTAATTTACATTTTTGTTTCGCGTATTCACGTGCTTTTTCAAAATTCATGCCTGAAATTTGTTATTAATATAAATACACGTATTTGGACATTTCTTACCAATTTTGTCCATAAGCACTATAGCTGTTTTCTTTTTCATGTGGGCTGGTCTATTTTTATAATACTCGATAATTGAGGTCACGATGTATTTAATTGGGAGGACATAGAGTAAAACAACCCCAACTGTTACAGTAGAAAATTTTACCATTTTTATAAGTGTATTAGGTTAGTTCATTAATCAGCTTTGACAGATTTTTGATAAATGAATATTACATCATTTCTGAACTAATACGTATAATGATTTATCAGTGCTTAGGTGTCACGTGTGCTGAGAAAAACATTATACTCAATTGATAAGTAACTATATAAGCGACTTAATAAATTAACTAATATAAATAAGCAATTTTTATATTTAAAAATAGTAACGAATAGTATTCATTACTATTATTAAAATATATTAAAAATATGAGAGGTGTTCTACTTTAATTCTCAATCTAATTTGTTTTTTTTATAAATTTAAATCACAAAAAAAATTGGAAAGACTATAAACTTCTTATATATTCGCAATATGTCTATGCCTCCAAGATGAGCAAAAATTAAAAGACAATAAAGATAGAAAGAAGTGTTAATGTTAAACTAAATGTCACAAATTTAATAATTGAAAACACTTAAAATTAATATTTAACATTTGAAAATGTTTTCATCAAATAAATTTTCAGATACAAAATGCTGGATAATAGAATTTTTAAAAGATCCATCACGTTGCATCTTGGACTTGCTTTCATCGGACAAGTCCTCCGACGAAGACTTAAAAACCCTACCGGAAGAATTGTTAAAACTGATCTCCATATGTGCGTGTCAAGAGCAACATTACTTGGACTACTACACCGACCCGTCACCCAAAACATCCACCACATCTTGGTGGCACGTGATCAAACTTCTAGCCGACAATCTAAAATCCAGCGACGCCCAACACTTCTACAACCTAGGTATAATATATGCACCTTTGCGACTCTTGTTCCTAATGTGAAATTTGCAGCGTTCTTGGATTGCGCGCTGTCGTGTCTGGCGAATCTGACAGCCACGCTCGGATGGAGTGATTCGAGGGCGGGCTTGCCGCCCAAAGAACCGGTACCACAGATGCTGCGGATCCTTTGCGAGATAGTGGTTGCGTTTCACTGCAGCAAAGGACCGTCGGCGGCCGTGTCCGTGATGGGGCTCAGCATCACCAGGCACGTGCTCCTGATCCTGAACCACGTCATCGCCGAGCTGCAGAACTCCAAGGTCAAAGGGTGGGAGCTGTGCTTTTTGGATTATACGGACGAACAGAACGTGTTCAGGAACTTGGTGGCGCTTTGGGCCAGCAGGGACGTCGTCCTGAAGGCGGCGGCCTTACAGTTGTTCAACGCGTTGGCCACATCGCCGAGGATTGCCATAGAAATCGTGCAAAGTATACTTGAGAATGCTTAGTAACGAGTTTTTGCTTACCATTTGTTTGTAGACGTTTCTCTGGATAATTCAGGCGTTTGGGACTTGGCGTTTTCCGTATTGGTGGATGGAAGTGAAGCCAATATTGTCAAGGAGAATGCGCTGTTACTTTTAGCCAACTTGTCAAGTCATACAGTTTTAATAGCCAATGATAAACTTAGTTTACACACTAGTATATCACCAAGAACAAGACAGGTAATAAAAATATATTTAACAATGGTTCTGTAATACGTTGCTAATCATATTCATTTAATATTGTTCAGGACTCTGGGTTGCAAATTATGTCTTTGATGGAAGAATATGATTTCTTCAACCAAATGGACATTTTACTGAACAATTTATTCACTACGAGAATTCCCGACGATAATTATAGTGATTTTATATCGACAGGTGAGACCTCTACAAAAAATATTTAGTGTTCTTCATTTGAATGTTTTTAGGTTACAGTGAATCAATATCATCAAGAACTTCCAGTTCTAAAACCGGTGTGACTGAATTAATATTTAGACCCATTGTTACAACTCCTAGTCTTGTAAAAAATATGTCGATATTTTTGACTAACGTTCTTGCATTAGCTCCTATTGAAGTTGCCAATAAACTACACGAAAATGGACTTCTCAAACAACTATTAAAGTAATCTACTTATAATAACATTTTATATATAATTGACCTAAAAATATTGCAGATCTTTGTGTGTTCCATCTGTGTCCATGAAAACCACAAGAGAATTATCACTGTATTGTGATTTATTAGAAATGAATACTTACATTTGCTTTTGTCTGAGCAAAACTGCGAGTTGCAGTACCGTTTGTTTGGGAACAATTCTTCACACGCGGGACTGCTTTACTGTGCTCCTACTCTTATTAAATCCGAAAATATATCGTAAGTTGTTATATATTTGTAAAAATTTTAATAAAGTGGTTTTATTTAGATACAAGTCTACCCCAGTTGACGTACTTAAGGAACAGACTCTGGAGCGAGATCTTCCACTTGCTGACTATACTCAGCGATCTTTCCACAGGTGCTGATAAGTCCTTGCATCAAAAAGCTGTCGCATCTTTGGGAATATTTTTAGAAACCATCAACGACATTGGGGCAGAGCCGTTTTTGGAAACTATCTGCGAATCGTTGTCTTGCGTAGGTTCAACCGGTAAGTGCTGCTTTTAATTACAAGATAAGTACTAAAGATGGTTTTTTGTAGACTTGCAAAATACCGCTCTGATTTGCCTAGCGTCTTTATTGCGGGTTGAATTAATTAGGGAACCAAACAAAAACGATAGTTTTATTACTAATTCGGTGCAAACAATATTCGATAGTGTTAGATCGCCTCGTAATTTCATACCCTCAAACAATGAATCTAATGAGGAAAACATTAAACCAAAAGAATGGAAAAATAAGGACGACAACCAGACTAAATCAATAAAAGATAACTATTTTAATTTATTGGAGGAAACTTATTTCCACGGAGGACAACTTAAGAAACTACCTAGGAAAGTAACACAAGAAAGTACTACTACTACTACAGTCAGTGAATGTAATAGTTTAATGGCAGGTGGAGAAATTTGTAAAATATTAATGCGCATGTACGAAGTGGAAGAAGTTAAGACCAAAAAAACTTCCACAACTAGCAAAAGAAAGTCGATGGTTTTGTCTGCACTTTCTGGTTTACTGTGCATCTCAGAAGAGGCAAAACGATATGCGTACGAAAACGGGTTAATGTTCACTATTATGCAGAAGCTTAGAGAGTATGTGGTAAAACTGAGCCTTGATTCTGTCGAATGTCTAAGGAAAGTTTCGGACAAAAAACGGGTTTGTCCTATATTGCAGGAGGTCGCGGAAATTGTTGGTTTGACCACAAACTTTATGTACGAGAGTGAAGATATTAAAATGGAGGGAGCAAAGTATGATATAGCTGATGTTTTGCACAAGCTCTGGGTTTGGTTTTCTGTACAAAGTGGTTACTTAGTGAATGTACTCAGTTTGCTTTGCACCTTTACCACAAATTGTCCTATAGGTAAGGATGCATAGTTCTTGTTAATGTTTTAGGAACTATTTTATGTTATTTTTTGTAGCTTGTCAGTCATTACCACTTACAAACTCAAGTATTGGCTCTGGACCAAAGAAAACACCAAGTAGTTTATCGTTATTACACGCAATTGTGGTATTGATAGAGAAGCAAATGAATCAAGTGAGCAAAACCCACGATCTCACCATTCTCGAACTATGCTTTGACATCCTCCATAATTGTTCAGCTCAGTTGGAGTGCCGCGTGTTACTATCAAAGGTAAATTATATTATTCATTAAATTTGTACTAATTACTTCTTTTTAGGGTAATTTGTTCCAAAGCATGTCACGTTTACATCCCGCCATGACCAAGAGACAGAAACCGTGGGGCAGCATTGAAATGATATGGCTGAAATTTTTGCAAACATTCACCAAATTTCCTGAAGGACAGGCGTGCGTGGCTAAAATAAACGATGCCTTGGAAATCATCTTGACATTAACCAACAGTCCGAAGGCAGAAAATCGTTCTGCCGCTCTCGCAGTTCTGAGAAATTTGGCGTTCTATCAGCCAAACAGGGCCAGACTAATGTCGTCGTCGGAGTTCTTAAGCATATTGTCAACGAAACTGGATAATGGAGATGTGCAGGAGGTGAACACTGTAGTTGTTATTATGTGGACTTTGGCGGCGAACAGTCAAAAGGCTAAATTAATGTTAAAGTCTGCCAACTTGGACAGAAAATTACAGGATGCTATCAAACATTACAAATTGATTGGTGATTATGATGCAGAAAGAGAAGATATACAAAGGATGCACTATGTCTTGGGTATTTTAAGAGACAATGAAAAAGTTCGGTGACCTTTTATATGTTTTATGAAGTTTTTACTAGTTTTATACCTATTTATTGATGTATTTTTATTAAATAAATTATTTTTATATGTACCATGGCACTTATTAATTCCTTACCCAAATTTTACTCAAGAATAATTGAATTTAATAAAATGTAATTTAATTTCTCATTTCCGAATAATTTAAGTTTGATTAAATCGCAGTATTTGTGTTCTTAAAATACAAAATTTCATTAACTTTGATTAATTTTGAGACTTCCTATATATTTATATCAAAATACTTTATTAATGTTGAGCAATACTAGTTGTTTATACTATTTAGTTTAAAATAATTACAGAACTCTTGTTTCACCATATATAAATTTTATTGACTACACATAGTTGGGAGTACTCATCCAGATACAGTTAAATTTAGTTTTAAGAATGTTTTAAAACATATTTGTTTCAGATAAATTATATTTGTATTCATGCAGATATAACTTTGGGCCAGACTATTGTATGTATATATAATTTGAGAGAGACATTATGTCTCTTTCAGGATTCAGATGACTAAACTCTTTTCGTACTGTATGTAAGACAGGTGAAAAGAAATGGAAGGTTGTTGTTTATGGTTCCAGAGTCCAGCCAGTTTTCCCAGCAAAAATTTTGTGATACCGAATTTTTCAATGTTTAATTAAAATATACAGGACTTAAAAAGTTACCATGAGATTGTATTTATTATTCATGATTTATCGGAACTTAGTTTATTGATGAGTATTAATTACGAAGTTTAAATGATACATAATTTGAAACCAAATTTAAATGATCATAAAAAATAAAAATATAAAAAATAAATTTTCCATAATTTTTATGATATGAGAATTTTCAAATTTTCCTTTTATTTATTACTTTAAATTAAATCAGATGTTAATCTTTAAGGAAAAAGTGTGGCTTATTTAAATAAAATTAAATAAAAAAAAATGTACAAAACAATTTTCAAAATATAATTTCTTATAGTACAGATTTATTTTATTAAATTTTGCTCAAAAATAATCAATACTGTTATATAAAATTTAAGTATGTGATTAATTAAGAGACACCCTGTATATTTATATCAAAATACTTTACTAATGTTGAGAAACATGGGTTGCCTATAGTATATACTTTGATGTAACTACAGAACTCCTTCTTTCACCATATATAAATTTTATTGACTATTCATAGATGGTGCTACCAAGAAGTAAATTTGTGAATTACTAATTTTTTGCAATTTACTAGGTTGAAAATCAACTACGGCATAAATTTTGGCTTAATAAAAGCATCTGAATTCAAAGGAGAGTCAATTATTGGTAATTATTATTATTATTATTATTTTATTGTGTAATAATTTATCTTACATAAAATTAGATTAGACGTTGTTTACAAAAATTGTTACTTTTGAAAAAATCTAATCAAATCTAATGACTGTTTCAATTTCGTTAAAGTTGAAGTAATTGAATTTCAACCAGTTGAAAATTTGGCGGATGCGCGAGTCCAATAAATCATGCACAAAAAAAGGAACGATTGAAAATAATAACCGGCCTGAATGCCCCAATACGGTTCTGTAAATTGCCATTTGATTTCGCTAAATTACGACACAAAACCGTGTTTGCGGTCGAAGAACAAACATTAACGTCCGACTTCTGATTTATATTTAGTGGCGTTGTAAAACTTTTCAAACGGCATTATTAATGAAACCTGACCGTACCTAATTAAGTGATTCGATGACACGACACTTCTTTTTAATTCGCCGATTCCGTCGATGCTGCTTCCCGAGAAATTGCTCATTTTATGTTGTAACTTTTATTTTCGTCGGACACGCAAAAATATATACGGGCCCCGGGATCAAAGACTCTTTTGTCCAACTGGACAATGGAAATTTCAAGAATTTTAACACGGTCTCTTGTTGCGGTCAGTTAAATCAAAATAACGCGCCCGTATAACGATGATGGATGTTGAAAATTTTCAGAAACGGATCTGCGTGTCATAAATAGCGCAATAATTGAAAACGCGATTTGATATTTACTTTACGTATCGACCTTTCAACGATACGGTGCTTAACTCCGGTAATTAATAACGCAATTGGACAAGAACAATGGTCGCATTGAACGATTATATAAAACCCATTTTTCAATAACCCGTCTAGCCACACGGAATGCACGTTACTAATAAACATTAACATTTAATTTTCGATTAGCTGAAAAAAATCGCCGCATAGTTTTAGATGGAATGCGGCGCATAATGGGAGGAGATTAGGTCGGACTAACCCTTAAATTATGCGCTGGCATGTTTAATGCGTGATTTATGCACGTACTTAATTGCCACCAGTTTGCACCAATGTCGTACGGTGTGATGGACATAAATTTCAACAACGCGAATTCTATGAATGTTTGGGAGCGGTGTGAATTTGCGGGGTTGTTATCTCGCACTCCACAAGTTAATTTGTCGAGCTAATTTTTATGCAAATTACGGGTCTTACGTGCGTGATAAATTATGTAAGATAATTAGCGAGGAGAAGTCCTGCTCATCAGCGGGAAAAGCGACTATTTAATGTCGTCGCCGTCGTAAATGAATAAAACACGAATCCGCAAATGTTGACAGTATTCCAGCGTGATTTTGCCTCAATAATAGTGTGTGTGCAATGTTGCATGAACATTTATCGTATAATTGGCGATTAGTTATACATTTTAATGATATTTAATCTGAATCTGGTATACAGTTCCTGGTCTCTGGCGTTTTCACATCGCATCGGACGCTCTATTCATGAGAACTCGGAGACAAATATATTTATCACCCGACTTCCTCTTGGGCTCTAGACTAAAAAAAGGCTGGGGGCACTCATTAAAATGGGATTCACGGACAAACGGCCGTTTTAATTAAAGGTGTCAGAACATATGTACGACCCTCCTAACCGGTTTTGTGCCACGGTTTCGGAATATTTCTAATAAATTGAATTGGGTTTTATTAAATAAATTTAACCGTAGGACAACGATCGTAAATATCATGATACTTACTAAAAATTTTAAAATATTCAGATACTTACCATATGCATATGGCGAATATATTAGTAACTAGTAGATTTTTTTTGCGTAAAAAAATACATTTAGTAGAAATGCTAAAATGATGTTTTTGAATTCAACGTACCTATATATTTTTTCATTTATTCATAAAATTAAAAAAAAAGTACAATATGTGACATGTGTATTATTTTTAGAAAATTAATTTATTATTTAAATGTTTATACGGAAGGAAAATTTAAAAAAATAATACCAACTATTTTTAATTTTCAAAAATATTTTGGACAATAATTAAATGTTTTTCAACTGAGTGTTAATATATTTTTAATTTTTGAAAATTTACTGCTGAAATTTTTAGAATTTTCTTAACAATATATAAAAAATATATGTTTTGTTTTAATTTACATCACTCAACACAAATATGAACTTATAAATTAAAAAAAAATGCATCAATAATACTCATATTTTTAATATAATTCACGATGCTCACGGGTGGGCACACGACATGTTTTATATGACCGATTGTACACCAGTGGGCATGATTTAAATACAATTTAAGTACAGTAAAGATACTGTATATCTAGGGGTTAAATAAAGTCTACCTCAAATTATTGTACACTAAAAAAATATTTAAAAAATAATATTTGTAATTAACAACGGAAAAATATATTGATTTGAAATTTACTTTGTTGATTTTCTCTGAACAAAATGTAATTTAATTTTTAATCGAATATAACGGAACAACGGAAAAATATATTGATTTGAAATTTACTTTGTTAATTTTCTCTGAATAAAATTTAATTTAATTTTTAATCGAACACCCTATGTAATTTTGAATTCTTAAATTCTACATATAATGACAAATAAAATTGCTGTACAATATCTTATACCTAAATCCAATAGTTTCTGAATTGATTTTTTTTTCTAAAAATTTTGGTAGATTATATTTTATAATTTTTTTTCCTACGTGTACTGATGTACACATGATGTTATGGATAGCATTTATTTTGTAATTAATTTACAAATTATATTAAAATATTTTTTTATTTTATTTATTAAAATATTTTTTTATAAAAAAAAATAAATGTGGTAAAATCTCTGTTAAAATTCATTTTTATGTATATATGTGTGTTTATACTAATAACTGATTTATAATATTCAATTTAATTATGCTAAAACATACATGACGTTCCAATGAAAATAGCAAAATTAATAATTTCTAAGATGTCCAAAATTAAAAGTAAAAATCAAACACCCTGTACTAAATTTAGTCCTTATAGGACGGTTAACGTGTATGCTAAAAATTAAGTTTCTAGCTTCAAAATTGGTGGCTCCAGATAGATCATCAATACATATATCAAAATTTTTGAATAAAAAGTTAATAGTTCAAAAATTATTAGGTTTAAGTATGACATGATGATATACCCATTTTATTTGCTATCACATGTAGAACTTAAAAATTTAAAAATATTCAGGATTTACATTTAAAATAAAGTCGATGTAATTTTTTTTCAAAATAAATTGGAAAAAAGTTATCAAGTTATAATTGATATAAAAATGAATGAATAATTTAGGTGAATCACCCTGTATATCATATTTTTTGTAGTGATATAAAAATAACGATTAAACTTGTTATTAATTTTTTTTATTTAATCATAACATTTTTAAAAAATTTGAATTTTTGTTTAATACAGAGTATGTGTTATTAAATGGGATATACAGTAGTGGCCATAGTGGCAACTTTTTAAAGAGTTAAATATTTCATTATTACTTTTTTATTTAATGTGAACTATTAAAATAATATTAGTATTATAAAAACTAAAATGTTCTTATTCCATAAAAATAAAATGTTACTTATATTTTTTTGAATTCAATTGGATTTAAATATAGCAACTTTCATTTTGAAAGTATTTCTAACACTTTGTATAATATCCCTTTTGTTTTGTAAGATTAGCTCAACTCCCTCTTAGTTATTAATACTTGAAAAAAAATCAAGAGTCAAAAGTAGACCAACTATAAAATAACATAATCTTCACACATTTAGCCTATTTTTATTTAGTCATATATTATATAACTTCTTTCCCCTGATTTTGAACTTCTTCGAAGAGTTTATTCATATTGACAGTCGTTCATTCCAAAAGTTTTCAAATGCATTGAGATGTGGGCTTTGTGCTGGCCAAGACTTTACACTTAGTTCTTGAGAATCGAACCATTAATTATTATTGAGCTGTATCTAAGATAGAAGTATATGATTCTCCAGAATGTCACCATAAACGAAAGGAACCATTATCCCGTCTCTCTTAACTAACTCATACCAATACCAGAAAAATATACCTAACTCATAATGCCTCTTAAACAATACTTTTCAGTGGGTCTAGTATCCATGTACCATCAGATTTAAATAATTGGAACTGAGTTTCGTCGGCAAAAATTGTTTTTTATTGCCCATATGTCCAGATCACATGTTCTCTTCCAAAAAGTAGTCTCGCTGCTCTATTTGAAATTTTCTGCCATAGAGACTAGTTTCTTTTAGTCTTCGTTTTATGGTATTCACCGATACACTGACTTCGTTTATTTCTTGATTTATGTGGGATGCCCTGATAAAGTAGTCTTGCATTTTCTATCATTTTCGAGATCTCCTTCCAATGTATTCCTTCTGTTAAAATTGGAAATCGTCCCCGAAATCATCGATTTGTTTAAATTTAAATCGACTGGAATTTTCCCCTGTTCTTCATCGTTCTGGAACTTTTCTATAATTTGTTGTTTAATTTGTATTGACAAATGGACGTTCATTAATGCTAAAAATACCTAGAGACTTTTAGCATTAATGAACGACGTTGGTCAAAGAAATAAATTATAAAATCAACCATATTGAATATACGGTTTACGTAAATAAAGAAATCCGTAAGTACGAAATGTTTAGATACTAATAATAATTATAAAATTAATTTAAATTAAATAGAATCGTTCTTTTAATAACATGATCGTGTTTTTTAATTCGTTGCTTTACATATGTGCGATGGTGCACTTACGTACTCTTGGCACATCGTCACAACCGCAAACATAAAAACCAAACATAAATTACCTCATCCAATACTCAAACAACATTAGACATTTGTAAAGTATTAAATCACAATTTAGAAATGCGAGTCGAGTCGTTCGAGTTTTTAACGACCGTAAACAAACGGCTGCTGCGTGCAACGATCGGAGGCGCCCAGTCGGACGTGGTGATTTGTTCGGGCGCCACTCACCGTCCCGAAAACAATTCCGCGATGACGCAATGGCGCCCCGAAACCAAGACGCCGGGAGTCGCCGCTCCGGCCGCACGTTTTCCGCAATTGCGAAGGTCAATTCGGCGAACACGACGCGTCGCCGTTCACGTTACTCTTCCCATCCGAAAATAATTAATCAAATTAAACGAAAAAAAAAAAACCGTCCGGCGATTAGTCAGCCGATGATTGTTATAATTTAAAAACAATTGTTAATCTCGTCGGACGGACCTTCGGACGCCGTTCGGATGTTGGACGTGGAAGTTGCACGTGCTAATTTATGGTCGGACCAGCAACACCTTCGGGCACCTCACGATCGGAGTTTCGTTTTTCGTTTTCGTGTTCGATTGTGTTCAGCCCCGTTCGACGGACATCTGTTCGGCCTTTTGTAAAACGTTCCGAGTGTGTGGCGCCGTCCGGCGAAACGGCCTCTTCGACGAACGTTGCCGTTTAACACACGTAGATGTAAAATTGACGGAAAGTCTTCGGTTTTTTTTTTATCTCTCTTTCTTTCCTTCTTCATTGTTTGCGCCAGATGTGCGCTCTTTTCGGCTTATTAAAATTCAATTTTATGCAGACGATTTAACTTTATGCGGATAATGTATGCCAGAAATATAAATTTATTCGTGTTATAAAATTATAAAAACAAATAGTATTTAATAGATATTAATTTAAATAATTGCTTAAACATATTTATTGACAAAATGTGAGAGATTATAATTTACAGCGGGTCCAGACCGATAAACATTCGAAACAGGCTCGAGTGAGGTCCAATTTGGGATGTTTCGACAAACAGGTGTTATTTTTTTGAGGACAGTTTATATTTTATCGTTTATTTTTAACATTTCCATTTATATAATTAATAAATTATATTTTTACGGTGTGGGAATAAGCCAGTCGATTTTATAATTTATTCTTTTTTAATAAATATTTATTATGATTATATTAATGCATATTGTTACAAGTTTTTTTAAGAAACATTGTTATTTAAAAACATACATGAAATCAAAATATTAATAAAACATGTTTTTTTAATTAGTAGCAAAAATTGATTATATTTAATTGAGTTTTTTTAACCAATGTTTACCTTTTACATTTTTTAAAATTATATTTTTCTTTTTATCGTTATATTAATACTATTCTTAAATTATTATTATTTTTTTTAAATTTGATTCAATTTGATAAAAATTGTTTCTAAAAATCTTCTATTTTAATATGTATTAAAAATACAATATGATATTTTACAGCTGTTGATATGCACAAATTAACTCTTTTTAATTTTAATTGATCTTTTTCAAATTTTTAATAATCATTAATTTGTTATTGATTCTATTATAAAATATATATTTTTTTTAATTTGATGTAATTTAATAATAACTATTTTTAGATATAATAATTAATTATTAATTGGAATTTACAGCTAATAAATATTATAATTAATTTCAATTTAATTTCTAATTGTATTTTTAGAAATTTTATTTAACTATTTAGTATAGTGTAATATTTTTATTTTTAGCTTTCAATTTCTAAATTACTCATTCTCATTTTAAATTTTATTAATAATAATAATAATAATAATTTGTATTTAGTAATTTTATATTTATTTTTTAATATAATAGTTTAATAATTTAAATTATTAATATTATATTTATTTTTTTTTTAAATCTTATTAATATTAGTTATTATTTAATCGAGTGTTTTTTATCTCTATATTAAAAAATGTTAAAAATATTCTAAAATTTTGATTAATTAATAAAAATTATAATTAATTTTAATTGTGTATATTTTACACATATTTTTATATTTGAATTAAAAAAATGTGAATATTATAATTAATTTCAATTTAATTTTTTATCTTATTTTTAAATTTTATTTAACTATTTAGTATTGTTATATTTTTAATTTTAGCTTTTAATTTCTAAATTACTCAAAATATTTCCGGAGTTTTTTAAGTTTTCTCATATTTTAAATTTTATTAATAATAATAATATGAAGTAATTTATGAATATTTATTTTTCAATATAATAGTTCACTTTAAATTAAATTAAATAACATTAAAATTAATATTAAATATAGAATAATTTAAGTTATTAATATTCGATTTAATTTTATTTTTTTTTTTTATTAATTTGAATTATTATTTAAACGAATTTGTTCTTATCTCTATTTTTAAAAAATATTGGAAGTATTTTGAAATTTATATATAGTAAGTAAAACTGACCTTCTTAATCTTAATATTTTTGATTATAAAAATTTTAGAGAATACGAATGTATTTAATTAATTAATATTATAATTAATTTAAATTATAATAATATTAATTTAATGTAATTTAATATTTATTAATAAATAAAATAGTTTACTTTATAGTAAATAACATTAAATTTACTAAATTTTAATTTGTTTTTTAATTATACTAATTTTCATTATTATTTAATCGAGTTTGATTTTAGTATTTTGAAAATTTTATATAATATGTAAAGCTAACCTTTTTTATTCTTAATATTTTCGATTATAAAAATTTTAGAGACTTCGATTCAAAATTTTTAGTGATTAAGTCATTCGATATTATCAAAAATTGCCATTTTCTGAAAGCAGTTTTTTCACCTCTTCATATTTTTTCATTTAAGTCTTTCATTTTTAACATTTATCGATTATTTTATTTTTAATTAGCTCTGTTAAAATTAATTAAATTTTTTTAATATATTATAAATTTTAATACTATTTATTTATTATTAGATATTTATATTTATTATTTTCTATAAAATTTATTTTTCAATCATTATTAAGAATATACTTTGTATTTTGTTTTTTTATTTTGTTTTAAATCTATTTATAACATTTTTTGGCTTAAAAATGGCATGATCAAATGCTTTAATAATATCTATAGAGGATCTAGATATTGAATTTGTGTAATTTTATTCTTATTTATTTTTAATTTTTGCTTTAAAGAATGTTAAATAAAATGTTTAATTTTTAAGTCAACATTTTTAATTTTTAATTAATTAATATTTAAACATGATTAAATCAATTGAATTGATTTTAAACATTTTTAAAATTATTAAATTTTGCGGTTTTGTATAGTTTATTGATTTTGCTATTACCCTTTTATTATTAAATTTATGTTATTGAAATTATTTGATAATTATATATTTTGTATTTTTATTTTATTTTATACAAAAATTATGACAGTTTTATAACTTTTTCTAATTTTTAAAATTGCTAAGATTATCAGAACTTTTTTTAATTTTTTAATTTTGTTATATATACATTTTATTTGCAGAATTTTGTTGTATTGGTTTTAAATATGTCTAATTTTAAATGTTTATAAACAATTAAACTTTCTGTATTTTTTATATTATAAATTTAGTGATTTAGTTTAGTTTATTTAATAATTAATTATCGTATTTTTCTTTTATTTTTTTTAACTTTTTGCTGTTTTATTTTTTCTTTGAAATTCAATTATTGTTAAGTATTTAAGACAACTAGAAAAATAAAACAAATATTATTTATTTATGTACAATATCCATTTACTTATTTACATTTAGTATTGCTTTTAAAACAATTTTCATTTTTTATTTTCTATATTTTAATTTATTTTTGTATTTTTTTTATAAATATTAGATTATTTAAAGAGTACTGATTTAATATTTTTAAACATGGTCATTATTTTTTTAAGTTATTTTTGTTTGTCTTGTGCATTTTATTAATTTTAATATTTTAATTAAAATAGATTTAGATATTTAATTAAAATTAATATTCAAATTATTATTTTGGAGCGTACAAAATTTTTAGATTTCTGTATATTTGTAAATTTTAACAATATTCAATTATAAATTTTAGAAATTTTTTAAATAATCTGTTTGACAATATCTTTGATTAAATGTCTGTATAATAAGTGTATATATTATATGAAAGCTTCTTTATGCACTTTCTAAGTATTTTGTTATATTTTTCATACATAATATTTTAAATATTTTCTGTATTAAAAATGGCGTGTTTAAATGCAGTAATACACATTAATTAATTAAGTGAGAATAACAAAATTAGTCTTTTGGCTATTGTCTATTCTGTACTTCTATGCAACGTAAATGTGCCTTATATTTATCATATTATTATATGCGACAAAAAATGAGCTGATTAAAAGAATTCTTATCGCTGGACATTGGGTTTAAGCTGATAAACGTGTTGGAATAGTACTTAAAAAGTCTTAACCAATGAAACATTTTGTTCGTTGTATAGTACTACCTAGAAAAAAGAGAAGAGATAAATGCAATGCATCTCCCATTTGTAATTTGACCAAGTTTATAAGAAATAGAAAAGAAATTTTATTATTATTATTATTTTTGTCAAGAGGATGTCAAAACTGATATTGATTTTATCTTCAATACCAAAAGCCTATTTTTTCGTTGTATAAATTTGCTTGTAAGACGTTAATAAAAAATAATTTATAACAGTTATTTTGTTGAATAAAAGTTATCTTGAGAAAGTTATGTTATTACGTTAAATGTTAATAACCTTTATAAACGTTTTCTTTTTCCGGTACCTACGTAAAATAAAATAACGAAAACAAAACAATAAAACCTCTAAAGTGCATCACGATCGTAGAAAACGATCTTTTGTCTGTCGGATTAAAATAAAGGGTTCGGTATGAGCGTCAAGCCCAGTGACATTTTTCCACCGGTACTGGTTTCGCGTTCAGTCCGACGCCGTGGAACTGAATTAGTAACAGCGTTCTCGGGACACCGATAAACGTCCGCCGTCCATGAAAATACCAGACGGAATTATTCACACAATTTCAAGAATATATTTCACACATTCCAGAAATTAGCCACATTTCCTTTGGCTGAATGGAGCCTAATTAGTCGGCGGAACGGCTATGTGGTACCGGTGCCCCGCGACGAGCGCGACTCGTGGGTGTACCAAAACCAGATTTTCATTCAGGTTTCTTTCTCGGTCGCCCAACCGACGCTGTTATTTATGTCGTTGTTGTTTTACCCATCTTGAGCCCACACCGTTGCCAACTGTTCATTTGAAAAACTGCCATTTCCACCGTTCGACGACGTTTCCGTCCTGCTGCACCTCGCTAATCTGTACCACGAAACAAATGCATCATGAGCACGACCACAGGAACGCACACAGCCTGCACAGGAACACATATTAATTTCGTCGAAAGTCAAACGTGCCGGCAACACGTCGTTCATGCCGTTTTTTTACTGAATGGCTTGATTAAATTATGATTAATTGCACCTGGTCGTGTTTTCGAGTGTTATTATTAGTATGCAAATATTAATCAATTAAGTCCTCAGCTTATTTCGAGTGCTAATTACATTGTAATGGGTGTTCAAGTTGAATCGGGCCTGCGGTTGTCGACAATGTGCACTTGTACGATGTCGGCGGACAGATGGTGATTTCAACACACGATTAGAAGGGGAACTTGTCTAGAAATTTGGAGATTTATTGAACTGTGAATTGTTATGAAAAAAATTAATTATGTGATTTAAAATTACTAATGTCTAGTATTACAAACTTTCATAATGTTACGTTTTATTTAACAGCAATATTGTACTTGTTTTGATGTTATATATTAATGCATTTTAATAAATAATAAAGTTGTAAAACAAATGTATTTTTTTTGTTTTTTATTTTTCGTACTTAATTTCTTTTATATTTTAGAAAAAATCGTTTAAATTTGTTTAATTTTCTATAGATTTCAAATTATTTTATAGCTATTTATTTAATTAAATTAAACGTTTTTATAATTATTATAATTCTAAATTATTTAAGATTATAAATTTAAGTTGTTTCGTGCAATCTATAGTTTTAATTTTATATTATATTTAGTTAATTTTAATTTTTTTTTTAATTACTGAAATGTTTTTTTTTGTGTAGTTGACAGATTTATTCTTAATTTTGATCATTAAATCTGCTTTAATATTATATTAAATTAAATTAAATTAAATTGTCAACGAATTTGATAATTATTTATTAAATTTAATTTTATTTTCATATTTTTTCAAAATTTGCATTTTTAGTTAGAATCTAATAAATTGTAAATTTTTGAAAATTTGCTGTTCTTTAATTTTGAGATTATTTATGGATTTTTTCAAATCTTTGTTTCAAATATTAATATTTTTGGTGTCTTATTCATTTTGAAAAATATAATTATTGTTAAGGTTTTAAATATATTAAAGTGATTGAGTTAATTTTAATCCTTTTTAAAATTATTGAACTGTAAATTTTTTGAGTTTACAAAATTTTTATAAATACTATTTTTAATTTTGATTACTAAATCTATTTTAATATTAGATAATTGTCAACAAATTTGATAAATATTTATTTAATGTAATTTTATTTTCAAACTTAATATGTATTAGTTTTTTATTTTAAAGTGTTATTATTAAAATTATGGAAATTTAAATTAAATATATAATAATAATATAATTTTGCAATTTTGCTATAATTTTCAAATTATTTATTTAATTAATTAATTAATTAAATAAAATAATTTAATTGTTAAAAGTAATTTATTTAAAACTTCAATCTAGATATTGAATTTTTAGTTTATTTGTGAAATTTTATTTTTATTTATTTTTAATTTTTGCTTTAAAGAATGTTAAATAGAATGTTTAATTTTTAAGTCACCACATTTTTAATTAATTAATATTTAAACATGATTAAAGCAATCTTAAATATGTTTAAAATTATTAAATTTTGCGGTTTTGTGTAGTTTACAGATTTTGACATTACCTTTTTTTATTAAATTTATGTTATTGAAATTATATGATAATTATATATTTTGTATTTTCATTTTACTTTATACAAAAATTACTAAGATTTTTAGAACTTTGTCTTTAAATTTTTGTTATACATTTTATTTGCAGAATTTTTGTTTTATTGGTTTTAAAACTGTGTAATTTTAAATGTTTTTAAAATAATCGAAATTTCATCATTTTTTTATATTGTAAATTTTATTACAGTTTATTTTAAATAATTGAAAGTTTATTTAATAATTATAAGTTTATTTAATAATTAATTATCGTATTTTTCATTTATTTTTTTTACTTTTTACTGTTTTATTTATTTTTTAAAATTCAATTATTGTTTTTAAGTATTTAAGACAGTAAGAGTAATAAAACAAATGTCATTTATTTATGTATAATTTCAATTTATTTACTTATTTAATAATGCTTTTAAAAACAATTTTTATTTTTTATTTCTATATTTCAATTTATTTTGGTAATTTTTTTATAAATTTTATATTATTTAAAGACTACTGATTTAATATTTTTAAACATGTATTTTAATAATTTTAATATATGTTAAGATTTAGAGAATATTTTAATTAAAAATAATATTCAAATTATTATTTTTGCGGCTACAAAATTTTTAGATTTTTGTAATATTAACAACATTCATTTATAAATTTTAGAAATTTTTAAATAATCTGTTTGACAATACGTTTATTACAGGAACAAGTATTTTTTTTTTGTTCATGATATGTGAGTGTATATATTATATGAAAGCTTTTTATGCTCTTTCTAAGTATTATATATTTTTCATACATATTTTGAATATTTTCTGGATTAAAAATGGCGTGTTCAAATGCAGTAATTCACATTAATTAATTAAGTGTGAGTAATTAATGTAACTGAATTGATTTTAAATATTTTTAAAATTATTAAATTTTGCGATTTTTTGTAGTTTATATATTTTGACAAATCATTACCTTTTTATTATTGAATTTATGTCATTTATGTTATTGAAATTATTTGATAATTATATATTTTGGTATTTTTTTGTATTATACAAAAATTGAATTGATGACTGTTTTATCACTTATTTTAAATATTATTAAAATAATCGAACTTTCACCATTTTTATTTATATTGTAAATTTTAATGATTAATTTTATTACTAATTTATTTTATTACTAATTTATTTTAAATAATTGACAATTTGTTTAATAATTAATTATCGTATTTTTCATTTAATTTTTTTTAACTATACTGTTTTTACTATTTTATTTATTCCTTCAATGTTAATTATTGTTAAGTTTTTAAATATTTAAGGCAATAAGAATAATAAAACAAATGTCATTTATTTATGTGTAATCTCAATTTACTTACTTACTTTCATATTGTTTTTAAAACATATTTAATTTTAACAATTATTGAGGTGATTGAAATGATTTTAAATTTTATTACATTTATTAAATTTTCTTAATTTTTTATGAAAATTTCAGAAAAATTGTTTAAAATTATATCATTTATCTTTAATTTTGTAAATTTTCTTAAATTAAATTATTTTACAATTATAATAGTTCTTAATTTTACACATGATAAAGACATTAAATTCCAGAAATTAAAATCGAAGCAGCTTGTTATGATTGTAAATATTTAGGTGTGACAATTATGATTTTTTAAACACAAAAACCACCAATACAAAGAACAAGTTGGGTGAACCACTACGAGGAACTAATCATTAAACATGTTGATGGTAATAATATACATGTCAACTGCACCGAAGATCAATTGATCACGAATCGATTGTGTGTCGAATCGATCCCACAATTAATTGATTAATCAAACGGCAACTTGTCCCGACAATACCTTAAATTACCACGGAGACCACCCTCGTTCGTCAACGCATAAAAAGTGGTATTCTCCCAGGTAAAAAAAACAACGTTTATGAAAAAAACTATCACAATTGAAGGTGTAAAACCCGCTTAAATTTTAATGGTAGTTTAATATCCACCAATAATAAACGCGGACGATGCGTTGGCATTATTTTTTTGACAATAAATCAGCTAGATCCATTCGCCTGCCAACCATACAATATGGTCTTAAAGGTTTGCTAAAAGTCTAGACGCGGTATTATGACCCTAATGGTGTATTAATATTTTTTTTAACGTCAGGGGCGTACTGGATTTCGATACAATTGCCAAAAAACGATTTTCCTCTCTCCTCAAGCCCATCCTTTCCCCAGCTTTTCGGGTTTCGTTTGGCAAATTGCAACGATCGAAATGATAAATTATTAAAAACATGGCGGCAGAATAATTCTGATGGAGCGGTTCGAAAATGTGGCGCCGCTGTGGCACATAAAAAGTGGCCCGAAGTGCGAGCTGAATTTAAAATACGGTGCAAGACACAAAGAAATTCCTCGCGTTGCGCCCGATCGGTTTATCTCCA
Organism: Aethina tumida; assembly: GCF_024364675.1. Lineage (NCBI taxonomy): Eukaryota > Metazoa > Arthropoda > Insecta > Coleoptera > Nitidulidae > Aethina > Aethina tumida. The sequence goes on from NC_065439.1 coordinate 17,244,275, forward strand.
TCATCAACGGTGCAACAACAATCGTCAATGAGATCTCTAAATCTTGAATCTAAAACTCCCCTTTATTCAACTATCACTCACACAAAGTGACTCATTTCATAATTCTTGACGTTCATTGTGTGCCATTTATTGCCGGACTGACGGCTCAACGAAACCATAACTGGCGATCAGTAGCGTCAGTGTTTTTCACAAATTTTATTTATCGTTATTTTTTGGCCGGAGCGACTGGAACAATTGCCAGAATGTTGCTGGATTTCGTTTGGAAATCGTCTCGTAATTCTGTCGGTTTGAGGTGGATTTAGGATCACAGATCGATTGGAGGAATTCCATTAATGCTGTGGTCCAATTTTGAGACAATAACATATCATGTTTACAAGAACTTGGATGGGGAAAAAGAAATAAAAATAGTGATTGTATAATGTTGTTATACCTGATGTTTTCAACATTTAAAACCAATAATTGTCACACCTAAATTTTATCAGCCATAAATAATTAAACAGTACATTAAAAAATAAAAAAAAAAAAATTATGTTTATTTTTAGTTATTCGTTTTTTATTATTAAATAAATTTAAATTGTGAAAATTAATGAATGTAAACAATGACTTTCATCTGAAAATCATTTTATAACTGTTAGAAAAAGCAGTTTTAAGATCATATCTTGATTGGAGGAATTCTATTAATGTTCTGGTTTAGTTCTGTTAAAATGACTTCACGTCAGGAAGCTAGACACAAAAAGAGAATAAAGTCATTGATTATATAATGCTGTTATATTTAATGTTTTTAACATTTAAACCTCATAATTGACACATCTAAATATTATCAGCCATAAATTAAACAGTAGATTAAAAAAATAACAAAATTCGATATTACTATTTAGTTTTTTTTTTTTATTGTTAAATAAATTTAATTTCAGAAAGTTTTCTTATTATTTTCTTATTCATAAAATATTTCTTATTTTACAATTATAATTATTAATTAATAATTTTGATTTATATTTAACTGTTATATAATTCTTTAAACCCACAAATTGGTAATTGATTATTTTAATGGTATCAATTTTTACGAACCAATAAAATATATCTACAAATTTTTAAAAATTATCAAATTTCGTTAAATTTTATTTATGAAAAATTTGGTTATTTTTAAAATAATTTGAAAAGTTTAAATCAGAAATTAAAAATATGGTTAAATTAAAAAAATAATATTTAATGTTTAGTTCTAATATTTTTTTATTGAATAAAGTGAAATAAATAAGTTTTAATATATTATTGATAATTGTCTGATTTCGGTATATTTTATTTAACTTGAAGATAATTTAAAATTTAAAATTGAAAATATAATACACAAAATTATAATATAATAATTTTTTTTTCTTATTATTATTTCATAAAATATTTCTTATTTTACTATTACAATTATTAATTAATAATTTTGATTTATATTAGATAATTCCTTAAACCCACGAATTGGTAATTGATCATTTTAATGGTATCAATTTTTATGAACCAGTAAAATATATCTACAAATTTTATTTATTATTATTTTTTGGCCAAAGCAACTAGTACAACTGCCAAAAATGTACAAAAAATGAATTTCATCTGAAAATCATTTTGTAATTCAGGTAAAAGCCAGATTCAAGTCCACATCTTGAATGTATTAAGACTTTGGTTCAGTTTTGTTAAAACGATATTTTGTGTCAGGAAGTTAGACACAGAAAAAAAGAATAAAATCATTGATATAATGATATATATAGTATAATGTTCTTAAATATAATGTTTTTAACATTTAAACGCCATAATTGACTCAGCCATAAATATTTAAACATCAGATTAAAAAATAATAAAATTCTATATTTATATTTACTGTTTTGTTTTTTATTTTTAAATAAATTTAAATTATGAAAGTTGTAAAATGTTTTATTAAAATTTGTTTAAATCAGTTAAAGATATATTTATTAATCAGCTTACTATAATAAATAAACAAGAAGTATTCATTTATCAAGTTTGATATTTCAATAAAAAACTTGTAGTGTGATAAATTTCACTCATTTTGTTTCAGAAAAATGTTGTTCATTTTACTGTTTTAATGATTAATTAATGATTATTATTTATTTTTGATTTTATACTGAAAATTACATAATTTCTTAGACACATAAATTGGTAATTGATCATTTTAATCGCATCAATTTTTATGAACAAATAAAACATGTCTACGAATTTTATTTATTGTTACATTTTGGCCCAAACAACTAGAACAACTGCCAGATAGGTACAAAAGATGAATTTCATTTGAAAATCTTTTTGTAAATTAATTATAAGAAGTATATTTAAGTCCACATCTGAATGAATGAATGAATGAAGGAATTCCTTTAAGGTTCTGTTCCACTTCATTGATTACATAATGTTGTTATATTTAATGTTTTTAACATTTAAACCTCATAATTGTCACACTAAATATTATCAGCCATAAATTAAACAGTGGATTAAAAATAATAAAATTCGTTATTACTATTTAGTTTTTTTTTTATTGTTAAATAAATTTAATTTCAGAAAGTTTTCTTATTATTATTTCATAAAATATTTCTTATTTTACTATTATAATTAATAATTTTTATTTTTATTTAACTATTAGATCATTCCTTAAACTTAACTTAACTAAATTAATAATTGATCATTTTAATGATATCAATTTTTATGAACAAAAAAACAAATTTTATTTATTGTTGGTCGAAGCAACTAGACCAACTACTAGAATGATACAAATGAATTTAATCTGAAAGTCATTTTGAAAACCAGTTACAATAAGCAAATTTCACATCTTGGTTGGAGGAATCCAATTCCAATAAAATTTTCTGGTCCAGTTCTGTTAAAACGACATATCGTGTCATGAAGCTATATTGAGGAAAAAAGAAAAAGATGAATAATTGTATTGTATTGTTAAATCTAATGTTTTTAACATTCAAGCCTCATAATTGTCACTTCTAAGTATTACCAGAAAATTATTAAATTATTTATATTTAATATTTTTCTTAAAATTTGTTTAGTTTTATTTAAAAAATTATTAGAATAATATCATTCCTTTAGTTTAAAAAAAAAATAAATTATTTTAATTAATAAGTCGTTTTGTTTAACTTTTAACTAAAACTAATAATTAAACTATAATTTAAACCCATGAAATAGTAAAGGATTATTTTAATGATTTCATATTTTATGAACAAAAGAAAACACCTCCATAAATTTTATTTATTGTTATTTTTTGGCTAAGGCAACTAAAATTGTCAGACTGTTGGAAAGGATGAACGTCACCTGAAAATCATTTTGTAATTCTGTCAGTAGAAACAGTCACATGGTTGCAGGAATTCCATTAATGTTCTGGTCCAGTTTTATTAAAATAACATATCGTGTCTACAAGAGTCTGAACGTAGAAAAAAACGAAATAAAAACAGCGATTGTATAATGTTGTTATACCCGATGTTTTCAACATTTAAAACCCATAATTGTCACACCTAAATATTTCCAGTCATAACGGCGTTAAGCTCTAAATTATAACCAACTGGTCGACCACAATAAAATACAGTCCGATCACGAATCCAGTCGGATTATTTCCATTTTATGCACCCTCACTATTACTCTTCTTCATTTTGAATAATAATAAAAAAAGACAAAGTTATACCTGACAAATAAAGCCTGAAATCCACACAAATGGATGCATTCATAAAGGCGACATTGTGAGGCGAAGCTATGGGGATTAAATGTATAAAATCAATGAATAATGTTTGTTTTTGTCCCCGGATGACGTTTCGTTAATGCCGTTCGGAAGCATAATTCATAAAAGTGCGACCGCAAATTTTAAGGAAAAATTCCCGGAGCCCGTAAATCATCCCGATACTCATCTATAAATTAAACCAGATGGAACAACAACAATGGTCCGGTCTAAATAGACGAAATTAATATTTGTGGCGCCCGTAATTTTTATTGGGTCATCTCGTAAACGTGTTATCGATGGAACTCGAAAAACCGATTTGATTAATGTTAAGTGGGACCATCGGATCCGATGCCAAATATACTACGCGGACCGATTCCAATTTATAAAACTGTTTCCACATCGTAAAATCGCGTGAAATTCGACGGGCAAACGTGAAAAATCTACTCCCGGTCTAATTTTAAAATTGTTTTCACGTACGCTCCTCATGCATTGTCAACTGACTCTTTTATATTTCATTTCATGGTGTCTGCTTTTAAATTAAATGGGAGGCAAAATAATAATAAAAAAAAAAATGAAATGAAATAAAATAAAATAAAAACGAAACCGCTTTTAACAGGATCGGATCCCGTGTCTACACGTTGACACGGACATTTAATTTGTTTTGTATTGTAAATTATTCGAACTGAGATATTTATCTTGTTTTGTTTTATTTCACGAACGGCAGAGGTAAAACATCTTACGAATTTACATTATCGTCGAAAGGCGCTTGTTTATAATAACATTGGTCATTTATTTCGTTACGAAAAATTATAAACGGGTTCTGTGAAAAAGGAAACTTGGAAATATGTTTTGTAATGTATGGCTGTTTCGGAATAAAATTAAAATCTTTTTTTTTATTATACTTTGACGGTTTGTTTTTATTGATTATTTGTGACATACACACCTATGTATATCAATTTATTTGTGAAATTAAATTTCATTTTGTTTCTTAAAATCTTTTAAATTTATTGAAAATTTTAAAATTTTCTGTTATGATCACTTAATTTTAAATATTAAATTAATTTTTTATTAATTATTACATTCTATTAAATTTTTCTGAGCTCATTCTTTATAAATGTTTATAAATCTTCACCATAATTAATACTATTTTAAATTTCGTTATCAATATATTGATTTTAAAAATCATTGTTTTTAAATTAATTTGGAATATTGGTAATTTATTTATTTACACTTCAAAATTAGAAAATTTTCTAAATATATATATATATATATATAATTTAAATTTAAGAATTATTATAAATCTATAATCGTATTCACATTATGTATAGTTTTTCTTTTTAATAATCTTTAAAATATTTATAAAAATTGTCTGATTTCATTAAATTTTTTTCTTTAAATATTCTTCAAAAACATTAAAAACATGTTATACATTTCAAATTTAAGGATTTTATATACATTTGTGAAATTTAATGAAATCAAATATTAAAAATTAATAAAAGTTGAACAACAATTAATATTTAATATATAATGTTCAATTTCGTTAAAATTTGGTATTATATTTATATTTTATAAATAAATAATTAATTTAAATAAAATTGGACCAAGTATATTTAAATTATTATTAAAAATTGTCAAATTTCATTAAATTTTATTTATAAAAAATTTGGTCTATTTTTAAAATAATTTGAAAAGTATTTAAAATAAGATTAAATTAAAAATAATAATATTTAATGTTTAGTTTTAGTATTTTTTATTGAATAAAATGTAATAAAAAAGTTTTAATATATTAATGATAATTTTAAATAAATTTTGAAATATATATATAATTGGTTTAGAAAAATTGAAAATATAATATATAATATATATTGAATATATAATAGACAAAATTAAAATATAATAATTTTAGTTTAATCAGATATTAAAAATCCAAATTGGAGTGTCTGTTTGTAATATTGAAATAGCCGTTTTTTACTACATACATATGACTACAAACAACATTTTTTACAATTTTTGTCTCTCTGCCTGTCTGTCTGTTTGTTCCGGCTAATCTCTGAAATGGCTGGACCGATTTTGACAGGACTTTTATTGCAGGTAGCTGATGCAATAAGGAGTAACTCAGGCTACTTTTATTTTAGAAAAATAAAGTAATGTTGCAATGTCCAAGTACTGTCCAGTACCACGCGCAGCTCACGCGCATGCTACCAGGAGGCCGTCACGTCGGGCGCCTCCCGGACGAAATCGCGGGTACAGCTGGTTAATCATAAAATTAATTTAAATTAAAAAGAATTGTTCTTTTAATAAAATGAAGGAAATTAGTATTAGTAAAAAAATAAAAATCCATAAAGTTTTAAAGTGAAACTATGTAATTTAATCAGTATGAATTTAATCGTATGGATCCTATAGATTTTAATTATATGGAAATTGATCGTATGGATTTTGATCGTATGGAATTTGATCATATGGAAAATGATCGTATGGATTTTGATCATATGGAATTTGATCGTATGGATTTCAATCGTATGAGAAATGATCGTATGGATTTTAATCGTATGAAAAATGATCGTATGAAAAATGATCGTATGGATAATGATCGTATGGATTTTGATCGTACGGATTTTCATCATATGGAAAATGATCGTATAGAATTTGATCGTATGGATTAGGTCACTTTACATTTTTAGTAATTTCTCACGTTTTTAATGAATTTTTGAGATTTTAGTAGATTTTTACGTTTTTCGTAACACGTAACTGTAGCAATTAATGCGCATTTACTACTCATACGGGAAATTTTCTTCGAAACTAAATTGTTCGAGAGCACCGAAATTTCTTCCAATTTTGCTTTCACAAGAAATTTATTTCACAATAATTTAAAAATAATTAAAAATTTTTTAGTTATAGAAATGTTACAAACAGCTTGTTTTTTAATAAAATTCAATATTGTTTCTTCTTTTTTTTTTTAAATTCATAAATTTATGACATATTAGAATTTTCGAAATATTCATTAGAATTCAAATCAGATATTAAAAATTAACATAATTTCCATAAAAAAAATAATATTTCATATTTTTACGTGATTTTTAGTTTGTGTTTTTATTTTTACATAAAGTTGCATCCAAAAAGTTTAAATATTAAGAAATTTATTAATTTATTTATAATATATAAAAATATGTTCGAATATTTTCTTAATAAAATTAATAAAGGTGTAATTAAAAAATAGACATTTGATATTTAACTTTTTATTTTTAAGTAAAATTGAATCCAAAAAATTTTAAAATGTTATTGACAGTAATCTGATTTCATTAAATGTTAAACGAGACAGAAATTAAAAAAAAAGATTAAATTAAAAAATAAGCAATTGACCTATTTTTATTAATAAATTTAATTGTTTCTAAAAAATTTTAAAATATTAATGACAATAGACTTATTTTTTTAAATAAAATTGAATACAAACAAATTTAAAATGTTGTTGACAGTAATCTGATTTCATTAAATGTTAATCGAATCAGAAATTAAAAATTAATAAAGATTAATCTAAAAAATAAGTAATTAATTTATTTTTATTAAAAAAAATGAATAAAAAAATTAAAATATTATTTACAATCGATGATTTTATTAAAATAAATAATTTATTCTATTTATTAATTAATTTTTAAACATAAATAATGGATTTAAAAAAGTTGAAAATTATTAAAAATGTTTAATTAAAAAAAAAAAATAAAAAAGTTATTAAAAATTAATGAAGAATTACTAAAAAAATAATCTTTGATAATTGATATATTTTTATTAGTTTTAAATAAAATTGAACTTAAAAAGTTTTAAAATGTTTTTACAATGGTCAAATTCTATTAAATTTTGATTTATTTTTTATTTAATTTTGAATATTTTAAATATAGATAGCTTAACAAAATTTGTAATTTTAATACATATTTTAAATTAGAAGATTTTTAAAATATTCATTGCAAGACATAATTACAGTTTTGAATCGGCTCAAATATTACAAATTAATAATATTTTGAATAAAAAAATGATAATTAAGTAGTTTTTTGTTTTTATTTTTAAATAAAAATTAAATACGACAAATATTATTGACAATTGTCTAATTTCATTAAATTATATATAAGTTTAAAATTATTTTTAATACACTTTTCGAAGCATGTTTAATTTTTTTGATAAAATAATCAGTTTTAAATGCATCAATTGTTAATTGGTAGACATTGTTGATATACATATATACAATTTATTTGAATATTGTTTTATTTTTTTTTTCCAATACGTTTCAAATCTAAAAAATGAATATGTAATTAACCAATTTAGTGGTTGTCAATTTTTTTTTGTGAAACCCGATAAAAAGCACACGATGTGCGAGAGATGCGGGCGTCAGCAGTGCCAAGCGCTGAGATTGGGGCCGCCGTCGTAAGGCGCCAACGCTCGCGGTGAATGATGAAAGCGATCCTCGGGGGCGCCCACGACTTGTCCGCCGCTGCCGCACTGTTTGTTGACCCCACACGCCGCCACACCAACATCCACCACCCGGTTTCGACACACACACACACTCACACACCACAACCTAAAATCGACAGGTCACAATATCGATACCGATATCGCGATCCGCAATATTACACCGGTAGTTTTTTGCCGGTGTGCCATCATCATCGGTTTATTGACGTCCGCGGCAGTAAAATAACCTGATCTCGGGACGCGCCACATTTGCATATTAACATTTTCGCATTGATATACGATGCGCGTTAATCGGGATGATGAATAATAATTCATACTTTCCAATGTCACAACGCGGCGATGAAACGTTCCAGCGGCGATAACTTTCTTCGTAATTCGACGATCTGCCATCGCGATTCGTACCGCGAATGCTCTTCCACGTCCATCCGTGTAGATAATCCTAATGCATTAGAGGAGTAGCACATTTTTGTGAAAGTACTTTTAGCGATATCCTTATTAAGGAAATCATTAGTGCGCTGCCGTTATGAACGAATATGAATTCAGTTTTACGGCGGTTTATGTATGTGTGGCTGTCGACGGTCTGAACGTTTGAATTAATTAATGGACTTTTAAAACATTATGTTACGTCTGTGATTAATTGAGAAATCCAGTTCTGGGTTGAAAAATCATTTTTCTAAATTATGAAGTAGAACCATTGATGATTAAGTAAGAAATTATACTGTGGTTAATTATTAGAGGAAATAAGTTATCAATAAACACATTTAATTAATTAAAATAGATAAATCTGTTAGTTTAGATCTTATAAAGTTGGGTTAGATTAGGTTCTGTTTACATAAATTGGAGTGTTCTAATAAATTCTGATGTACAAGTAATTTACATTTTTGAAGTGAAAACTTTTTTAGACGCGTTGGGCACTTTTTGGTAGGGGAAAATCTCATGGGCTCACGTCACCGACATGCTCATGACTGGCGCACGCGCAGTATGTTGTTAAACTGACGTAGTCTAAGTATTCTTGAAATTAATGATGACAATGATGTAAACAATTAAAATAATGTTAAAAATCAGGTACATTGAAATTTAAGTAAATACAAATACTATCCATAATATGATTGTATATTAATTGTTATTTAAATTGAATTGTATTTATATTTTGTCATGATATAATAAAAAACCACATAAACATGCATATAGTTGTTACACGGAGTGTCAATAGACGTGTAAACCTGATTGATGTTTGTTTTTATTTCTAATGGCAGTGTCCATAAGTGCCAATTTTAATTTTTTTATATTAAACAAGACATTTTAATTTAGGTTAGGTTAAATTTTGTTTTTATAAAAAATGAATGTATTGAAATAAGAATTTATAACTTTAGATTAGATTAGGTAATTTTAGGTTAAAATACGTTTTATTTAACAAAATTGTTACCATAAAAAATGAGTTCTGCATTTAAAAATTTATAATAAACAAGACATTTTAACTTAGGTTAGGTTAAATTTTGTTAATATAAAAATTAATGTATTTAAATAAGAAGTTATAACTTTAGGTTAGGTTAGGTAATTTTAGGTTAAAATAGGTTTTATTTAACAAAATTGTTACCCTAAAAAATGAGTTCTGCATTTAAAAATTTTCAATAAACAAGACATTTTAACTTAGGTTAGTTTAAATTTTGTTAATATAAAAATTAATGTATTGAAATAAGAAGTTATAACTTTAGGTTAGGTTAGGTAATTTTAGGTTAAAATAGGTTTTATTTAACAAAATGGTAACCATAAAAAATGAGTTCTGCATTTAAAAATTTATAATAAACAAGACATTTTAACTTAGGTTAGGTTAAATTTTGTTAATATAAAAAATTAATGTATTGAAATAAGAAGTTATAACTTTAGGTTAGGTTAGTAATTTTAGGTTACAACAGGTTTTTTCTTAACAAAATTGTTACCATAAAAAAATGAGTTCAGCATATAAAAATTTACTAATTTATATAATTTTGAATATACTGAAATAAGAAATCAAATTTCAAACATATCTTAATTATATTTATAAAAACCTATTTATAGAATATAGATGTAGTAATATATATATATTAGTAAATATTGAGTATTATTTATATTTAGCGTCACATTAAACAAATTTAAATAAGTTTATACCTGGCTCCTCCACCATTATTTGAAGTCCGCATATAAAAATCCTATACTGAAAGCAACAAATCTTAGTTTTCTCCGAATGACACCGATAATGTTTGGTTCTATTTTAAGCCGATGCACTTTAAAAGCGATTAATACAGCTGTGACAAATTTATTGTAGCATTGATCAACAGTACATATGGCGTGGACTGTTCAAGTACACTGTTTATGCCGTTCTTTTTAATTAAGGTGATTACAATTTCGAAACGCACGGGATATCTTAATTATGTTTGGACAAACCGCATTCCGATAATTAACGTCTGTCACCGCACGATCATAAAGTGATTCATGCCCAGATCGGTATAAATAAATCAGGCGTTTTGAGTGCAGAACTGAAAAAACACACAATAAATCCAATAATAGCTTGTGTATCTAATTCGAACATGCAATTAACCGCATGAATTACGAAATGGTGATTCACTGGGATCTAAATAGCTCCTATCAGCAAACACCTCCCATGGTTTTTGACGTCAAACCAGTTGTAGTTAATGGTCGACATTGTTTAATAAAATGTTTAATTTCTTAAACAAACCGATGTGACGCGTGCAAGGAACTGACTGTGTAACTTTTTCTGGAAACATTCTAGGACAGAAGAACATCTCGACTTGGTACCAAACAATTTAGCACAGCGGAGTTAAGTGGTTCTAAGAATTAATCATTCACAAATTGCAAATATTTCATACACTTTTCTTAAATTGCTCCAGTATACACAAAACGGCTCATAAACTAATCACAATCAATTCACAAGGTTGTTTATTTCGATTGGTATTTGAGGAAATGCCGACGAATTTAATATTTAAATTGGTGTTTAGTTTAATGTATTCCGAAATCACTTGGATTTATTATTTTTGTGTGGTTAATTTTAAGTTGCAACATTCATAAATGTGTAATAACCTAACTTATCCTATCCTAACATGACCTAACATAACTTACAAAATAGATAAGTGAAATTTTATTGTTGGATGTTTAAGAAAAAGCATCGAATTTAATTTTTATACAGCGTAAAAATTTACTAAAAACGTAAAAAACTACTAAAATCTCAAAAGTTCATTAATAAACGTGAGAAAATACTATAAACGTAAAGTGACCTAATTCCATACGATCATTTTCCATACGATTGAAATCCGTACGATCATTTTCCATTCGATGAAAATCCGTACGATCAAAATTCATACGATCATTTTCCATACGATTAAAATCCATACGATCATTTTCCATACGATTATTTTCCATATGATCAAAATCCATACGATCATTTTCCATACGATTAAAATCCATAGGATCAAATTCCATACCATCATTTTCCATACGATTAAAATCCATACGATTAAATTCATACTGATTAAATTACATAGTTTCACTTTAATAACTTTATGGATTTTTATTTTTTACTAATACTAATTTCCAGAAAAATCATGAAAAAAGTAAAATAAATAATTCTAATTCTTCTTTTGATATGAAAGTACAAGTGGGTAGCGAAACGTCCAACCTAATCATGCCTAACATAACCAGTATAATAAAATGTTCAATTATCAAAATCTTGAACTAACCTTATAGTTTATAAAAACTGAAAAATTTTTTAATTAGTGTTTGATTTGAATTTTTTTATATTTGTAATTATTATGTTTATATTTAGAAGTTTCATTACAAAAGTAAAGAATTAAAGTAATGCTTTACAATTTTCATAAATAACAATATTTATAATCACATAATATTTATGCAAAGTATAACAAAAAATTATTTTTAATATTACCTATCCTATCTTGACCTAATATAACTTATCCTAGTAATATCAAACATAACCTAATATAATAAAAATATTAAAAATTTTATAAATCAATTGGATAATTTATAAAAATATAATTTTGTGAGATGATATAGTTTGCTGTATTTTCCGAAATTAATAATTATTACAAAATTTTAGAGATTGGGTTATTGAGGAAATAACAACAAATTTCTAAATATTCTAAAATTTTTTATAATTTTTATTATTAGGCTTAAATATTTATATAATATTTTCATAAATATAGATTGATATGCATAACCGTGAAATATTGAGAAAAAATACAACAAAAAGACACAATTATCTTTCAATATGACCTAGCATATCCTAACCTAACTTAACATAATTGATAAAATGTGATTCATAATCTAATTAACTTAAAAAGTTTATATATCTTGAACTAATTTGATAATTTATAGAAATATCATTTTGTGACATATATATTTTATTGTATTTTCTGAAATTAATAATTATTACCAAGTTGATTAGTAAAATATGAGGCAACATCAACAAATTTAATTTCTAAATCAATCTAAAGTTTAAATATTTACATAAAACGTTAATAAATAAATATTATGTATAACCATGGAATGAATACAAAAAGTGAAATAAAATATATTCGAATTTTGTCTTCTGATTAACTTAACCTAACTGATCCTTACCCAACTTAACCTAATCTTACTTAATATAATATTACTTAATAAAAAGTAATTTATAACTTAACTAACTAACTAAAATTTATATTATTATTATCAATCTTAAGTCAACCAGATAATTTATAAACATATAATAACAGTATTATGTTATTATAATTATAAATATGTTTGTTTGCAATATCTTCTGAGGCAATAATAATTATGACCAAGTCGATTAGTGAAATTTTATTGTCCGGTGTGAATAACGGTAAGACGAGCTGTTAAACACGGTCAATAAAAGAGGGGTTCTCGAGAACCACCCAAATATTGTATCAATGTTAATTTATAAACGTCATAGAAAGCAAAAAGGCATTTATTACTGTGCGCTAGTAATTTCTGGTCATTGTGCCCCAACACCCCCCGAAGCCATTGTCCAGGCGTGAAAGGAATGTTGGTCACAGGCAAATTACTGTCGAAATTCCTTTCACACCTGGCTCTCGTCCATTCATTGTCGGTCTCTTTAGTTTTGTCGCTTTTACGGCCCGCTCTACAACGGATTAAACAAGCAAAAGTCCATTTCGACTAGTCAATGGACACGCAGTTTCGTGAAATTACTGTTGTGTTTCCGGATTTTCAGGAAACGGCGACTAGTCGAGAGCTGTTAGTTTTTACTACAATGAACCGACTGAGTCACTGTTTCTTAGTTCTAGACAATGTGGCGGTATTTATTGGTTACCTCGTTTGTGAATTTGTCACTTTTACTTTATCGGATAATTTGATAATGTGTTCATGCTGTGTAAATAAAATTATTGTTTAACAGTCAAAATTAATTAAAGAAACCTTTTTAATTAATGACTATTGTAATGACAATAATCGTTTGAAACAAATTGATTGGGAATGAGTAAAATTGTTAAACAAAATACTTTTTTAATTAGTCGAAAATTAAAAATATAAATACAATTAATAACAATTAAAAATATTTCCTTTGTCTTAACAAAAATTAATGTTTTTTTTTTGGTTCGTAAATATTTTAACTAAATAATGTGTCCAACATAAATTTGAAAAAATATTTACAATATTTTACAATATTATAAACAAATATGTATTTTAAATTATTTAATTTAACAGTTTTATTATAAATGAGCCTTTTGGAGTAAAGAGTTTTTTCCATTAATATTTTCTAATTATAATATTTATACATTGTATTTTCCTTCTGTATACAATAATATTTTAATTAACTAAGAAAAGTTTGGAATATATTTTTAGGACATATTCATATTTTATTAATATTAAAAATAATGTTCATTAAATTATTTCTTTAAACATTTTATTTTCACTGGTTCATCCAAAAATAAATATATAAATATATTTTTTACATTTTATTAATTCATTAATAATTTTCTTTAATTAACTAATAAAATATATTATTTATAAAAATGTAGTATGGTTTTGTTTTGTAAAAGTTTTTTAACATTTTTCAGGCGTTACAGAAATTTAAAAAAATATTTTGCCTGTTCGGAAATATTTTAATTAATTAATATTTGTTGCCTGGAATATAGTTTTAGTCATTTTCACGTTTCATTAATCAATAGTTTAATAATAATTTTATAAATTAAATTATTTTTTTTCAATGTTTTATCAAAAATTAATTATTTTAAAAAAATATTTTATAGGTTTATTAATATTATAAATAACAACTGCTGTAAGAGGGTTTAACTAAATATTTTGTTAATTTCTTTAAATTAAAACATTTTTCACAATCTTATCAAAAATTTAAAAAATATTTTATTGGTTTTATTAATATTATATACTATTTAAAAAAATATTTTTAACATTTTTCTGGTTATGTTTAGAATTTTGAAAAATATTCAAATTTTATCAATATTATTAACAAATAGTTGTTATAAAATATTTTTTTAAACTAATTTATTATTTTTCAGTGTTTTATCAAAAATATTTTAAAAACTTATTTTGTTGTTAAGCTGATTATTTTTCATTTTCATTGTTGCATCAAAAATTAAAAAAGTAGTTTATTGGTTTTATTAATTTTATTTACTATTAAAAAAATATTTTTACATATTATAATCAAATAGGTTTTATAAAATGATTTTTTAAATTTCATTAAAAATGAAATATATCAAAAATATATTTTGTTGTTTTACTAATTTTAGTTAATTAACTACTTTTCTAAAACGGTTTTTTAATATTTAAGCCAAACAATTTTTTAACTATTTTTATAAATTTTATTAAATTAATTAATTAATTTATTTTATTCTTTTTTTTGACTTTAATTCCAGTTTTTTTAAACATTTTCATAAAAAATTAATATTATAAACAAACTGCTATTATAAAATGATTTTTTTATTTTCCATATAAATATGTTAAAATGGTTTATTTAATTACTACTGTTTTAAAGGGCTTTTTAATCTTAATCTTAAAATCGTTTATCAATATTACAAATAGATAGTATCATAAAATGACTTTTTTATCTTATTTGATTAAATAATAAATAAATAGTGTTATTTAATTTTTTTTTCTTGATTTATCAAAATATGTTTTTAAATATATTTTTAAAATTGCACGTAATATAAACGCATTTCTAAAACTGTTTCTTAAAATAGATATTTTTTTGTTTTAATGATTTTAATTAAATATTGAAAAAAGTTTTTAATAAATTAAACATTGATTTTAAGAATATTATAAATAATTCAATGATTTAGTTCACTTTCAGCATCAATTTTACTATAATTTGAATAATATTTAAAAATTTCTACTTTATTAAAATAAATTTATTTTCCAGATTCGAGATTCTAGAAATATTATAAATAAAATTACCTAATCTCTTGTTACTGTGGTAAACTGAGAGCGTTTAAAGAATGCTGAAAGTCGTTAAAGATCCCAATAACATTTCTGATTGGTCTTTAATTGAAGTATTGCCCCATTTAACGGGAGAAAAGGAATCCCATTGAAGTGGTGATTACAAAATATTGTGCCGAACGAACAAAACGACCGTTTGTGACACCTTCCGGCACTCGTTGGCAGTGTTTGTGAAACGTCCTTTTGTCGATCACAGTACCTGAACTTTTACAATTTTCCACAAGTGAACTGCGAAGCGGCCACGACGACGTACAATGGACAGGATGTGTTGAGACGGTGAGGTGAATGAAAACGCTGGCGCCGCTCAGTCCCGTCCATTGTGTGTGCAACACCTTCAAACCGGGAGACGCTTTGTGCATTCGCCGTGCACTCGGGGGCATTTGTCATCTCTTCCAGGGTGGAATTCTTTTTAATCACATTCCACTCTCGGCTTTGTAACGACGGCACCGTCCGATCTGATTGACACCCGACGGACCGGACCATAATCTGATCCACGACCACCTAAGATCGCCGCCGATAACGATTCAGATGGCCCTCGAATTGTACCTTTGACAGCGCTAATGGACTAGTTTGCATTCATGATATATGTGCTCATATAAAAAATTTATCCAATCGTGCCGCGCAAGGTGACTTATTATTGCACCTTGAGGTACCCCGCTAATCGACAACGCCGCATAAATCAGCCGACCATCCTCTAAATATTTTAAGGATTCCTCACCTGAAACTAGATACTTTCGAAACTAACAACAAATCGCTTTGAACGTGATTCACGGTACATTAATTATCCACTATCAAAACCGGTAAACGTACAAAAATCCAATCAGGAATATGTTTAAATTCCAACCGGATTTTTTTTTCGCAATGTCTGTTGTATATATTTATTATTATGGGAATGTTTATGTTGTGACCGGCGCCACTTCGTATTTAGTCCCCATTCATAATATAATTTTAGATAAATACAGTGACACTGATTTATTAATAGGCATCCTTCATTGATTGCTTCTGTCACCAATACTGTTTGACCCGCGACTTTTTTCCATTTAAATTCCAATTCGTTTGCGCCGCTAATATATTTTACGACCGCGACAATGGCCATAAACTAATTAAATCCGCCGTTCACGTAATAAATTTATTAAGGGGAGACAATCACGAAAATATACTGTTTAATAAACACCAATGGTGTTTAATGATTAATAATGATTCTAGTTTTGACGTTCTTCCACTCCTCCAACTTGAATATCATGGAAGATTTTATCAATTGTCTTTAAATTGTTGTGTGTGCATTTCTAATATTATCAAACATGTTTAGACACAACTCCTTCCATTTTATAAGATAATCAAAGGTGGAGCAAAAAAGAATAACATATTTATGGTGAATTGAATTTTATTCCTTGGTGTTAAACAAACTTATTTGGACATTGACAATTATCCAGTTATTGATTTTCTTTCTTTTATTTTTCGTAGCTAATGGGCAAAATTCTTGAACTCTTCCACGATTTCGTGGAGTAGCTCGTCTGGACCAAACGTGTACTCGACGTTCACTGTACACTCCAATTCTATTTTCATTTGGATGGTCATGTGTTAGTAAGGCGAAGACGTGGAGGAAGAGGAGATCCTCACTGTGTGCTGTGGAGAGTCATATTCTTATGGCAGCAGGTTACCATCAGTTTTCATTAGTGGTAATATGGCACCCCAGCGTATGTGGATGACGTTTTGGAGGCCTACTTTCATCCCTACATAAGAAGAGATTTTGAAACAAGCAATGTCCCTTCACAAATTGACAGGAATACATTAAACTTCCTGGAAGCCTCACATGTAAATTTGAATTGAAGTAAAATTCCAATTTGCCTTCTTGATTACCAGAGAACATTGTTGAAGATATGCCCAACATTTTCAAATTTGTTTTAATGTAGTATGTTGCTAAGATAATCAAAAGAGGAGGACAAAAGAATAAAATATTTATTGAGAATTGGATTTTATTCCCTGATGTTCAACAAACTTATTTGGACATTGACAATTATCCAGTTACTGATTTCCTTTCTTTTATTTTTTGTAGCCGATGGGCAAAATTCTTGAACTCTTCCACGATTTCGTGGAGTAACTCGACTGGATCAAACGTGTACTCGACGTTCACTGTAAAATCCAATTCTATTTTTATCTGTCAAAAATTCCTGGTTTCCATTCTTCTGGCCAGTGAACATGATACCTTGCCCATTTGGAAAGATTTCGTAGGTCATGTGTCAATAAGACGGAGACATGAAGAGGAGATCCTCACTTTGCTATGGAGAGTCACATTCATGACACTATAGGTTTAATGGTACGGCATGTTATTGCTTATGTCACCAGGTTACCATCAGTTTTCATTAGAGGCAATATGACGCCCCAGATGATGACGTTTTGGAGCTTTATTTTCATCCCTACATAAGAAGTGATTTTGAATCAAGCAAAATAATACCGTACACAAAATGTCAGGAATACATTAAACTTCCTGGAAGCATCTTCAGATCTTTCCCCAGTTGTAAATGTGTGGGGTATGAAGGGGCGACGCTTAAGGAATTTGCAGCGCCCTCCACTTACTCTTAATGAACTAAGACATTAGATTCAGTTCGTGAGGGATGAGATACCACAAGAAAATCTCGATAATCTCATTAGATCGATGCCACGATGCGTCAATGAATCTTAATTAAAAAGGGGGTCTGACCCATTATTCTTCTGACAATTTATTATTTAAGATTTTTGTTTAATTTTTTAATCAATTATTATTCTGTAATAGATTTATATTTTTCTAAAAAATTTGGAATAAGTCAATTATATCTAGGTGTTGTGTTTTGTTGCATATATTAACTTTCATTATGACTTCTTCAAGTGTGTCCATTGGTGCAAGCTTTAAGATATTGTATATTTCTAAAACTACCAAAATGTTTTATATGCAAATTTATTATTTTGGATCTTACATAAGATTGCTTATAATAACCAATTAATTTCAAATTGTTGTTGTGACTTATTTCTAAACCTATCAAAATGTTATATTCTCGTTGTAACTTAATGAACTTCCTCGAATATCTCCAATTGAGTATTGGGATTTCATAGAAGGTTCTTTGATTATAAATCAGTCATTTTTAAATTGTCATTGTGATTTTTTGATATATTTCTAAAACCATCAAAATGCTTTTTTATAATTTACTGAATTTCTTCAAGCTCTTCCAATATGCCATCTTATATTTCATAGGTAACCAATTGTTGTCATTGTCAGTCACTAAATCAAAAAGTCAGATTATGCGAATTTACGACAGAAAAATTAATATTGTATTTTTTCCATAAACAAACCCATAAAACGAACAAACAGCAACACATTATTACATATAACACACATAGGCTAAAACGTTTCAAAGAAAGGCAACGAACTAATCGTAATTTATTTGGTGATAGGCAACACTTAACGACGTTTTCGAATAAAATTTGTCTTCGATAGATGTATAAACTGTGGTATTTAGCGGGATGACAATGGCTGTGTCTCCGTCGCGGACGTTTTATGCTATAATAATTTAAGTGCTTTAGTAATAAAATTAGTCTTCTCAAAGGACATACGGAGATTAGCATTAAATTATTTTTATGGCCGTTCGGCTTAAATAAAATATTTTAAACATTTTAGTTCGATGGCGTTTTAATTTAATAAAACTAACCGCCGGATTTATCATTGTCGACCGTTTTTGTTCCAAGACTCCGTTTAGTTTTAAGTCGAATTATAAACCGGCGGCTCAACGGTGTTGATATATTACCCTTGTAAATGCAGTTTCGGATCTAATTGCCCTCACGCCCCGAGTTGAAAGCCGCATACAACATCTTAACTTGGATTATTTGGCTTTTGCTTGGTTTATGTTATGATGGATGCTCGTGCAGCATAAAGCTGTTCATGTAACATGTAATCAATGAAATTGTTGACAGAAGGAAATTCACAAAAAATACTTTATCTTGCATTTACAAGGTTTTTGCTTAGTTGATTCATTGTTTTACTTCAACTGATTACTTTATCCTAGCTCAGAACTTCTAAGCTAACGATGGTTTTAAATTAATAATAATGATACATAATTTGTAGTTTTGAGTCTGCGTTTTCTCACACAATAGAATCTGCAGTTGATAATTTTATTTCCGCATATTTACACTGCTCCAAGAAATTAATGCACCACCTATAATTTTGAAATAATTTTTTCTTTTTAAAAGTGTTTTTGAAAGATTTATTGGAATTATACACAACCAAATTTATATGGAACCACTCAGTATTTATAAGAAAGAGTTGTTTTTCTTGAAAAAAAAGAGAAAATTTTTTTTATTAAAAGGTGTAAATGGTAAGATTTGTTCCTGCAGTGTCAATTTCACTGCTCCCACGAAAAGTAGTGGCGAGGTGAACTTATTTATTTATGCAAATTTTATTTAAAATGCCTTATGTGGTGTTTCAGAAGTCCAGAGGAGAAGAATCATTGGTCTGCAAGAACAGAAAGAAATTGAACAAACGGTACAAGTCACATAAGGTGTAGTTTCGAAAACCTATTTAAGGTTGCTGCAGTTGGGAACAGGTCCAGCAGAAATCGTGAAAGAGTTACCACACACCACTTTTATCGCAAAATAGAGTTGGTCGCTTAAGATGGTGTTTGGGACATGAAAACTGGACAATTGAATATTGAATTGAAGTGAGTAATTTTCGAATGAGACCAGTTCCCAAATATAAAAGAGGAAGTGTAATGTTTTTGGGCGGCATTACGATTGGTGAAAATACTCCTTTGATTCCCCTTAGACAATCTCTAATTGGTATGTGAATTTAGTGTTACAACCTGTAGTAAGCCTCTGGAGATAGCTTTCGGGGATTCTTTCCTATTTATGTAGGATAATGCTCCTTCATATACCAGCAGAATTGCCGAAAATTGTTTGGAAATGGAACGTATATCTTATACATCCATTTCTCGTATGTTACAACATTTCATGGAGACTGGTGACCATACTAGGAGACCAGTTCAGGATAGAAATGGTGCTCAAAATCGTTTTTCAAGAATTTTTAACTTGGAAACAACGGTTTATAACTACAAGAAGTATACAGTGTCAGTTACTTATTTGGTGGGTCCCAATTATGGTGTGGGGAGGCATTTATTTAACGGGAATTACCGACTTGGTGGTGATAAATAATGGGAACCTTAATGCTGAGCATTATTTTATGGACATTTTAGAAGAACATGTAGTGACATATGTCCCTTTTATGGGTCCAAATTTTTTATTAAAGCAGGATGACATTCATGACCACATACAGTCCATGTTGTCCCAAATTATCTTACTGACGTTGGGAGGTTGTCATTTGTAGTAGAAGTGGAAATACCCCAAATTAAGTTAAAATTTCTATTTTGCAAACATTAAATTCAGGAAAAAATAATAAAAACCAATTATTATTGGTGTGGGGCGTTAATTTCTTGGAACAGTGTGGTTCCAAAATTAGATCTTTCTAAGGAAAAACGTCTTCTCCAAAACTGAAACAATATTTGTTTGTTCAAATGTTCCTGGATGTAACAAGTTGGTTTTAAATTACTCAGCATTTTTTAAATTAATATTATTCAGCATTTCGTGTCGTAGTGTCGTGATAAAACACAATTTCATTGTCGATCTTGGACTTGAATCAGTTGCATTTAAAACACTCGACGTAAAAATCGGCTAATGTCAGATAACTTAATTACTTGTATGAACAAGCCGTTAAAATAACTGCATTAGTAAAGGGCAATTTGAATCGCGTGCAACGATAAAGACAAAACGGTTAAAATAATAAAAAGGATGATGTCATGCAAATTACTTAACAAATCTGTTAATAATTCGCTACAGTTTTTTATTGTTGCGCTATCCAATTAGTCCGAGTGCAGTTAAAAATACGTATTATATCAACTTTTAACTATGTGGAATTGATTGATACAATAAATATGGTGTAAAAGAAAATTACCATACAATTAAATGATAGAAGTGTCCATTAATAAGTGTATATTGTTCAGTTATTTATTCTAGTTGTAATTGATTTATATGTAAAATATGCGATCGCTTGTGTGCCAATAACACATTACTTTGAAGTGTCGATAGGATATGTATACCAAATGAATTTATTAAGACTAATGGTTTTCATTTATCAACGACAATATAAATACTACTGCTTATTTGCAACTACAAAAAAAAAACGCCAGTGTAATGCAGCTACGGTGATTTTTTCCCAATCTGGATCCTGCAAGTGTGGCACAAGATAAATGAAAACGCTTTGAGTTTATGTTGTCGAGTGTATAGAGTGTATTTTGTCCGATGGATCGTGTATTTATTACATTTGGCAACCAGGAAGCATGGAGATAAAGAGTTTATAGATGTGATGTATGCTAACGAAAATTTGCTGGAATTATTTTTGCCAAAAACGTGCGCAACAACATTCATTTAACTAACGACTGCAGTTTTACGATTAGATAGTCCTTTTCAATTATTAATCCTATATATATTTTAGCCATTGTTTAAAATGTTTCCACGAATTTTAATATCAATAATTGCTTTGTTTGTATGTATTGTTTCTATTTTTGTTTTTATTTTGTGCACGATAATTTATATTTTCAAGAATTTTGAGTATTTCACTGTACATAATAGTACAGCAAAAAGTTTAAAAGTGGTATTTATGGTTTATTAACAGCTACAGATTTTTTTAAAAATTGAGAATTATACAAAATATGGATAATATACTTGTCCTTATTAATGTAATTAATGTACATTAATTTGAGATTTCACAAACGTAAAAACAACTTTCAAATATTATACATACATATATGTTTATTAAAAAACAACATTGTACTTTTTTTTTTAAATTTATTTCCTGTTTTGTTTTACAGGTTTAACGTTTTCAAGATACATAAAACTGTTGCAAAAAAGTTTTAGGGTGGGCCAAAAAAATCGACTACTTTTTTTAACTTTCGACACTGAAAAATGGTCTTCACAGATGAACCCTTAAATTTAATGGGAAAGTCCTCATCTCAGTTTTCCATTTTTTCTTCAGTTTCATATGGCAAAATCCATAACTCACCATTACTTAATCACGTGGAAACTTTTATTTTCCTTTTTCATGTTACACTTACTTGTCTACGAATTATAAAATTTGGAAGTAAAATTTTTCAAACTTCGACCTGCGATATCTTCTAATTGGTAAGGGTTGTGAATAAAATGTAAAATACCTTTTTTTATAGAGCGTTCAATTTTCTACAAAAAAAGTAAATAGAAATTTTCTGTACGGTCAAGTAATGGCGAGATATGGATTTTGCCATATGGAACAGAAGAAAAAATGGAAAACTGAGGTGTCTAGGAACCAACTTTTCAGTGTTGGAAAATTAATAAATATTATGAATATGAAGTTACATTTTATTGCCATTAAAATTATGATTTTTTAAAAGATCAAAATTAGTATGTTTTATCATACAAAATTTCACTTTTTATGAAAAACTAACTTAAAAAAATGATTATGTTTTTTTTTTAAGTGAATTTAATCATGTTTATTTGCGATATCACAAATGAAAAAGATTTTTCAAATATAATTATTAAAAAAATATTTTTGGTAAAATATTTCTTTTTTTGCAATTTATTTTTTACAAAATTAATTTAATTCTAGTTTTTGCATTTGAATTTAAAAATTTAGAAGAATATAAAAAAAGTTGATTGTAGAAACTATTATAATCATAATATAAATACAAAATTGAATTAATTGATTAATATATGTTATTTTTTAATGTTTGTATGAGAACGTTATAAAATGAAGTAAATATATGTTTATGGATTTAATATAAAATCAATATAGAAGTGGTAAAAATCTAAAAATTTTGAAAATTGATGAAAATATGAATATGTAAATTATATATACTTACATTATTTTTATTCTTCCTCTAGTAGTCTAAAAAATTAATAATAATATTATTATCCAAATAATTTATTATTATTTATTTTTTAGTCCATAAGTTACATTTTTAAAGTTAAAATTTTCCAAGAATAATTCATCACATATCATAACATTATTATTTAGTTTTACAATGAACATATTAATTTTTTTTTGCCATTAAAATTATGATTTTGAAAATTTTATCTTTTATAAGAAAATGTTTAAAATTAAAACTTGTGATCCATTTGAATGAATTTACTAAAATTTGTATTTAAAAATAAAAGAACTGAGTAAACTTCAACAAAATATGTTTATTATTATTTCACATATGACAATTTCTATTCTCACTAATTTGAGAATTTTATATGTACTGATTTCTATAGACTTGACAATTTTTTTATAATATATTCTCCATTTTCTGATCGAAAAATTACTCGTTATTATCTATTTAGTTTTAATGCATAAACTACATTTGTTGCCACTAATATGATTTTCCAAGAGTAATTTTTAGATAATAAGGATTTTTAATTTTTTGAAAAAAATGTATTTTTTTACTTGTACTTAAGAGAATTCAAACCTTATTGAATTTAGATTTCAAAATAGTATTTAAAGAAAATTATGTTAATTACATTTAATATTTGAAAATTGGACAGACATCAAAAACGTTTTATTAACATTTCTATAATTATCAAATTGGAATTTTAATAAACATGAACAAATTATAAAGTGTAAAAATAAACTGCAAATACGAATATAATTATAGTAATAAAAATTTAATATTAATTAATTAAGAATTTTTTATATGTAAATGTACCTAAATTACACATAACTAAACTTGTTTGGAAGCAACTAGTAATTACGAGAAACTGTGTTTCACTGGGGAAAAAGTATTTTTAAAACTGTTTATTGCTGTTTATCCAAACTAATTTTACTACAAAACTAGAGACAAAATCATTAAAGCAAATTTTATATGGAGCATATAACAAAAATGTTAATTTATCAGAAATTAATCTAATAATTAGTGTTGCCACCCCTAGCTGCAATGCAAGCATGAATTTAATGTGGCATGCTTTCTGTTTAATTATTAATGTCTTTTTGGGCAACATTTTCCTATTTTTCTAAAGCTGCCAGTATAAGTTGTTCTGTTTTGCCAGGGATATTTTGACGAGCTCTAATACTTTTTTCAACGTTATCCCATAAGTGATCAATCAGATTAAGATCCCGCAAGCATCTCTCCAGAGGCATACTACAGGTTTTAGAACTAAATTCACACACTTTTAACCAGTTAATTATGGTCTAATTAGATTCAAAGGAGTATTTTCACCAACCATAATGCCACCCCAAAACATTAAACTTTCTTTTTTATATTTGAAGACCGATGGGACATCACAGAGACTAGCTTGTCCCCTACGCCAATCTTCAATTGTCCAGTTTTCATGCTTTAAACACCAACTTAAGTGACCAACTCTATTTTGCACTGATAGTTGTAGAACCCATAACTATTTTTTGTTAAATAATTCTGGGGTGCGAAGTCTTTTCCTAACAGTTTCGACCGAAACACTAACATCTGTAGCTTGCAGAAATTGACTTTGAAGTTCAGAATGGGATGTTGTGGGAGTTCTTTTTGCTATTTCAGCTATAAAATAGTGATGGCCTTGTATGGTGACTTCCATAACTTCTCCTGAGCCTATTTTTTAGGGTTTCCAACTCTAGAATATAAGTACTACTTACTATACATGGAAACAGTAAAATTGGTACTGCAGGAACAAATCTTACCATGGATTTACATATTTTATCAAAAATACATTCGCCTTTTATTCACGACTAATTTTTTTGATTGATAAAAATTCTTACTTGTAAACTAGACCTGATAGCACACTTTTGGCTGTAAATTTGAATTTTACTGTCCCAAATTACTTTAAAAAGTTTTGTAGGTGCGTGTTAAAGAAAGTTATTTTAAAGTTAAACATTAAAAACGTTACCATTTCAAGTACCTAATATTTTATTTATAAATGTGTAGAATGTAAATGATAAAGATACTGTTAAGAATCTCGTGCAATTAGTTGCTTTCCATTTTTGCATCTAACGTTTAGTGACCATCCAAATGAAAAACAAAGACCAATCTAACTGTCCGTACATTTTCATAAGTTGCGCATTCCGATTTCCCAGCTGCATTAGAAATGCAAGATGCGGTTTCAATTTTTTATCTTTATTACAGGCCATTTATAAATAAATCCGACCCGTTCTGAATGTGCAAAAAGGCAATAAAACATAATTTATTATTTATAAGCGCATATTGGATGAATACTAAAATAAATCCGTACAAAGTAACTGCACTGAAATAAATGTACAAATACTTAATTTACTTTACTTGTATGCGCTAATGTAAGAATAGTTTCAGTGAGTTTTATTGGAATTTTAATGGTCAATGAAACCTCGAAGAATGTGTAATATGTAATTGTATATTTCGCTTTCTAATTTATTTATAACACCGTTCGACGTCGTCGTTTACAATTTCAGCAAACCGTTTTTCTATCCCGTCCGGGGCCGAATTTTTTTTTATTCGACCCGACCGTACGATTTTCGCATGCCCTCCTCGTAACTCATCCCGAACTGTTATAAAAGATAAGTGCGCGGTCGTCTGCGAGTCGTAAATTTCGTATAAAATATGTCAGCATCGGAACCGATGTCCGGCAAATATCGCGACGCAAATACAATAATGGGAAACGAAAAATAGAGCGATGGAAATGGGCACCGTGCACTTTGATAGGCGCCACCGGGCTTTACTTAAGCGCCAGAAAATTTAAAACTATTTACTGTGTGCCATGTGACACCAACCACATACATACATATTAAAATAAACTACTTTAAAATACACGGCGCACCGTAATTTATGGGCCTTCGAACGAAACACGTAATTGCTTCTTTGAAACGGGCACGGGACCGTTCCAAAACCGTGCACCACTAATTCAACATCTTTGTTCGAGTGTATTGTCGAATTTATCTAAATCATTTTGTGGACGAACAAACGATAATTCAAATGGGCTAATTCTGTTAAATATTTCTCATTGTCTAAATACTAAATGAACATTAAAATTCGATGATATAGAGAAGTAAAACATAATTTATTTTAATTTAATTTAAAATAAAAATTCTTGAAATAAATAAAATTATAAAATAATCATATTTTTATCTGTTTCAAATTCAGTTTTTTTCTAATATGTTTTTAAACAAATTTTAGTTAATCATATTTTTACTTTTTTTATTAAAATTTGGTTAAAAACATATTACGGAATAAAATTTGGTTTATTGAAATTACTACTACTACAACTATTAAAACAAATTCCTCTTCATACTCCTTGAAATGGGTAATCTTTTTTCTATACCAACAAATATTTACGTAATCAATGAATTTTTGGACACATGTAACAATACCTTCAATGAAATGCTCTATTGGATTGTGTGTAAGGAGAGAATTGGCAATTGACAAACATCTAATTTTCTAAAATTCTTGAATAAATAATTTTAATCATATTTTTATCTGTTTCAAATTCTGTTTTTTTTTTAAATATTTTTCTAAAAAAATTTTAAATAATCATATTTTTATTTGTTTTATTAAAATTTGGTTAAAATCATATTACAGAATAAAATTTGGTTTATTGAAATTACTACTACTACTATTAAAACAAATTCCTATTCATACTCCTTGAAATGGGTAATCTTTTTCGTAGACAAACAAATATTTACGTAATCAATAAATTTTTCGAGACATGCAACAATACGTTCAATGAAATGCTCATTTGGATTGTGTGCAAAGAGAGAATTGGCAATTGACAAACATCTAATTTTACTACTTTGAGAAATTCATTGTATGCAGCTTCTTTCTAATGGTTGACATATCACAACCTAATGACTGGTCTATTTCCAAACCTTGCACGAGACTTTGCTTAATATTTTTGTCGATACAGGTTTCAGGACGACCTAATTCATCTTTAATGGATTCATGGCCTCTTTCAAATCGAAAAAACCAAAATCCATCTTCCCCAAGCTTATATTTGATCTCATAAAGCAAATTCTAGCATTTAAATAGACCACAAAAAATGTTTTAAATACAACGTAAGAAAAAAAAAATGAGGTTGGCAGTTATAGAAACTGCCGATTGTAATTTGAAATTTCATAATGTTTAACACTCAAAGAGACAATTTTATGCATGTTTATATGGTTTTTTATTATTTAAATATATTACGGGCTGTGCAAGATCATGATAAAATATAAATACAATTCAACTGAAATAACAATTAATATACAATCATATTATTTATGGATAATATTTGTATTTACTTAAATTTCAATGTACTTGATTTTTAACATTATTTTAATTGTTTACATCAGTGTCATCATTAATTTCAACAATACTTAGACTTTTTGTACTTTCAATTATTTCATTCTGTTTTAAAAAAGATACAATAGGCGTATGGTAACTAAAGTAAGAAATGAAAATGATTCAAATTTATCTAAGTATCGTGTAAAAGCGGTATCGATTGTCGTTTTATGTTTTGTAGTACAAAGTTTTCGATCATTGGACATTTAAATAAATTTTTCACTGAATCCATTCAATTTCACTTATAAGATATAAAAGTAATATACGTCAACTGTATAGCTAGAGATATACTGGTAAAAGCATGTCGGTGACGCGAACGCAAAAGTGTCTAAGGCGCACAGTACACTGCGCGTGCGTCAGTCATGAGCATGTCAATGACGCGAACGCATAATATTTCTCTACCAAAAAGTGCCCATCGTGGTTAAAGAAGTTTTCACTTCTAAAAATACATTAAATCTATTATTATTCGTTAGGAAAAGCTAATTTTCAGTTTACAAACTTTTGTTGACGGCATAAAAAACAAGTATGTTTTACTTTTGCTTAATAAACATCCCTCCTTTGATTGTAATTGGAACCAAAATATGTACAACCGGTCACTTGATTTCAATACTGATCTTGAACGATTATTGGGGAAATTTACCTTTTAAACTTACCCCCACGATGTTATATATACCATATATCATTACTTTTCGACGAAAATGGTTGGTAAAATATGGTAAGAGAATTGGGCGCTGATTTTTCCTTGAAAGTACATCAGAAATAAAAATGATCCTGAAAACTTCGAATATTTCTATATAGAGATTCCTTTCAGAGGGCATTCTCCTCTATGAATCCTCCACTTTCAAAACAGTAATAGATATTGGCGACAAACATATATTAGTAAAACTTCACCAGATTTCAAAATTCTCTCAAATGTACAGCTGTAACTAGAACCCTCTAGTTCTGGGATTTTATTCCTGATAGGTTTAGTTTTCGGGTACCTCTTGAAACGCCTACAGACCCATACTTTGTTGCTCTAGTAATCGAAGTAACCAGCCAAATCAACATCATTTTTCTTTGTCTGAATTTATTAACAAAAGGACGAGCATGTCGGTGACGCAAACGTATAGCCTGAAAAAGCCCAACAAATATAAAAAGTTAAATACACAAACATTATACTGATACAAATAAATCAAGAAACAAAAACGTAAATTACTTTGTTCCGACAACTAATAATTCATTTGTTTTTAACAGAAGTTACAAAATGTCACACACAAACAAACAAACAAAACGAATTGTGTAATTGGATTATTTTGCCAAACACAATAAATTTCCAATTCGACCGATTAACCTAACTAATAAATTCAGGTTACATCATGTGGGAACGATAGACACATTACAACATTAGCTCATGTATTTTATATTGTTACATGGCTGATTAATTTTATAGTTTTTTGTCTGGCGATTTAGCATACAAAAATCACCGAGGTTTGGTAGTCTAATTAGCTAATGTTTATTCGAATATAACGCAACGTTATGTAACGGTCGCTTTTTGTTAAGGTCTTGTTTTGAATATCTGGTCATAGTTCAACGTAATTTGTTTATAATTAATTAATAACGCGAGGCGTTTTTTTTTGTTCAACGTTGGCTGGTGTTAATTTCAGTTATCATTAATTCTTCAACAAACACAGACGAGATTACATATCTTGGCATTCTGCGGTTTTTGCTAGCAACACTTATCGGATATCCTAGTTTATAATTTTAATGAATGGAAACGAGGAATGAATGAATTTATTTATCAATGAATTAACATTCCTTGTTTCATTTATTTTTATACATTTTAATTATCGGAGGGATAAAGTTCAGTTGGTGGATCAATTCACTAACAATACAAAATGCCAGACGGTTTATTAAGGCAACAACAATATACGAATTACTTTAATCGAATATCTTCCAATTACCTACAATTGCAGCACAAGGAATTGCCTTACAATTGACAATAAATTCTCATTTCCTCTGATTGACAAACATTGCATAATTTATTTTTATTATTGTCGTAAAGTTGCGGTGTCAATTCGAGTGCACACACGACTGACAAATAGCCAACGTCTCAATTAAATTCGTGGCAAATGGATATTAATTGCCTTCGAAAATAATTTATTCAAACAATACACGTGTTTACTAATCACACCGAAAATTACAAGCCCAGAACATACACCCACCGGCCCAAGAACCGTAATGTTTACATACCCATTTTTGGTCCATTGATATATTAATAGATAGCCATATGAATTATTGTTTATTTCCATTTTTATTTGACAGCCGTGCTTAGTTTAATATACAGTTTTATGAAATTTGATTATGTTAATTGAGTCGATGGTTAAAATCGGCCGTGTGGCTGCTTTTACGAGGTCCACGAAACATCTGGTCACACAGAATGTTACACAAATCCACGCGTATAATATTTATACAATTTAATACGGATTCTAATGTGAAAACGACGTTTCCTGTTTTAATCAGTGAAAGTTTTACACGACTGCAACTTTTATTTTTGTGTTTCCTTTTTAGTTGTTTCGTATTAATTTTCTATCAAATCTAGAAACTAAATATTTCAGTAGTATAAAGTAAAATTCTTTAAACAATATATTTTGTATATGAATAGAATAGAATTTTTTCCAATGAATTTTCAGTTTAAAAGTTTTATAGTATAAGAGAAGAAAATGTTATATTATTTTTTTATTTTCCTTAGTTCTGTATTTTTTTAACATACTTTTTGTATTTGCAGTTTGTTTCTAACAACATTTTGAAAAATTTTACATATTAACTTTACGTACAATAATCTAAAACCACTTCTCATTTCACATTTTTATAATACAATGATATGAAAAATAATGACACTTGTCGGTATACAGAGAAAATGCAAATTAAAGCAATGTTTTCAATAAGTTTTGAAAGGAGTATTTATTTTTAAGTACTCTTATGTACAAAAATTAAAAAAATATTGCAAATTCCTTTAAGAAAAAAAAAGAAAATAATTGATTATAAAGCTCTTAAAATTTTCATGTGATATTAATTTTTATTCTTATAAGCTTATTTTAATATTAAAAAATATTGATACTTTCATATGCTCATTGTGGTAAAGTAATTTTATTTAAAATTGTTTAAATCAGGGCCATTGATCAATTTTGTTTAATAATCTTAGATGATGGAAATCTTATTTCTTTATGAAATGGGATAAAGCACATTTTACTTCGGTTCTTTTCAATTCAATAATCCTCAAGAAAATTTTATAACCACATTTCACAATTTTTATAATATATTGTTGAAGATTTTAAAAACATGTATTTTGATTATGATTAGGGTATTTTCAATTTAATATTACATTGATTGTTATAAGACAATTAAGATTTTAAGTTTGTAAAAGTTGGAATTTTTTTTTCAAAATTATTCATTTATTATTTCCTTCCTTGACTTAATTCTTTCATTTTTATTTAATTACTCTTTAATTGTTAATATTATGTTAATTGTTATAAAACTATTTTGATTTTGAAATTGTAAAATTTATATCATTTTCAATGCAGGACGATTTAAATCTTTTACTTGATTGTTTTTCATTAGTTTAACAATGGTTCACAAGACTTTATATGTACTGTTACTTGAATTTGTGTTTTTAATAATTTTAGAACTGGTCTAAATTTTTCACGGTAAAAGGAAAAGTTAGATAAAAATATAATTAATTCATGGTCAGTCTTTCAATAATCCACAAGAAAGATTAATAACCATTTTTATTTGATTTATACTTTTATTACCTTTGTTTTTAACGGTGCTATTAGTAGATTTTATTTAACAATTTTAAAAGTTGAAAATCTTATTTCACATTGTTGGATACCAGATTTTGAACTGAATATATCTTATCAAATCTTTCACAAGTAAAAATTAACTATTTTATATTAGCTTTCTATTTATTATTATGTGTTTACTTTTAAAACACTTAGTCTCAAGATTTTCCTATCTTGAACAGTCTGAACCTTCTTTTATGATAAAAGGAAAATATAGATAAAAATTTTATCTGTTAGTTTATGAACAGCTCAACAATAATCTATAAGAATATATAATAACCACTTTCATTTCCGTCGTATTTCTTTTTATGTCTTTTGTTTCTAACAGTGGCAATGCTACTACAAATTTCATTTAATATTTTCACATTATTTGGTTCTTGATATATATTTTTATTAAATATTATTTATTTTATTAATGTCGAATAATTATGTGTAGTTAATAAATTATACAAAGTAAAGATTTTATTTCACAATTGAGTGTAATACATTTTTCATCTTACAAAAGAAATTGTAACTATTCTATAAATCCTCTTTATTCTTTATTATGTCTTCCTAGTTAAAATACTCATGCTTGTAGATTTGACAATTTTAGATTTTAAGGCATGTGTTTTTGCTATTATTTGACAATTAGATGCAGTTGTGTCGTTTCTTACGGCCGTACTTAATTATAAATAAATAGTTTTGCCTGCGTGTCAGTTGTTGTTTTACGTACAACGACGCAAATGAAACGATTCGATCCGAAAGTAACGTGTTAATGAGTGAAAGTCGATACTTTTCGTTTTTGGTTATCGACAATTTTATTTAGTTGCATAGAACGTCAACACGGGCATTGTATAATTGTTATCAGGAATTAAATGCATTCAATAATTCCATTGTGTTGCGCCACATGCACAACCGGATTCATAAATACACACGATAATATTAAAAACGTTTCTGCTTATACCATACAAGTTGGGTAGGTATATCACAGTAAATTATGTAATTTGTTGTCGACGCCGATTGCTGGAGTTTATTTCGAATTAAAGATTCTGACTGGCGCCTTTATATAAATAAACAAATTAATCGGTATGCGCCGTTTGCCGTTCAATAAAGATAGCTTATTTATATATTTTAGTGTGAAAGATGCTGAAAAGTAAATTTAGAACTGTTCGCTCAATCGGAATGACAATTGGCTGAAAATTTTATTTCGATCAGGTGAAATGTCTCGAATATATAACGTTTTAAAAGTAGACACTCGAATGTATTTTGTCTAGACGATTTATCTAAAATGCATTATTTATCGCGTTTAAATAGTTCAATTTTGACGCACTAACTTCTGATTGAAAAGAAATCTTAAACATGATAACTGTTATAACAGTTTAGCCGAAGGCGAAAGACTGATTTCCTAATGATTAAAATTATTCTTATTGTTATTAAGTTACGGCCACATGTTTTATCTAGGAACATATCAATTAGAGATTAAAAGATCATTATTAAAACATTATAAGTCTGAAATGTGGAAATATTACATGTTTCTTAAGATATTATTAAAATATTAATTTTAATGCTTTATCCTGTTATATATATTCTATTTATTAAGTCAGTAATGTGAAACTTAATAAATATTATAATATAAAAATCCTTTTTTTTAATGTCAGTCAAAATTTATTGAATTTTTCCATATTTTTCATTATTAAAATCAGTTTCGAAATCTTTTACTACTTTATATGAATTTATTAATATTTTTAGAAAAATTTTTAAAGAATTTACATAATTGAAAATTAATTATTGAACAATTAATAGACTGTCAGATTTATTAATTTGATGTGTTAATTTAAGAGAAATTACATATATTAAGATTTTAAATGTTTAATTCTGTTAGACTGACTTATTCTGAAATTCTGAAAAAAAATGGATCTAATTGGAAATTAATTGTGGAAAATGAATTATAGATCTAAAAATTTTAAATATTTATTTATAACCAGTTTATTCTCAAAATTAATTTATTAAACTATAATGTGATAGTTAATTAATAAAATTTTGCTTAAACTTTTTTTTAAATGATTTTGTTAGTTATAATTGGATAAAATTAACTTATTATTATTTTTGTAGTGTCACTATGATTTTAATTCTGTTAAATATTTAAATTTATTATTTATTATGTCATCAATAAGAAACTTAATAAATATAATTTATAAAAGCTCTTTTTTAATAAATCATTATTATAGTTATTATTTTGTGGTACTACCAAAAAATTTATAAAATTGAAAATTAATTGTGATAACAATTAATAATTATATTTTTTTAATTCTAAATATGAACTGTAAAAATAAACACAAACAAATTCAGTATGACCAAGTCAAATTAAATTCATTAAATTTATAAGGTGAAATAATAAATGTAACTTTATAAAAATTCAGGTTTATACCTAAATCATATTTTTTGCAGAAAAAATTATTAACTAAAATTATTTTTCAGTTCTACAATTTTTAAATATAGCAATGAAAATCAATAATTAAATATATGACTACTTAAAAAAAAATGCTAAATGTTGAAATGAAAGTTTTTAAATCATACTGTGATAATTTTACTGTTTTTTAATTTAAGTCAAATTTTATCCATAAAATTTATTATGGCTGAAATCTTCTGCTCTCTTTACTTTTTTATTAATTTTAGTGTTTTAGTACTTAAAAATTTTATAAAATTTGTAATATATATAATAAATTTATTATTATTTTCGAATGCCCCCCAAAAAATAAGAAAAAAACATCATTATAGTTTTTAAATATTTTCTCTAATTTTGTCCGATACTGTACGTTGAAAAATATAAGTAAGTAATTTAATACACGTCAGATAGAGTTGGATACAATTAAAATTCATATTACAAAGTATAAAATTGATTATCTTAAAACTAGGTTACAACCTGATCATTAAAATTATTACTAAAATATTCCTCTATTGAGTAAAAACATTTATTCAACAAATACAAACAAAAACCGCGTAAGAGAGATAAGAATTAACCAGTGCCTAATAGGCATACCTCAAAATCAACTGAAACAGCGAGAGGACCAAATATCTCAGCAGGTATATATTACTATAACATCAATTCCACCTGCTTATCCCAAAGGAGTCTAAAGTAACAGCCAGAAATGTGTTGTGAGCAGAGACCTGAGTCAGCTTCTCAGTGTTAAGAGTAAACAGCATGTTGATCGATTTACTATCGTTTAAATACAGTTTGTTCATATTAAAGCAACGCTTCGGGTGATTTAAATGTTGCTGGCTATAACTTATCACATCCCAAAGAGGTATCGTCCCTGAAGAGAGTAAGGTTCAACTCATTTAAGAACAAGGTTCTTATTAAAAATCAAAAATACTAGCGGTCCAAGGACCGATCCCTGAGGAACTTCATTGGATATCCTTATTTCATTAGATGTTTCATTGTTGTAACGAACTCTTTGGACACGATTGCTCATTCCATGTTTACCATTTTCAAATACATGTTTCCTCTAAAGTTTACCTATTCAAATTCTTCAGACTGAAAAAGAGAATCTTAAACACGACAACAGTTATAACCACTCGGCCGGAGGCGAAAGACCGATTTTCCAATGATTAATATGATTCCTATTATTCAAATTGCGGGCACATGTTTAATCTAGGAACATGTCAATTAAGAGCCGCTGAATAAGTAGCGCGAACGTGGTGTTTTATAAATTATAAACTGCCGTATTTTATGTTTATCTAGATCCAAATACGGAACCCGGTGCGTTCGACTGGTCCAATGTCGCAAACTTAAAAGCTTTCACGTTTGACCACACACACCTCGGCCACGTATAACCCATTCATATAATTTAAATTTAATCAAAAGTAAATATTTAATAATCTAACGGTGCATTATTAATGGCTCGTCCGTATCGCGTAGGTTCGCGCACTAAAACCGAATGAATGAACGGACGCGATTAGAAATGATGTGGGCGGAAAAAAATAAAAGTGTAAACTGCCCCAAGGCGAACGATTTCAAAATCGGCTTATCTGACCGATTTGATTCATTGAGAGGTTTCCATTCAGACGGCGGGTTTTTCAATGGGACTGGCCGGGTTTACGTTATACGGAAATTTTAATCTGCACACGAGTTGGTTTGGTAAAATTCAAAAATGTGTTTCTTCCTATAAGGGGTGCCTTATACCATTTGTGGTATAAGATCCTGGGGAACAGCTATGTTAAATGGGTCACTTTTATATTTCAGGGTCGACATTTAATCAAAAATAGTTTGTTGATTTTATCAGACAATTGCTGAATCAATTAATCTTTTAACCGTACTCACTGGCACAGAAAATGGAACACATAGACCCACTGGTCAGAGAACTAGAATAAATATAATTTAAATTAATTCATATTTCAGAAAAAATTCAATATATATAGATCATTAAACTTTAACGAGTTGGACCTCCAGGATGATCCAGACCTTCATTGACTGGCATTGATCTAACTAGAGGATCATTTAATGCCACCTCTACTTGACCCATGATGTCACACACGTTCTCTGTCGGTGATAGATTGTGATATCTTACTGGTCGTGATAACAAATTTGACAAAACTACTGATGGGTACCATTTTTTCTCTTCAACAGTCCTCTCAATGAAGTGTGGCCACATAAACGTCAGTTTTGAATATTCATTTTTATATGACATATTTATGAACCTCTCATACCAGTGCCTTTACTATCGACTGAGCTTCAGATAATAAAACCAATTGATTCAAAGAATATTCTTAGAAAAGATTGTATTTATAAAACGACGTGAAGAATCATCTTGAGGTGATCTGATTGTCTGCTCCATAATTTACTCTCTATTGATCTTATTTGAACATCTCGATGAACAAAATGGACCGAATGGTATTTTCCTTTTAAAAAAGAATAAATGTATGTTTATATCAATGCAAACTGAAATTTATATTTATCAAATTATTTTATTTTATTTATCAAAACTAATCAAAAGTACCTATACTACTAGATTTTGTATTGTATGGAAATTACTTAAACTTCAATCATTAGAAATGAAATATCTCAAAATCGGCTGTTATAATCAAAATTAAATATTTAGTGTTGTAGACATAGGCTGAGAAAAAGAAGAGAACTCCCCCAGAATCTATACTACTTTATCATTATGAAAAAACTAATTAAAAGTATCTATATTACTTGATTTTGTATAGATTGGAAATTACTTAAACTTCAATCATTAGAACTGAAATATCTCAAAATCGGCTGTTATAATCAAAATTAAATATTTAGTGTTGCAGAAATAGGCTGAGAAAAAGAAGAGAACTCCTCCAGAATCTATACTACTTTATCATTATGAAAAAACTAATTAAAAGTATCTATATTACTTGTTTTTGTATATTTTGGAAATTATATAAACTTCAATCATTATAACTGAAATATCTCAAAATCGGCTGTTATAATCAAAATTAAATATTTAGTATCGTAGAAATAGGCTGAGAAAAAGAAAAGAACTCCCCCAGAATCTATACTTTATCATTATGAAAAAACTAATTAAAAGTATCTATATTACTTGATTTTGTATAGTTTGGAAATTACTTAAACTTCAATAATTAGAACTGAAATATCTCAAAATCGGCTGTTATAATCAAAATTAAATATTTAGTATCGTAAAATTGGGTGAGAAAAAGACGAGAACCCTCCAAAATCTATACTATTTTATCATTGTGAAAAAAGTTAATTACATTGATTATATAAACCAAATTTAAACACATTTAGACAAAAGGTTTCGGAAATATGAAAGAAAAACAATTTTTAAAATGTAAATTTGATTTATCTGGTTCCAAATTTAATCACTTACCTATCACCCTTATTGGTAGCAATTTTTAGCCAGCATATTTAGGTTAGTTAACACAACAAAAATTATTTAAAAAAATACTAGAGGTTGGTGAAAAATAGAACTTATATTATGTGCCACCAATTTATTGGTTTAATAAAAATTATAAATACAATTTCGACAAATTATTGGCAATTTGCTTTGAAACAGTGACCAATTTCACATAATTTAAGAGCAATTTCAATAAAAATTCATTAGTATTTAATTAAATTATGAGTGTTTGAAGAAATATCAACAGAAAAA
Source organism: Aethina tumida (assembly GCF_024364675.1). Classification (NCBI taxonomy): domain Eukaryota; kingdom Metazoa; phylum Arthropoda; class Insecta; order Coleoptera; family Nitidulidae; genus Aethina; species Aethina tumida. The sequence continues at coordinate 17,282,154 of NC_065439.1, forward strand.
AAATGATGATTTGTTCTCTAACAGTAAGTAAACATGCTGTCATCAAAATATTGTATAAAATCATGACCACAATGTGTCAGTTAATTTGAAATAAATTGAACTTTTTATTTACTGAACAGTCAAAAGTAAAGCAACACCATTATAAATCATTTAATTTTAGTTTATCTTTAGTAGTTTATGCGTACGATGGTTAGTTAATACTAAGTTAAGTGAAGTAAAAATGCCTGTAAGACGAACTTTTAATTACGTCGCAATTAAATTTAAATTGAAGTATTGCGCAAAGAACAATCGAGCCTCCAACATTAGAGGAACTGTAGTACACTTCCTAAACCTGGACGACTGAGAAAAACCAACAATACTGACAATCGGAGGATTGTAAGAGCATCCAGAAGTGACGAAGACCTTAAGACTAAATTTTCATATTTGGGGGTGTCTGTTTTGTTAGTTCCGTAAGGTGCATGCTAAGGCAAAATAATTTCTATGAAAAAAGGCCTGCCAAAAAAACCCTTCATTTAAAAAAAATGGAGATGCCAAACTCCGATGCTCCAGAGTACTTAGACTGGTCTGAAAAGAATGAAAAACGTTATTGTTTTCTGATGAAAGTAAATTTAATTTAATTTCATCAGATGGAATTCAGTGGATTATACTAGACATTCAGTCAACAAAATGTTTGACCCTATGTACATCAAAGAAACTATTAGGCATGGGGATGGAGGAATAATGGTGTGGGGCTCATTTTCTCGATTTGTAATGGAACCATTAGTAACAATAAATGGTATAATGGGTAAGTTTCAATATTTACACATCCTTACCAACTGAATGCTGCCGTGAGGTGAAAAAAATATGTCTTTGTAATGGATTTCTAAAAGAATTATTTGCTTCCAATAATATATGTCTTATAAAGTGACCAGTCCCAAAGTCCTGATCTAAACTCCATAAATTTGTTGCATATACTATATATTATTAAGATATATAAGATCTTTGAAAAAAATGAGTTAGCCCGAAAATTTGATGATACATATTTTTTAAGTCTCGTATACTTGCTTTTTTAAAAGTCACATTTTTTACGAGTTTTACATATCACTAAATTACTATTTGCATAAAAAAATTTAGTTGGTAGTTATAGATACTGTCGATAGAAGTAAAAACTTTTATTATTAAATTTGAAATTTCATAATGTTTGAATTAAATTTATCAACATCAATCTGGTTTTAACAGTTATTGACACTCTGAGAAACAATATTATGCATGTTTATATGGTTTTTTAATTATTTAAATATATTACGGGCTGTACAAGATCATGATAAGATATAAATACAATTCAATTAAAATAACAATTAATATACAATCATATTATTTATGGATAGTATTTGTATTTACTTAAATTTCAATATACTTAATTTTTAACATTATTTTAATTATTTGCATCATTGTAAACATTAATTTCATCAATACTTAGACTTTTTGTACTTTCAATTATTTCATTTTGTTCTAACAAAGATACAATAGGCTAACTAAACTATGAAATGAATATGTTTGATTCAAATTTATCTAAATATCGCATAAAAGCGGCATCGATTGTCGTTTTATGTTTCGTAGTACTGAATTTTCGATTATTGAACATATTTAAGTAAATTTTTCACTAAATCCATTCAATTTCACTTATAAGATATACACAGCACTATACGTCAACTGTATAGCTACAGATATACTGGTAGAAACATGTCGGTGACGCGAACGCACGAGATTTTACCCATCCAAAAAGTGTCTAAGGCGCACAGCACACTGCGCGTGCGCCTGTCATAAGCATGTCAATTACGCGAACGCATAATATTTCTCTACGAAAAAGTGCCCAACGCGGCTAAAGAAGTTTTCACTTATAAAAATACAATAAATCTATTATTATTTGTTAGGAAAGGCTATTTTTCAGTTTAGACACTTTTGTTGACGATATAAAAAACAAGTATGTTTTACTTTTGCTTAATAAACATCCCTCCTTCGATTGTAATTGGAACCAAAATATGTACAACCGGTCACTTGATTTCAATGCTGATCTTGAACGATTATTTGGGAAATTTACCTTCTAAACTTACACCCCACGATATTTAACACTCTTTAGAAGTCTGTATGTAACTTAAAAATTATTTGAAATTTTAGTAAGTTATTTTTGAATTTTTTAAAAATTCACATTAAGTCTACCCATTAAAATAATGAACTCATTTTGACAAAATGTTGAAAATTTTCATTTGCATAAATTTTACATAAAAAAATAATTGTTTATTCTCTAAAAATAAAAATTCAATTTTTTTTTCAGACAACTTGTGTCCAACGAAATCAATGATCAAAAAATAAAATCATGACCAGAATTCACCAGCCGATTCGAAATGGAAATATGACAATTGTGAACTTTTACCCTAAATCCCATCCCAAATAAGTAAAATCGTATTTTATGCGTCGCAATTGCGTAAAAACCGCGGTATCGTTCGCATAACACGGGTCCGCTGATTGAAAAGAAAGTATGGCGTTTTAAAGTGTTCTGTCAGTTTGATCGAGATTCTGTCGGTCAGCAGACGTCGGTCGCGGTACATTTATGGAAACGTCTCGGTCCATACTATAAAAGGTAACGACTTCTGCAAAGAAAGCATCAATGGCCCGCTTCGGCACACTTACATAGGCCCCTTTGACGCCACATCTACGTAATAATCATTACATGTGTAATACCAGACGTTCGACGTACATTTTTAACGCGATCCGGCGGCAGACTGGAACGCAACGATTCGCCGGTGTTTTCCACACAATCAGTCTAAATTCGTTTGATTTGCGACACCTGGCCCGTTCGAGAACTGTCGCCATCAAACATGTTACAATTAAAATACAAGCCAGAATATTTCAATTAGCAAATTGAACGGTTTAAATAAAATGATGATGCAAATGGAAAATATCCGGAGCGAATTTTCATTACATCTGCGAGCTCATCAGTAATTATTCAATTAGTGGAGTACAGTAATTGTGAGTCACACGGTTTTAAATGAAAATGACTCGAGAAAAACTGATGGAAGTGCATAAGTAGACAATACCGCTTCTAGAAATGTATAATGTTTAATTAGGTTTAGTTCTAATTAAGAAAATGTGTCCGCCACGATAACCATCGATATGATGCAATACGAACGTGTTAATCACCATGTTTGTTCTCGGTACTGGGTATTAAAAAATCACAGAAAATTCTATTTGTTTAGTTTTGCAATTCTGAAAAGTCTTCTGAGGTAAAACCATTGTCTTTATTTGAATAATTAACGTCATTGTCACAAGATTATTTACCGCATGCTTAAGTGGAACTAGGCACCTAATTGGAAATTTCTCATGGTACTATTACCAGAATAGTTAAATTTTTATTTGATTGCTATTTTTTATTAAATTAAAAATTTGGTGGGGTCATTGAAAGTTTTGCAGCATAACAGTTTTATTATTATTTTTTTATTAAGTTATTGTCAAATTATATAGTAGATTAGTGCCCCTAAATTTCAAAAAAAATCATTATTCAATTATTTTCAAAATTTTAATTTTTAAAAGTGATGTTGAAATCTCCTGATTACAGAATAAATTACATATATGTGTAATTGGAAATTGATCAATTTATATTAAAATTAATATTTTAGAACCTAATTCTGAACAACTATAAACTCACTTAAATTTTAGGAAATTTTTCCAGATTTTCCATTATTAAAAGCGACGTTGAAATGTCTTGTTTACAAAATAAATTACTTACTAAATTTATTGTTATTTTTAGAGTGCTCCAAAACTAAAATAAATATTTATAAATGGAAATTAATTATTGAACAATTAATAGATCATTACAAAATTCTAAATTTAAATTGTGAAACTAAAACAAATACATATTAAAATTAAGATTTTAGAAGCTTAAACCTGTATAACTAACTGATTTTATCAAATTTCATTTATTGAGTCTATAATCAGAAATTAATTATTGAACATTTAATAGACCATTAAAAAACTGTAAATTTAAAATGTGAGGTCTGTAATGTCAAACTGTAATACATTTTTATAAAACCTATTTTTTTATCATTTAAATGCACAACTGATGTTGAAATTCCCTAAATAAAATTTTAGATTACTTCAAAATTTACAAAAAAATATGTGTAATTGGAAATTTATTAATAAAGAATATAAAAAACTCTAAATTTAAGACTTTAAACAAAAAAAAAAAAAAATTATTAAAATTAAGATTTTAGAAAATAAATTATTGGTTAAATGTTTTATTAATTTTAGAATACTCCAAAATTTTCAAAAAAATATGTGTAATTGGAAATTATTAATAAACAATCAATAGAATATAAAAAATTCTAAAACAAAAATTATTAAAATCTCGATCCTGTACACTTAACTGATTCTCTCTAATTTCATTTATAAAGTCTGTATTATGAAACTTAAAAAACATGTGTAACTGGAAATGAATATTTTAACAATTAACCATTAACCAATTCTAAATTTAAATTGTGAGATCTGTAATGTGAAATTTTATAAATTTATTTTTATAAAAACTATTTTTTTGTTTAATTAATACTTAAAATTCATGAAAAAAATGTTTCTAGATTTTCCATTGACAAAACATATGTTGCAATTTCTTACTTACAAAATAAATTACTGATTAAATTTTTATTATTTGACCAATAAAATAAAAAAAAATAAAAACAAAAAAAATATTAAAATTAGTACTAATATTATATAATTTAATTCTGTACAACTAACTGATTTTGTTTGTTTGTAATGTAAATATATTTTTATGAATGCCCTATGTTCGTTCCTATATTGAAATTTCCTTCTTACAAAATAAAATAATTATTATAAATATTATTTTGGTACCAGAAAAAAAGTTTGGGGATGGGAAATTAATATTTTAATAATTAATTGTTTAAAACATTTTTTAAAAATTCTAAATTTGATGTGAGACAATAAACCAAATTACATATTTTAAGTTTTTAATGTTTCATCTTATTAGATTACTTTATTTAAATTTATTAAATCATTAATATGTAATTATATTAATTAATATTGTGAACTAAATTTTATGAAATCTTGAAAAGTTTTTCATTATTTTTTTTATTATTTAAAAGCCATACATTTCAAATATGTATATTCTGTGTTAAATATTTTAAAATATTACTTCTTTCACTAAAATTAGCTTATAAAAATAAATAAAAATAAAAAATTAAATTAAAATTTAATAAAAACTTACTTTTTTAATTTTCTACGACTTTTTTTTTCTTATTGAATTATTGATTATATTTTCTTAGTAGTAATTCAAGTTATTATTGAATATATCAACATTGTAACACCTTGTATTGCTAATTTCCGGGAGTAGCAATAAAATAACAAGGAAAAAAAAACACAACCAGGAATTAAAAAGTGAAAGGAAAATCTCCATGAAAAAGACACAATTTACGTAGTTTTTTTCCAACCCATAAAATGATTAATGGATTTTCTCACCGAGACGAACGCAAAAAACCAGCCTTGACAGTGAAAAGCCTCAAAGCCATAAAATTGCAATATAACATGTAAAACAACGCTAATTAACAAGCGACCACGTCAAAAAACCATAAAACCCAAATTAAATCAGTCCATTATTTCTGGTTTTGGTACATTTTTTTATCTTGTCCCGAACGATTTCGACATTCAAGCAAAACCCATAAAATTTATTATAATTTACGTTCGAAAACTTTTCTGATTATCCCCCGACCCGAACGCAATATGGATCCGCGTTTCGGTGGAGTTTTATTAACTCCGGTAACAGATGCTCCACAATTTTCCGGGCCGGCGTTATTAAAATGTAAAATTGTGCTTTTATACGCTCGCATTTTTTTACTGCTCTTTTACTCTTTATTAATGTTCCAGTCGTATTTAATCGCGAAAGTCTGCACCGAAAAACTTTGTCAGCAGTCCCAACGAAGACGTCAGCACGGTTCTTGGAATGAACGTCGCGACACAATAAGGAAGAAATCTCGTGTTTATTTTACGAGTCGTTTTGAAATAGCACAAATTATTTTACAAGAATTCGGCGCTTTTGCGTCAAACTTGTTGTATAATAAAGTGTGTTACGGTCATACTCAAATTAAAAGCAAAACAAGATGCAATGACTATTACAAAAACGTTCTGAAGATAATTGAAATTTATTAACGTATAAAAAAATTCCTGCGTCACTAGAACATGGTGTTTGATATACTCAATGACAATTTTATTTATTTTTGGTATACACTTTGGTGTAATGTGGAATAATTTGATTAAAATTTCAGGCAAAAATATTGAATACATTGATCAGTATCATTTTTTGAATCTTTACGATAATCATACTCTTTTTAATTTGCCTTGACATTAACCTCACGACGTTGAGGGTCTGCCAAAATTTATGGAGTAAGAGCTGAAATTTTGAAGTTTCCTGACTATGATGTCCCACACGTGTTTTATAGGTTAGGTTAGGGTATAAGTTTGAAGAATTTATTGGTCATGTCAACAAGGTTATATGGGAATATAAAAAACTCTCAAAATATGAGTCTTCCTTCTTCTGTATGCCATTGTTTGGCAGTGCCTCGAGTGGTCTAAAATGATCCTTCTAAAGGAAGCTAAATTTCGATAGATCTGACGTTGAATTACTACTTCATATCTTTCTGAACCTATGATTTTCTTCAGTCCATGCTTTCCAACAATTCCTCCATTCTGCTTCACCTATATAAAAAACTCCTATCTTATTTATGTCCATAATTAACATAAAATGAATGAAACAAACACAACAAAAATGAAATAAATACTGACAACCAAATTTTGTTAAAACTACACTGCCAGATCAACAGATGTGGTCATAATTATAGCAACAAAAATTTATTAAAAATATGAACTGTGCTACTTGAATTAAATGACAATATATTGATCAGTACATTTTTTGGATCTTTACGATAATCATACTCTTAGTAATTTGCTTTGACATTAATCTCACGACGATGAGGGTCTGCCAAAATTTATGGAGTGAGAGCTGAAATTTTGTAGTTTCCTGACTATGATGTCCCACACGTGTGTAATAGGTTATGTTAGGGTATAAGTTTGAAGAATTTATTGGTCATGTCAACAAACTTATATGAGAATATAAACAAACCCTCAAAATATGAGTCTTCCTTCTTCTGTAAGCGATTGTTTGGCAGTGCCTCGAGTGATCTAAAATGATCCTTCTAAAGAAAGCTAAATTTCAACAGGTCTGACGATGAATTACTACTTCATATCTTTCTGAACCTATGATTTTCTTCAGTCCATGCTTTCCAACAATTCCTCCATTCTGCTTTACCTACATAAAAAAGTCCTATCTTATTTATATCCATAATTAACATAAAATGAATGAAACAAACACAACAAAAATGAAATTAATTCTGACAACCAAATTTTGTTAAAACTACACTGCCAGATCAACAGATGTGGTCATAATTATAGCATCAAAAATATATTAAAAATATGAACTGTGCTACTTAAATTAAATGACAATATATTGATCAGTACATTTTTTTGGATCTTTACGATAATCATACTCTTATTAATTTGCCTTGACATTAACCTCACGACGTTGAGGGTCTGCCAAAATTTATGGAGTAAGAGCTGAAATTTTGAAGTTTCCTGACTATGATGTCCCACACGTGTTTAATAGGTTAGGTTAGGGTATAAGTTTGAATAATTTATTGGTCATGTCAACAAACTTATATGGGAATATAAAAAACTCTCAAAATATGAGTCTTCCTTCTTCTGTAAGCCATTGTTTGGCAGTGCCTCGAGTGGTCTAAAATGATCCTTCTAAAGGAAGCTAAATTTCGATAGATCTGACGTTGAATTACTACTTCATATCTTTCTGAACCTATGATTTTCTTCAGTCCATGCTTTCCAACAATTCCTCCATTCTGCTTCACCTATATAAAAAACTCCTATCTTATTTATGTCCATAATTAACATAAAATGAATGAAACAAACACAACAAAAATGAAATAAATACTGACAACCAAATTTTGTTAAAACTACACTGCCAGATCAACAGATGTGGTCATAATTATAGCATCAAAAATATATTAAAAATATGAACTGTGCTACTTGAATTAAATGACAATATATTGATCAGTACATTTTTTTGGATCTTTACGATAATCATACTCTTATTAATTTGCCTTGACATTAACCTCACGACGTTGAGGGTCTGCCAAAATTTATGGAGTAAGAGCTGAAATTTTGAAGTTTCCTGACTATGATGTCCCACACGTGTTTTATAGGTTAGGTTAGGGTATAAGTTTGAAGAATTTATTGGTCATGTCAACAAGGTTATATGGGAATATAAAAAACTCTCAAAATATGAGTCTTCCTTCTTCTGTATGCCATTGTTTGGCAGTGCCTCGAGTGGTCTAAAATGATCCTTCTAAAGGAAGCTAAATTTCGATAGATCTGACGTTGAATTACTACTTCATATCTTTCTGAACCTATGATTTTCTTCAGTCCATGCTTTCCAACAATTCCTCCATTCTGCTTCACCTATATAAAAAACTCCTATCTTATTTATGTCCATAATTAACATAAAATGAATGAAACAAACACAACAAAAATGAAATAAATACTGACAACCAAATTTTGTTAAAACTACACTGCCAGATCAACAGATGTGGTCATAATTATAGCAACAAAAATTTATTAAAAATATGAACTGTGCTACTTGAATTAAATGACAATATATTGATCAGTACATTTTTTGGATCTTTACGATAATCATACTCTTAGTAATTTGCTTTGACATTAATCTCACGACGTTGAGGGTCTGCCAAAATTTATGGAGTGAGAGCTGAAATTTTGTAGTTTCCTGACTATGATGTCCCACACGTGTGTAATAGGTTATGTTAGGGTATAAGTTTGAAGAATTTATTGGTCATGTCAACAAACTTATATGGGAATATAAAAAAACCCTCAAAATATGAGTCTTCCTTCTTCTGTAAGCCATTGTTTGGCAGTGCCTCGAGTGATCTAAAATGATCCTTCTAAAGAAAGCTAAATTTCAACAGGTCTGACGTTGAATTACTACTTCATATCTTTCTGAACCCACGATTTTCTTCAGTCCATGCTTTCCAACAATTCCTCCATTCTGCTTCACCTACATAAAAAAGTCCTGTCTTATTTATGTCCATAATTAACATAAAATGAATGAAACAAACACAACAAAAATTAAATAAACACTGACAACCAAATTTTGTTAAAACTGTACTGCCAGATCTACAGATGCGGACATAATTATAGCAACAAAAATATGTTAAAATATGAACTGTGTTACTTTAATTAAATGACATTACTTATTATTTTTTCAGTTATTGGTGTGTCTACTATACAACTGCTCAGTCTAATTATAGTTTTTATAAAAATGCATGTTTTTGTGGCTTTCTGTCCTATCTAAATGTCAATTCAAATTAAAACCAACCTGAAGGAAATGGGAATTAGTTCTAGAATTGATCCTGGTTTCTACATGACTTATTTATGATCACATTCACCAGTCCACAGACAGTGGAAACAAATAGACAATTTCTAATACCGAGACTAATATTAATTTATAACAAAATGATGCTAAATTCCTGCAGAGACAAAAAGTTTGTAACACTCAAAGTGAAACAGGGTAGCGGTTCAATTATATTATGGGGATGCTTCAGTCCTTAGACTAATTTATGTATAACAATATATCAAACAACAATTTGCTTCCGATTCCAAACACATCCAAAATTGTGTCTAATTGGTTAAAAGATAAAAACACAGATCACATTAAATAATAAAGTTATGACAAAAATATTTAATATTTTAAAATATTTATTTAATATTGTCCACTACTGTATGTGTTCTATTTTCTATGTCACTGAGTATAAGTATGTCTCAACGAAGAACAATTTCGCGTGTTTTTCAGAACGTGGGAGTCGAAGCAGAAAAATATTTTTCAGGTTTATAATTTCATAATTCCGATGCGGTCATTTAAGGATCCTTTTCTGGCACCACTCCTAATGACAATACATCAATTTCATTCCCGTAGTAATTACGTAAAAATCGGCAAAGTTCAAGTGCAAATGGCAAAATGTGATTTAAACGTTCAAACATGAATGGATTTCCGGCGTTACAAAATTAATCTGTATTTCATTCACGTTTGCCAAAAATAATTCTACGTTAATTGGTTTTTAAATATGTGGAAACGTTCGGCGGTTTATTAATATTTCACGTCAATATATCTGGAGGGGCCCAGATTTTATCAATCCGTCCAACAATAACTTTTTGATACGGCATGTACAATCGCAATGACGCAATCGCGTTTAGTTTAAATTCCGTATGAAATTTTCATTAAAATTCTGCAAATGTAATTTAGGGTCATATCCTGACTGAATTGCAAGTACATTTTATTCATGATTTAACTGCGCATAACTTTTATACATTTACTATGAATATTTAGTCTGCGAAATTGCATTTGATTTGAATGGTGCATTAATCACCAATTTTTAGACTCAACGTTTATTGGTCGGTTCCACATGCGATCCAACGTTCATCTTACGGTTTTACATACAAATCATTCTACGTGAGTCTATTTCGCTTGAATCATTTATTTAATGGTTGTCGCGATATAAATCATTTTAATTTTTCTTATTTACATTTGTCTAGACTTTGTCAGACTCTAGACATCATTAAAATTTCTTAATTATTTCAAATTTTAACTAATATATTTTAATTTTATTTTTTTCTAGTTTAAACCCATTTTTTTAACTTAAAATAGACATTTTATTTTTACTGTTTTAGAAATTTTTGCATCTATTTGAATTTTTTCAATTTTCTGAACCACTTTTTTAGAAACTTTATTAATATTTTACTATTACTTACTTATTTTTTTACGAATTTTGATTTATACAATGCAACATTACAAAAGTACAATATTATTTTTTAATATTCATCTATCTATTTATTTTTAGTATAATTTATAAAATTATTTTTTGTAAATATCGTATTTATTTTTATTATTTTTAGAAATATTTAGAATTTTATTTCAAATATTTATATATATCTTTATTAATTTTTTAACACGTAAGAATTAAAATTTAAATATATTTGATTTATATTTTATTTTTTATAAAGTTATAGATTTGTTAATTTTTAATAGTGTTTCAGTTTTTACTTTAATTTTCCTAATTTCATTTTTAATAGAGAATTAAAGTATTAAAATTAATAATTATGAATAAAAAATGTATTTATTATATTAAAAAACGTATACACATATTTAAAATTTATTAATTAAAAAAAAACAGATTAAATTATTCGTCCATTTATTTTGCTTTTATATTTTTTTTTATTTAAATTAAAAATATAATAATTTTTATTATTGAAATTATTTTGTGATTTATATTTAAAATCGACTTCTTTTGATTATTTCAGAATCTTTTGGATCTATTTGAATTTTTTCAATCATATGAACTACTTTTTTTTCGAAAGCTTTATTAATCGTTTATTATTTATTACTTACTTATTTTTTACGTATTTTGATTTATCTATGTACAATATTATTTTTTAATATATAATAAATTTAAATAATTTTTATTTTCGAACATAAGAAATTTATATTTAAAATCGACTTTTCTTTTTGATTATTTCAGAATCTTTTGGATCTATTTTAATTTTTTCAATCATATGAACTACTTTTTTTTGAAAGCTTTATTAATCGTTTATTATTCATTACTTACTTAATTTTTTACGTATTTTGATTTATCTATGTACAATATTATTTTTTACTATATAATAAATTTAAATAATTTTTAGTTTCGAATTTAAGAAATTTTTTTTGTAAATATTTTAAAGTTTCTAAAGAAATTTATAAATTTTTTAAAAATTTTTATGGTTTGAAATATTATAAATAAATAAATACACAACGATATTTTGAAAATTTGTAATTATTTTTTTCGATATATTTTAATGATTTAATTTTTTTTAATTATTTAATCTTTCTAAAATTATTATTATATTTTATTGTAATATAAAAATTTTTCAAAAATATTTAAAATTTATGATATACAAAAAATTCTCCAGTTTATATTTTAAATTTGGATTATAATAAAATTTATTAATTTTATAAATATTTTTAATTAATCAATAATGAAATAATTCCTTTTTTACCGTCTATTTTTTTTTATATTAGCACAGTATGGAACGCAGTTTAACTACTAATGACTATAAATTTATTAATAAATGTATAAATAAAGTGCTAATGGATTTCATGTACAATTATAATTTATTCGCATTTATTATTGCACACAACCTTTAAATTTATTTGACGGTATTTATGCCAACTATCGTTAATGCTATGAAGCAATTACTGAAATCACGACGATTTAAAACTGCGATTTCGCAACAATTTAGTTAAAAATCTCAGAAACACACATAGGTGTGCGCCAACCGGATATTTATTGTCTGAGTTGAACTCCATAAGGAAATGTGACTTAAAATCGCGGTGCGACAAGAAATAGCCATAAACCTCGGCTACAATCCAATGAAATAATATCACTGCATTGTTGTTTGATGCGATTATTATCCGTCTGTGACAAGTTATTAAATTTATATGTTAATAGGCCTCTTAAAATATAATGTTGGCGCCTTTATTTACAAGCAAATATTATGTGTGTCAGATAAAAATCGTCGTTGATTTATCAGCGTGTTTGTTCGTTTGCTAAAACAATTTTAAAATCAAACATTGCGCAAATTATGCGTGCTAATTTACTGTGAATTTTTCTCTTCATCGGTTTTAATGTTGACAATATTCAAATACGGAATTACAATGTATCTGGAATCGCAATTAAATGTAAATTATTCGCAATTACGTTGCAATTAAACGTCATTAACACTTTGCTAAAATATAAATTTTATTACGTATCAATGCATTTTATGCGCAATTACGACTGAAGAAACTTTCAAATAGTTTTTGATGCTCGATGGGAACTCTCACGTTTCTTCAACAGGCTAAATTGATTAACCCATGTTCGAAAGTTAATTAATATTAAACTTTTATTAATTTACTTTTTTGATATTGAACATTGTATATACAAGCAATGATTTTAAAATAATTGGTTTTAATTTGTTGTGCCTAGACATAAATTAAATCCAGATGAAAGGTATAATGGAATGTTGGAATCTGGAGCCAATCATATCGAAATTTCAGATGGTGTTATTTCTGACTAAAGGTGAAAACAAACTATGAAATATAAGGTGGCAAATTGGATGGCTTGAAGAAGTTCATTTTGTCATCATGGCTTTAAGTCAATATTTAAATATTTAGTTTGATTTTAACTCTGTTCAAGAATTAACAACCAATTTCTACTCTTTTCTTAAAATAATACAGAGACGTCATTTCTCAGAAATTGACCTACATTGTGCGGTAAGAATGCTTGAGGCTGGCTTAAGACAAGTTGATGTGGCCGCTGCATTTAATGTTGACCAATCCGTAGTGTGTAGACTCTATCAACGGTTTCTAGAGACTAAACATGTGTGAGATCGGCCTACAGAAGGTCGACCAAATTTACATCTGACTGAGAAGACAGATCCAATAAGAAGAAACTGCACACTTCTCAGACAAGACCTGATTTTGGCTACTGGACCTCATGTAAACCTAAAGAGCAGTGGTAACAAATTCTTGTTGACACTTTGCAGAGTCGGGTAGATTATATGCCTAAAAGATGTCAAGCACTGATCAAACATAGAATTATTTTATTTATTGTTCTATTCTATCCTATTAACCCTCCTTAATATCCCAAGAAGAATTGAGTAACCTCATATTTAATATACCTAACTTTAAAATATCAGTTTACCAATAAATAATTGATTTTTGGACACATATTTCATATTTGTACAAATTTTGAGACTTGAATAAGATATATTTAAGGAAAGAAGTAGATAGCACTGTTAAAAAAAGAGTAAAAAAGCTTTCAAATAATATATACAATTTAATAAAAAAATGTTATAATCTAACACAAAAATTTATTCAAATAAATGATGAATCAAACCCATAAATTACTTTTCCCTGTACCTAATGAAACGTTCCATCCAATCTATTAAAATATATTTTCTCTTTTATTTATATTGTATTTTATTGTTTTGTCTAAATATAAATATAAAAATATATATGCGTAATCAATAAACTGATTAAATATTTATATTAAAAATTTGAATAATATTAAATAATTGAATTATAAGCATTAAAGGAAACTGAAAAATTCTTGTTGGGAATGATAAATCAAATTCAATAAGAATAACTGTATAATTCTTGTTAGAAATAATGACAATGAAATCAAATTAATCAATAAACTTTCTTAGATAAAGGAAAATTATCAATGTTTTAACTTATTTAATTAAAATATAAAATATGATAAAAAAAATCTAATGAAATTATCTTATAAAATTACTGGAAATACTTATTGGTATTAAAGAAATTTATATCACATTATTAAAATAAATTATAATCGCTCAATAAACTGATTTATAATAATTTTAAATTTTGGGTAAAATAAAATAAAATAATTAAAAATTGTAGATTTTAAATTAAATTATAAAATTGTTGTAGTACTTTTTTAAATCAAATCAATAATTAATAAATTTTCTTATATAATAGAATATATAATTTGTACCAATAAATAATTGATTTTTAGACACATTTTTCATATTTGCACAAATTTTGATGCTTGAATAAGTTATACTTAACCCCAAAACTCTTTTATCTACAGTGAAGGAAAGAAGTAGATAACTCAGTTAAAAAAAGAGTAAAAAAGCTTTCAAATAATATATACAATTTAATAAAAAAATGTTGAAATATAACACATTTATTCAAAAAAATCATAAATCAAAACCATAAATTACTTTTTCCTGTACCTAATGAAACGTTCCATCCAATAACTTTTTAAATCTATTAAAATAAATTTTCTCTTTTATTTATATTGTATTTTATTGTTTTGTCTAAATATAAATATAAAAATATATATGCGTAATCAATACACAGATTAAATAATTATTTTAAAAATTTGAATAATATTAAATAATTGAATTACAAGCATTAAAGGAAACTGAAAAATTCTTGTTGGAAATGATAACTTTTTAAATCAAATTCAATAAGAATAACTGTCTTATATAATTCTTGCTAGAAATAATGACAATGGAATCAAATTAATCAATAAACTTTCTTAGATAAAGGAAAATTATCAATGTTATAACTTAAAATATAAAATATGATAAAAAAATCTAATGAAATTATCTTATAAAATTACTGGAAATACTTATTGGTATTAAAGAAATTTATATCACATTATTAAAATAAATTATAATCGCTCAATAAACTGATTTATAATAATTTTAAATTTTGGGTAAAATAAAATAAAATAATTAAAAATTGTAGATTTTAAATTAAATTATAAAATTGTTGTAGTACTTTTTTAAATCAAATCAATAATTAATAAATTTTCTTATATAATAGAATATATAATTTGTACCAATAAATAATTGATTTTTGGACACATATTTCATATTTGCACAAATTTTAAGCCTTGAATAAGTTATATTTAACCCCAAAACTCTTTTATCTACAGTGAAGGAAAGAAGTAGATAACTCAGTTAAAAAAAAAAGAGTAAAAAAGCTTTCAAATAATGTATACAATTTGATAAAGAAATGTTAAAATATAACACAAAAATTTATTCAAAAAAATCATGAATCAAAACCATAAATTACTTTTTTCTGTACCTAATGAAACGTTTCATCCAATAACTTTTTAAATCTATTAAAATTAATTTTTTCTTTTATTTATATTGTATTTTATTGTTTCGTCTAAATATAAATATAAAAATATATATGTGTAATCAATACAGATTAAATAATTATTTTAAAAATTTGAATAATATTAAATAATTGAATTATAAGCATTAAGGAAAATGAAAAATTCTTGTTGGAATCAATAAACTTTCTTAGATAAAGGAAAATTATCAACGTTATAACTTAAAATATAAAATATGATAAAAAAAAATCTGATGAAATTATCTAATTACTGGAAATACTTATTGGTATTAAAGACATTTATATCACATTATTAAAATAAATTATAATCGCTCAATAAATTGATTTATAATAATTTTAAATTTTGGGTAAAATAAAATATAATAATTAAAAATTGTAGATTTTAAATTAAATTATAAAATTGTTGTAGTACTTTTTAAATCAAATCAATAATTAATAAATTTTCTTATATAATAAAATATATAATTTGTACCAATAAATAATTGATTTTTGAACACATATTTCATATTTGCACAAATTTTGAGACCTGAATAAGTTGTATTTAACCCCAAATTTCTTTTATTTGAAGGAAAGAAGTAGATAACTTAAAAAAAGAGTAAAAAAGCATTCGAATAAATATACAATTTAATAAAAAAAATTTTAAATCTAACAAAAATTTATTCAAATAAACCATAAATCAAAACCGTAACCATTACTTTTTCCTGTACCTAATAAAACGTTCCATCCATCCTCCAAGGTTAGAAGTATTTACCCGCGGGAAAAAAAATAGATCCAGTTCGTCGGTGGAAATTTTGGCGATGCCTTTAATGCCGGCCGACGATATCAAACACAACTGCAAAATAAATCGTACATTATTAATTTAATTATGATCGCGGAACCTTGACTCGGCCTGACAACAATAAACTCTAAATTGTTTTAATAAATAAATCAAGCCGTTAAGTTGTATTACGAATGATTTATCGCACGAAAGAACGTATTATTTGATTAAATATAGTCATTTAAATGTACTTGAAATAATTTATGTCCGTATCTTAAAATGCGAAGCGGAACCGAAGTTCTTACGTCGAACAAAGGAATTTCATGTTCGCTCAATGATCGTTTCAATCGAACCACCGGTTACACGTGAAATATAACGAAATGTCAGGAATGTGTGGCAGTTAATATGTGGATAAAAGGCAAATCCTGCAAAAAGAGAAATTGCTGTAACACAGTTGCTATCTTTAGGACTTTAGCATGTTATGGCACAATATATATCCGTTCCGTTTCGTTCTTACGGCCGTTTCAAACGCCGTATATTTATACGCAATGTTCGAGCGGAAATTTAAAACAATTATTTTCATGTTTGTGTTGAGATATTTTCAAACATTTCAAAATTAACTAATTTACTGTTAATAAGGTTTTTAATTATTTCGATTTCCAAGTATTCATCAATAATGATACAATTTTAATATATTAAAAAAAATGTTTGGAAATCATTAATCTTACTTTTTATTACAAAATTTCATAACCATATTAATTAAACTATGCAATTTAAAAATACACATCCAACACCACCTGAAAATTAATCAATAATTAATATTAAAAATAAAATAATAAATCCTAATTCGAATTCCTCTTATGAAATTATTGAAGTCACAATTATTTTTAATTTCGTTGTGAATGCAATTTCTAAAAATATGTATGTAATCAATAAAAATGATTAAACAATTGTTTATTTAATATAAAAAAATGAGATAAAAAAACTCCGAAACCATATATTCTTATAAACTTATTGAAAATTTAGATTTTAATTTTTTTTTAATTTTTTTAAACTTTATTATTAAATTGGCAAACTGAAATTTAATTTAATTTAAAAATATTTAAATTTTTTCATTATTAAAATATTGACTTTACTGGTTGAAATTAATTTTAAATCTAATTATTAAAAAAACAATTATAAATCTTAATTCTTATTTTTGTTTCTGTAAATAAATATAAAAATATATTTGTAATCAATACACTGATTAAATAATTTTTTTCAAAATTGAAATAAAATGAAATAATTCAGAATTACAAAACTTAAAGGAAACTAACTGTCTTGCAAAATTCTTGATAGAAATAACGACTTTTTGATTCAAATTAATATAAAATCAGATTAATATACAATATATACAATAAATTTTCTTAGATGTGAGGGAATTATCAACTTATTTAATACAACTAATGTTTAAGTAATATAGAAAATATAATAATTGTAAAAAATATAAATGAAATATATATACAGACTGGTGAAATTATTTAAGAAACTCTAATCTGATTATTAAAATAAATTTTTATAAAACATTATATTTTTGTTTCTGTATATAAATTAAAACTATATTTGTAATCAATAAACTAATTCATTTCAAAATTACAGACATTAATTAATGACCATTAGGATCAAATTAATAAACAATAAAGTGGGTTATCAAATTTTTTAATTGAATATTTTTCATATATAATATAAAATATATAAAATTTTGTTACATGACCTTTTAAATCAAATAAATTAACAATATTTTTTTTATATAAAAGAGGATTAACTATTGGTTAAATAAAATAAAAAAATATGGTGATTAAAAATCTAAATGAAATTTTCTTATAAAATTATAAAAAACACATATTGGTGAGATTATTTCAGAAATTTTAAATCTATTAAAATTAAATTTTCTCTTTTATTTATATACTTATTGTTTTGTCTGAATATAATTATAAAAATATATAGGTGTAATCAATAAACTGATTAAATAATTATTTTAAAAATTTGAATAATATTAAGTAAATGAATTATAAGCATTAAAGAAAACTGAAAAATTCCTGTTAGGAATGATAACTGTTCAAATTCAATAAATTTTCTTACATAAAATAATTGAAGTATTAAAATGTTCAAATTCAATAAATTTTCTTACATAGAATAATTGAAGTATTAAAAAATTAGAAATAATGCCAATGAAATCAAATTAATCAATAAAATCTCTTAGATAAAGGAAAATTATCAATATTTTAACTTATTTAATTAAAATATAAAATATGATTAAAAAATCTTATCATATAAAATTATTGGAAATACTTTTTGGTATATATTAAAGAAATTTATATCACATTATTAAAATAAATTATAATCGCTTAATAAATTGATTTATAATGATTTTAAATTTTGGGTAAAATAAAATAAAATAATTAAAAATGGTAAATTTTAAATTAAATTATAAAATTGTTGTAGTACTTTTTTAAATCAAATCAATAATTAATAAAATTTTCTTATATAATAGACTATATAATTTTGCCAAATATTTATAATTTAAAGAAGAAACAGAAATTAAATAATTTAATTAATAGGAAAATAATAAATTCATACAAATTTAAATCCAAAATTAACACAGATAAGTAATATATAAAAAATATGTGTAAATAAATTAGACGTTTAATTATAATAATACAAATAATTTTCGAAAAACCCTAATTGTATTTGTCTAATATGTTTATAAATAAACAATTTTTTCTAAGTAAATTTAATTATTTCTTTTTCCACAATAAAACAAGGAAATATTCATTTTATTAATGGCTTAATTTACATTTTATTGGTGTTCATCATCTATTTATAAGTGAATAACAATTATGGCGCTAGCATATGTAATAATAATGATTGCAAAGGAAAAATAAGACAATAAACAGTGATTTTATGTTTATTATCATAGCTGTGAATCAAAGGTTTAAGATCAATGTTTATTTGACTCGCAATATTATTAATTACTTCTTTTTCAGTCGTTTACTAGAATTTGTTTACTATTGCAGTGTCATATATAAATAAGAATATTTACATTTACAATCATAAACATGTGTATTATGCAAATCGTAAATTGAAATCGAAAAATATTTGTCTTAAATATGTGAAATATTTCCTTGTTACAATAACAATTATTATTATTCATATTTGTAACTTTATGACTGTAAAATAATCCAAAGAATTTAGCATTATGTGTAGAAGAAGTCGAAAGAATGTGAGTAATCTAAATTTGCACAAAAATAGCATATCAATTTTAGCCACAGATATGACTAAGATCAACGTAAATAGTACAAAAAAGTTATTTTTACTAGAGGTCAATATAATCATAGTTATTACCTCTGCAATTATAAAATTACGTAGCAAATTGATTATGGAAATGTGTTATAAGAAATTTATTAGTTTGTTGACGGAATTCTTTCGCACCATAAAACTATCCGTTCCTGCCCATAAATACGCACAAAATGAGGCTGAGAAAATCGAATTTTTTTCAGACAAACTATTTCAGATTGTTACGCGTCCCTAAAATATCCACGACGATTCGTTTGGTGCCTTAATGAAGACGCGTTTTCGCCAACCAACCAAATATTTACCCGGCCCCCCTTCGTCACCTATTAATTAAGATTATCGACGAAAGCGGGCGGTTAATAATTTTTTTGCGTAGTTAGTTTGTCACGTGCCCACGCGGAAATTTTTTGAACGCGTGCCAACGAATAAATAAAAACTTAAAAAAAATTACCGTAATATATAAAAATTATTATTTTGAATAAGCTCAAAAGCAACACCGCAACGTTCTGGATTGTTTTTTTTTATTATAAAGATGGATAATCTCAGTGAGTCATCGTGCGAAAATCCGTGCCAAGTCTAACATTTCAAATCGCCAGATGACTGCAAGTGATAAGATGAGTAAAATGAGCTTTTGTTACGAAATTATGGTAATTGTAAGTGAAACAAAACCATCACGGATTATATTTATAATGCTGAGTAACGTTTCGCTGTTTCGGTTGGGGACTGAGATTTCCAGAAAGAATTACCGGTTAATTACCACTAAAGGAAAAAATGATCTACTTCGATCTGCGAGAGCATTCACCATTTTTTGCAAAGTACGCTCAAATTGGGCGGTCAAAAATAAAACGAACGCGTTTTAGATATTTTAATTTCTCCCAAATATGAGTAGACAATAATAAAAATGCCGGGATGTTGATGACTAACACGCAAAATAAATAAATTTTAACGACTCCACAAATAAAACACGAAATTGGGGTTCTTGATGTTTGTGTACTGATGCACCTTAAAAATAAATTTCCCAATGGCAGAAACTGAAATAACACATCAAATGCAGTCGTGTATAATAAAATTAAAAATCACATACCTGTTTACGTTCAGAGTCTCATTTCAATGCAACATTGTTGATCTCTATCAGATTTTATTGAAGTTGTAGTGTGGAATTGATAAGCATTAAGTGTAGTGGTTTCCACATGTAAATTATTAATTAATAATTAATTAGTAGAAAGTTATTAATATAATTTTATTTTGATAAAATATTATCTAGATCTATTAATTAAATTGATTAAAAAATATAAAAAATAATCTTTTATTGTCTCAAACAAAAAGATTACAAAAGTAAATAATTTTAAATTAAATTTATATAATTTATTACAAATTTTTATGGCAATTAATCTATAAACTATTTTTATTTTGATAAAATTAATAATTAATTTACTAATTAAATATTATATAAATAATTATATAACATATTATGTATACAAATAAATAAAACAAATAATTAGTATTCATATAATATTAATCTAGATCGATTATTTAATGTAATTTACGCTCTAATCGTTTATTAAACCCGAAAAATGCAAATGAAAAAAGTAAATAAATTCTTTTACATTAAATTATTGTAGATTTTTATGGTTTATCTTTATATAAATTTATCCCTACAATTTTTTAATATATTTTTATTTTAATTGAATATAAGTTATGTTGATTAATCTATAAATATTATTCATCTTTAGTACTTATTACATGTGAAGAATAAGAAAAAATTAAATTAAATGAATTAATTAAAAAAAAGTCATATCATATAAAACTTAATTTAAATCGAAAAATTAATAAAAATTATTTAAAATCAATTAAATAAAAAAATATGTATATATTTTTTTAAGTAAATTATAATAACACAATTTTTTAGTTTTTCCTTATTTAAATAATAATAATTTAAATAATTTTTCTCATCGATTAACCTATAAAAATTACGTCCGAAGATTTTAATTAAATCGAAATAGATATTAATTAATATAAAATTATTAATCTCGAGAAATTAATAAAAATTATTTAAATTTAAAAACAATTTAAAAAATTATAAAAAATATGTATATATTTTTTTAAATAAATTATTATTTTAAATTTAAATTAATACATTATCATTTTTGTTTATTTTTCTATATGTAAAATTGGTCATAATATAGAGAATGTTATTAATATATTTTTATTCTAAAAAATTAATGTAAATAGATATATTGTTTAATATACAAACTATTAATCCCCTCATTAAATCTGAAAAATATAAAAAATAGAAAAAAATAAATAAATTAGTTAAATTAATACAATATATATTTTTTATTTATATATACATAAATTAGGCCATTAATTAGTTAACAACACAACTTTTGTAAAAATTTATTAATGTTTATTAGTTTTTTGAAATGAAAATGAATTAATTAAAAAAAATAATCATATAAAATTTAATAAAAATTTTAATTAATTAAATAAAAAAGAAATTATGTATTTTTAAATAAATTATTATAATAACACAATTTTTTAGTTTTTTATTATTTAAATAATATTAATTTAAATAATTTTTCTCACTGATTAATTTATAAAAATTACGATCGAAGGTTTTTATTTAATCTAAATAGATATTAATTAATATAAAAATTATTAATCTCGAAAATTTAATAAAAATTATTTAAACTTAAAAAACTTAAAACAATTTAAAAAATTAAAAAAAAAAATATGTGTATATATTTTTAAATAAATTATGATAATAACACAATGTTTTATTTTTAAATTACTTAAATTAGGTGATAAAAGTAATAAAAATTAATAAATAATTTTTCTTGTCGATTAATCAATAAAAATTACATACAAACATTTTTAAATTTAAATTAATACATTATCATTTTTTTTATTTTTCTATATGTGAAATTGGTCATAATATGAAGAATGTTATATGATGATATGATATTTTTATTCTAAAAAAAAATTAATGTAAATAGATATTAATTAATATACAAATTATTAATATTCTATCGCCCATTAAATCTGAAAAATATAAAAAATAGAAAAAAATAAATAAATTAGTTAAATTAATACAACAATACACATTATTTTTATATATATAAATTAGGCCAGCAATTAATTAACAATACAACTTTTGTAAAAAGTTATTAATACGTTAGTATTTCAATAAAATGTAACCAGATAATCAAAAGTCGTAGGAATAATAATTAATTAACAAATAGGAAATTTTACATATGTAACTACGTTAGTTTTGGGTCACGTCAACACCAACAAACAGACCACGAAAGTTTAAACAAACAGGGCACCGAACATTTTGTATAGATATCTGGAAATTTTCTGTTTATCTAAAACCTATTTGTTTTGTTGTTGTGGCTTGATTCAATTAAATTCAATTGCACAGTGAAAAACATTTGTCCCATAACCTTGTGGCCACAGACGTTCAAAATTGATTTAATTTGAACGCATTAAACTAAATCACGGCACGAAAATGGAACAGCAACAACGATAATTCCGTTCGCGAACGCCTAGACACGAATATAATTCAGGATCAGAACGGAACAATCTGTGTTTGGGTTAAATCCATAATCAAGATGTATGCGATTTAACGGCGAACCTATTTCCCCAATAAAAATTCAACCGTAGCAACGTCGTGGAGTTAATATTGGATATTATCCAATATCAATACGAGTGAGCATAAAATCTATACTATAGAACAGTAATATAAACATTAAACTCATTTATTCGGCACATGTTTGTTATAAAATTTATTCATTGTCAATAGATAAGTTAAATAATGCAAATTTAGTAAATTGCGGATTAAATAATAACATGAATCAATTAATTAAATTATTGTTTTTCTTCAATGTGAGAATTTCTTGCACTTACACAAGATAAATACGGCAATAAATTAAATTAAATGGACTTTGTAGATAAAATTCAACTAGATTTGTGATTTTTCTATTAAAAATGACATTAATTATATACATTATCTGTTGTTCACTCGTGTCGATATTTATTAATTAGAAAATATTCAATTTGTTGTCCTGTCAATTAATCGAAAGTGTTTTAATTTTGATAAAACAATATGTTTTATGTTGAATTGGCATTTCGTAGATAAGTTTATGGCCATTGCGTCATTGCTGTTTTATAATTAAAACGAGTCGTTAATTTATTTTAAAAAATGAATTAGATAAGAAGGGAAAGAGAAATGTGTATGTAATAATGCAATTCAATTAAAAATTTAAAATTATTTAATGAAATATTCTATAAATTATTGACAAATCACTGAAATATATGAAATAAAAAAATAAATGCATAATAATAATAAGTACATTTAGGATTTTTATGTAATATATACTAAAGTAATTGTATAAAATGTTTATGAATATTAAAAAAAAAAATTAAAAAATATCTATAAAGCTAAAAAATCTATAATAATAATAATAAAAAACATCAAAATTTATTTATTTTATTTCTAAAAAAATATTGAAGAATATTATAATTTAATAATTTATATGTTAAAATTAAATATTCAATTAATTAAACTATTTTATTGAAATAATTTAACCAAGTATAAGAAATAATTAGTTATAAATAAAACTTGAAGTCGAAAGATAAAACTGGAAACAAAATCCAATACATAATATAGTAAAAAAATTTACATATTCTAGAAAAAAACACAACTTTAACAAAAAATAATAAATTTTAATATGTAAATATATAATAATATATATGAATAATTAATAATTCAAAAATAAAAAATTGTTTTGTATTGTTAAATATAATTAAGATTTTTTATAGTTTTAATATATATAATATAAATTTGTGATTATCATAAATAATTTTCCTAAAGTTGTATAAATATAAAAATCCAAACATTATTTATATAATTTTATAAAATAAAAGTCAAATCAACTTTTTTTTTTGAAAAAAATGCCAATAAATTGTTTTAAATTAAATTATTAAAATAAAAGAATTTTATGGTTTTTCTTTATATAAATTAATCCCTATAATTTTTTAATATATTTTTATTTTAATTGAATATAAGTTATATTAATTAATCTATAAATATTATTAATCTTTTAGTACTTATTACATGTGAAGAATAAAAAAATGAAATTAAATAAATTAGTTTTTCTTTATGAAAATGAATTAATTAAAAAAATGTATATAAAATTTAATCTAAATCGAAAAATTAAAAAAATTATTTGAAATCAATTGAAATTATGTATATATTTTTTTAAGTAAATTATTATAATAACACAATTTTTTAGTTTTTTCTTATTTAATTAATAATAATTTAAATAATTTTTCTTATCGATTAATCTACAAAAATTACGTCTGAAGATTTTAATTTAATGTATATAGATATTAATTAATAGAAAAATTATTAATCTAGAAAAATTAATAAAAATTATTTAAATTTAAAAAACTTAAAATTTCTATATATTTTTTAAATAAATTATTAATAATAACACAATGTTGCATAATGCATATATAAATTAATTAATAAAATAAATACAAATTAAGATTCACAAAATAAAAAAATCCAAAAATCTAACTATTTATCAATTTTAATTAACAAAAATTAAACAATTATTAAATATTTAAAAAAAAAATAAGAAATTTAATACATAATAATAATACAATGAGGTCGTGAAAAATTCTCACTCAGGACAGACAATTTTATTGTGGAAGAATAGAAAAGTAAAAAGACATAATAAAATGAATCGCTCATAACTCTCTGACTACTCACCCCATTTTGTCTAAATAGTGCCATTTATTAGAAGATAAAAATACCTTTCAAATGAAGTATTATAAGACCACCAATAAAAAAAATTGGTTCATAGTGCCAATATATTAAAATTTCGTTAGATGGTTAACATTTTAACATCTAAAGAAATATATTTATAAAAAAGCTTTTATATAAGAATTTCAAAATTCTTTGAATTTAATTTTGTAATCTATCAAAAATAAGTTTGTGGTTATTACATCATTATCATTTTTAATAAAAAATAAGTAGTTTGTATGTAGTTGGTTTTGTGGTTATACATACCTTTTCCTCGTAATTAAATATAGCAATTAAGCAGATTAAAATTAGCAATTCCAAATTAAACGTACGGAGGAATTCTATAAAATAAAAATTAACTCACAATTTTATTGTGGGTGGTATAAGGAGATTATTTTGTCTAATTACTAAATAATTTAAATAGTAATTTTGCTGTGTAAGAGAAATGTAACAAGTCACAATAAAATGAATCGCTCATAACACTCTAACTACTCACCCCATTATAGCTACTAGACGATAAAAATACCTTTCAAATAAAGAACACCATTAAAAAAGATGATTAATAGTGCCCATACGGTAAAACTTTGTTAAATAGTTAACATTTAACACGGTGATTACTTGATGTTATTGCATTCAAAATTTATCAGCGGAGGTGTTTTTGCAATCTAACCGTATAATTTTGCTTTTATATAAGAAATTTCAAGAATTTTACGTGTTTAATTTCATAAACTATCAAAAATGAAATGTAAAATATTTGTAACCATAAAGAAATAATTAAAAAAATATCCATAGAGCCAAAATATGTAGAAGACGAAAATATATAAAAAAATTAAAGGATACAAAAAATTATAATAAATTAAATATGAAATCTGATATTAAAAAATAATAAATATATAGAAAAAACACTATTGAAAAGAAAAATAAAAAACATATTAAAATTATGATTAATTTGACATTATAAAAGTTTAAAGTGCTAAAACTAAATTTGAAGGTTTCAAATACAAAAAGGATCGATATTGTAATTTGTATTGTAGATATTGTTAATAGGGAAACCCGTGATTTTTGTGAAGCCCATTAAAAATCATTCGATGATGAATTAACATGTTACTGATAAGTTTGTGGTTATTACATCATTATCATTTTTAATTAAAAATCAGTAGTTGGTTTTGTGGTTGTGCAAACCTTTCGCTCATATGTTAGTTAAATGGTCCAGATTAAAATTGGCAATTCCAAACTAGACGGAAGTGAAAATAAAAACATCGATAAAAATCACAGACAATAATTAATCACATAAAACATAGTTGCATTAAGATGAAGTAATTACGAAGGAAAAACTTGCAGTAGTGCAGTTATTCAATATAATGCTACTATCCAACATACATGAATAAATTATTTATTTATAGTATTCGAGGAATTTATTAATCGATTGTACGTTTCAAAATTAATTACGATTTTTCCACGGCTCGAGTTGCGTAAAAGGCAAAACAGTTTCGAAAGTTCCAACCGCCAACAATAGTTCAAAATAAAACGGCACGTTTAAAATTCTGCCACGCACGACGATAATCGTGTACGTAAGTCATTCGCAAATCTTGTTGTGTTTTCGTTTGGCGAAAATGCGGGAAGGAAACGTTTTGATCAAATTCCGAATCGTCGTTCAAGGTGTCACTTGATTTGAGTCCATGTCACGACTTTTACCTCGAAATTGGCTAATTTGCCGTTCGTTAAGATCCACGTTTTTTGCCTAACCTTTAAAATGTCGTCTATAAATAAATCGAATTTATTAGTTTTGGTACGAAAGTTTGTAGATTTGACCGGAACGCGTTCTAATTTCCTAATGCCGTGATGAATGACGTCTGCACCAGTTTGCATATCGACTTAGCACCACTGCGCTAAGCACACCATAAATCTGACGTTAGTTTTTTCTTTTTGTCACTGCTCCTCCATGTCACATCCACAATCGATTTCTGTTGTTTTTTTTTCTCGATAAAATTCATTTTCCGCGTTTTTTTTGCCGCAACGAATCAGTTTTTTGACTTGTCCTATTACGGAAAAAACTGTTAGCCTTGACGAAAGCAACAAGATATTAATTGCTTCCTTATCTATCTGATTGATTTATCAATTTGTGTTTACGCAGTCGGTATTTGTTTCTTCTTTAATTAACAAAAGCCCAATTAACGCTTAACACAATCGCTGCCAAGATTGTGCCCGGGTGTCAGGTGTTAAAAACTACACGGTGGCACCGTAAATCTGAATCTGAATTCGTCGCAACAAGGAAAATGTTAATGTGGCACAGGTGTTCCGATTTGCTTAAAAAATACTGATTAGAAGCTGGCCGTGATTCATTAAAGAAAAATTCTCGTAAACGTAACTTGAATTTGATATTGTCTAGGTACGTTTCGTCGTCGGTTTTATTTCGCACACGTATATGTTAAATGACATATAAATCATTTAAAGCGATGTTTGATGCCTAATTATGTATGTTTTGCAAAAACGAACCAGTCACGGTGACTCACACTGTATAATGTGATATTTTGCATGAGAGTTTAACATCAGATCAAAGCGGTAATTTTTAAATCGTGTTAAATGTTTATTAATCATAAGACGGCCTTGAATATTTTTGTTCGCGAAGAGTGTTTTCGCACAATAAAATCTTTAATAATCCTTGTAAGTTTTTTCGCGAATCGAAAAAAATATAGATCACGGTTTGAGAGTCGTTAATTATTGTAATTTTTTAAGACACCTCAACTAGTTACACTTTGATCTTAAGTACTACGCAATTATAGACCATTTAGTTAATTAATATTGATTTATGATTATAAATATGATAAATTAATTAAGATAATTTTTATAATTAGAATATCGAAGATTATTATTCAGATTTATATTGACTACTATTATGAAGCTAATTTATGAAAATCATCTGGTATTACCTTAAAAAATTTGCATATGATAAGAATTTTATGCTGTATCTAATCTTTAATGTAGTCTTTAGCATAATTTTGGAAATACCAAGTGTTTTACAAAAAAATTAAACTTTTATATAATTCACAAACATAATCAGTAACAAAATTACATAATTTTTAAGTACAATAACAATAATTAATTTTCAATTGCAACGTAGAAGTAGACCATAATTATTATAAACCAATTGTAAGACAGCTTGATTATAGTAGTAATTGAAATTACGAAATGTACGAAAGATAATAAATAATTAGTCAACCATTGCAGATATATTCAAATTAATGAAAAGATAACTGGTAGAAGTAGTAACAAATAACTAGACTCACAACATTAACGTTGCATTAATGTAAAATTCCTAAAATTACGTTACCAGATTTTTATTTTACTCTAAATAACAATGTTATAAACATGTTTAAAAGGAATTTAATCTAAATACATAACTGTCACAATAAAATTTTGTATAATTAAAAAGCAAATTGATTCACCTAAAGAACTTTAAATATTTACTGTGTATGGTAAATAAAACATATTATAAAAACTGTAATAAAATTGTAAAAATTTATATATTTACATTTTTATCTTGATAATATGTTCATTTAATAAATTAATTAACGTATTATTTAAATTATAAACAGTTGAATATTATTAAAATTCAAAAATTAGACGAGTGGTCTTAAATATTGTCTGTTATGAATATTTCTAAAGAGATTTAAGAATTTGAATCTTAAATATATTAGAAAATCAAAATGTATATAAAAATTAATTACAGTCTATAAAATATATTATAAAATGTTATTAAAATTACAAAAATCAGTCATTTAAATTGTTATCTTAGTTTATATTATAATAATAAATTAATTGATGAAATATTCAAATTATAAACAGTCGAAAATTACTGAAATTTTGAAAATTTAAACACATAGTCTTTAATTTATATTGAATATTTCTAAAGGAGCTAGAGAATTTGAATTTTAAAAAAATTGTAGATAATTCAGAGACTATATAATAGAAAAAGAAATAAAATAAATTAATAAAATCAATAATCAATAATTTACACTTTTATCTGAATAATAGGTTCATTAATGTAATGTTAAATTTATAATCACCTCAAAATTATAGAAATTTTAAAAATTTAGTCACGTGACTAAATTTTTGAGTTAATGTTGTGGACAGGTTGAGGAATTTATATATTAAAGGTATTATAAAAAATAATATTATAAGTTATTCAAAAATGAATAATTAAAATATTTGTCTCAGTAATTTGTTCATTTAATTTAGACACAATATTCTGAGAAAAGTTGAAGAATTTGGACTTAACATTAAAATACATTAAAATATCAAAATTAATTTAAAAGTTGAGTATTTATGGAATATACAATATATATCATATTGTAAAAAATATTCAAAAATGTATAATTTAAATATTTATCTTAATAATATGTATATTTAATAAATTAATAAATGTAATGTTCAAACTATACAGTCAAAAATTAGTAAAATTAAGAAAAAATATGACACACCCTTAAATATTAGAGTTGTGTAATTCTAATATATTAAATCTATAATTTAAATTGTTATTTTAATGACATATTTATTTAATAAATTAATTTTCAAATTACGAATAGTCGAAAATTATTAAATTTTAATAAAATTAGACACATAGTCAAATTTAAATAGAATATTTCTGAATAAGTTGTAGAATTTGGACCTTAAATACATTAGAAAATCAAAATTAATTTAAAAATTAACTATTTGCAGACTATAAAATATACAACAAGCCTCATAAAAAATTAGAATTACAAAAAAATTCAAAATTTATAATTTAATTTTTTATCTAAATAACATATCCATTTAAAAAATAAATTAAAATAATTTTTAAATTATAAACGAAATTTATCAAAATTTAGACGGAATAAGAAATTGGACAATTTGAGCCTTATATGCATTAGAAAACCAACATTAATTTAAAAATTAACAATTTACTGACTATAAAGCAACAGAAATTCCAAAAATCTATAATTTAAATTTGTATCTTAATAATAATTTTCTATATTAAGAATATTAAAAATTAGTCATGTGATCTTTGAACTTCGAAAACAAAATTCGAAATAACTATGACTATTTTTAGGTTATAAAATATATGACATAATATGTGTAATTTCAATTAATTTTTAAATTTTATCTCTATTTTCTATTTCAATTAATCTAAAATTATTGTAGTAAGAAGATTATTAAAATTAAAAAAAATCAGACAAACAAATCAAATAAAATCACATAATTGAAAAATTGAATATTTACATAATTTAAAATATATTATATAGTATTATCAAAAATTAAAAATTTAAAAAAATTGAAAAAATCTATAATTTTTTTTCCTAAATACTGTGGGCACTAATAATTAAATAAATTAATTTATTGATCTAAAATTCAAATAATAATCAGCCATTAATTAGTTATAAAAGTTTATAAGCAGATACCTCAAAAGCATATACTTTTCAATAAATATATATGAACAGAAATATTTAAAGTCTAAAAAGTATTAGAATTTTTAAAAATCAATAGAAACTAAATAAAATCAAAATAAAATTAACCAAAATATAATTTGATTGCATTAATGTTACATTACTAAAATTATAGCAGCCTGATTTTTCTTTCAGACAAATAACCCAGTTACTAAAATAAAAAACCGTCTACATTTATTAGCGTCTTTTTAAAGCACCATGATTCTTGTTGATGTCTTTAAAAAAAATACAAATATTTATGCACGCACTTTGCCAATTTGTATTTAGAGATTATATAAATCATACATATTATATGAAAAATTGGACTGGGCCAATTATCATTAGACGTAAACTTTCAATAACAAAAATCAAAGTTAAAAGTTAAAAATAAAGTGTTCGCTGAGACGTGACACATGATAAATTAGAATAAAGTGTGCCAATACGCTTCTGATTAATTTTATTTATTAAAATTTAATTATAATACACTCTTGTGGAATAATTACCTTCAAAATCAAAAACCATTTGAGATAAAAGTTATTGTACTGAGTACCGTACCTGTTGATCTTTTGTGTAAGCTACTTGTATTGCTTTTGCAGCAAATTATTTTGTACAAGTACAATTTCGGTTGACGTAACACCAGAAACATCGACCCAGTCACGTAGTGCTACTTAATAAAATTGGATGTTTCCCTGTAATGCCCCCATTTTTATTTGAGTACCGCATTATCAATGAATTGGATTGCAATTCTGACAAAGGGCCGACCTTAATTCGACCATTAGGTAGAATTTGCCACCGTTTAAAATCTGGAAATACCGAAACCAGATGCCATCCAGTTAAAATGAAACGCATAATAACTTGTTCAAGCTTATTATGCAAAGTACGAAAACAAATTATATATTATACATAAGCTCGTAAAGTCAGGTATCAAATTATTAATTAGCAAGAGACTGCAACGTGTCGGTACCTGTCGGCCGATATTGATTGGGTACGATGCATGTAAGAAAAATATTTAATTGCACCGCTTGTTTTATTTATTATTTATTTATTTTTTGAACCGTTGGTCAATTAAGGGCCATAAAGCTAATGTCTTTTGAACGTTGTGACCGAGGTGTAATATTATTGAAATACGAGGCAATAAATGGGCATTGTAGCTTTGTAAAAATCTATCGGAATAAGGAAAGCCCAAGGGTGTCACCGAAGACTTTGATTACCGACTATCGGTAAGGTGAAGCCACTGGAAAGTCCATGGCTTCTGGGAACGTCAAAAATCGTGCAATAAACGTTGTAACCCTTGTTTCTACCTAGAGTTTTTCTG
The DNA here is from genome assembly GCF_024364675.1 of Aethina tumida. Classification (NCBI taxonomy): domain Eukaryota; kingdom Metazoa; phylum Arthropoda; class Insecta; order Coleoptera; family Nitidulidae; genus Aethina; species Aethina tumida. The sequence goes on from NC_065439.1 coordinate 17,314,698, forward strand.
TCAGTGTTTACATTTAATAAAAATTACAGTGTTTTTACGAGATAAGGGCATCTTGACTGTTTCCATAAACGAAAATCTGACGGAACACGTGTATTACAAGCTTTTGAATGCTTAAAGACTTTAATTGTTTGAAAGTGAATGGGTTTTTGGAAATATCTAATTTGGTGTGAATTTATCAGAATTGCCAACAAAATGTTAACATTTTAAAAACTTATTATACATATTAAACTAAAATCTATTCGGTTAATTAATCAATTAATTAATACATAAACTAATAATTTTTCAATAGTAAAAATAATATTTTGAGAAGCATAAAAAGAAGATTTTTATTTTATATCTTTTTTAACTATTTTTTTATTTTAATAATTTAATAATAATTTTTATAATAAAATAAATTTTCGACCTTCTCTAATATTTAATTTATATTTAATAATCACTTACTTAGTATTTAATTATCAATTTTTAGAATTATAAAAAATAGCAAATACAACTAATTTTGTTAATAAATATTTACATTTTGGCATGAAAGCTAATTTATAAAAGACATTACATATACCAATGTTAGTCTATGATTTTATTAAATAACTTAAAAATAAATATTACAATGTTATATAATTTATTATAATATAATATCATATTATCATAATAATATCATATTATCATAATAATATCATATTATCATAATAATATCATATTATCATAATAATATCATATTATAATATCATATCAATTGTGAAACAAAAATATTTACATAAAAAATAGAATTATCTCCAAATAAACTTTTTATAATTCAAAATGTTTTATTGGTAAAAACAAAGCTAAAAATTGAAGAAAAACAAATTAAATCAATTATTATAATTATATTCAATTTATCATTTAAAAACAATTATGAATTTAATTAAATTTATTTTTTTATTAATTTTAATAATTTAATTATATTGATTTTACTAAATAACCTAAATCTAAATTTATTATAAAATAATTTTATAAAATGTTAAAAAACTAAAATATTTACCAATTTTTTAAATTTCTGTTAATATGAACTTTTTAGGATTTAATTTTTTTACTAAAAATAAAATCGTAAAAATTAAAATTTTAAAAAAATAATAATAAAACAAAATATACAAATATTTTATTTAACTTTCTAGGATTTAATTTTTTTATTAAAAATAAAATCGTAAAAATTAAAATTTTAAAAAAATAATAAAACAAAATATACAAATATTTTATTTATATTTTTATATCATTTACCATTAAGAAAATAAATATACATTAAATTATGTTTTATTTTTTATTAATTTTAATTATTTAATTACATAAATTATTTTACTAAAGTAACTAACTTTCCATAATTTGATTTTTTTATTAAAAATAAAGCTAAAAATTGAAATGAAATCAAATATATTAATTAATTGTTAATTATGTTCTTAAATAATATTTTTATATAATTTATTATTAAGAAAATAAATATGCATTAACTTTATATTTAATTATGTAATTAATAATTAATTTTACTAAATAACTTAAAGCCAAATTTAAAAATAATAAAATGATATTTAAAAAAAAATAATATTTATTAATATCAACTTTTTACAATTAGTACAGTCAACCAAATATTTAATTATTTAATTAATTATATTTTATATCATTTATGATAAAAACAAGTATGAATTGAATTTAATTTTATAAATTTTAATAAAAATTATCTGTATATGACATTTCTATAATTCAAAAATGTTTATTATTACTAAATAAAGTAAAAATTATAGATAAATGCATTGAATTTCAGTCTAATTTTTTATTAATTTTAATTAATTGAACATTTTATTAAATAATTTAAAAAAATAAATTTATTTAAATAAAATATTAAAAGCAATATATTTTCCAAATTAGTGTAAATTAAAATAATTTAATTATATTTTATATCATTTATGATTAAGAAACAAATATATATAATTTTTATAAAAAATAGGTTTCACTTAGATTAGATTTGATTTATAACATATTACCATTTTTTTCCAATTGGATATTAACACATTAAAAATGTAATGTATATTTTAACATCGAAGCCACAGAATATTCCCGTATCCATTGTGACCGTAAATATTTCGATATTTCACGGGACCATAAAAACATTGTTGCAGCACCGAAAACTCATTCATCAATAAACATTTACAATGGACATTCTGCATTGGAAGCGCCAGCGTTTAGGCCTCGGTAAATATTTTAGAGGTGGTGTTAACATTTTTATGGACGGGCAAATACACACGCCAACACAAAATGCCTTTCGGTACTTTTTTACCTTAACCTGTGCAGAGGTGGTACGAGCCCATATTTTTTTTTTTTTATTACTGCGCCTCCATCGAGTGGTTTTCCGATAAAAGCGCCAAATATGCTTAAATAAATTTCTCTATTATACAGCTCATCTGTCTGTGTGTGTGTGGAACGCTTTAAAAAAATACGTTCCTATTGGAGTGAGTGGTTTAACTGGCTTAATCTACTAATGGACCATTTTGAGGATCAACAAATAGTTTTCGATGTAAAACATATTTACAATATAATATCGGACATATTTTACGATTAAGCTTTTAAACAAATATAAAAAAAATGGAGGTTGGCGCCAATCACGAATGTTTGATTAATGTGCTCGTTTGATAAATGTGTTTTATGACCCTTTAAAGTGTTCTGATACTAAAAATTATCATTAATGGAAATCATAAACAGAATAATAAACAAACAATTAAGGGGGAGACAAATTTTAAGTGGCGTCTTTCAGTCAAAATTTTATTAATTATGTGACTTGTGTCGAATTCAATATTTTTTCTATCTATTTTTAGACAGATTTAACGTCGATATCTGATAGATAACTGATGACTTAATGATTGATAACATTGTTTGGTTAGTTTTGCAGGTCCCTTTGACATTTATTAATGATTTTACAAAAATTAACGGAAATTTAAACACACTACTCAAGTAGCTTTCCTCGATGATTCGATAAAAATCAAATTTACGATCCCGTCCGGAATAAAAGAGACAGAGAAATCAACGAACGGAGCCAATAAAACCACATTTTCGCGAAACAGAGTGCATAAACATGGAACCATTGAATTTATTTTTTTAACGAAAACATTCATCTTCCAGAAAATAATGCGGCAAAACTGCGTAATATAAAATAAATCTTGTTTTAAACGAAAATAAAACAAACTTCGGTTGCCAAAACGCAATCATTGTGTTAAATCGATTAACCATACATTTATAAAATCAATTTAAATTAAAAACACCGGTATTTTTCCGGTGCCAACGTGTTTTATAAACATGAATGAGTCTTTTTGTTTTGTTTCGTCTAATTTTAACGTCGCCATTGTTTTCAGCGCACGAATTTATATATGTATATATATTTACGTGGCACCGTAAAACTTTTATATTCGTACGTATAAATAATTCATAAATCACGGGACATTTATTTGGCGATTTGGTGTGATTTCTCGCGCATACGGACTTTCAATGTGAACTTAACTTTGCGGTAGGTCGAGATAAGACAATCAAGTGCAAGGGTATAAAATCGAAAATGTAAAAGGCGATTAAAAATAAACATGACCATATAAAAATGTAACGTGCCAATATAGATTATAAGTTCTGTACTATTTATACCACGTTTAATTAGAATTAATTACAACGTCTAAAATGATATTTTTAAAACAGGAAAACGTTCAGATATTTATCTCACATCCATGGGACTGTTACCGTGAAAACTGCCTTTCAGTTTTTAGCGATAGAAACGATAGAAATGAAATTTTTACGTCACGTTTTTGCAATGAAATAAAACGGAAAAACGAGCGTGTTATTTGCATTTTAATTTCTAATTACACGTACAGACAATCATGTAATATTAATAAAAGTGCAATTAACATGAAATTCTAGCGACAAGTACGTACACTTGAGCAACATGTTTTCGCTCACGTATTTACGGAAACGATCCCAGATAAATCGAAGTGAGAAAACCAATTTTTTTTTTTAACATGTCTGGACTTATCTGTTTTAGATTTGCGCCTGGATTGTTTAACCGACAACGATAATGGAAGAACATTATGGAGAAAATTGGTCACAATGAGAAATTCCCGATTATAAAATAAAACCTTTCCGAAATGGATTAAGTAATGTAATTTTTGAATTTTTGAATAAATGTTATTGCATTTTATAGTGCAATCTTGTTAAGATCAATGCATTTGTGCGCGTAGATCTGGAATTTCCACTCGTTTTCGGAGATTGGGAAATTAATGCAGGTATTGCATATCAGATGCAATCCTTCTGTAATATTTTAATATACTTAACTTGCATTACTACCTGGGATTAATAAGATTGGACAATTTTATTTTTGATGTGCGAGTTTTGTTAGTAATTAAAATTACTATTAAGTATTAAATCTGTAAATACACCGTGTCTAATGTATTAAATTTTAGACAGATTAACGTGACAGAATATGGCAAACAAATAGATTAGTTTTAAGCACACATAAATTTGCCGCACTTACACATCTTGACTATTTTAAAAAAAATACCCACTTTTATCATTAATAATTAAACTATAAATATTCAGCAAATTTATCTTTCTAAGGTTATCCATTTGTCAAAAAGATGTATATTTAAAGTGAATTAAGCCAATTAAATTAACATTTTACGAAAACTTAATAGAGTCATAGAGTGACGTGTAAATTTGCTACATTTCCACCTTGTCTCCGTTTGAAAAAACAAACAAAAATTACAAAACCGATTTACGTACTTCTGTATTTGCACAAAAATTAACACATTTAAATTTAGCGTAGTAATTTTCTATCGATTACTCATAATTTCTGCACGAGAAAGAAAAATAAAATAATCATCAATCCGTTTATTTTGAGAGACAATAAAAACCAGAACATCAAAGTGTGATTCGAATATCTTAAATTGGTCGATTTATTTGTTGTTTCATCCGTAACTGAGATGTGTTAAACTGTTGAAAAAAATATATAGTCGTGTGTTTGTTTTAATTTGATTCGAATAAAAATTTCTGACGAGTTCATTAAACAATTAATGTAATATTAAATATGTCTGACTTTAATTTTGTGTTTTATCGGTAATAATAATGTGATAAAATGTTAAAAAAAATACCAATATATTGTTCGAGTATATATTAATTTGATTATAATAAAAATTCTTAACAAGTTCACTATTAAATTAATTTGACAACATTGGTAATAGATATATGTTGAAATGTAAAAAATATCCACAAGTTTTTATTGTGAATGTAAATTTGGTTAACATAAATAATCGAATTAACAAATTGATTAAAAAATTAACTTTGTAATACATTTCTATAAATGTACTACACTGATAAAAACATATATTTTTATTTTTTTTTTTTAATTTGCTAGAATAAAAATTTCTAACAAAAATTAATGTAAACATATTAAATGTATTTATAAGTACTAATTTGTTGGTTTGTTACTAATGGAAACGTGTTAAACTGTTGAGAAAAATATCTTTATTATCTTTTATCTATATTAATTTGATTATAACCAAAAAATTCCTTCATTAAAATATTAACAAAACAATATTCAAAATATTGTCTTCGTTCTTTGTGTGTATATTAATTTAATTAGAATAAAAAAAATCTTAACAAGTTCATTAAATTATTTATCTATTTTATTTAAATATATCTATAGATATCAATTTTTATTTTATGATAATTTATAATAAAAATGTGTTAAACTGTTGAAGAAACATATATTTATTTTTCATGTGTATTTTAATTAAAAATTTAACGTAACATTTTAAATATAGGAATTTTTTTGATTTATCGCTATCTTTATATTTTTTATTTGTTAGAATAAATGATTGTAACAAATTTACTAAATGCTATTGTAACATTTTAAATTTTCAGTTTCATTGCCAAATAGGTGTTACATTATTGAAAAAATTCTATATATTTATATTTTATTTCAATAAAATATTAATGTAACAAAACTTTAAGTACTCATTTTTAGTTCATAATCTATAACATCAACTGTTGAAAAAAAGATCTATGTATTTTTCTTGCGTATTTTAATTTGAGACTCCTGGCAAATTTATTAAAAATTAATTTAACATTTTAAATATATCTATTGATACTAATTTTAATTTTCTGATTCAGACGTAATAGAAGAGTGTCGAACCTTTGAAAAAAATGATATATAGTTATTCTTTTTTCATGTATATATTTATTGGATTAGAATAAAAATTCATTGCAATATTAATACACTTATAAATACGAATTCTTATCTAAAATAAAATTATTGAAAAACAAATTTGTGTTTTTTTTGACACTTCTAATAAATTTATTAAAAATTATATTAACATTTAAAATGTATCTACTATTATTAATTTTAATTTTCTGTTTCATAGTTAATAGAAGGGTGTTAAACTGTCGAAAAAAATTATAACGTGTATTTTTCTTTTTTTGTAATCATTAATTTGATTTAAATAAAAATTCCATACAGCTTCAGTAAAATATTAATGTAACAACATTTTAAATACACTTTTAACTTTATTTAACAAAAATCGTTGAAATGAATCTATGTATTTTATTAAAAAATTAATTTAACATTTTAAATGTGTGTACAAATACTAATATTAATTTTTACATGTATTTTTATTTAATAAGTAACAAAATAATGTAACACCACTAATAGAAATGTATTAAACTGTTGAAATATGTCTATATATTTTTGTGGTCATTTTAATTTGGTTAGAATAAACGTTCATTAAAAAAATTAATTTAACAACATTTTAAATATATGAAATGAACATTTTATGTTTAATTAGTAACAAAAATGTGTGTAAAAAAATATTTATATATTATCAATAGAAATATATTTTTCATTGCGTTAAAAATTTCTAAAAGTTGTTAAAAAAGAATGTAATAACGTGTTTAAATGTACCTATAAGTAATAATTTTTATTATTAGTCCTTAAGTTATTTTATATGTTGATTTTTCCAGTTAATAAAATAAAGTATATAAAATCAATGAATGATTAAAAATGTAATAAAAAGCAACTGAATATTGTATAGATGTCAATAAATTAATATCACACAACTGAACCAATCCACCCACGATGGCAGAGTTTGATAATAAACCTAATCTAGATTTATAAAAATGAGATAATATTGAGCATAATCGACAAGTGATCAATAAATCATAAAAAACCGAAAACAATAACAAATTTATTCGTGAGGAGTATATTTAAAAAATAAAAAATAATAATTGAATAAGTAGGAATTAACACCTCATCTAGGGTGTCCTATTGAACGGGTGGGTTCCATCGAAATCTACCTAATGTGGGTTTTTCCCGTACGGCCCCGTACGGATTCATCCATTGACACCGAAATTAACCGGGTACCTACCTAATCAAATCAAATAAAAGCACGTTGCGGCCGAAATAGCGCCACAGTTGAAAGTCGTGATCGTCGGTTTGTCGGACGACGAAGTCATCTTGTGGGTGGACCGGTGCGTTTTAGCCGCCGATTGGCCAGTTTCGGTTGTCCTAGGACAATAAAATCCTTTAAGGACGAAAAAGGAGGTGGGGAACGATACATAGTCTACTACATGCTTTCCGAGCAATCAGTTTGTAGCAAGCCAGCGTCGTGGACACCGCGCTATTAACGAGACCCGGCCGTCCCATTACATAAATACACACTCGCAGTATAAAATCCGGTGTTCGATATTTACCATTTTTAAGTCCATTCGATTTGATCAATCGGTGCCGAACGATCGGGACGATGTACGCGAGATAAATTTCGGCGTACCTGGTTTTTCGTCAATTTTCTCTTGTACGTACGATACGAGTGAGGTGCTTGATTTTTGTGTGTATGTGAAACAGTTTTTATTTTTTTACTGAATCGATAGAACGTGAACAGGCACAGATAATGGCCAAGTTTACGAACCCGCTGTTTCTTGTTCTGATCGTATTCACCATTGCGGAAGCGAGGAGTGTGGCACCGCTCCTCGACGAGGACAAGTCCAGGATACGGTCCAGATCTGCCGGTAAGTACTAATTTTTTTTTTTACATTAACTTTGTGACGTGCCATTCTCGAACGTGATTAAATTTCGTTATTCTTTTTTATTGCTTCTTGTGCGTTTGCATTTCGTGCGGCATTTAATCTAAAATTGCCGCAATGAATGGAATGCAAGTGTGAATGACACCGAAAATAAGTCTATTTTCGTCAAATGGGAATTCGTCGCGATCGAAATGGGGGGAAAAATAGCGAAAATCAAAGGCCGGGGTCCTTGAAAAACGACGGTAATTGCGGGCTTTTTGTAATTCGAGATAATAAACGCGAGTGTAATTGGCAATAACAATTTAGAAGCGATACCATACGTTGTTTTGGTGTGGTCAATGGTTAAATGACATAAATTTTATGGAAGTCTGTTTTGTCATGCTTTCAATGCTAGATTTTCTCAATTATAATTAAAACCGTTTTGCTGTATTTTTATCAAGATTATTTATGGTAAATGTCTCAAAATACAGTTTCAGTAAAGCTTTGATTCAATTATAACATGTTAGCCCAAAGTTTTGTTTTAAGAGTTTACCAAAAATTATGCTCTAAATTAATAAAATATTTAAATTTCGTAATTTAAACCTTATCTATATTATGTATGTTTTTTATATTTATTTCAATAATTATTTATTAATTTTATTTTATATATTAATATTTTATTATTACATATATTCTCAATATATTTTTTATTTTTTCAGTTTTTTTAAATATTTTTAATTTTTATCCATTTTGTTTTAACAGAAAATATTTTTCAGTACACTTTCAGTTATATTAGTTACCTTAATTTTATTAAATTCTTTGAAAACATCAAAGTTCTAAGTTTAATAGTAAAATAATAACGTAAATTGTATATTTTTTAATTATTACAATAATTTTATGTATTATATAAAATGTAAATTTTATATTTTATTTTACTACAATATTTTAATTGTTCTATTTTATATAATTTAAATTTAAAAATATTTTAGTTTTGAACAAATTGTATGTTTTTATTACAATAATTTTATGTATTATAATAAATATAAATATGTATTAAATATTATTTTTTAAGATATATTATTTACATAAATATATACATTTTTCGTTTTATTGCAATATTTTTAGAACATTTTTAATTATCTTTTTTCAGTAAAAAACATAAATTTTACTAATTTTATATTTTGTAATTTTATATATTAGTTTAGTTTATCAAGATTTCATAATCCCAAATTTCCTGTGATAAATTTTCAATAATTTGATTTTTAAGAGAAAACATCAATAAATAAATGAATGTTATAAAATTAATATTTTAATTTTAGTTAAAATCTATGTTTTATATTAATTTTAAAAATTATTTATTTCTAAGAACAAAATATATCCTTTTTCAAAATATATTATTATTATTAATTTAATGTTTAAATAAAACATTATTATAAATTGGGATTTTATTGTTACATATATTTAGTTTAGTAACATTATAGTGCTTTTTTATCATTTTATATGGCTTAAATTCAATTAATTTTGTTATTATTTATATTCCGTATTTGTTTATGTTATATTTGAGTTCACTTTATCAAGATTTCATCATCTCAATGTTCATTTCTCACAATATTATTTTGTAAATTGAAATATATATTTTATTAAATGCATAAATTTTAATTTTAAAACCTCAGTTTTGCTTCAGTTTAAAAAATGTCATATAAAACCTTAATCCACTTACTAGATAAATTTATTTATATCGATAAATGTATTAATAATTATAAATATAAATCTATTTTGTTCTAATCAGAAAGAAAGATTTGCTGTAATTTTTATTAACATACTTTTCTATTTCATAATTTCTCACCAATTAGGTGAAATTAAATTTACAACACTCTTCTAATTTGTAAACTTGGCATTTAAATAATATTTTTAATGTTTAATCTTTATTTATGTTACCATTAGAAAACATTTGCAATATTTAAGGCTTGTAAATAAATAATTGCGTTAGTTTCAAGTATTAAATATATAAATCATATTTAATTTTATATCTTACGTGTTTCGACCAAATATGTACAACTACATAAATTCCTTATCATTTCTGCATGCCTTAGAAAGTAAATACAGTGTACATACACATACGATCAACAGTTAATATCTACTACAAAACAAATAGAAGGACGTTGTCGGTTATCAAAATCGAATATCTGGTTTGGAAGACGTGTGTAACCGAACGAAAAATTATCGATGACAAATCGATTAACTGGAGGGTTACGTATCTGACTTGACACGATTGTTTTTCGGGGCTACCGGTCACTTGATAATAGCTCCATAATCTCTTTTACTGCCTAATTGACACTTCTGGTTTTTCCCAACCATTCATTACCGTAGCGACCACCTGTGAACGAAGTTTTCTCCGAGTTATTGTGCACAGGTGCACCTGGGGGTAGGTAAACACACCCCGGGCGACCGTCCATTCATCCCCCCTACCCCAGGATCCGATATTTGCGTGTCACCTCGTAAATCAGCGTTTATGTAATTGTAGGTCATGGGATTTTTTTTCGAAAATTTAAAATTAACTTGCGGTTGTCGGTCGTCCATGTTTTTCGATAAATCAACAAAAATTAGTCGTAAGCTTTTAAAAATATCATCAACCACTCACCCGACTTGCTCTAAATTTATAATATTTAACATGTTTCTCCGTCTTTTTTTGTTGTTTTTTTTTTCATTTTTTTTTGTGGTAAAATTTACGACTTTTCCACTTTTAATGGAAAACAAGGTCCGACGCGTTGCACGTTCGAAAATAAACCGTCGGCTTCGGCGTCGGGGGGGCCGCATATTAGGCAATGGACGCACGTTGTTGCACTTTACGCGATGCGAAAAACAATTCAAAAACATGTGTCCGCCAACAAATCGGATAAATCGGGAATCCGGATCGGTTTGGGTACTACTGGTCGACAAATTAACTGAACTGTGTGTTGTGCTGCCGAAGGTCTCTCCGAGTTGAAAGTTCGAATCGTTTCTAATTAAACAAGATGTTTTATTCGAATTGACTTGTCCCAGTCCAGTATTGTACGGCTAATTGGCTAATTCTGTTAAATGTTTTAAATAATTGCGATAGTGGGGAAAACGACGAATTAACAAACGATAAATTACAAGTGGCCTAGTTGTTGGTGGCAAAAAATGTTGCTATTTATAACGTCGGTGGGTCAAATCTATTTAAAAATCCGGTCGACCGGATTTTGAGCTGCACCCTGCCGGAACGAAGCTATCAAAAAATCATCCTCCTTCGAAAAATTATTTTTTGTAATATTTTTAATTCTTTTTAATTTTTATTCATTTTGATTTAACAATATTATTACAGAAAATATTTTTAGAGCAATTTGTTACCTTTATTTTATTAATTCGAATATTCCTCTTTTTGTATTTTGTAGATTTAATAAAATTAAATTTAAAAAAGATATTTTTTCCAAATTTAAATATTATATAAATTGTATATATTTATACAACAATTTTAGTTATTATATTAAATATAAATTGTAATTAAATAAAAAACTTTCCTAGAGGATATATTCTTCGTCGTCTTCCTCGTCTGCATGTACCACAGTTTACTTATAAACATCCTTCGAAATGCTACCACAACATAATTTAGTACTGTCGGGGAATCACCGAAGACAACGTCGCCCCCGACTCCGGCACCACCACCGACAACCGTCCGATCCCGCGGACATTTAATCACCGTCCCCCCGATATAAATAAGCGTCGCATTATGCAACCGACCAACCGGTGGCTGAATGAAGTTGTCGAAGCGCGTCTAATTATAATTCGGCGATCGGGCCGAAGACGGGTCCAAAACACGCACACACACATCAACCATCAAATTAATTTGCATTTTGTTTTATGACGTGTTGTGTCGGGCAAAGTGTGGATGACCCCAATCGGGTACAGGACTCTAAATAGAACTGGACGTCGCGACGTTACTATAATTGTTTTCGATACGACGGGCCGCGTCTCTTCAACTCGCCGCGCGACGTCGCCGATTATCCGATCGGGTACCGCGAACCTTGAGGTCCGCACAATTGCAATTAGCCGGCCGTTTTATTTTTTCGTCGGATACTACGAAATTAAACGGGTTACAACAAGGCTGAAATTTGCATAATAGTTGTATTTATAATTTCGTTAATTTTTAATTATTAACGCAATAAATTTATGCAACATCCTGTTATTTGCGATAGGAAATGATTAATCAAATTAATAATAAGTGAAAAAAAGAGGCGAGGAGATTAAACGCGTACAGTTATAGATACCAGAGAGACGACGGAGACGTTGGGAATTGCAGTGAGGAAGGAAAAGGCTCTTTGATATTTCGTGGCACAGATACAGCCTCCTAAATTCAGGTCTAATGGGTCAATTTGTCTGAATTATGTTGACAATACGGCATATTTCCTTGAGTTACACCAACCGAACTGCCTGCATGTTGATATAACACTTTATGGGAGCATGCCTTTGCAATTTGATGCTTATTTTGCTTGTGCATTATTTGTTATTGTTACTAAAAATACCGTGGCGCCAGCCATTGTTAAATTAGATTCGTACAACATAAATTTACACGGCACAATTATTTTCTATGTCTGTCTAAATCTGATTGCTCCAGACAATAACATTATCTCGCTTTCTTAACAATACAAACTCTAACTAATCTCGTTAGGAAAGAAGGCAATCTTATCTTGTGTTTATCGATCATTTCCAAACCGTATTGTTCAATTTCACCGTACCCAAAACAAACAAATAATAATAAAAAAAAATTAATAATATCCTCATGATTTGCCGGACCTAAATCCATTGAAAAACAAGGTTACGCCGTCCGAGATTGTGCGGCGGTCATTAAAGTTTTAAACGAGCCTTATTACATTTTTTCCATATTCATGAATGAGACTATATAAAACGAGACCAGACGAAAAACACGTCGTAATGACACAAAGATCTCTCTCACAATCCGCTCGTTTCGTTCTTTCCTTTTTTTACTCTGCTCCTTCAATGAACGCACGCATTTCCACAATCAAATTAAGTTATTAAATTGTTTCCGAAATGATTAATGCAAATACCGACATGACATCATGGAAATGTGTTCGTTTTCACCCAGGGACGTACTCGGGCAGTACTTTTTAATTAAATTACCAGGGATTAAAGTGTGAATAATGAGTTTAAACACAATACCTCTAATGACATGGTGTAGTCACAACAATACTGTTCCCTTATCTGCCATAAAATTTGGGTTAAACTGGTATTTTATAACAAAAACGATTATAAAGAGATCCCAGAACCTACAGAAGATTAAGTTTGTTGTACATTTACAAGCAGGAGGAATGACTAAAACAATTTAGAAGATTTAGTTTTGTGTTTGATCGATTAAATAGACAATATGCAAATGTAGAAGTGAAAAGGGATGTAAATCACATTGCACACTAGTTTTGTTGCCATAAACACCAATAAAATAGCTTAATATTAACATTATTTGGGTATAAGTCTAAAATTTAATCAACAACAATGACACTTGCATTTTATAAAATTTAAATTGTCATGATGATCAAGTAAAACAGTTTTTTAAGTTTATTATTTGTATGATTCCCTGAATTTCGTTAATACAGCACTTTAAAACATTTCTACATGCACCTAAGTTGCAGAAATTCTTCACAAGTGTTTGTGGCATACCTGAAATCTTAACTTGTGTTATCAGTGAAGAATAACAATGTGCCTCTTACCTTCACAGCATTTACTTTTAAAGCAATTCCCGACAAAAAACACGAGACACTTTTACTTGACAAGCAATGAATTGTTTGAGGTTATGTTTTCTTTTTAAACAAATACGCTGCTTCTAACCTTCTTAGATTCACACCCGCTGACTTTTGATGCAATTTTAAACAATTAACAGTTCTGTTGTATGTAATGTGCGGGCGCACTCTCTTGTTAAAGTTTATTCAATTTTTAACAATCCCATTTGAAATTAATTAAGCCGGTTGCGCGCGCACCCAACTAATGTGACATGGCGATTATCGAAACGCCCGTGTGTAGTTTTTTTTTTAAACGGATTAATTGGATTTTCGCGCTGGCGCCTCCGGCACAATGCCGAGGTGTCGCAGACGAAAAAAATCCGTCCGGTAATTTCCTTGTTACACGGAGCGAACCGATGCATAATCTTGAAAGAGCCGCCGATCATTAATAGACCCCCTCTAATTACCATACAGAATTCTGTAAATAAAAAAAATTGTCGGAATACATTTTATTGAATGCTAATTTCGAAGGAGTTCCGCATGGGATATTAAACAAAACACACACGTAGGTGGTTCGGTTCAAGACCGACGCGGAGTATTATAAAAAAATCCGGGCTATTGTTAATATTTAAAAAAATGCAAATATTTGTGTATATATACAGACACGGTCATGTGTCATACTTATTTAAAACCACCTGTGTGTGTGTGTGTGTGTGTGTGTGTGCGAGGTGTGTTTAATATTCGTCTATACGGTTATAAATAAAAGTGGGTGTTCCATTAAAGCGCGTCTAGTCCGGCAAAAATGTGATGGAAGGAAGAAAAAAAAATCGGTTTATTTACTCGTGCCCAGATTCGGCCGGCGCCAGTTTTAAAATCCTATAAATCTGCGATTAAACACGTTTAATTACACTTAATAATATTATTTATCGTTCTTTTACCGCATTACAAAATTTTTATAGCCTATTTTACGGCTAAAAGATTTATTCTTTAACGGGTTTCACTCGTGAAAGATTATCCGTCCATATTTTATTTCTACGACCGTACTGGTTCAGTTTTAATTGAGATATCCAATGCGACTTACGTAACTCCCGCCTTACGAAATCAGGAAATATTAGAGGCTGACATAACTCCGCGTTAACCTTTTCCTCATCAGTGTGGGTCAGGTTGTACCGTAACAGTGAGGTAAATATCCGATTAGTGGATGCACAAAAAACTGGTAAATACTCGTAAAATTAGTAGAGTGAGTTAAACTTAAATATTGCAATTAACAATGTTATTTAATTGTCTGGGATTCCCCCGTTTTCCTAACCTCACTTTGATCTGCTCCTAACTTCATTACAATCCTATTCATTGTACACTGTTTTATGCTCAAGGTATGTGAAGTACCAAATATTTTTGCCATCGCCGACCAAATCCCGATGGGTGCAAAAAACTTTAGAAACGGTCCACGTATTTTTCGGGCACGGCGATGCGCTGCGAGACTAAAAGGTGTGTCGTCTGATGGCATTGAAATCGCGCCAAACTGAATATAACGTGACTAATATATCCTGGGGGCCCATCTGGACTCGAGTTTTTTTACCATGTCTAGCGTACACCATCGACACGGTCCATCCACCTCGAATCTACTTTTGTAGATCGTCGAAGAGGACGCAAACTTCCCGACCAGTTTTGGCCCCGGTTCCCGACCGCGTCGGTCGTACCGGAGACTGAAACCGAAAGTTGGGTCCAGGAATAATCGCCGTGTAACACTAGAATTATATATCGAGGCGCATTTCTGGCTTTACGCTCGGTGTGTTTACGTTCCATTGTTTTGACATGGACGCGTCGAGCAGGTGCGATTTTTGCAGAAAAATTGCGTCCTGTGGGTGGGTGGGTTGAAAAAAAAAAAAAAAATGACATAACGGCGGACGCGAAACATATTTCTGGTCGTAATGGATTGACGGTCGGTCGGTATTGAGAGCCAACTATGATTTTGTAAACATCGGTTTGAGGCCAATGTCAAATTTGTGCGTAGGTCCCAATTCGACCGGGACGGTAATAATTCGATGGACGGACGGGGGATGGGAACGATGTTAAGGCTGGTGCGAGACGGCGGCCCGTGAATGCACAATTTTATAATAATATTCAATGCGATCGGACGTCGAGCGCACGGAATGGAAAAACAACATGTACGATCGAATTCTTAAAATAGTTTCCCGATTTCTAAGCAGCACGCTAGCTCTATATTTGGCGATGCGAACAATAAAACTCGCATGGTACTACTATATATGCAGCATCAAAGGATTTTATGTTCTTCTCTGTGTCACACGACAAAAAGAAGCGCGTTTCGCAAACCGAAGAGAAAATGGGATTGGCCGCTACTTGCAAAAATGTATGACCACAATTGGAACAATACAATTTCTGGGTTCTTTAAATAATCCTACATGGATTTACCGGCAGTTTTTTTTTACACGAACCGCCAGCTTCCCAAGGTTGTATTGTTGTTGTTGTTGTTGCTGTTGGTTGTACGGTGCTGTCAAAGGAAAGTGGACGGTTCAATTTCGGTTGTGACCACCGGAGTAGGTTACGTGCAAAGTGATCACGGTTCGTTCCGTGGAGGCAGTATGTTTGTACAAGTGGTAACGATGCCTTTATTAAACAATTTAAAGTTGAAGGGAATAATTTTCTCTTTTTATACTTGTGTATCAAGCTTTTTCCACTTCATGGTGGGCTCAAGCCAGACCGAGATACAATTCTGTTGTATGAGAACTGGTTTAATTTTTTAGAGAATGTAAGTAAGTATAACTAGCGCATATTTTAAGTTAATATCGTAAACTAGTGGAGGATGAATTATTGTCAATAGCGTGTTATTAAATTTGGCATGTTTGTTGAAGATATACTATAAATTACACGTATTTATTCGTTTGTTTTTATTTCCATTCCACTTCGAGCCACCCGTGGGTTAATAAAACAAACAATCCGAGTTTCATGTGTTTTTACTAACAGGAGAATTGCGCCAACTTTATCAATACCCATGTCGTCATCAATATTTATGCACGTTCAATTTTCATTCATTTATCTTTCTTCCCATTGTTTTTTAATCGGTTCCAACTAGATTTTATCTCGGCTCCTTATGCGGACTACCAAATCTCCAACGACTGACACGTTATGTAAATGGCGTTTCTAAATTTACGTGGACGACGTAAAATTGAAAGAATGTGTGCACAATGGCAGACAACTTGGCTCTACAATACTATCAATCTAGGCTCCGTTCTAAGAAACCCGTAATTTATTAATAAATAAAAATGTTTTGTCTGTGGAATTTTTTATTTTCGAAGACAAACAAAAGATACCGAACGTTTTATTGTTTTCACTTTACAACTCGCACGTTTCGCAGCTTATCACATCTAAAATTAGTCCGCCATTATATAATCACTTATGAAAGTTGACAGAAATATCGCTCCGCTGTGCGAATTTCAATACATATGCTGATTACACTCGAGTTTTTTTTTTTTATAAAATGTACTTTATCTTAATGGTCTCAAGTGGACTAGGCGCCATGTGCAATAGCATTGAGAATAAATTGATTCGCCCAGGCATTCCGAAGGCTTCCAAAGACCACCAAATGAATAAAACTTAAAATACCGGCACCGACGTGCGACGTAACCTGACGGACGACGTCAACTCGTCAATTTCCACTCTTCGGTCATCTGTTTGGTCCATTAATTAACACGTCGACGGACCCCTATTGAATGGCACGTCACCATTGTTGTCGAAATGATGGCACATATGCTCACCTTGTTTTGTCTTTTGTGTTCCAGAATGCGTTTTCGGAAACGAAGTGAAAGAATTGGGCACACAATGGATACCGGACCTCGGCGTGCCGTTCGGCGTCGTCTATTGTATGAAATGCGAATGCGTTGCGGTAAGTACATCACATTCCGGCTGAGTTTTCCCCGTTGTGTGGGTCACTCCGTGCCGAAACCAGTTCTCCATTTTCACGTCCACGTACCGATAGTTTTTTATGTAATTACGAGGTGTACGTCACATTTATTTTAAAATTCCCGTGCACTTTTATCATGCATATTTCGCCGAGCCGGCGAGACCGGCTGGGAATTTTAAAACCGAATGAATTATTCAAGGCGATATTTTCACGCAAAACAAACAAAACTAAAACAAAAATGGGGACTGGAGTCGGACGTTTTTCCTGACGGCTCCGGTACGCGTTTCGCTGACCGGTGCCGACGGGTCGTCCGGCGACGCGACTGTTCTGCTCCAATTTCCCGGAGCGACCGAACAATTTTTTAATGAAGACACGGGGGCGTCGAAAGGTGGAGGTCACGCGGGTCGCTGACCGACTGTTCCATAACTCGCCGTGATCTACCGACACCTCTTTGCATCTGTCAGTTTTCACACCCACTGCTGCTTTGCAAAAAAAAACCTTTTTTTTATTATGCATGTTGGCGTGGTCTCATGGATGGCGGTTCGTTTTTTGCAGATTTCGAGGAAGAAGCGCATAGTGGCGCGCGTCAAGTGCAGGAACATCAAGAACGAGTGTCCGGAGGTCAACTGCGACAACCCCGTGCAGAAGCCCGGCCAGTGCTGCAAGATGTGTCCGGAGGATTTCAAAAGTGAGTGACATTTGTTAATTAACGTTTAACGCCGCATAAGGTGGTGTTTTCGCGGTGTATTGACTTTGAGAGTGCGTATAGTAAAACGCAAGGTCATCTAGATTGGCTGTTGTGTGGCGCCTAACGACCTACATATGGAAAAAAGAACTCATGTTTACTACGGTTTGTAAATGTTTGAATAAACACGAGAAGATGGCATAGTAAACTCAGCTCAGTTCGGCTGTTTATTTTTATTAACCATGTCGCTGATTCCATTTCTGTGAAGTACCGGGCAACGAGTACCTAATATCATTTTTAGAACCGGTACTAGATTTTGATGAGTTCTGTTTTTCATAAATTATAATATTTTCAATTAATTGAGTCACAACTTATTAAATTATGTGAGTGGTACTACTATGCAACTGGTCAATTTAGTTTTATTCTTAAAAAATGGCTAAAATATTTAACATTTTCAAAAATTGCTATAATAATGACCACCACTGTATTTCTCAAGATAAATAATCAAGTATCTTAAAAACAGTTTTAATTGGCAAATTAGAAAGAAAAATTGATTTTCGTGATAAGTGTGTCTTGTAATTTTGGATGGCTATCTGGGATCATTTTATGAGGGTCTTCGGGTTTGGTGTGGAACGGCCAGAATTCGGGCGGCGATGCCGATCTTTGATATAACTTTCCGGCTAATATATTACGCGGCCGTGTCAGGACGGTTGTCGTCGCTTTCTATTTTTTCGCGACGTCTAGAGCCGCGGCGCAGTCAAGGGCGTCTTGGCATATTTAAAGCGCTACTACATTTATAGAAATGAATTCATACCTGAGCGGTCTCGGCGCGTTCTGCGTGAGATTTTCGCCCGCTCAGAAACCGTCCGTACGCCGCCGGTTTGCACTTTTTATCGAACATTATCTGGCTTGACTTCGTGACGTTTGCATATAATATTGTGGCGCCAGCGTAAATATTTATATTCTCCACTCGACAAAATTCTATGTCGTGCTAAAAGACAACATGTGGGGTCTATACACTGGATGCTTATTTATAGAGACGGGGGAATCAGAAGCGTTACGGGACACGTCCAAACATTTCGACTTATCCCTCATCCACGGACGGCCTCGCCAAAAACCCGTACCCACCGAGCCAATTGTCCCCGAACGTCCGTAGACATTTTAATTACTCAAAATAATGCGGTCCCGGCGGATTCTACGGTTTTTCGTGCCGCCGTTAATGTTCGAAATTTATTTTAAAAACCGTTTACCGGCCCGGGCATTGTGTCGAGACAGTGATTTTTATCAAAGGCCCCGGAATAAATTGAATGAAATAATCGACATAAATCTGTTTAAAAAAAATGCATCACAAGAATGTCGTGTTAACGAAATTCCTGTCAAGATCTCGCCAGTAAAATCGGTAGTTTAGTTTCCGAGAACGGGGTTTCGGGCCTTGTTTTATTTTATTTTATTTTTTTTTACGTGAACATGCCGATCCCCGATATCCACCCGGGGACATTCCATGTCACCTCACCTGTAAAACGTCGCATCTGTTACATAAGTAAATCTAGGCAGTAAACAAGGTTTTACAAGTTTATTGTGTGCTATAATAATTATATTTTTTTGACTATTAATTCCAAGATAACCGGCTGATGTACTCTAAAGTCACCTTATTTAATTTGACACAATCATAAACACTGATACGATCAGTTTTTTATTTATTTTCTAAGTACAATCCAAGATAACGATGTAACAACAGCATCATCTTATCATCACTTGTCCAGATGATAAATAAACGGTAACACCGTTAATACCCCCTAGGAAATTACAAAACTCTCCATTTTTAAACTGCGTAATTCCTCCCAACCCTGCACTATTTATAAAACACTTAAAATACTCGCGGCCGAAAATTTGCATCGGCCGAGCTAAAGGACCGCGTTTAGTGGGTGTATTATTAAATAACAGTCGTTGCGCAGACATAGGAAACTTAATAGTGGCGCCATCTGCATATGGTGGGTGTCCACAACTTGTCGCCCACGACGGCTCTTGAAAGGAACGTGCTCTTGTCCAACACGCCGCGGACAAGGATCGACCGATGGTCCGACAGTGGCCACAAACGAACACCTCAATTATTGCCCCTTTAGTTCCGAACGCCCTGTATACGTTTAAATCGATTACGGAACAATAATCAATAAGCTAAGCCTGGCCGTGATGAATGCGATGTTTTAAACGCCAGACTGGCGCCCGCAAGGTGAGATAATGTTCTCGCGTCTTCAATGCTCCGATGTCGTACGCGACGCCTCTACTACCAGATAAATAAACACTATTTATTTCAACAACAGCATTTGCAACAACAAATGCGCGTCTATTTGTGCCGACGCAAAAAAATGCAAATAAATAATTTATACCCGTTTCGAGATTCAGATCGTATAAATAGCACAGACATGAAGGTATCCGATGGAGAGAAAATGATGGTGTGTACGCGGGTCGAGCGACTTTGTCCATATATGCACACTTGAACGCAACGCAACTCTTGTTCATTTTCAAACTTTCTATTTGCCGCGGTACAACCACACAGATTCACTTTAAGGCATCGCTACGCCCTCGCAGGCCTTCTTCCATTCATAAATATTTTTTAATTGTTTTTATCGTAAAAAAGAAACATCTCCTATTGCCCGGGTCATAAAGCCGGCAACGACACCATTTGCATTATAAATGTTAGGGACACCATATTTGTTGGGTTGCATCCGACCGTTAATTACCATTTTCTACGCCCACCGTTAATGAACGACGCCTACATCATTTTCATTTGATTTTTTTCTAATTTACAGATGGCACCTTGCAACAGGAACCGAGCCTAGAGATAGTACCGCAAAACCCCAATGACGAGGAAGAAAAGTCCAGCAGACGTAAGTACCCCACATCCCACAATCTAGACACGTTATCTAACTCTTCCGTTATATTTACAGATTTCTCCGCCCTTCTAACCCACCGTTCATCACTGGTGACCAACAACGAGCCCTTGTCCCTGGAAGTGAACAACATCAAAAACATCGTGGCAACAGGCAGATTCTCGTTCATAAAGAAGAACCTCCACTTCTCCTTTTACATCTCGGAAAAGGCGGCAAGACCGCGTCTCCTTCAATTCGTGGACGCATCCGGTAACATCTTGGAGGAGTTCAGCCTGTCCAGACCGGGCGGTTCAGTCAACAGCGTCTATCAAAATGCCACCAGGAAAGTGTGCGGGGTCTGGAAACGTGTCCCCAGGGATTACAAACGTGACATCCGTCACGGCAAAATGTGGGCCGTACTTGTGTGGGGAGAAAAGGAGTCGCTCAGCGGACAAATTTTAAACTTCGTCGCTTTGGAACACGAGATTTACAGTTCTTTGTTGGAGCCAGCGCCTGGTAGTAACAGAAACTTGATGCTTGGCTCTGGTGGTACTGCCATCATTAAGTTCTCCACCACCACTTCGCCGTCGTCTTCCATCCACTTGTCTGTAATTTTCAACGGTTTGTTTGCTTTGAATGAAACTTCCAATGTACCTATCAAGGTCACTCTCTCCCATGAAGACAAGGACCCCATTCTTGAAGAGGTAAGTCAATATTTAATTCACCATTATGAGCATACCTCTAAGTTTAACTTTTGTTACAGGTTTTGTTCGTCAAGAAACCTTCCACTGAATGGAATTTAATCAACATCACGTCAACCATCTCCACTCAAGACTTGAGGCAGCTTACCAGAGGAAAACTACTGTTAACGGTAGCTTCTTTGTCTAATCCTGAGGCTTTGCGTCTTAGTGGCAACGTCATCGCTAAAGTATCATGTGAATTGTTCCAAGCTTCAATTTCATCATCCAATGCCACATCCAATCCTCATGGTGTTTCCGGTTTGGCTTGGTTATACCTCAACAACGAAGGTACTTTGCAGTACAACATTCAACTCGACAATTACCAATCGCTTCAGTCGCCTTACACGGTCACATTAAACCACATCATGCCAAAACGCAGGAGCACTGAACTCGAGGACTTGACCCCTAACGAAATTAGCGGATGGATTAATGGCACTTTAGAAAAACTGAGCCCCAAATTGTTGGAGCCTTTGTACAATGGAAAACTGGCTGTGGACGTTGCAATTCCAGGCGGCAGTGTCATACAAGGAAGACTTGTATCCAAACCTGTGGATGATGCCAGAGATGCACCAGCACCACTTCTGTTGAAACGTGAAAACTACGCCCTGCCCAGCTCTGCGACTGGTTTTGCTTGGATTTCAATCGATCGTGAATGCCATATGCACTACGATGTCACCTTGAATGGTATCGACAACCTCAGTGAACAGAAATTCGATTTGTCCTTGGAGATGCTGCCCACTCTTGCACCTGGAGCGCCAGTTTTGCCTAAATATTTGGACACCTTCCAAGGGTCACAAGTAGATGGAGCCCCGCTGGAGACTCTGTCAAACGAAGAAACCGCTAGGCTGACCAATGGTGTGTGCATTCTTAAAGTAAAGAACTTCACTACCAAAGCCGTTTTGTTAAGTACCACGCTTAAGCACGTTCAAGTGCCAGAAGAATGTCGATCACCGAACACCGACAACGACATTCCGTTTAACTTTTACGGTGAGCCATCAGGTATGGAGTCCCAGCCTGGAACTTGCTATCACGAAGGCAAATTTTACGACGAAGAAAAACAATGGACCTCGTCCCAGAACGCATGCACAATGTGCTATTGCCAAAACGGTCGCGCCAAATGTGACACCATGACTTGTCCGGAAATCAAATGCAACGGCAAACTAGTCAAGGAAGAAGGTGAATGTTGTCCGATTTGTTCTGATGTCTTAGATTCGGTAAACAATAAGATCACCAAGTGCAGCCTGAACGGCAAAACTTATTCACCGGGAGCCAAATTCCATCCATTCTTGATGCCGGGCGGCTTTGAGACTTGCACGGTGTGCGAGTGCCTGGCAGATGTATTTGAAATCAAATGCGTGAACGTGCCCGGATGTTGCAAAAACTGCCAAGTAATCAACATAAATGAGCAAAACGATGAGTTTCCGCTGCTCAGAGTGCCGAAAATCGAAGGACCCGACCCGCAGAAAATTTTGGACGAAGGCGGATGCAAGAACACATATCATCCCAATGAGCCGCACAGGAACAACTCCACGTACCATCCCTACATCGACACCCTTGGAGAATACAAATGCGTTACCTGTACATGCCTTGTAAGTATATTTTTTAATTGACTTATTTTATTTGTTTTGACTTTGGTCAACTATGAGCAGTGTTTGATAATTTTATTGTCTATTTCAGAATGGTAACCAGAAGTGTAAAAGGGAGACGTGCAACCTGGAGACGTGTAACAGGCGACGAGAGAAGAAACGAAATCACGAATCGTTGGGACAGTCTGAGTTCTGTTGCTCTCCGAAAGAATGCAGGAGGATCCGGCATAAAAAGAATCGACGTAACTGAGCGGAGAATAGAGGACTGTCTATGGGAATGTAGACATGTTTGGTTCGAACGTTGGGACCAACGTCCCATGTTACCCTGTTACCAAAGAAGACTGAAACGATAGTAAGATTGGACGTGAAGACCTGTCATTATTTATTTATGTCGTAGTCTAGTTTAAATACTCTCTGTAAATTCTACTTCTTGTATAGGAAATGCAGTCAAACGAAACTTGAATTTGTTGATAGATTATTTATTTTTATTTTTTTAAGGGTTGCTGTTTCTTGGAGACGTTTTGTTTGGCTGCATTATTGCTGTGTTAATCGTTAGGAACGTGTCTGCGTACTGTTTTAGAACACGTCGGACTCGATGTGTCAGATACTTTCTTGGTGCTTACTACGGCTGTTTATCGCTAACTATTTATTTCAGAAAAACATGTAAATTATTCCATAGTTGTAACGGAGTTTCTTCGGTAGAACTCAATATACTCACTAGAGAAGAAGGCTGATAGAAATCGCGGGCCAAAACGAAAGTACACTCTTGTCTGGTGGAATAAAAATGTATCAAAAATTGACAAGATTATATTAATCTCGATTCTGAATTTTTAAAAAAAGTTTGGCAACTACAAAGTAGTGTCTGTGCAAGACTTGCTTCCGTTTTGGTCTCAACTGAAAGGTTTACAATTAAATAATTTCTTGTAAGACATATCATTTGGTGCCATACCAAGAAATTAAAACATGTAAATAACAATCAGTATGTTAACTCCCTTAAACTCCCAATTGTAAATATAGTCTGGGATCAGTTATAATGTACATAAAATTGTTTAAAAATATACAAATTTATTTTAAAATAATTATTTGTTTTTTATTTTGGAAATTGAAATTGAGTTGCAATACTGACTGTTACTTATACTGTGATCTAGGTACTTAAAAATTGAAAAATATACTCGGATTTGGAATCTCCCCCGCAATATTACAGTATTTTGCTAAATTATTGTAGTTTTAATTTAGTTACGCGTGAATGTGATAATAGTGTGTCTGAACTATACTTATTTTAGTGTAACATATTCTGTACATATACGCTTTGTAAATTTTTTTTAGTATAAAAAATAAACACCGTACATATTTTATGTAACTGTAAACTTACTTTTTTATTTAAGTAATATTTTTAGATATAACTTGAAAAAGCCTCATGAATGCATTTTGGTAATTTTCCGCGGTCAGTCTGGCACTGAGTCGCGGTGATATGTTATTATATGAGCCAATTCAAATAACAAGTACAGCTATGTTTATATCTAAGTGTACCTGCTACCTAGAAATATATGCTTGATTAATTCAAACCGAATTTTATTTGCACCTTCAGTAATAATTAAACGAAGTCTTAGTGCTTATACTTACCTTTTGGTTTAAGAGTGGGTCTGTAAAATAACACAAATTTTTAATGTCTTGTTTATTTGGAAGACATTTCTTCTTATTAAAATTTGTATAAATTGATTGAGTATGAATACAATTATTATGTACTACTGTGTACATATATATTGCAACTTTTACGCGTTGGTACACTATATTACAAGCATTTCACGATTTCGCTAACGGTTCTATATCCATATTGGTAAAAAGTTTCCAAAAAATATTCATTCTCATAACATTTTGGAGAGTGAACGAATAATGATAAACTATCGTTTTATGGTAAGATAGTTTCATCATTTAAGAAACTGATATGTCCAATTTTTTGTTTGTTTTGGGTATTGTCGTAAAAACTTAAAATTTATAATTTGCGGACCCTGTACATTAATGTTTTTATCTTACTGTATTAAAACCAACTGCTAATAGCTTATCATTATTTTTCTCTCCAATCAATTATAAAATTTATTTATTTTTTTTTTTTCATAAACAGGAAATGATTTACAGGGACTGCTAATATTACAGCTGTGTGTTCTAAAAGTTATTTATTAAAGGTACATTTAATAAAAATATCACTTAAAATTTATTAATTCTTTGAATTTTATTAAAAATTATATAATTTAATACTGAAGATTATTCTCAAGTAAGGTTTAAATAAGAAATGATTAAAACGAACAATCTATTTCTCATTTACACAATTCATGTAATTATAAATTATATAAAATATGTCAATCTTCGTAGATCAACACGTGAAAAACAAATACAGTTAAAATAGTATTAAAAAACTAGTGAAATTACAGGTATAGTGAACTCTTATTCACTAAAACAATAAAAAAATATTCCTAACGTTGATTATTTAACGGTTTTTCGTCATTTTTCTCTGGTAAAATAGTCATTTTATGATATAACATGGTCAAAGATAAAACACTAGCTGCCACTTATGGTGTCATATAACAACTGTTATATTTTCAAATATTTTGCAGAGAAAATGACGAGCACCTTAAATAAATATTACACTATGAGTGCACAATATTGCACAGTGATGTATTAAAGAGTAAAACTGTTTCAACTATGTATAATCGCGCTATGTAATATGTACATTTTAGTTGATCCAAGTGTTTCTTCATTTTAAACAAAAAACAATATACATTCACTATGTATAATAATTATAATAAAAACTTTGTTTTAATAAAAAATCACTTATATACAAAACAATTACACATTCACAAGTCGATGCTTGGTAGTAAGCACGAACTTGTCAGGTCGGTCGTGACCTGAGCTCAATAAGCAGCAATTATTATGGGAAAGTTGATTTCTACGGCTACGCCCATCACAGTATTTAGCTTTTCTTCTTCTAGTGTACCTTGCAATTGTCAAGGCCTGTGGAATCTAAAAAATAAATAACACAAACATGTAATAATTCCCAAAAGATTAAAATAAAGATTGTTAGAGATTATACCTGGTCAAGTGGCGACTGTCCTCGTGAACAGCCATTTCGGAGCTCTTGAACTCGTTGAGCTCTTTTCTAATGGCCGCCTTGTCCTTGGGAGTGAGCCTCGTCCACGGTTTGTCTGCCCGCCTGTCGTAATCGTGCGCCTGTGTCACCTCAATGTAATCGTTAAATCTAATAATCTTCTTCTCCTTCAGCTCCTCCACTGTCGGCCTAAAACTCAGCTTCCTCAACAGGAACCGCTTCTTCTCCTCCTTCTGTTTCTTCTCTTCCGCCGGACTTTGTTCTATTAAAATAGCATTATTAATAAACATTCATAACCTAAAATAGTGGGTATTACTTTTGAGGATGTTTCTCTCCTCCAGTTCCTCTTGAGTAGGCCTCATGCTCAACCTTCTGATCAACCTAGCACCGATGGCTTCCCGACTTTCCTGTCTTTCATTCTCGCTCTGGATTTGCAGGATGTTTCTGTTGATCAACTCTTGACGGTCCGGCCTCAGCGACAGTTTCAAATTCAGACTCTCCTTCCTGGCGATTTTCTGAGCAAGCTTGGCTTCTGGCGACATGTCATCCCGGTATTGTATCGGTCCGTCCTCGTCGTCGCTGACATCTTCCGTTATGATGACGGGACGAGTGTTCTCCTTGTTCTCCATCGCACAGGATATGCCCACGAATTTGGTCTGCTTGGCACTGGAAATTAATAATTGGTAGGTTAATAAATGAGGGACGATGGTTTGAGTTTAAGCTAGTAGAAGTAGAGAAATACGTGTTCCACCAGACAGTTTTAAATAATAAACAGACGTGGGAGTGTACGTGCATGTTTTTAAATATGTATAATAAGATAATTTTATTTGGTGAGTAGTGTGATTTAAAAATATCTGTATGGAACGAACATTCAATAAATACAAACGTACAACGATTAATAAATAGTAGCAAAAATAATGTAGTTAAAAACGTATGTAGCAATGGAAAGTTACCACAAAGTTAAATAATTAATATTACATTTATCATACAAATATTAAAACGTAAGAAATAATATAACATGCTAAACATTGATTTTAACAGTTGTATGACTTAACGAAAAGCAAAGTTGTCCAGTCAAAATGGTGATGACATGAAATATAATTATATACACTACATTTAAAAATATTTACCATATTTTAATCCTAGGCCTAAGTGTTGGCCTTCTAGTAGAAAAATAAAAAAACAACCGTTAGAACAAAGGATTCTAATAAAATTTACACAATTTACAACACAGTCCTTAAATCACATTCAGCAGGAATTTTAAGGAGTTTTTTAAAGGTTTCATTAAAATCCTTGAATTACTTAAATTGGTAAATGTTTAAAATAAATACACAAAATTAAATATTCAAAAGTTACTGTTTTACGTTAGCTTTGCATTATAAAACTTTTAATTATTTGCGAAACTCTTCATTAAACCAGCACCAAAAACTCCATCACCAGTTAGACAAAATCCCTGCGGACTTACTTGAAACTAGAGTTGTGTTCCTGCTGGCGCATGGTAAGCGGCCGGTTCTCTTGCGTGGGCGTGCCCTGCGGCGTGCCCGGCCCGCTGCCCGAGCCCTTCTTCTTGAGCGCACTCTTCAGCGGCTTCGCATTGAACTTCGGCTCCTTGGCCGGAATCTCGTCGATGCGACTCGTGTCGATTTTCGGATCCGGCTGCGGCATCCTGTACACGTAAGTCGGATCGTCGTCGTATTCCGGATCGAATTCGTCATCCTCCTCGTTTTCTGAAAACAACCATCCGTGAACGGACTGAACGCAGCATGCGTAATGCAATGACTCACCTTCGTAATCGTACTCCGGTATCTGCTGCGGCATGGGCGACTGCCTGTGCGGCAGCGGACTGGGCGAGGAGAACATGGGGGGCGGTGGAATGGGACCGATTTCGGAGACGGGGATCGGCGGCTCCGGCAGTTCGGAGAGCATGAAGCCGCCCACGCCGCCCGCCTGCGACACTGGCGGCTGCATGCCGTGCGGGTGCTTCTCCTGGGCGGGCGGCGTGCTGCCGGGCGGGCCCACCGGGTGACCATCGTTGACTGAAACAAAAAAGAACGTATTAAGTAACTGCGCCCAGAAATAATTGTTTTTCTAGCCTTAATTCGGTGTAATTTAATAAAAAAAAGGAACAAGATTTGTCGACAGCGTGTTGTTCCTAAGGGGGTGAGTCGGAAAAGAAAAAGAGGCAGCTAGAAAAAACATTAATTTGGCGAGCGTACAAAGAGGTTGCAAAAAGAGAAAACCAGAGAACAGGACCGCCACAAAATCAAGACCGCACAAAAAAGAAACTTAATTAGGGTTGTGTGTGAATGGTGCATTGTTAGTGTATCGCATGCTTCGGTGGTGGAGAGACGAGGAAAGAAAACGGTAACGAAACAAGATTAGAAGTGGAGAACGGGAAATGGGAGAGGAGGACTTACAGTGCTCGCTGTGGTAACAGAGCAGCCTCCTGGTGAGCTTGCCGTGGCCCAGGGAGCTAGGTCGTTCCGGCTTCCCAGCGGGGCTGTCCATGCCCGGGGGCTGGGTGACGTGCGAGGGGGTCTCTCCGTTTGGAGATAGAGCGCCATTCTGTGCCGCTCCGTCAGTCTTTTCTTTTTTCGGCTCTGCAAAAGAAACACAACAATAGTATCCAATGCGCTAGAGCGAGACACTGTCGGATGTTCGGAAGTTTTGGATGTTACGTTGGTTGGAATGAATGAATGAAATCGCATTGAAAGCATCACTTTATATTCGATTTCTAGTTTAAAATATGCCCCTACATAAAATATAAAAACAAATCATTCAACTATGAATGATCTATGGTATAAACTCAATAAAAAGACTCATAAACGCTTTTTTATTTTCATGTCGTGCTGAAATAAAACAACTTTTTATTATATTTATACGGAAAATTGAAACGTAAATTTTGTAGCCTCAGCACGATAAACAAACCATGAATTGAAATAACCGATTTAAAAGTGGCTCATAGTCGTATAAAAACATCATTCGAAATATCGCCAAACGATAAAAAAATATTTATTCAACGAAGTGTTTATCAAACCATTAAATCAACGGGAAATATCACATTCGCATGGCGTTCAAACAATCATTGGATATTTTCCCCCAAATCGGTTCAATGAGTGAAAACAAATTAATGTTTTTTTGGTCGCCATCCAAAAATGTATTTTCAAATTAACTAATCGATGGTGGAATGTAAACAAGCAGGAAAAATACGGATATTGCGTCGGGCACGACACTGAACAACGAACTTTATAAAAAAAGTATGCGAATGAAATAATATGTGTAAAAATTCGTTATTTTGGGAGCGTTATTGGTTCTGGAGACTGTCCAAGTCTAATGATGTTAGGAATTAACACGAAACCTGAGTTTAACCATGTGTATAATTATTAAGGAATTCACAAACAATTATTTTATTTCAGTTTATACACTGCAGTCTTGAAAATGGTGGAGGCGCCAGGACGTCAACTCTCGGGTATTAAACGAACAAGTTCCAGGATTGATTAGGATTTTATAATTAATTGTATAATCTAAAATTGTGGCTAAAATGTAAGAGCAAAAACACGAAACAGTCAGCAATAACTTCTAGTGAAACGTAATAAATATATGGACGTCGTAAACACCTCCAAATCCTCCAGATTCTCAAGACCAGACAATAAATTGTTGCAGACTCGCCCCTAACATCCAATTATTTTTTGCAGGGGTAAAAGAGCCGACCTTGAGACGTTCGCCACCGGCAAATCAAAAGCCTCACTTTTGTACCTCTTTTGTTCCCATAAACTTTTTTCATTTCGCTGAGGGTACAAGATTTTTTTTATCATCTCTCGATTAACTTTTATTGTAAAGGCGACACAGTGGGAACAAAAGTTATTAATATTTATGCAAACTTAAAGATTGATTTTTGCATAAATCGACCTTGAACTGTGTGAAACCTTAAGGTGTGATTTGTCCTCACCGCGAAAAGACGATCGTTTATAACCGGGGGGTAGAAAAGCGGCCGGGGGCGTGATAGGAGGGGCCGTGTCCCAGTACGGTACCACATCTGGTTGACTCTGTCCCTGCCTCGGCAGCTCCAACTTGTGTTCCTGCTTCTCGCACCTGCGTCTCCTCCTGCCGCCCGGAGTGAACGTCTTCACCAAAAATCCCACCCCACTCATGATCGTAAACACGTAACAACGTAAACAAAGGAACTAACGTACGAACGTTGGGACTCGCGACGCGGAAAAAAAAAACTAAAAATAGACGGTGGCGAAAGAAGTTACCGTCGGAGAGTCGAGGAGTGGTGCTTAAGAAATTAGCGGGTGGAAACAAACGACGCGGGGTGTTATCTCGACCCAAAAAGATTGACACTTGAGGACCAACAGGTCCCCAGCGTTCGCTCGCTTCGACTGGCATCGCGGCGAACACAGATGCGCCGCGGCGCCGTTGCCGCGTCCTGCTTTAAATGAAGTGCACCACCTTCGAAAAACACCCTGGCCCCATTGGCTAGCGCGACAATTTTTGTTGTGCACTCATTCTGGGCGGTACAAAATATTATTCATTGTATTTCGAGGAAGATTAGGTTGGATTATGGTCGTCCTTGACCCGAGTCGGTGCCGTTTTCGGCGCGTCAGCTGCGACGTGGCAACGGGGCGGCACGCGTGGGTGTAGGAACGCCCGACCTGGTCCTGGATCGTTAACGTCCTGCAGCATCCCGGTGACGTCACAACACGACTGGTGTCACGGGCCCCGCTGCGGATGGTGGCCGAGCACCCGGTGGTGAGCGTCTCGACGCTTAGGAGGAGCTAGTCTGGGTGCGGGGAAGACGTAGCTACGATAATGGCGCCGCGTTCGATCCTGGCGTTTGGCGAAGAGATGGCGCACACTATCGATGCACTTTACGCATAATTTATATGACTAAATATTTGAAATTTGTAACATATATTATAGAAACCATTGTTTACGTAATTCTGAGTTAGTTGTACAATGCATAAATAGAACAAATTTGTTAATTAAGATAACCAAAACACATTTCATCTATTTATCTTGTCAGTTAATTAATGCAAAATCACAGGGTTGAAATTATTAGCCCCACAGGCGATGTTTCACAACGCCTACAAACCCCAGCCTCGTATTTCAGGATGTGTCACCTAATTTCGTCCGGGCACCCGTTTCATTTACGGTCGTGCAACAATTTTCCACGTCACCTTCGTCAGGGGCAAATAAGACTCGGGAAATCCGCCAACTTACTCACCTATATACCCCCGAGGAACGGAGTAGTAAAGGTAAAATATGGGGGTGGAAAGAATATTTCTGTGACATACTGATATTTATAAATAGTTGATGGAACTTCAAGCACAGAATAAATAATATTGTGTTTCAGGGTTCAATAATATATATAGTTACCAATTAATTCTTAAATTCTAGAATATCGTTTATTTTAAAATATTTTTATAGTTTGATATGAATTAAATATGATAATATAGTTTTAAAAATACATAGAAACTATTTTTTTTTACTTCTGACAGAAGAGTGAATAGACTTTACTTGGAAATTAAGATAACTCAGAACTTCAAAAGTCAGCAGAAATCTGCTCTGCTGCTAGAACTCTAAAATTAAAAACCACAAAATAAATAAATTATACTGAATATATTCTCTATATTTTTAATATATAGTATAGTGTAGTTTTTTATTGAATCTTTTAAATTTGAGTTTGGAATTGTTTAGATGATAAAAGCAAAGGTATAGAAATTAAAAATAAATTTTATAAAAAAATCAAATTTTTATTAAAGTAATAAAAACTATCTAATTTTTTTTAAAGACTCCTTTAAATTGGAGTTTTTAGAAGAATGTAAAGTAAATAATTTTAAAATATTCAAGAATTATAGGATAAAAGCTATCTTTCAAAACTACAAAACTAGAAAATGCATAAATTTTGCTGGGTCTACTTTTTAATTTTAATATAAATGAATGTATATTTTAATTTATTATTTCTTGTGGTTTATATATTGACTTTTTTAAATTTAAGATTTTAGAAGAATATTAATGATTAAGAATGTTCAATCCTAATAAGATAATAAAAGTTATCCTTCAAAACTATATATTTTATTAATAAATTGAAGTTTAATCAGTATTGACATTTAAACTACTATTCTCCTCCTTATTTCTAATATATCTTTATGTATTTTAATTTATAATTTCCTGTGTTTTTTTATTGAATATTTTAAATTTGGAATTATTTGGATGATAAAAACAAATTTAAAATAGTGTAAAATGTATGAAGAAATCTACAAGATAAGTTATGAGACAAACAAAATTTTAATAAAAAATCAAATTTTTATTAAAGCAACAAAAACTAAGTTTTGCTGGGTCTACTTTTTTATTTTTAATATACACATTATTTGTATTTTAATTTATTATTATTGGTGATTTATTTATTGATTCCTTTAAATTTGAGTTTTTAGAAGAATGTGAAACAAATAATTTTATAATATTCAGCACTAATAGGATGATAAAAGCTATATTTCAAAACTAGTGGATAAAATGTGGTTTGAAATCATTTTCTTTGTATCATGGAAGCAGTTTATTTTTTGATATTGATATGGGATAAAATTAGAAATGTTAATATAGCACAGTTCCCTTGTGGTAGAATAGTTGATTAAAATCTAAATCACTGTGCATTATAGAAAATTGATTTATGTTATACCCCCATTGGATAATTAATGCGGAACAATATATAATTCATTTGGGTCAATAATCCGAAGACCCTTTTAATCCTATCTTAGTATTGTGTAAAACGTCCATTAGTTTTAGTGTTGCACCGTAAAGTGTTGCACAATATACCATCCAACTTAATGATCTGTTAAAACGTCGATTGTTGTGGTAGTTTGCGCCGTTAAGACGGTCGGTAATCCGAGTTGTAGTGTCCCCAAAACACGTAACGAACTTTGCGAACTTTATTATACACGATCGCTTCGGATGCAGCTGCATCACATTTAATTTTCCTTTAATTCACACCCACCGTTCAACTTTTAATTAATCGCGAACGCTCCGAAATAGTGCCAACAAAGTATTATCAAAAAAAAAAAAGTGTAGACTAAGCCGGTGCGATGCCGGGAATGTTTTCGGGCTTTTGCGGAACATGGCAAGCGATAATCCTATCCGAAATACAATCTCTAATTAATTCCGTGACATTGCGAATCCGACGCACCGACATGTACCCACACGGTCGGACGAACTGGCATTAACGCCTGTTTAAATAGCGGCCAGATTAAGTTTACTGTACACTGTACACACTATTGTCACACAATTTAACGTTCTGGGTTACCAAATAGTGGATATGGTCGTCGGCCATATCACAAAAAAATCTAATTGAATATGCATAGAATAAATATCACTGATAAAGTGGTTCTGAAAAATATTTCTGAAAAAGTTTTGATATTTTAAATGCATTTTTAATTTTTGATGTTAAATTTCAGGTTATTTTCAACAGAACATTTTAATAATGTTTTTAAAATTTTACAGGTTGTTTTCTGGTCAGGTTTACAAATAATTTTGTTCCTACATTTAATCGAGTAATAATTTCTAAAACATGCTGATATCTTTTACCAAAATTGAAAACTGAAATTGGATATTTCATGATATGTGACAAATAAACAATGATGGAAG
Organism: Aethina tumida; assembly: GCF_024364675.1. Lineage (NCBI taxonomy): Eukaryota > Metazoa > Arthropoda > Insecta > Coleoptera > Nitidulidae > Aethina > Aethina tumida. Next base: position 17,349,047 of record NC_065439.1, read on the forward strand.
AAGCAATACCATTCTAACGAGAAACTTTGTGCACAATTATGTGATGCTATAAAATATTTATAAAACACAGAAAATAGAACAAAGAACACTCATTCCTTTGTTATTAAATTTATCGAGTTTCTTTGAACAAAACTGAATTTATTGAATTTTATCTTGTTCAATGCTATTGAGTTACAATTGATTTATTTTAAGAGATGCGGTTAAAAAATTTAATGAGAAACATATCAAATATCTCAAGATAAGTAAGCGATGCATCTTGAATTGATAAATTGGAAGAATTTTTCTGATAGATCAGTGGCGATAAAGTTAGAAACTTAATCCTTTTTTTCAGGTCCATTTTTTAACAATATTTATAGTATTTTACAGTTTTTTTTATCGGGCCATTTGACCATTCGGTACCCATTGAATACTTCTAAAGTCAATTTTTTTGTTTTAGTTTTTAAATTTAAGCCAAACTGTATTTATCGAATATTATTATTTTAAATGTTTAAGAAATATAACAAAAAAAATTAACAAATATTTTCAAGATCTTAAATGCAACTTTAATTTGTAAATTAGGAAGAAAAATTGATTTCTGAGATAAATCATTGGTGACAAAGCCCTCTAGTGGATAACTTAGAAACTTAACATTTTCAGGTATTTTTCAGGGCTACTTTTTGACAATATTTATACTCTATTAAATTGATTAATAATTTCTGAGGTATGGCTGATAACCTACAACATTTGATCAATTGGTACACATTGAAAACAGAAATTGCATATTCCATGACATATGACAAATAAACAATGGTGAAGGATGAAATTCTATTTTATCTAGAGACATCGTGCACAAATATGTTGTACTATAGAATATTTATAAAATACAGAGTAAAGAAAAATCTTTCTATTGTTTCTAGTTTAATCAACTTTCGTTGAGCCAAACTGTATTTGTCGAATTTTATCTTTTTCAATGCATATCGTATTTCCATTTACTTATTTTAAGAAATACAATACAAAAATTTTAATAAGTTAAATTAATGCAGTTGTAATAGGTAAATTAAAAAGAAAAGTTGAATTTTGTTTCAGAGGTATAAACCCTCAGCGGATAACTTAGAAACTTAACTTTTACAGTGTTTTTTCAGGACCACTTTTTGGCAATATTTATACTATTTTATAAAATAGTTTTTTTCGGGTTTATAATTAATATATTTTCCCTGTTATTCTCACATTGAAAACTTTTAAACATGCCAATTCAAGCTACTTAAAAATTTGCAGTCGAAATTGCATAATCCATTAAAGGTGACATATAAACAATGTTGAAGAGTTCAATTCCATTTTAATAAGAAACATCGGACACCTATATGTGGAGTTATAAAATATTTATAAAACAGAGTAAAACAGGGTGTTAACCCCACCCTAGAATCTTAATAAAATTTTCAGGCATTTTCAGGACAAATTTTTAATAACATTTATACTAGTTTTTTGAGATATTAATACTAATCAACATTTTCCATATTCTTTTCAGGATCGTTTAACCTAATCTAACCTATCCACGACAATTTTTCCACCAGGTACAAGTTGAGAAAGTCAAAAAGTGCAAATTTATTATTAAGAACGTAAAGTTCATTCTGAAAATTGAAAACTGTAACTGCATATTCCGTGTCATGTGGCATACAAACAATGCTGAAGGACGCAATTCCATTTTAACGAGGAACATCATGCACACAAACGTGATGGTGCACGCTTTGTTTTTCCACCCCCGTGGATTTTTCGATGGCGAATCCGAAAAGGATTGCACACTCGGAATGGATCCGCAGCCGAGTCGTTACGGATGTGGAATTAGAAGTGCAATCGCAGATTAGACGAGCGTAAACTTCTCTAATGTCGTAAAGTTCGGTATTCGATTTAATTTTAATGAGCGACCGATTAATTCGTGTGGCGTGCGTTCGAATGCCGACGACGCTTGATTGGTGAAAGCTTTCGGGATTAAAGTTGAAATGTTGAATTATTACTTTGCAAAAACACCCGATGAATTGAAATTATATATATGTATTCGACGTGAAAGTGCTGTAATGGATTTCCTCACAATAAATATCGGGTTACATCACAAACAAACACATTACATCGCCCAGATAACTTTATTTACCGGGGATGAAATTCAATTAAAGTTCACCTGCGAGTTCGTCCAAGGGTAACGAGATCTTGAGGGTAAAGCGAGTTGGAACATACGTATACTCACGTGTTTTCGTGCTTGCGTGGAACTTACCTGGAAAGAAAATAAATAATTAATTATGTAATAAAACTTTCTAGGTTAATTAAACTAATATATACAAATAGGTAAATTTACTTAATTAGTAAAAAAGTTGTCTAGAAAATAATGGAATTCCGATGTCTGTTTATTATTATTATTATTTTCTTCATTTATATATTCTGAATATTTATTATTCGATAATATTAGATTATTTTATTCAATTAAATTTAAAAACAACATTTATTTTATTCATTTTTAAACATCTCTGAAATAATTTACAATAAATAATAGAAAAAATTCATATTTTTAAGGTCTTTTTAACATTATCAATAGATAATATTGTAATATTAATATTATATTTATTATCTCTCTTAACATAAATAATATAAATTTTAAGAAAGACAAATTATATTCCAGTAAGTATGAAAATTTTTGTTTTAAAGGTATTTACCGATTATTTTATTCAATATTACTTGAACTATGAAAGTCTGTATATATTTCAAGATTAAAACTTGAAAATATAATGTTTAATCTCTTAACTGATATTTTTCAATAGTATAAAAAAATTTATATTATATTATATTATTACAAAATTAAAACAAAAAAAGATAATTTTTGTTTCTAAAACAGTTGATACTCTTTTATAATCAATCAAAATCAAATAATTCAATAATATTTAAAAAACATTTTATAAATAATATTATTTATTTAAAATAATTATAAAATAAATATGTAAGGTAAACTCTATAAAATTCTGTTTATTTCAAAATTAAAAGGAAGAAAGATATTTTTTTGTTTTTAAAATAATTGCTACTCTTTAATTATTATATTTAACAGTATAAAAACACTTTTTTATTGTATTTGAAATTAAATTTAATAAACTAATTAATTAATATAAATATAAATATGTCTTAAAATAAATAAGAAAAATGACAATGTTTGTTTCTAAAGCAATTGATAATCTTAAATAATTGATTATTTCATTGAATAGTACTTTAAAAACTTTTTTTAAATAATATTTATTTAAAATAAATATATGATAAAGTAAACTTTATGAAATTCTGTTTATTTTATAATTAAAACGAAGATAATTTTTGTTTTTAAAACAATTGCTACACTTTATTATTCGATTATTATATTCAATGGTATTAAAAACACTTTTTTAAACAAAGTTTATTTGAAATTAAATATGAAACTCAATTATAAATATCTCTTATATATGATAATGTGAAACGTTATGATAAATTTGTTTTTTTTTTCAAAATTAAAAGGAAAAAAAGATAATGTTTGTTTCTAAAACAATCAATAATCTTTAATAATCGATTATTTTATTTATTATTATCGAAAATTTATTTAAAATAAATATATGATAAAGTAAACTATGAAATTCTTGAATAGTACATTAAAAACTTTTTTAAATAATATTTATTTAAAATAAATATATGATAAAGGAAACTTTATGAAATTCTGTTTATTTCATAATTAAAACGAAGATAATTTTTGTTTTTAAAACATTTTTTACCAAATTTATTTGAAATTAAATTTGAAGCTCAATTATAAATATCTCTTTAATAAGATAATGTGAAACATTATGAAAAGTTGTATTTTTATCAAAATTAAAAGGAAAAAAAGATAATGTTTGTTTCTAAAACAATCAATAATCTCTAATAATCGATTATTTTATTTATTATTATCGAAAATTTATTTAAAATAAATATAGGATAAAGTAAATTATGAAATTCTTGAATAGTATTTTAAAAACTTTTTTAAATAATATTTATTTAAAATAAATATATGTTAAAGTAAACTTTATGAAATTCTGTATATTTCATAATTAAAACAAAGATAATTTTTGTTTTTAAAACAATTACTACATCTTATTATTCTATTATTATATTAAAAACACATTATTAAGTAAAGTTTATTTGAAATTAAATTTGAAACTCAATTATATCTTAAATAAGATAATGTGAAACATTATGAAAATCTATATTTTTCTTTTTCTAAATTAAAAGGAAAAAAAGATGTTTGTTTCTAAAACAATTAATAATCTCTAATAATCGACTATTTTATTTATTATTATCGAAAATTTATTTAAAATAAATATATGATAAAGTAAACTATGAAATTCTGTTTACTTCAAAATTAAAACGAAGATAATCTTTGTTTTTAAAACAATTGCTACTCTTTAATATTCAATAATATTAAAAAACACTTTTTTAAACAAAGTTTATTTGAAATTAAATTTGAAACTCAATTATAAATATCAATATCTCTTAAAATAAATAATGAGAAACTTTATGAAAATCTGTTTTTATTTTCAAAATTAAAAGGAAAAGATATATTGTTTGTTCTTATTACAATTGCTGTTCCCGAATATCACATTATTTTATTCAATATTTATTCAAAATAAGTAATTTTTATGAAAGTCTGTTTAATTCAAAATTAAAATGAAGATATATCATTTGTTTTTCATTATTTTCTTCATGATTATTTAAAAAACCTTAAATTGATAAAAATAAGTAATCAAAACTTTATGAAAGACTACATAATGTTCAAAATATGGGAATATACACTGATAAAATTTTCATATATTTGTCATTTCCTGATATTTGACAAATATAAAAACCCCTTCGAGTCAAGTTTATATCGATTTCGAGTGTTCTCCCTCGAACAAACATTCTATTGTCTGAAATAGGACGCTTCGGCGAAAATACCACCTAAATCTCACCAATTGCCATTTGCATTGGACCTCCAACACCGCAATAAGTAACTTATTAAGACGCCACAAATGACAAAGTGGATTTGCCCCATTGTCAACACGCCGAGATCTAATTGTTTCGGCGAACTAATTGAAGAGCAGCGACAAATCGTCTATGGCAAGTTTCCAGTCCAGTAATGCAACACGCCGTTTGATAAACGCATCAAAACTTAATCTAAACGAGAATAGTTTCGACGGGGGTAAAAGCTGCAACGTAAGGCTCGTAACAGTTTTCCAGACGGCGACGCGGAATTACGACGGGAGACGTACTCTATTCTATAGTCGAGTACCGATTTCGAGACCACTCGCCGTTTCAATTTCGAGCCTGCATATACCCGGGGACTTAAGTGCTTATCGACAGTGATTCCATGGAAGCTCGAGACAATGATTGGATTACGCGGGAGTGTTATGCGAACTTTAAAAGTGCACTGCTACAAATTTTAAGTTCCACGTTAAATATTTATTGATTTAGAACCGACATAACAAGTGACCTAATAATTAGACCAGCTTACAAATTTCAATTTTTGAAATTAAGCGACTTTCTCTTGAATTTTACTATTATTAAGGAAATTAATGTCGCTTCTGCGCATGTCGATATTTTACTGTCATTTGTAATTTCTAAATAATTGAATATAAAACTTTTTTTTGTAATATAACGTAAAATTATTAAATTATTTTATGCTTTTTGAAGTGAAAACTTCTTTAACCACTTTTAGGTAGGGGAAAATCTTATAGGTTCGCGTCACCGACATGCTCGTCCTTCTTTTGTTAATAAATTCTGACAAAATAAAAAAGTTGTTGATTTGCCTGGTAACCTCGGTTACTAGACCAACAAACTATGTGTCTGACTGCGTTTCAAGAGGTACCCGAAAATTAGACCTTAAGAATAAAATCCCGGAACCAGAGGGTGAGTACAGCTGTATTTAAGAGCATTTTGAAATCAGGAAAAATTTTACTAATGCAGTGGTTTCGTTAAAGGCTTTCAGCTAAGTTGGAAATGAGTTTGATGCTAATATCTATTACTGTTTTGAAAGTGGAAGGTTCATAGAGGAGAATGCCGTCTGAAAGGAATCTCTATATAGAAATATTCGTAATTTTCAGGATCATCTTTATTTCTGAAGTAGTTTCAAGGAAAAAATCAGCGCCCAATTCTCTTACCATCTGTTACCAACGCGCTCAATTTCGTTAAAAAGTAATGGATCTGATTTACCAAATATCGTGGTAGGTAAGTTTAGAAGGTAAATTTCTCAAATAATCGTTCAAGATCAGTATTGAAATTAAAGGTTGTACATATTTTGGTTCCCATTACAATCGAAGGAGGGATGTTTTTTAAGCAAAAGTAAAACATTGTTTTGTTTTTTACACCGTCAACAAAAGTGTGTAAACTGAAAATTAGCCTATCCCAACAAATAATAATAGATTTAATGTATTTTTAGAAGTGAAAACTTCTTTAGCCGCGTTGGGCACTTTTTGGTATGGAAATATTATGCGTTGACGTCATTGACATGCTCATGACTGGCGCATGCGCAGTGTGCTGTGCGCCTTAGACACATTTTGGATGGATGAAATCTCGTGCGTTTGCGTCACCGACATGCTTATACCAGTATATCTGTAAGTATACAGTTGATGTATAGTACTGTGTATATCTTATAAGTGAAATTTAATGGATTTAGTGAAAAATTTATTTAAATATGTCCAATGATCAAAAACTCAGTACTACAAAACATAAAATCACAATCGATGCCGCTTTTACGCGATACTTAAATAAATTTGAATCAAATATTTTCATTTCTTACTTTAATTATCATAAGCCCATTGTCTCCTTTTTAGAACAAAATGAAATAATTGAAAGTATTGTTGAAATTAATTATGACAATGATGCAAACAATTAAATTAATGTTAAAAATCAAGTACATTGAAATTTAAGTAAATACAAATACTATCCATAAAAAATATGATTATATATTAATTGTTATTTCAATTGAATTGTATTTATAGTTTGTCATGATTTTGTACAGCCCGTATTATATTTAAATAATAAAAATCCATATAAACATGCATAAAATATTGCTCACAGAATCAATAGATGTGAAAACCAGATTGATGTTGATAAATTTAACTCAAACATTATGAAATTTAAAATTTAAATATTAAAAGTTTTCACTTATATCGGCAGTCACTACAACTGCCAACTTTAATTTTTTTTTTATATATATTATTGTCACGATTTCTTATGTTGTACTGAACTGACTTACTAGAAATCTGGTGAGAGTCTTCTTTATACATTCCTCAATTGAACTAACTCCACTTAACACCGAAAAAGAAAAAAAACATATTTTTACTTAGCACGATAACCGCATTACTCTAACTTAATATTTTTTTTATTTATTTATTTTACTTGGAACTTTTTAGAGCTACAACTCAGTTAGTTTCTGTAATATTGTTTTGCAATAAACTACTGTTATTGAAGCTTTAAATCCAGTTACTCCGTTATCATTAATTTCAATTTAGTAATTATCGGATTATTGAAAAGTTTGCTATAAACAGTCTGATTTATTACAGCCGAATTCGATTACGATAATGTATTTAAGTATTATTCGTAGGCGTCGACGTTAATTTTAAAGTTCACGGGATAATGGGAAGATTAGAGTTACCACTCGTTAAAAAAAAACCAGCGTTGCATGCAGAAAATCAAGTCGTTTAAAGCAAATAATAATTTTTGCATTTATTGACACGCAAATTTATGGATCGCATTTACATACCGGTCCACGTATGCTCTCGAAATAAACCAAAACACAAATACGGATTTAATATGGCGGGCTTAATCGATACGAATTGCACTGCACCGTATTAAAATTAAACAATGTTCATAATGGAAAATGATGTGAAATTTCCCGAGTTTATTGTTACCGTGCTTTTTCGATATCGATTGAACTGTTCATAGGTCAATGATCCATGAAAGGGGCCTGTAATTAGAAAAGTGTATGCATTTGTGTGATTAAATCGATACATAATGTCATGTTATTAATTTAAATAACACGGATTATTGTTATTGAATTGTTGTTTATATTAATTTAATTTAAAATCAACATCGACGCAATCTCGAGAGTGTTATAACAGTTCAGTAATTATAAAACGATGATAAAAAGGTAAACGATGCAGAAAATTTCGCGTTAACCTTTACATGAATGACTATTCATCAGTCGCCCACTAAAAATTTCATAATCTGAAAATTATGAAGATATATATAAATATGGTGAATGCACCGTAACCGGCGCATTCTCCATTTTTAACAATAGTTAAAGCTTCGAATGAACAACTTGAATAATTCTTGTATTCGATTAATCATAATTAAAATATTTTTGAATATTTGAAAATCAAAATTTTCATTAAGATCAACAATTAAAGTATTTTTAAATCTAATAAATAAGTTCAGACAAGGATAAAGTACATAAATATCCGATTATTCAATATTATGTATATTATAATACATATGTTATTAAATGAATGAATGACATTTCAAAAAATTTAACATTAGATCATTTAACCATTATTATTATTATTATCATTAACCATTATTAGTAAAAAAAAGTTTTTCTTTTAATTAGGTAATCGTCTAATTATCTATTTATAATTATTTCAGAGACAAAATTTAACAATTAAATGTATTTTTCCTGGTTTCAAAAAATAATTTAAGGATATGTATAAAAAATCCTGCATATTCTCTATATTTCTTTTAATTTTTAATCATTATTATTATTGGTGTGTTTTTTATTAATTTTATAAACTGTGTCAATTATTATTCTTTTTTTTTCTAGATTTTATTATGAAATTTTTATAGTTTCATATATTGAAATAAAAGAAACAATAATTATTTCAAAGACAAAATTTTTATTAATTAAACAATTTTAATATCCTTATCAATGTCTTCAATTTTTTATTATTTTCATTATCCATATTTTATATTTTAGTTTCATTTATTAAAATAAAGGACAATAATTATTTTAGAGAAGAAAAAAATAATTTTACACATAATTTAAAAAATCTGCACATTCTACATTTTTTTAATTAATATTGTAAAGTGTTTCAATTCTTATTTAATTGCTTTAAATTTTTAGATTTTAATTTTAAATCTTCCTCAATTCCTTTATACCATGTACAAAAAATAGTTATAAACTGTTAATCGGCACCTTCACCATATTTTTAAAAATTACAATAATGATGAACATTAATGATAATTATTAATATTAATAGTGATTTTTTAAATATTTAAATCTTTTGTTTTTATTTTTAAATGTTCATAGTTTTTTATACAGAAATATATTTTAGAAATATACATTTTAATTAATATTTTTAACTTATTCTTAGATATCTGTTTTAGTTTTTTGATTAAAATTATACAATTAAACATTTAACATATTTTGCTTTTCTTTTAGATTATGCCATAAAAAATTGTAAATTTGGCTCTATCATGACTGGTTTTTAAAACTGTTCTTACATTTCATTTGTAATTTTAGATTTACTTTACAGTTAAGAAAACCAAGTTATTATTTTATAACTAAAGATTTTTTATATTATTTGTCATATATTAAAATAAAATAATAATAATAATCGTTACGGAAGAAATTTAATCATTTTATACATTTTAATAATTGTAAAAAACCTGTACATTCTTCAAATTAACAATAATTTTAATAACTCCGTTTAAGACAATATTCTTCACTTTTTCTCATATTCGCATTTCAAATCAGTTAATGAATTTATTTGATATTTTAATTATAAACGTATAAAAATCACTATTACAACTATGCAAATTCGGCGTAAATTTGATTCGACGTGAAACAGATTTAACAGTCTGCATATTCATGAGGCGAAAATCAACTTAAGCACCGAAAAACCAGATAGATAAACTCGCCGCGATAACGAAATAAAAGCTGACCACATTCATATACAGATTTCGACCGTCGAAAATCACCGACCGACAATAATTGTCCTTCGGAACGTCATAAATCCACGACAAAACAATTTTCCGACTTACAGTTGCAAAAGTTAAATATTCCGGCTTCTACATTAGGAGCTTTTGCATATTCATTAACGCGTGCGGAATCAATCGCGTCCCGTTCGAATTGTTAGTATGGAGGATGGGGGGCTGAATTTCCCTAATCCGGAACGGCGGATTTATGGTGCGCCCCGGTGTGGCGTTTTATATTGCCCAAACATCGCATTGGTAAACCCATTAATTTTAATGCTGGGCGGGCGCCTCAGAACCTGCGACCCACCACAATATGTCAGCGACGCAACTTTTCACCACCCGAAAGATTTATTCTTCGGTGCTTGTTCCTTTTTTCTATATAAAATGTGGAGGGTTGAAAGCTGGGAATTGAAAGTAATCGTTTTAAGCTGGCGACGACGATCAAATAAAAATTATATAACATAGATCAAGATAAACATAAAGGGAAACAGACATTTTAACGATTTTTATTATATTCATGTATTGTTTTAATCAGAGTTAAGAAAAGTATATTAATTAAAATTTAGATATTTAAGTCAAAATATTTTAAACATAAATCTTGTTTTTTCTTAAATTTATTCTAAAAAGTATATATATATATATAATATTATTAATATAATAATCAAATTAAATTATTTTAAATATAAAAATCTTGTGTTTTAATATATTTCTTATGAACAATGTATTAATATAATATTATAAAATTTAAATATTAACTAATTAAATGCATGTTTAACATAATTTCTTATGGAAATGTAAATAAATATATAATATAAAATATGTACGAGATAAAAACGCATATGGAACAATTTGTTTATGTTAAAGTGTTTTAAAACATAAACATCTTGGGTTTTAACAAATGTCTAATGTATAATGTATAAATATAACATTATACAAATTAAATGAATTAATTAAAAATATTGATACAATGAATTGTAAAAAATATTTATTTTTAATTAATTTTTAATGTAAAATATATGACTAATATTATTAAATTAATACTCAAATTAAATTTAAAAGTTATGGAATTAAAGAAAAATATGAACGAGTTAAAGACACATATGACACAATTTGTGTAAATCAAAGTGTTTTAAAAAATAAATTTTGGTTTTTAACATTTCTAATGTAAAATGTATTCAGTAAAATTTTGTATATAAATTTAATATTATAAAAATAATACTTCAATTAAATATATATATGATTAAAATAAAATATGTATGAGTTAAAAACACATATGAAACAGTTTGTTTAAAACACACAAATCTTGGTTTTTTACATATTTTTAATGTAAAATGTATAAATATAACATTATCGAAATTAAATATGAACAAATAAAATATAACTTTTGTGATACAATATATTGCACTCATAAAAAATCTTGATTTTTAATAAGTTTCTAATAAAAAATATATAAATCTAATATTATTAAAATAATATTCAAATTAAATTTAAAAGTAACGGAATTAAAGTAAAATATGTACGAGTTAAAAACACATATAAAACAATTTGTTTAGTTGAAAGTATTTTAAGCATAAAAATTTAGATTTTTAACATATTTCAAATATATAAATACTCGTATAATATTCTAAAAATTAAATATGAACTAATTAAAAAATATATTAATTTTAAATAATATCTAATGTAAAAATTGTATATAAATTTAATATTATAAAAATAATACTTCAATTAAATATACAAATTATATAATTAAAGTAAAATATGTATGAGTTAAATACACATATGAAACAATTAGTTTAAATCAGTGTTTTAAACACAAAAATGTTGTTTTTTTTACATATTTCTAATGTGAAATGTATAAATATAATATTATCAAAATTAAATATGAATAAATAAAAAACATATTTCATATAAATTTTTTGATACAATGTGTTGTACACATAAAAAAATCTCGATTTTTAATAAATTTCTAATAAAAAATATATAAAACTAATATTATCAAAATAATACTTAAATTAAATTTAAAAATAATAGAATTAAAGTAAAATATGTACAAGTTAAAAACACATATAAAACAATCAGTTTATTTGAAAGTGTTTTGAACATAAAAAATTTGATTTTTAACATATTTCAAATGTATAAGTACTCATATAATATTCTAAAAATTAAATATGAACTAATTAAAAATTATTTGATATAACTTCTTTACAATATGTTGTATAGATAAAAAAATCTTTAATTTTAATTAATATCTAATGTAAAATATTGTATATAAATTTAATATTATAAAAATAATACTTCAATTAAATATACAAATAATATGATTAAAGTAAAATATGTATGAGTTAAAAACACATATGAAACAATTTGTTTAAATCAAATACACAAATCTTGTTTTTCTAATGTAAAATGTATAAATATAGTATTATCAAAATTAAATATGAACAAATAAATAACATATTTCATATAAATTTTCTGATACAATGTGTTGTACACATAAAAAATCTTGTTTTTGATACATTTATCATGTAAAATATAAGGCATAAAAAATGATTTGTGCTCTAAAAACAAAAATGATTCCCCAAGAAAATTCCTTTTGCTTTAGAAAATAAAGGTTTAACAAGATAGTTCTTGGAATTGCATACTTCGTTTTCATCAAAATCTGTAGCTGATGATTATTTTTAGTCTTTCAATTTTAAATTGCATTTCCAGATAAAGCATATGGTGGTGCATTCGATTCTGACCTTAAAACAAAGACTCCGGTTTCGGCTGCGTTTCGTTATGCACGTGCACTTGCTACGCACGCGATCCCATTCACGACCCCATAATGAGGTTGCGTTCGATGTGGATGCCATCACAACAAACTGGCCGCGATCGATACGTGGTTATAACGTCAGAAAAAAAAAAACCACCTTGGTTCATTTACTTAAGAACGTGTTTCGTGTGTGTGTTACAAGATGCGTGCGGGGTGGCGAGTTTCACCCCTGTAAAATACTGCGGATTCGTTTTGGAAGTCGGCGTAGAAGTTTACTTTACGAGTTTTGTTCCCAGTTTGTTGATGGAGTTTAAACGGTTTTATCCGATGCAGTTTTCCGGTATTATTAGACACGACGACTAGACTAGAATAATAAAGATTGCGCAAGTTTTACAAACTGAAACTGGATGTTTTTACTTGAGGTCGCAAAATGCTAATTGTCCACTTTAATTCACTGTTGTGCAATTCAGACACCCTCCACTTCCGGAACTGTGAAATTGAGCTAGTCACATGCACGGACTGGAGTTATTTGCATTCGTAATTAAAAATTACGTACCGGCATAAATAACTGTTATATGTTGCTACGTGAGCCTAACAATATTAAAACAACGCCTCGTGTTTGTCGCACACTTTATCCTTGGGACGAATAATTATTGATGCATACGCGGTCCATAATTTAAAATGCAATTAATTAAAACTTGATCAAAACTAAGCCATAAACAATTGCACCTCAAGTGCACTTTATCGGTTTTTGTTCTGGTTCAAGAGGTTCGGGTATAAATCGGAGAAATTTAAACGGCCAGGTTTAATTTCGCACATTACAGCCGAAGTTTGGCAATCGAAGTTTTAAAAAGGACTTCATGAATATGCACGATGAAGTTTCGAGAAGTTTTGTGGTTCGGGCATTTTTTTTTCTAAATGAATAATTGAATATTATTTCAATAATATAGTTGTAAAATTTAATTTGGATTAGTTTAGTTATACAACCTTTATTAAAAAAGACCAGATTGTTTTAAATACTTAATTTCATATAAATTTAAAAACTTGAAGTAATGTTTACGACATGTGTCTAAAGAAATTGCTCGTGGAACAACATATTTCAGATCCATTAAAGAACTGTTATTATTCTTCAGATAATATTTAATGTAAAATGTTCTCAAGTCGACTAAAATTATTTCCAGTCGAAAATCTCAATGAACAACATACTTCAGTTTGAACAAAGTAGTATTATTTTAATATCATATCATTCATTACAAATACATTGAAAATAATATTCGTATTAGAAATATTCTAAAAACCAAGATTTTTATGTTTAAATATATACAAAATGTTTTAAGCAAGTTGTTTTGGACATATTATTAACTTGTACATTATTTATTTTGAATACAACTTAGAATTTAATTTGAGTATTATATTTATATATTTTAACATATGTTAGAAATATATTTCAAACAATATTTTCAGGTTTAAAATAGTTTGTGTTAATTCGTACATATTCATATAAATTTAAGTTTTTTTAATTTTAAAATATTGCTTATGAAACAATATATATATTTCAGTTCTATCCAAGTAGTATTATTTTAATTATATTATACTCATATATTTTATATAAAAAACAAAGATTATTATTTTTAATAAATTCTTTTTTAAATTTAAGTTAATGTTTACTGGAAAATTTCTCGAAATTATCGAAAGCTACTTTATTTTAAATAGTTGTATTCAACTTAAGTTATATTTACTATAAAATCTAGTAAATAATATATTTATTATAAGAATTTATTTATTTAAAGAATTTACTAAAGGAACAACATATTTCAGTTGCAAAATAGTATTATCTCATTAATAATATGTTTATATATTTTTATATTTGAGGTAATTTTTTAATCTTGAGGTAATATTTACTATAAAATTTCTTTAAGACGACAGAAAAATTATTTTGAGTCCAAAAAACTTCTTATTTAAAAAATTTTCTAAAGTAACAACATACAATGGCATATATCGTTTATATATTTTTATATTAGAAAACAACGCTTTGTTTTAAATATGTTTTAAACTTCAGATAATATTTAGTATAAAATCTCTTCAAGCCGTCAGAAAAATTATTTTCAGTCGAAAAAATTTCGTATTTAAAGAATTTACTGAAAGAACAACACATTTGTGTTGAATCAAACCTTTATTTTAAAAATGTTTTAATTTGAGGTAATATTTGCAATAACATCTCTCCAAAGGGTCAGAAAAATTATGAATGATTATTTGAAGAATTTACTGAAAGTAGTATTATATAAATAATATTGTTTATATATTATTATATTAGAAACAACGCTTTGTTTTAAACCTCAGATAATATTTAGCATAAAATCTCTTCACATAGTCAGAAAAATTATTTTCAGTCGAAAAAATTTCGTATTTAAAGAATTTACTGAAGGAACAACATATTTGTATTGAATCCAAATAGTATTATCTTAACAATATTATGTTTATATATTTATATACTGGAAAACAAATCTTTATTTTAAAAATGTTTTAACTTGAGGTAATATTTGCCATAAAATCTCTCCAATGGGTCAGAAAAATTATGAATGATTATTTGAAGAATTTACTGAAAGAATAAGTTCCATGAGAGTAGCATTATATAAATAATATTGTTTATATATTTTTATATTAGAAAACAACGCTTTGTTTTAAATATGTTTTAAACTTCAGATAATATTTAGTATAAAATCTCTTCAAGTCATCAGAAAAATTATTTTCAGCCGAAAAAATTTCGTATTTAAAGAATTTACTGAAGGAACAAAATATTTGTGTTGAATCAAAATAGTATTATCTTAATAATATTATGTTTATATATTTATATACTGGAAAACAAACCTTTATTTCAAAAATGTAAAAATTTCGTATAAGTTTCATGAGGGTAGTATCAATTTAATGATATTGTTTATATATTTTTATATTAGAAAACAACACTTTGTTTTGAACACATTTTAAATTTTAAATAATATTCACAGTAAAACGTCTTCAGAGAGAACAAAAATATTATTTTCAGTCGAAAAAACTACGCGTCTAAAGAAATTGCTCGAGGAACAGCCAATATCAGTTTCATCAAAATATAAAATCATGTTCAAACAACTGGTCGATTTGAAATGTAATAGGTTTTATGTTTCGTCCGTTCACATTTTGTTCGTGGTGAATATTTCATTTCCTCGGTTATTTTAGAGCCTCTATAACAAATCTAGTCCATCTTCAGCATTCAATTATACATGACAGCACAAAATATTGATTGCGTATCGCCTTATTGTGCTACCGCTTTTCATAGTCAAGTTTACAACTCGGCTCGTAAATCGAATACATATATATATAAACGAGATGAGGGAATATTCCGTTTACGACAGCGTTAAATTATGATGTTTATGGGGATGTTAATTAGTTGAACATCTTGACATGAAGCTACTATTTTCGTTTAATTTACAGACATTCCTTGCGAGACAATAACCACTGATAAGGATTCTTTTCTTTCTGTATACAGTAAAGTAAACTTTCAAATATAACATACTCTAATAAAAAATACTCCTTCAGGCTGAGTGGTGTGTAACTTTGAAATCTTAAATGGAAATCCCTATTTATTATTGAAGATTTTTTCATAGGATGCTTTTTACTTAGGATATTTGAGTTCAGGAAATGGTCCTGCACATTAAAAGAATCACTTTTGATAGGGATAAATTGGTTGTTCTATTCAGGTTAATTTTATTAAAGGGCCGTACAGAAATGCATTATTTATCGAGGACCGTCTGATATAATTCAAGGCCGTATTCATTTAGCACATTAAGGAATTAAGAGTAATTTACTATTGAGTAATTCCACACTAGACAAACAGCCATTAAGACCAACCACTGGAAACAGAAGTTCGCGTACACGTTACCCATTGACATAAACTGTTTTTAAATTTTACTGCAAGCGTAAAATATTTTCCATGACAAAAACACACGATACGGTAAAAGGGAGATAAATAATACGACGCATTTTACTATATTCCTGCATCCTAAAATTGCCAGCCATCTGCTGCGTCGCATTGTGCCGAATTGTTTGAAAATATTATGTCCCTTATTTCGGTTATTAATCTCGCCTGTGTGCGACGTTTTCCATCGATTTTCCCATTAAATTTCCATTTAAAAGTTGCGCGAATTTACAAAAGGGGACGACTTTAAAGTTTCCATTGAGTTATTCTGGCTACGAATTGCGGGTTCGAGCTGTATCAAAAACGGGCGATTGCCCGGAGTGTTTGCACGATACAATCGAAAATCAATTGTTCCGGCTCGGATTGATTAATTATCGGTTAATAAGAAGCTTCACACAATGAGATACGATCGGGTAAGTGCACGTATATTCAAAAGTTCCGGAGCGAAACACGAAAAACGGGAAAACGAATTATAAATTCACGTCAGGACCGAATAAAAATTCAAGCAAAAGCCGAAAAAATGGCAAAAAGGCGAAGCAGAACAAGCACGTCTGATTGCAGATTTACCCTGTCACAGTCGCATGTATTTCGACGGGGTCTTTTGATGTGACTAATGAATTTACTTTAAAATCTGCACGATAATTTTTTAAACGGGCACGCCTGAAAGGTCCATTCACTTGCACCGGAGTCGTCGTCGATTCAGATTGGTTTAAAAAGGCTTGAGAGAACATTTTTAGAGCTTACGTACAAATCATGTTCAAGTGCGGTAAGAGAAAACGACATGAATTTACTTTTTATTGTCTGGAGAAATTTAACTTTCGACTATTGCTCAAAAAAAAAAAAGTGACATAACTGTTTTAACGTTGCAAAACTTGTCGTAGGAACGAAAAAACGTATTGTAACCAAAAAATTGACACGTTATCTTTGCAAATTATGTGTCACGCCGGACGATTTGCATGAAAATTATTATTGCAAAAAAAAATTGTGCGACCACAAAATTTACAATCGCATGTTCGAAAATAGTCAAGTGACAGGGCGACCAATAAAGGCGATTTAAATAAGTTAATGAATGCAGCTAATAATAAACTCGTGCGTGTTGTACATTTCAAAGAAACGGCATTAAACAATAACCACGTTTAAAAATATATATCTCGTTACATTCGTAAATGTAATAAATCCAGTTTCTAACAGGGTTCAGCCTTAAAAGCAGATAAGTGACAATTTTAAGGGGGTCTCAGACGGATTTAACACAATAACGGGCTTCGATGGTTGATGACACTTGTGCGTCTGGCCACACAAAAGATTTATCTCTGGCCGAACGGGAAGCAAAAGACGTGTTTGTCTGATCTGTAGCGGGTTCAATTTAATGAGAAATATATCCAAAATTTCCGTCATAGGCCTCCTTGCCATTTAACATCAGCCAAAATTGTGGCGATGTTTTTTTACTCGATTTATTTGAATGAATTACTATTTTTTAAGTTTCTTCTTTTGTGAACTAAAATACAAATTTAAATAACACACATCATTTTTTTTTATGAGTTTTGTTTTTTTGCCTTAATTTATTTCAATATTTAATAAATGAATCAATTCAATTAAACAAAATTAAATTGATTAATTATTAAGTTTAATGTAGTTTTAAAAACATGTTAATCGTCCTTTTTTTACTTAATTTACTTCATTAAATTACTATTTTATTAATTTTTTTATGTCAATTATTAATTCTAATAATGCTTTCAAAACTCTTTTGTAAGTCTTTCACTTTACTTCATTAAATTACTATTGATTTAAATTTTTTTTCCTGTGAACTAAACACAAGCTTAAACATCTAATAAGTTAATAAATTCAATTAAATAAAATTTAATTGAATAATTATTAAGTCTAATAAAGTTTTAGAACTCCTTTGTGAGTCTTTTTTTAGCTTAGTTTACTTCACTAAATTATAGTTTTTAAATTTAAATATTTAATAGGTCAATAAATTCAATTAAATAAAATTAAATTGATTAATTATTAAATTTAGTAAAGTTTTAAAACTTCTTTGTGAGTCTTTTTGTAACTTAATTTGCTTTGCTCTGTGAACTAAAATACAAATTTAAATACAATAAATTAAATTAAATTATTAGATTTAATAAAGTTTTAAATATTTTTGAGTCTCGTTTAATATGTTTCTTTCTATGTGAAATATAAATTTAAATATCAAATATTTTTTAAATTAATTTACTTAACTAAATTACTATTTTTATGTTTTTTTTTTGTGTACTAAAATTCAAATTTAAATATCTAATAGATCAATAAATTCAATTAAATAAAATTAAACTGATGAATTATTAAACTTAATACAGTTTTAAAAAACCTGTGTCCTGTTTTTTTACTTACTTAATTTTCTTAAATATAAATTGATTAATTAATAAATTTAGTAAAGTTTTAAAATTCCTTTGTGAACCTTTTTGTAACTTAATTTGCTTCATTAAATTACTCTGTTATTTCTTATACTGTGAACTAAAATACAAATTTAAATATAATACATTCAATTAAATAAAATTGAGTTATTTAATTACTAACTTTTATAAAGTTCTAAATATTTTTGAGTCTTTCTCTGTTAATTTAAATATCTAATATTGTATTTAATTAAATTTTAAAAAACTCTTATGAATCATAATCATATCATATCATATGTTTAAATGTCATTTTACAGTATTTTCGAGAGCTCTTGCCAAACAGCAATGCAACTGGTATGCAGGAATCCATGCTGATTAAATTTTGATTACTAATTAGGCGACCAGGTTATAATGGCACTATTCGCGTTTGAAATGGTGCGCCAACACTGAATTAGTTCGGCGTAATAAATCTGATTATTTAATAAGTATGTAACTGTTGTTCTTACAATTGTAATAGATGCATCGTAATTATCGTTATTTAAACGCCGGCGATGAAAATTACTCTCAATAACTGTTGTAAAAACAGTTTCAATATCAACTATTACTGTATATAAACAGCATTACTTTTATAAAACACCTTCGTGCCGCTTTTTAAATTGATTTTATTATTGTAATGATGTGCAAGGGTAACAACCTGGATAGGAAACAGTCAATGTGCAATTAGAACAATCCTCCACCAATCATGACAAAAGGTTAAGAGACAATTGGTGCATTTTTTCGGGTCACACATAATAAATCATACCTCTAAAACAAGTAAAATCAACTACCCGGTCAACTATTGCATCTAGGACACCTAAAAATTGGACAGAAACACATCTTTAATACGAGGTGCTGATGGAGGGCAACAACAACGACCGATCACCAAAGAATGCGCAAAATTGCTGCACGATAAATCACCAATTTGTTGTCAGCATTCGTTGGTGTCGCCGTTACGGTTTTTATTTAATCATACCTTCCATACAAGTACACCTTCCGAAATAGTCCATAATAGCTTCCGCTAAACCTGCATAGTTGAAACACTAATCAGTAAACAACCAACAACGCATAAATCAGTTAGTGCACACTGATTTGAATAAAAAAAACTAATATTTGAATTAATCAGGTAATGAAAAACGACTGTCCGGATTAATGAGAACGACGTATGAGCTTTCAAAATTTCGATGTTAAACGCTCAAAGTGATTAGGCGTCAAAACAAACATTACAAACTGCAGGTAAAACAATTAGTTTAAATCAGTGTTTTAAACACAAAAATGTTGTTTTTTTTACATATTTCTAATGTGAAATGTATAAATATAATATTATCAAAATTAAATATGAATAAATAAAAAACATATTTCATATAAATTTTTTGATACAATGTGTTGTACACATAAAAAAATCTCGATTTTTAATAAATTTCTAATAAAAAATATATAAAACTAATATTATCAAAATAATACTTAAATTAAATTTAAAAATAATAGAATTAAAGTAAAATATGTACAAGTTAAAAACACATATAAAACAATCAGTTTATTTGAAAGTGTTTTGAACATAAAAAATTTGATTTTTAACATATTTCAAATGTATAAGTACTCATATAATATTCTAAAAATTAAATATGAACTAATTAAAAATTATTTGATATAACTTCTTTACAATATGTTGTATAGATAAAAAAATCTTTAATTTTAATTAATATCTAATGTAAAATATTGTATATAAATTTAATATTATAAAAATAATACTTCAATTAAATATACAAATAATATGATTAAAGTAAAATATGTATGAGTTAAAAACACATATGAAACAATTTGTTTAAATCAAATACACAAATCTTGTTTTTCTAATGTAAAATGTATAAATATAGTATTATCAAAATTAAATATGAACAAATAAATAACATATTTCATATAAATTTTCTGATACAATGTGTTGTACACATAAAAAATCTTGTTTTTGATACATTTATCATGTAAAATATAAGGCATAAAAAATGATTTGTGCTCTAAAAACAAAAATGATTCCCCAAGAAAATTCCTTTTGCTTTAGAAAATAAAGGTTTAACAAGATAGTTCTTGGAATTGCATACTTCGTTTTCATCAAAATCTGTAGCTGATGATTATTTTTAGTCTTTCAATTTTAAATTGCATTTCCAGATAAAGCATATGGTGGTGCATTCGATTCTGACCTTAAAACAAAGACTCCGGTTTCGGCTGCGTTTCGTTATGCACGTGCACTTGCTACGCACGCGATCCCATTCACGACCCCATAATGAGGTTGCGTTCGATGTGGATGCCATCACAACAAACTGGCCGCGATCGATACGTGGTTATAACGTCAGAAAAAAAAAAACCACCTTGGTTCATTTACTTAAGAACGTGTTTCGTGTGTGTGTTACAAGATGCGTGCGGGGTGGCGAGTTTCACCCCTGTAAAATACTGCGGATTCGTTTTGGAAGTCGGCGTAGAAGTTTACTTTACGAGTTTTGTTCCCAGTTTGTTGATGGAGTTTAAACGGTTTTATCCGATGCAGTTTTCCGGTATTATTAGACACGACGACTAGACTAGAATAATAAAGATTGCGCAAGTTTTACAAACTGAAACTGGATGTTTTTACTTGAGGTCGCAAAATGCTAATTGTCCACTTTAATTCACTGTTGTGCAATTCAGACACCCTCCACTTCCGGAACTGTGAAATTGAGCTAGTCACATGCACGGACTGGAGTTATTTGCATTCGTAATTAAAAATTACGTACCGGCATAAATAACTGTTATATGTTGCTACGTGAGCCTAACAATATTAAAACAACGCCTCGTGTTTGTCGCACACTTTATCCTTGGGACGAATAATTATTGATGCATACGCGGTCCATAATTTAAAATGCAATTAATTAAAACTTGATCAAAACTAAGCCATAAACAATTGCACCTCAAGTGCACTTTATCGGTTTTTGTTCTGGTTCAAGAGGTTCGGGTATAAATCGGAGAAATTTAAACGGCCAGGTTTAATTTCGCACATTACAGCCGAAGTTTGGCAATCGAAGTTTTAAAAAGGACTTCATGAATATGCACGATGAAGTTTCGAGAAGTTTTGTGGTTCGGGCATTTTTTTTTCTAAATGAATAATTGAATATTATTTCAATAATATAGTTGTAAAATTTAATTTGGATTAGTTTAGTTATACAACCTTTATTAAAAAAGACCAGATTGTTTTAAATACTTAATTTCATATAAATTTAAAAACTTGAAGTAATGTTTACGACATGTGTCTAAAGAAATTGCTCGTGGAACAACATATTTCAGATCCATTAAAGAACTGTTATTATTCTTCAGATAATATTTAATGTAAAATGTTCTCAAGTCGACTAAAATTATTTCCAGTCGAAAATCTCAATGAACAACATACTTCAGTTTGAACAAAGTAGTATTATTTTAATATCATATCATTCATTACAAATACATTGAAAATAATATTCGTATTAGAAATATTCTAAAAACCAAGATTTTTATGTTTAAATATATACAAAATGTTTTAAGCAAGTTGTTTTGGACATATTATTAACTTGTACATTATTTATTTTGAATACAACTTAGAATTTAATTTGAGTATTATATTTATATATTTTAACATATGTTAGAAATATATTTCAAACAATATTTTCAGGTTTAAAATAGTTTGTGTTAATTCGTACATATTCATATAAATTTAAGTTTTTTTAATTTTAAAATATTGCTTATGAAACAATATATATATTTCAGTTCTATCCAAGTAGTATTATTTTAATTATATTATACTCATATATTTTATATAAAAAACAAAGATTATTATTTTTAATAAATTCTTTTTTAAATTTAAGTTAATGTTTACTGGAAAATTTCTCGAAATTATCGAAAGCTACTTTATTTTAAATAGTTGTATTCAACTTAAGTTATATTTACTATAAAATCTAGTAAATAATATATTTATTATAAGAATTTATTTATTTAAAGAATTTACTAAAGGAACAACATATTTCAGTTGCAAAATAGTATTATCTCATTAATAATATGTTTATATATTTTTATATTTGAGGTAATTTTTTAATCTTGAGGTAATATTTACTATAAAATTTCTTTAAGACGACAGAAAAATTATTTTGAGTCCAAAAAACTTCTTATTTAAAAAATTTTCTAAAGTAACAACATACAATGGCATATATCGTTTATATATTTTTATATTAGAAAACAACGCTTTGTTTTAAATATGTTTTAAACTTCAGATAATATTTAGTATAAAATCTCTTCAAGCCGTCAGAAAAATTATTTTCAGTCGAAAAAATTTCGTATTTAAAGAATTTACTGAAAGAACAACACATTTGTGTTGAATCAAACCTTTATTTTAAAAATGTTTTAATTTGAGGTAATATTTGCAATAACATCTCTCCAAAGGGTCAGAAAAATTATGAATGATTATTTGAAGAATTTACTGAAAGTAGTATTATATAAATAATATTGTTTATATATTATTATATTAGAAACAACGCTTTGTTTTAAACCTCAGATAATATTTAGCATAAAATCTCTTCACATAGTCAGAAAAATTATTTTCAGTCGAAAAAATTTCGTATTTAAAGAATTTACTGAAGGAACAACATATTTGTATTGAATCCAAATAGTATTATCTTAACAATATTATGTTTATATATTTATATACTGGAAAACAAATCTTTATTTTAAAAATGTTTTAACTTGAGGTAATATTTGCCATAAAATCTCTCCAATGGGTCAGAAAAATTATGAATGATTATTTGAAGAATTTACTGAAAGAATAAGTTCCATGAGAGTAGCATTATATAAATAATATTGTTTATATATTTTTATATTAGAAAACAACGCTTTGTTTTAAATATGTTTTAAACTTCAGATAATATTTAGTATAAAATCTCTTCAAGTCATCAGAAAAATTATTTTCAGCCGAAAAAATTTCGTATTTAAAGAATTTACTGAAGGAACAAAATATTTGTGTTGAATCAAAATAGTATTATCTTAATAATATTATGTTTATATATTTATATACTGGAAAACAAACCTTTATTTCAAAAATGTAAAAATTTCGTATAAGTTTCATGAGGGTAGTATCAATTTAATGATATTGTTTATATATTTTTATATTAGAAAACAACACTTTGTTTTGAACACATTTTAAATTTTAAATAATATTCACAGTAAAACGTCTTCAGAGAGAACAAAAATATTATTTTCAGTCGAAAAAACTACGCGTCTAAAGAAATTGCTCGAGGAACAGCCAATATCAGTTTCATCAAAATATAAAATCATGTTCAAACAACTGGTCGATTTGAAATGTAATAGGTTTTATGTTTCGTCCGTTCACATTTTGTTCGTGGTGAATATTTCATTTCCTCGGTTATTTTAGAGCCTCTATAACAAATCTAGTCCATCTTCAGCATTCAATTATACATGACAGCACAAAATATTGATTGCGTATCGCCTTATTGTGCTACCGCTTTTCATAGTCAAGTTTACAACTCGGCTCGTAAATCGAATACATATATATATAAACGAGATGAGGGAATATTCCGTTTACGACAGCGTTAAATTATGATGTTTATGGGGATGTTAATTAGTTGAACATCTTGACATGAAGCTACTATTTTCGTTTAATTTACAGACATTCCTTGCGAGACAATAACCACTGATAAGGATTCTTTTCTTTCTGTATACAGTAAAGTAAACTTTCAAATATAACATACTCTAATAAAAAATACTCCTTCAGGCTGAGTGGTGTGTAACTTTGAAATCTTAAATGGAAATCCCTATTTATTATTGAAGATTTTTTCATAGGATGCTTTTTACTTAGGATATTTGAGTTCAGGAAATGGTCCTGCACATTAAAAGAATCACTTTTGATAGGGATAAATTGGTTGTTCTATTCAGGTTAATTTTATTAAAGGGCCGTACAGAAATGCATTATTTATCGAGGACCGTCTGATATAATTCAAGGCCGTATTCATTTAGCACATTAAGGAATTAAGAGTAATTTACTATTGAGTAATTCCACACTAGACAAACAGCCATTAAGACCAACCACTGGAAACAGAAGTTCGCGTACACGTTACCCATTGACATAAACTGTTTTTAAATTTTACTGCAAGCGTAAAATATTTTCCATGACAAAAACACACGATACGGTAAAAGGGAGATAAATAATACGACGCATTTTACTATATTCCTGCATCCTAAAATTGCCAGCCATCTGCTGCGTCGCATTGTGCCGAATTGTTTGAAAATATTATGTCCCTTATTTCGGTTATTAATCTCGCCTGTGTGCGACGTTTTCCATCGATTTTCCCATTAAATTTCCATTTAAAAGTTGCGCGAATTTACAAAAGGGGACGACTTTAAAGTTTCCATTGAGTTATTCTGGCTACGAATTGCGGGTTCGAGCTGTATCAAAAACGGGCGATTGCCCGGAGTGTTTGCACGATACAATCGAAAATCAATTGTTCCGGCTCGGATTGATTAATTATCGGTTAATAAGAAGCTTCACACAATGAGATACGATCGGGTAAGTGCACGTATATTCAAAAGTTCCGGAGCGAAACACGAAAAACGGGAAAACGAATTATAAATTCACGTCAGGACCGAATAAAAATTCAAGCAAAAGCCGAAAAAATGGCAAAAAGGCGAAGCAGAACAAGCACGTCTGATTGCAGATTTACCCTGTCACAGTCGCATGTATTTCGACGGGGTCTTTTGATGTGACTAATGAATTTACTTTAAAATCTGCACGATAATTTTTTAAACGGGCACGCCTGAAAGGTCCATTCACTTGCACCGGAGTCGTCGTCGATTCAGATTGGTTTAAAAAGGCTTGAGAGAACATTTTTAGAGCTTACGTACAAATCATGTTCAAGTGCGGTAAGAGAAAACGACATGAATTTACTTTTTATTGTCTGGAGAAATTTAACTTTCGACTATTGCTCAAAAAAAAAAAAGTGACATAACTGTTTTAACGTTGCAAAACTTGTCGTAGGAACGAAAAAACGTATTGTAACCAAAAAATTGACACGTTATCTTTGCAAATTATGTGTCACGCCGGACGATTTGCATGAAAATTATTATTGCAAAAAAAAATTGTGCAACCACAAAATTTACAATCGCATGTTCGAAAATAGTCAAGTGACAGGGCGACCAATAAAGGCGATTTAAATAAGTTAATGAATGCAGCTAATAATAAACTCGTGCGTGTTGTACATTTCAAAGAAACGGCATTAAACAATAACCACGTTTAAAAATATATATCTCGTTACATTCGTAAATGTAATAAATCCAGTTTCTAACAGGGTTCAGCCTTAAAAGCAGATAAGTGACAATTTTAAGGGGGTCTCAGACGGATTTAACACAATAACGGGCTTCGATGGTTGATGACACTTGTGCGTCTGGCCACACAAAAGATTTATCTCTGGCCGAACGGGAAGCAAAAGACGTGTTTGTCTGATCTGTAGCGGGTTCAATTTAATGAGAAATATATCCAAAATTTCCGTCATAGGCCTCCTTGCCATTTAACATCAGCCAAAATTGTGGCGATGTTTTTTTACTCGATTTATTTGAATGAATTACTATTTTTTAAGTTTCTTCTTTTGTGAACTAAAATACAAATTTAAATAACACACATCATTTTTTTTTATGAGTTTTGTTTTTTTGCCTTAATTTATTTCAATATTTAATAAATGAATCAATTCAATTAAACAAAATTAAATTGATTAATTATTAAGTTTAATGTAGTTTTAAAAACATGTTAATCGTCCTTTTTTTACTTAATTTACTTCATTAAATTACTATTTTATTAATTTTTTTATGTCAATTATTAATTCTAATAATGCTTTCAAAACTCTTTTGTAAGTCTTTCACTTTACTTCATTAAATTACTATTGATTTAAATTTTTTTTCCTGTGAACTAAACACAAGCTTAAACATCTAATAAGTTAATAAATTCAATTAAATAAAATTTAATTGAATAATTATTAAGTCTAATAAAGTTTTAGAACTCCTTTGTGAGTCTTTTTTTAGCTTAGTTTACTTCACTAAATTATAGTTTTTAAATTTAAATATTTAATAGGTCAATAAATTCAATTAAATAAAATTAAATTGATTAATTATTAAATTTAGTAAAGTTTTAAAACTTCTTTGTGAGTCTTTTTGTAACTTAATTTGCTTTGCTCTGTGAACTAAAATACAAATTTAAATACAATAAATTAAATTAAATTATTAGATTTAATAAAGTTTTAAATATTTTTGAGTCTCGTTTAATATGTTTCTTTCTATGTGAAATATAAATTTAAATATCAAATATTTTTTAAATTAATTTACTTAACTAAATTACTATTTTTATGTTTTTTTTTTGTGTACTAAAATTCAAATTTAAATATCTAATAGATCAATAAATTCAATTAAATAAAATTAAACTGATGAATTATTAAACTTAATACAGTTTTAAAAAACCTGTGTCCTGTTTTTTTACTTACTTAATTTTCTTAAATATAAATTGATTAATTAATAAATTTAGTAAAGTTTTAAAATTCCTTTGTGAACCTTTTTGTAACTTAATTTGCTTCATTAAATTACTCTGTTATTTCTTATACTGTGAACTAAAATACAAATTTAAATATAATACATTCAATTAAATAAAATTGAGTTATTTAATTACTAACTTTTATAAAGTTCTAAATATTTTTGAGTCTTTCTCTGTTAATTTAAATATCTAATATTGTATTTAATTAAATTTTAAAAAACTCTTATGAATCATAATCATATCATATCATATGTTTAAATGTCATTTTACAGTATTTTCGAGAGCTCTTGCCAAACAGCAATGCAACTGGTATGCAGGAATCCATGCTGATTAAATTTTGATTACTAATTAGGCGACCAGGTTATAATGGCACTATTCGCGTTTGAAATGGTGCGCCAACACTGAATTAGTTCGGCGTAATAAATCTGATTATTTAATAAGTATGTAACTGTTGTTCTTACAATTGTAATAGATGCATCGTAATTATCGTTATTTAAACGCCGGCGATGAAAATTACTCTCAATAACTGTTGTAAAAACAGTTTCAATATCAACTATTACTGTATATAAACAGCATTACTTTTATAAAACACCTTCGTGCCGCTTTTTAAATTGATTTTATTATTGTAATGATGTGCAAGGGTAACAACCTGGATAGGAAACAGTCAATGTGCAATTAGAACAATCCTCCACCAATCATGACAAAAGGTTAAGAGACAATTGGTGCATTTTTTCGGGTCACACATAATAAATCATACCTCTAAAACAAGTAAAATCAACTACCCGGTCAACTATTGCATCTAGGACACCTAAAAATTGGACAGAAACACATCTTTAATACGAGGTGCTGATGGAGGGCAACAACAACGACCGATCACCAAAGAATGCGCAAAATTGCTGCACGATAAATCACCAATTTGTTGTCAGCATTCGTTGGTGTCGCCGTTACGGTTTTTATTTAATCATACCTTCCATACAAGTACACCTTCCGAAATAGTCCATAATAGCTTCCGCTAAACCTGCATAGTTGAAACACTAATCAGTAAACAACCAACAACGCATAAATCAGTTAGTGCACACTGATTTGAATAAAAAAAACTAATATTTGAATTAATCAGGTAATGAAAAACGACTGTCCGGATTAATGAGAACGACGTATGAGCTTTCAAAATTTCGATGTTAAACGCTCAAAGTGATTAGGCGTCAAAACAAACATTACAAACTGCAGGTAATGTTATTTCGGCGTCGTGCAACATCAAAAATCCATCAACGAAATGCGTGGCTACAATAGAAGAAATTCGATTTGACGCCACGGCCACTGAAATTTTCAAACAACCCAAAAATTTGATTAAAACTCTGTGTTTTAGTCGATTTGTCAATTGTCAATCACAAAATTAATAGATATGTAAAATTGAATTTATGGAGATTTCCGCTACTTGTTCCTTTTGAGCATGAATGGAGACGGTACCGCTTATTAAAGTTACATTATGTACATAATATTAATTACAATATTCAAAAACATACGTTGTTTTATTTTTAGCTTGTTTAAATTCGTTGTTTTACATTATGAAAACATAGGATACAAGCACAAAAAAAATGCGTGTTGTAATAGAATTTGTTAGAAACTAGTGTCATTATCACTAATTTAATTCCGTAAGTGTTTTGAATTTCTATTTAATGAACATGAATAACAAATTGACAAACTTGTTTCATTAAGACAAAACTACCAAATGTACTATTTTAGTAATTAATAGCAGTATAACACTTTTTTAGTTATGTTAGTTATAAACAATTTTTTATTATTGTTAAATAATTAATTGAAGTCTGGTACTTAATTGGTACGTAAATGTATAATTGATGTTTTCCGATTGATTTCAGTTGTACCATGAAAACACATTCAAGGTTGTAGGTTTACCACTTCCTGTACAAACAGTACTCTAAACGGAACCGTAAATTCCCGGTACGTTACCAACAAGCGCAGCTCGTACCTTTAAAGCAGGTACAACCCATGATGTAGCCCATCATTGATGATCGACGGGTCGACCCGTCGAAGCACAGCCGGGCCTTCGATCCGGGGCCACGGCCAGGGCCCCATCCGACACGAACGCACCCCTAAACGGGCATCGGGGGCCGCGTGCCGCACACCACCCGCACCAACACCCCCCCGACGCTTGCGACGGCCAACGGTGCGACTTCGGACGCCGGGACCGGTACCAAAACTGTGCGGTGTCCCGGTGACGGAGGGAACGCGGCGCCGAACACCACTCGATCGGGACTGCAATGTGGATGGGAACGGGACAGCGTTTGAGGAGCGGGAACGGGGGCGCCGTCTCGCGGCACCGAGCGGCGTAACTTTCGGGACGGTGGGACGGTGCGAGCGCTGGGACTGGACGGACGTCTGCACCGGCCGAACGTCGCTTTCGTAACTGACCGTGTCCATCGCGACGGCGAATTTGTTGCTCAGGTGTTGTTGTCGGGTCGTCGCGACCGAGGTGCATTTCCGACGATCGGTTCCGCGTTCCCGGCTTCGCGGCCTTTTGTGTCGGCACGCGGGGGGCGGCGGTATTCTGGGTCGCAGACGACACTAATGACGATGTGCGTCTAGTCCGCGATCGTAAATTTCGAACCTGCACCGAAATCTAAATGGCTGTTTCTTGAAAGTTTCATGAAATATAGAAACCAGAGGAAAACTACTCGAAATGCAGACTGTCCTTAAAAGAGGACGATACCTTCAGCCTATTAACATATGCAACCCAATATACTTATATCCAATTGCTTATTATGACATTTTTTTAATTAACAGGGGTACATGACAATTTTAACTTAATGGATTACCATTAATATTATATTATAAATATCAACTGTTATTATTGGTATATTAAGCAGTCATCTATAATTCAATCCACCAAGATCATGAAATTACAACTTGCATTGAAATTACTGTTTCTTGAATGTTTCATAATAAACCGAAATGGGAGAATACGAATTGTTCTCAAGAGAGGACAACACCTTCAGCCAATTAACATATGCAACCCATTATACTTACATAGTAAGCAATATTTTATTGCTTATTATAACCATATTCTTTAATTAACATGGATATTATTATGATAATTATTTTTAGAATATGATGCAACAAATGTATAAAAATTATATTAAAATAAAATAGTTATTAATATATTTATTCAATATATTTAAAACTCTATTTTCAAATCATTTAATATTTATTTATATGACTGGCCTGTTTGTTTTTTTAATCAATGACGCATATTCTAATTAACTCTGGGTCCAATGAGCAAATTAATACAAACATAACAATTTCTGTTTCTATGCAAATCGTAGTTTTTTCATATACATTTATATATTTTTATGTTAAAATCGAAATAAAATAAGCGTGAAATGGCAATTAACTAAATTGACATGCTCGATAAATCGTCGTGCACGTGTGAATCGATGGCTGTACAAAAAAATACTCGTTCTATTCGACCAACCTTTGATTAGTCCGATGTGTGGAACTATTAAGCATTGTCAATATTTGATTTGTACGATGTTCTTTGTTAGGGATGATCGGGTTTGTAAATGGGTTTATTCAGTACAAATTGGGTTTTATACCGATGATTCATTACAGGAGAATGTGTGATTGCACCTTTACAAACGTGCAAATGGAACGGAATAATTTTGAAATGCCTGTAAATTTTGCACATACACAAAAATATGACAGAGGTCGCCACTACAGGCCCTTCATCATTATGCAACCGCAATTGCAGATATATCAATGCGGTTAGTACTAGCTTTATTTGTAAATGAAGTTTACTAGTTGTACTAGTCACAATTTATTTTTACATTTTATAATATAAAAACATGAACAAATTATGGTTTTTAAAATTCGACAGACGAATAGGGAAAATACACAATACAAAACATAGCAACAAATTTCCATAAAAAATAGAGAAAAAATTAAATTCTTCATGATGCGTGCTCATAATTTTGCTTGCCATGCAAAGATTTCCAAGGAATAGTAATTTAAGCCTCCATAAACTGTGAAGGGAAAGCCATCAGCTGATGCTGAGTTTTAATCAGGACCATCTAGTGAAGTGTTGCTGTCGGAAAAATACTCATTAAACTAATTGACTCGCGCTCCGCGACAAATTGCCCATTACACCGACGAACGAGCCATTCGAGATGCGCTTTTACTTTTTGCAGTATCCCAACGTCCAGCAAGTAAATACGAGCCACGTTCCGGCCTTAATTGTGCCAACAATTACCGGAGATCTTAATTACGATAACGGCGCACCAGATTAAAATATACAAATTGCGAGATAGATAAATCAAACTGCCGGGCAATAAATAAAGTCTATGATGGCGAATAGGAAATTTCGTTCGTAATTAAATGCACACACACAGACCATAATTGCCTGGTCCGTATTCATGATATTCTGCGGAGTGGCTTCTGTTCACACATCCGCTTCCACTGGCCACGTAAATTAGTCGGCGAGAAGCTGGGGTGGATTCGTGGAAAATGATCTCGGATTATCGGTAATTAACGTATGTATATCCCATTATGTGATAAGTCCCTGCATTGTTAGAGGGCGGCACATTTAATACGCTACCGTATGCAACCAAATTAACATAATGCAATAATGGTTGCCCCAGTTAAAATACAAATGCATTATTAAATTTTAAGCGGTCGTTTATGTCGTTGGTTACGTAAATTAGTTAAACTAGTTGGTAGTAGGGAAATGCGAGATGATCTAATCCTCTTATAAGGAAAGTTATGGAATTGTTAGAGGACAGCACATTTAATATGTTACCACGAGCAACCACTTTTACATAACGCAAAATGGTTGCCTTACTTAAATAGACCACGACAGGTACTCTTGTAGTTTCTCTCCGAAAAAAAACTGCGAGTTCTGAGATGAACTTGTGGAAGATCCTCTAGAATTATCGATAACAAACGTCCTTGTCTTCGTATGTAGCGAGTGATTGTATTGTTAGAGGGCGCCACATTAAATGTGCTAAGCTAGGCAACCTAATTTGCATAATGCAATAATGGTTGCCTGACGCAAATTACTAATTAAACAAATAACGACCGGTACTTTTGTCGTTTCCATCGAGTAACGGCATATTTTTAACAGTGACCCATTTATGTACGGTGCATGATATCATTTCAAACATTCATACGCATGCACGTCTGTCAGTCTTTAATATTCCGCACGTAGTTCCCTGTGCTTTCATTATAATTGTCAGCGGTAAAATTCCGACATTCGGATGTGCACGGGTGGATATTAAACGCCGTCGACAGGACCGTATTACCGTGCTGGCAGAAAAGTATGTTTATCCGGTTGAATTATCGAGTCGCAATTTGGCAGTGATGTGAACGGTTCCGATGTAGATAACGCCGTAAAATAAATTATTTACGGACGCCAACGGCTCAATCAAGATTAGTTACGTCGACGATTTGTCAGGCAAACCGACAGATACGGTGCTGGCGACGAAAACAGACGGGTCAGTTAAGAATGCGACTTGGCGGAAGTTTATTTCGAGCCGGAAAACGTCGAAATTTGTTTTTTTTTGTGGGCTTGCAGACGCCTCGGACTCCGGTTGCACCCACGTGCCAACGTAATTCGATCGCGACGAAGAATCATGCGGACAAGTTATACCGGAGACGCTCGCCCGGTTTGGTAAGTGTTTGGTTACGTGGGGTAGAACGTTTGGGGAGTACAAACCGTTTTAAAATGGCGCGGACACTTGCGAATTAATTGGGCAAAAATGAATGACGTGGGTTGCGACACACGGAAGTTTGGATTTGTCACAGATGTTGGGAACTATTCGTTTTAATTACAATCAAGCCAATTTATATTAGCGTAAGTTCGGTGATAAATGAGATAGGAACGTTGCAAGTTTAAATCGTACAGCATGTTCTACCGCAAACCTTAAGAGATGGCAGCACATTAAGCCGACTAACATTATAAAACCCCGATTACAAACTTTAATAAACGATTAAAACTTAAAACGTTCTAAAAAGCGCCGGGCTTACATTTAGAATTAATTGCCAGTTAAACTGAAATTTGACCCAGTATATGCAGCTTGCACTTAAAGTTTCTATAAAAACCGGCACTCGTTCAGCAAAAGCCGCATTTGCGGTCGGAGTGTCCACTATTTTCGATCCTGGGTGAGTTGAAACTTCAAGGACTTCCATTTATTCGAATACATCGTTAGGAGTTTTCGAGCGACCGTGAAAAACGTGAACGTGAAGTCGCATAATCGCCGCGGGCACAGCTTTTCAGCGTTCCAGTGATTTACGTCGACAGTTTTTCCAGAACAACTTTGCATTATTTAACGAAACGCGACGTACAGATTCAATTTTTCCCTTTGTTCGCCGTTTTTTTTTATTATTTTATTATTTATTAGAACCGTCTCGTCTTGCAGGTTGTCCGGACAAAGCTCCAATTTTAAATTGCAAGACCCATGATTGGAAACAGCTGTCACACGTCCGGATTCAATCGTAATTTATCTCCAATTAAAGGGGAAAAACGTTTTATCAAATAAAATTATGCAATATTTCCATGGTGTAAGAAAGGATCTTGTACCGAAAAAATACATATTAACCGCCAGACATTATTTCATATTATAAAACATCAATTTGAATAAAATTTTAATTAATTTGAGAGTTCATTTCATGGCCACCGAACACACACTTGGCTTTATTATACGCCGCCTGAAATATTGCCTTTTTGTCCGAATGAAACCTCGCCCAGATTAAGCTTCCCGGATGTCCGCGTTTTCACACACCACACCGCTAATTCAGGCCATTGTTTTATATTATGTCGGCAGACAATGCGGTGGATTTTCCGCCAAAAAGAAACCGGCCTTTTTATTTCAATAAATCGACCGTTAATGGAGTCTGCTCCTTTGTTGTAAAATAATTGTGCTTTTAACGCACAACAGTGAATCACTGCCAACTGGGCGAAGTGGGTTGCCTATCAGCAGTTGTGTGTTAGTGCTGCCCTCTCCCGAGGTCACCCCCATAAGTCGTAAAACTACTCACCGGTATGATTGTTTGAGTTGGCGTTCGCCTGTGCGTTGGCCTGTGCGAAGTGCGGGTTCTGGAGGAGCTGCTGTTGAAGCAGCGCGTGGTTCATGGGCGGGAGGTGGCCGCCCGCGTTCGACGCCATTACGGGACCCGACGGCACCGGCAGCGTGGGGTAGGCGGGCGGCGGGGCCTGGGGCGTCTGTCCGCCGCCGGGCAACTGCTGCTGTTGTTGCGGCCCCGACACCGGGAACACGCCGCAGCTCACCATCATGTTATCACCTGCAAGAAGTAAGGTTGGAGATTTAATTTAGTTACGCGGTATTTGATGTTTATAATTAAGTTAGAGTTGGCGGCGCGGCACATGGCAACAGATTGCTGCCGAACGTTTGCTTCCATAATTTTCGACCGAGATTTGATTGAACGCGGGACTGGATGGCATTATTGTTGGCCCTGGTTTTGTAAAATAATTACTGGATAAAATAAATTTGATTTACATCACATGGTTGCAATCATAAAATTTAACGTATGGATTTGTCTGGGGCATAAAAATACGTACATCCACCCTGGATTATCAATAAATAGCTCCGGCAGAAACAGTAAACCTTAAAGGAATAGCTAAGAATTCCACGTTTCCTCAACGATCATCAATCATCCTCATATGAACTAATATTTATAAAATAAACATGGGCAATAAAAACAAACTGAAGAGTTGCGCAGTCATAAAATCGATATGGTTCTCCAACCACTAATGGTAAAAATTTTGTTAGTAAACTCCCAACACGAGGAAATTATTCGTAATTTAATAAACCCAGAAGTTTTCCCGATGGTATAATGTCGCTTACTTACAAACTAATTATAGGACTTTTGGTGCATAAAATCTGAAAACTCGGAAAGGCACTTGGGCCCAATTGATCCGTAATGGAAAGGGGTTCATTATAATAAAGTCATAAATTTAAATATTTACTCCTTACTTTGAGGTCCTTACGCATAGCCCTTCCAAATTTTTTATTCTGACAGGATATCGACTCACACTGCCCCAAAATCTTATGTGTAGATAAACTGTTTCTAGCTTTATTTACCCTTATTAAATAAATTGAAGAAGTCTAAGTTTTTTAAGCTAAAATCAATAGCTTTAAGGATTTTGTGATCATTTGTCATGATAATTATTAACTACAATTAATTTACATATCATCAAAATTGAATCTTATTGAAACTAAAACTCATTCCATAAAAAAGATAACATGTTTCAAAAGAGGTGAATGCGACATTTACAATTATGGTGAATGCGCATCACACGTGCGTCTTTATTATTTGAATATTTACAGCCCTAAATTATCACTGCATTAAATATATACTCTATACAATTTATTTCTTGTAAATTTACTATTTTCAAAAATATTATTTTGTTTATTTGAATAGCTTTTATTAGGTGATTCTTAATTTGTGTTTTGTTTAGCACGACAAATGCCCCAAAGATTTTTTTCTGAAGATTTTATCCTTAAAATGTTTCACAAAGTGTAATAAGGAGCGTTTGGAATGGTTATGGGGAATAGAGAGTTTTCTGTATATTTCTGCTAGAAAAAATGGTATATTCCCTACATTCAGGTTTCGTACAGTTATACTAAATCACTGTAAGTCTAGCATCAGAAGAAAGCTGCATGAAATTAGGTATTAGTGCCATAAGATGTTTTCAACACCTTGCGTCACCTAAACATGGAGCATTGTTGATCGTTTGATTACTGAATACGAAAAATGGGTCCAAAACGCAAAAGGCAGTGGCTATTTATTATTGCATATATTGCATCCTCATATTTCTATTTATTCCAATTCCTACAACATTTTCTTAGTGGCAAAAAATTTGGTTATGACCAAAATGCCATCGCGAGATATTTTATTCAAGAACCAATTGATTTTTTAACGATTTATTTCTTTGAATTTAATGTAGAAAAGCGACATTACTTTCTGGTCCATTTAATATTTGTTCACAGATGAGTCGTGGTCAGTGATATCGTAAGCAAAACATGGATGTGGTTCTGTAACAGAGTGGTTTGAAATTTCTTTTTCTTACTACCTCGGTGGAAAGTACGTATTTTGCTCCCCGGTTCCGCGACAGAAAATAGTATTCTGTCGTGGAACCGGGGAGCAAAATACGTACTTTCGACCGAGGTAGTAAGAAAAATAGTATACACTACACGGGAAAAAAGTTTGAGATCCCTGTCCTGCGCGTCATACTGTCCGAGGCGTAGCCGAGGTAGTAAGAAAAATAGTATACACTACACGGGAAGAAATACTATAAAGTAGTGTAAAATACTATAAAGATAGACACAGATATCACGGCAAGAATTTATTCGTTGACTGATTTTGAGAATGTCAATAAGGGTGGAAACAATTCATAGAGAAACGAGGAGATTGTTGATGAAATTTTTATATAATAAATGGTTTAATATTGAAATGGAGGTCAAAAAAAATTGAACTTTTTTTGGTTCACAGAAGATTGCTTTCTCTTGAAATCAAGTTGGCAAAAAACTGTTAATGGTGATTATTTTGTTGAATAAGTTATTTTAAAGGAAGTTACGTTATTGTAAAGTCGAATATTAAAAACGTGAATCACTTTTTCCGGTACCTAATATTTTTATACACTCTGCTTTAATAGATTTGATTACGATTCAATCTCGTAAAACAAAAGGGCGTCGTAAATGAATTCTTCGGATTACCGTGCAGAACACGGGGAAACTTTCTGCCAGCCCGACTTTACGGTAGGTCGTATTTCATTTCCAAGAAATCAATATTCCATTTCGGGTTGCGTGACGTTATTTAAAATTACAAAACTTAGGACAGGTCGTGTACTACCTTCGATGGTTTATTTATTCAATACACCCATGTTCCGCGGCCACAGAACAAATTCGTTCATTGAAAGCACGAAAATTACGTAATTATTACGATCCATTTTAGCATCAACCCGTTTTTATTTTTAATTAACGTTGCCCAGAGATATTTTTCATTTAAAAAGCGTCATAACTCTTTTAAATGGTCTCCCAAAACGGTTCTTTATTCAATGTTATTTTTCACCGCAACAAGAAAAACAAATAAACCGAACTCATTAACAGTTAATTTACATCTTAAAACGTGTACAATTTCCGTGACGCTAAAACCGCATATATATTGTTTTTCACGTCGCCATAAACCGTCGGATCCGAACAAATTTCATTTCCGAACGAGTTTTAATCGGAACTTTATTGGACGGGGAACTTTCAACTGGACGGTGTAAATATAGAACATGCCCGACAAAAGCGCGGATGCTGGACGGTATTACAAAGTGCTTGAAATGTAATCGATTCGTTCGGCAGAGAATGTGTGGAAGAACGGTTTTAATGTTAGACAAAACGGGGGGAGAACGGCAAGGGACAATGGATGCTGGAATGTGTGACTCCTTCGATTCGTCCTGTTTTATAACTCGTATGAAGATCAATAAAAACGGTCAAGTTCAAAGGGCCGTTCCAAATTGTGACTATTTTGTGGTGAATTTAATTTTTAATGGCCACAATTTAAATTATTGTCGAGTGAAATTGATTAAATTTTATATGGGAATTTAATTGAAATGTATTAAATTAATTTAATTAATGTATTGGTAAACAGATTTTGTTGTGGAGTTTGTCGAAGATAAATCATTTTGTATAAATGAATATATTAAAAGCACATAAAATGCATTCAAAATTTTAATTATGCATCGGAACAAAATTAAATTTAATTACATTAATTTATTGAATTTTATATATGTAGTAGTATTTTATTCGAATTTATGATGATTTATATGTAATAAATATATTTTTAAATATTTTATGTTTTAAAATAACTAAAACTAAAACTAAATAATCAATTTTAATAAACCAAAATTATTCTTAATCATCATATATACTATAATTGAAAAAATATTTTATATTTGATATTAAAGGAATTCTAAAAATATTATATTAAACCAATTTAAAATATTTTGGTTTTGTATGCATTTTTTGTTTATTTATAAAATATAAAATAATAAAAAATATATTTTACAATATCAATAATAATCATTAATTTTAATGAATTATCATGTCATGAAAAAAAAAACTAAATTAAGACTAAATTACTGACCTAATTAAAAATATTTTTTTTTTTGCATTTTTATTTATTTTTACAACATAAAATAATAAAAAATTAAATACATTCTACTCTATTCATTAATTTTAAAGAATTAAGGAAATAAAAATAGTTTAAGTCCTAAATAATATAAATTCTGAAAAATAAATTAAGGCTAAATTATTATTTATATATATTTTTTTAAATATAATATAATAAAAAGTTTAATATATTCTGCAATATAATAAAATTTTTAAATATTTAGTTGTAAGTACTATTTTGAAAAATTGGCAAAAAATAGATTTGAGACAAAGAAAAAAATTCTCAAATGATGTCGTTTAAAGAAAATTAAATTAAAAATACAAAAATAAGTAAATAAATAAATGTAAGTCAAAACAAAAGAATAAATGAATTCCAAAAAGATGAAATTGAAGAAAATTAAATTAAGGCTAAATTATTGAGCCAATTAAAAATATTATTTTTTTATGCATTTTTAATAATATTTAAAACATAAAATAATAATAACATAATTAATAAATTAAATATATTCTACAACACCAAAAATTTTTAAATATTCAATTGTAAGTACTTATAAAATAAAAACAACCACATTTAATAATCACAAATGTTAATCAGAATCATATTCAAAATATTGTTTTCTATCCATTTTTCATTTATTATTTTAAAATATTGAAAAATAATAAATTTAACAATTTCAAAGCTCAAAATTAAAGTAGTTTTAACATTTTATGTTTAAATTTTTTACTACAAAAATATTTCAAAGTATTTTTAAAAAAATAGGTTTGTAAAATATTATTTTTTAGCATTTTTCATTTATGTGAAAATAAAAGCATCACAGAATAACGAAATAAAATAGGTAAATTTTATACCACAAAATGATTATTCATTGTTCAGTGATCAATTTTGTTAATTTTTTAAAAATTTATTTCTTTGTAAATATTCTATAACATCAAAATTTGCTAATTTATTTTACAACATTGGGTATATTTCAGAATCTTTTAACCCCATTCAACGTTTTGATATTAACGATAAAAATTCAATAAGGATTGTCATGACATCTCCTTATTTAATATACCATGATATTGGACAACGGTCTAGTAAAAAGGAAAGAAAAAACCCAGACCGAAGCTTCTGCAGATTCAATTTACCTGATACTATATATCCGATAAAAAATATTTTCAGCACGTAAATACAATTTAATACAGGCCTCAAATGGTTAAAAATGGCGAATGCGCAAGTAAATTTAATCAAGACCTTAATAAATTACGGTCGTGAGGTAGCAAATTCAAATTAACAACAAAGTTAGTGGCCTATAACTTCATCAACTAACCAAACGATTTACTAAACAACAAAACCAAGAGCAACTCATTTACTTAACGTGAATTAATTATCTACGTTTACGTTCTTGTGGAAACTGTGCCCCAAAAACAAACGCTATAAATATATCGCACAACAAAGCCAATCGATATGGTGCCACAAAAGCGGTCCGATATATTCCATAAGCTGCATGTAACGTAAACATTAAATTATTAAAATGGTGCTTTGTTGTGTGGAATGCATCGCTCGAAGAAAATCCATACGAGGATATAACAGAAATCGGAGGGTTGAACTTGGGGTAGCCGACCAACGGAGGGCGCAAATCGTTTTGCAGAAAGCTGCGCACGCAATTTTTACAGGAATCTGCAACCGACTCACCTGGCTCGGATTTTGGTGGCGAGAGAGGGCTCTCTGGTAGTAATATCCCCTTCGATATCAATTCTTCCCTGTTGGCTCGGACTGATATTTTTCTTTCTAACGCTGTAACAAATTAAAGAGTTATTAATTAATTAATTTAGTCGTTACTGGTTGATTATAGGTTTATAATAACTATTATTATTATTATTAATGAGTCATAAATTTGAAATAGTTTTGGAAGGAAGTGATGCAATTCGTCGGTTTCTGGGCCAATTACCAATTAAAATTGAGTTAACCTTTTCGTAATTATAATTAGCGCAGTAATTGGGCGCGACAATAAAAAAGTTTAATTGCACATTAGCGAGACGACTAAATGGGACACTCACTTCTAGAAACCGCTTCTAATTTATCCGACTTCTTTTTTCGTTTCCACTTCCATGGCTTCAATAGTTTTCCTAACGAAAATCTACTTTTTCTTTCTAGGGGCGGTGTCCTCGTGCCGCTGCCGAGGCTATTCGTCCTGAACGCCGATCCATTCTGTTTCTTTGCTGAAACAAGAAAAAAACTGTTAAAATGATGTTTATGTACATAAAAACATAAAGAGGCATAGTGCACAAAAGGAAAAACATTATAAAATTGATATTTACATGACTATAATTAATTACATATATAAAAATAGATATAGGCAATTAAATAATTAAATAAAAAGCTATTTATTGTAATTTTATTTTTCACAAATAAATAAATAATTAAGAATTTATGTCTGATACAAAGAATATTTAAATTACTTAAATAAGAATAAAAACTATCAAGCTAAATAATAGAGAATTTAAATAAGGAATTTTATTAAATAAAAATGTACGACTCTGTGAGAAATTTAATTAAATAACGTTCATATAATAAAATAAAAAATTGTCTTTAAATATATTGTATTAACTAATTTATTTTAGTAAAAATATATTTAATTTAGAATTTATTGCTAAAAAGAAAAGCTCCTTTAATATTAATACGATTATTTTAATTAATTATTAAAATATCCGTAAAGAATTGGATATAACAAAACATATTAATACTAGTTTATTATAATAAAGAAAATCTTTCAAAATAATTAATTAAGAATTGAATTGAAATTATACTAAGATTAAGTTTTTTGAAATGAGAAAAAAATCTAATTAAATTAATTGATTTACACACATTTACACAGAAAAATAAAAAATATTTCTAGTTTAAGAATTAGTAAACATTAATTTCAAACTAGTTTTTTATAATAAAAAAATGCTTTCAAGTTTAGTAATTAAGAATTTAAATATGTAAAGAATTTATTTGAAAAAGTTATTTCAGAAACGAGATAAAACAATGTAAAATAAATTAATTTGTTCGCTTATTTTTTTATTTAGTTTATCTTTTAAATAGTTTCTCTTGTTTTTAAACAAATCATTTTCCTATTTAATGTCAATATAATAATTAAATTCTCATATTTACAATAAAATTAACAAAGTATGTTAAACATCTGTGTTCTTATTTAAGGTTTACTTTTTATATAGATTATCTTGTTTTAAAACAAATAAATTCATTATGGACAATTGTGAAACTTTTATAAAAATTCCATAATTTTATATTAATACAAAATTGATTTTAGGTATTCATATATGCTTATTTTAGTAAAATAAATGTTTAATAGTACTAATAATAATTGTTAAATATTTATTTTATAATTTAAAATCTACTTTTTAAATAAATTTTTATATTCTAAAGCAAATGAACAACTTATTATTGACAATTTTGAAATTTTTACAAAATTTATTGCTAAAATGAAAAGCTCCTTTAATATTAGTACGATTATTTTAATTAATTTATATTAAAATATCCGTAAAGAGTTGGATCTAATAAAACATATTAATACTACTTTATTATAATACCAAGAAAACTATTAAATTAATTGATTTCCACATAAAAATACAAAAATTTTTAGTTTAAGAATTATTAAACATTAATTTCAAACTAGTTTTTTATAATAAAAAAATGCTTTCAAGCTTAGT
Source organism: Aethina tumida (assembly GCF_024364675.1). Lineage (NCBI taxonomy): Eukaryota > Metazoa > Arthropoda > Insecta > Coleoptera > Nitidulidae > Aethina > Aethina tumida. The sequence continues at coordinate 17,391,588 of NC_065439.1, forward strand.
AATTAAGAATTGAAATATGTAAAGAATTTATATGAAAAAGTTATTTCAGAAACAAGATTAAACTATCTCAAATAAATTAATTTTTTCTCAAAAAATATTAAAAATTTAGTATTACATTTTTTAGTTTAAGTATCTTTTAAAAAATTAAATAATCAATTGTCATTATTTTGAAACGAGGGCAAAAACTATGCTAATTAACTTAAAACATATAATAAGAATATAAAAAAGTATAACGTGTATTAAAACATTATTTTTAGTTTAGTTGTAATATTAAATTATAATAAAGAAAAACTAATCAAGAATTGAAAACTGTAAGATCTTTTCCTGAAACGAAGGAAAGAACAATGTTATATTGATTTTCAAAAAAAGTATGAAAATATTTTGTAGTTAAAACATAAAAACTGAAGTGTATTAAACCAAACATTTTTTAACAATTATTACACAAGCTTTCACACTAAATAATAAAGAATTGAAATCAATAATTAATTAAATTAAAGAGAAATATACTAATTAGTCTTTTTTCTGGTACGAGAGGAAAAAATGTGTTAAACTGACTTTCAGATAAAGAATGTAAAATAATTAAGTATATTAAAAGTTTTTTTTAGTTGTATATTATAATATAGAAAAGTTTTCAATAATAAAGAATTGAAAACTGTAAGAAATTTAATTGCTCAATTATCGGTCTCATCATTTCATCAAATTAAATAAGCAAGAAGAGTTTTCAGACTAAACAGTTAAGAATTTCAATATGTAAGATGTTTAAATCAACAAAAACATTTTTTTAAAGAAAAATTGACGTTCACATAAAAAATATGGTATCTTAAAAGATATTTTTTTTTAAACTGGTTGATTTATAAAAAAGCTTTTAAATTAAATAATCAAAAAACCTTCAAATTTAAATAGTTTTCAGATAGTTTATATTAAATTGACTTCGACATAAAAAAATATAGAAATACACCTGTACCTGTTAGAATAATAACTAGTTAATTTTAAGAAATATTATTAAATTTTCCTGCTAACAACAAAAGTTTTCAAACTATATACGAACAGTCTATAATTTAAAATCAGTTACAAGGGATTTAATTAAATAGAAATACATTCTTGCGTCATCTCATGACAAATATCGCATCCCACATCTTATAATTTGATCCACAATTAATAGACCATGTCAAGGTACTCGTGCAACACGAAATTTTACCACGTCCACAATAATAATTTTGCTAACAATTTAACAGTCCAGCACAAAAAGACAACACAATTAAAATTGTGCTTAATTGCGTGTACTTCTTGGTTAATTGTTGAGTCGAATAAACCAGAGCACGTTGCCGCAGGGATGCAAAAACAGTCGACTCAATATTGCCATTAACCCGTATAACGTGTGCGCTAATAAGCATGTGCCCCCGTAATTTAATACAGAACTATCGATTACCCGGAACGCAAGATGGGAAACACGGATTATCTCCGGAGGGTTGCTTTGCTTTCGATTAACATTTCGTCCGCCGGAAACTGTTCCATCTTGGCACGAAACGCGTTGACGGAGTGGGTTCCTGCTGTTTTGAATATTGACTTTTACTGTTCTGTGTTCCCGTCGTCTGGACGCAGATGAAGCGGGATCCGTCGCGGGAAACGGTTCCGGACTAATAAGTTCCGGCTAGATGGGTCGTCAAGGCGACCGGTTATTGTTTCGGGACAAAACTGAAACTGTCAACCCTTGCGGCATGTCCATTAGGAGACGTTATCACTGCAATCGATACGCAGCTATTTTGGTGCGGAAACGTTTTCCGAAATACTGTTCCTTTCGTCGCAACGAAATTAAAAGTATTCGCGTTTAATTACCTCGAGTGCGATGGCATCCTTGAATATGAAACGCTTTTAAGAAATGAGATGAAAGTGACAGTGAGTGTTGTCACAAGTTGAAGTGAAGCGGGTCGATAGCTGCGTTGGGGGCCTGCTTTTTTATCCAGCTTTGCATATCGCACTTTGCTTTTTTTATTTTCGCGCCCTTTAATTTATTTTAATCAAGCTTTTTGAAGCTATTTTTAGATTCACAAGGCAATTGTTTACTATTATTTGTATTTTATAAATACAATTTTCTGCACAAAATTTATTACAATGTGATTTTTAATATTAATAAAAGTTTATTACAGACATATAAAAGTTTAATAATTTTAACAGTGTAAGTTAAACGATTAATTTTTTATTTAGTCTAAATTTTAAATAGATTCTCTTAAACAAATCGTTTTCTTATTTAATGTCTATATAATAAATAAATTCTCATTAAAGACATTTACAATAACATTAACAATGTATGTTAAACATCTGTGTTCTTATATAAAGTCTACTTTTTAAACAGATTCTCTTGTTTTAAAACAAATAGATTCATTATGGACAATTGTGAAATTTTTATAAAAATTCCAATTTTATATTAATGAAAAAATTGATTTTAGATATCCGTATATGCTTATAATAGTCAAATAAACGTCTAACAGTACGAACAATATATGTTAACTTATACAAAAATTCCATGATTTTATATTAATACAAAATTGATTTTAGATATTCATATATGCTTGTTTTAATAAAATAAATGTTTAATAATACTAATAATATGTGTTAAATATTTATTTTCTAATTTAAAATCTAGTTTTTAAACAGATTTACTTATTCTAAAGCAAATCAACTTATTATTGACAATTTTGAAACTTTTATAAGAAAAATTGATTTTAGATATCCACAAATGCTCATTATAGTCAAATAAACGTTTAATAGTACTAACAATATATATTAAACATTTGCTTTCTAATTTAAAATCTGTTCTTTAAATAAATTTTCTTATTCTGAAGCAAATCAATTCATTTGGAAATTTTTAGAAAAATTCCACACTTTTATATTAATAAAAATTGATTTTATATATTCATATATGCTTATTTTAGTGAAACAAATGTTTAATAGTACTAATAATATGTGTTAAATATTTATTTTCTAATTTAAAATCTACTTTTTAAATAAATTTTCTTATTCTAAATCAAATCAATTCATTTTAAAACTTTTAGAAAAATTCCATAAATTTATATTAATAAAAATTGATTTTAGATATTCATATATGATTATTTTAGTATAGTAATAATAATATGAGTTAAATATTTATTTTCTAATTTAAAATCTACTTTTTAAACAGGTTTTCTTATTCTAAAGCAAATGAACTCATTATTGACAATTTTGACACATTTACAAGAAAAATTGATTTTAGATATCCACAAATGCTTATTATAGTCAAATAAACGTTTAATAGTACTAACAATATATGTTAAACATTTGTTTTTTAATTTATAATCTACTTTTTAAATAAATTTTCGTATTCTAAAGCAAATCAATTCATTTTGAAACTTTTAGAAAAATTCCATAATTTTATATTAATAAAAATTGATTTCAGATATTCATATATGCTTATTTTAGTAAAATAAGTTGTTTAATAGTATTAATAATATGTGTTAAATATTTATTTTCTAATTTAAAATCTACTTTTTAAATAGATTTTCTTATTCTAAAGCAAATGAACTCATTATTAACAATTTTGTCACTTTTACAAGAAAAATTGATTTTAGATATCCCCCAAATGCTTATTATTGTCAAATAAATGTTTAATAGTACTAACAATATATGTTAAACATTTGTTTTCTAATTTAAAATCTTATTTTTAAATAAATTTTTTTATTCTAAAGCAATTAATTAATTTTGAAACTTTTAGAAAAATTCCATAATTTTATATTAATAAAAATAGATTTTAGATATTCATATATACTTATTTTAGTAAAATAAATGTTTAATACTACTAATAATATGTGTTAAATATTGATTTTCTAATTTAAAATCTACTTTTTAATTAGATTTTCTTATTCTAAAACAAATTGCTTATTATAGTCAAATAAACGTTTAATAGTACTAACAATATATGTTAAACATTTCTTTTCTAATTTAAGATCTTGAAACTTATATATGAAACATATATTTATTATATAAACTTTAAATTAATTTTGGATAGTCAAATGTGTATATAAACATTTCTCTTCTTATTTAAAGTTTACTTTACTAAAACAAATCAATTCATTACATTTCTACAACTTTCACAAAAAATCCGTGTTTTAATAAAAAAATAGATTTTGAATGTTCATAAATGGTTATTACACTCAAGTAAAATAAATAATAACAATGTAAATTAAACTTTTCATTTCTAATTAAAGAATTTGTGTTAAAAAAGTCATTACAGATAATTTTACAACTTTCACAAAAAATTTCTCATTTTTATATTAATAAAAATTATTGAAGATGTTCCTATATGCATATTATTAAGTCATCTATAAATAATAAATAATATATTAATAAATATAATGAAACATCGCTATTAGAAAGTATAATAAAAATAAATTAGAGGTGTTTAAAAATGGTAAATTTAATTGTTGATCAAATGACACATTTAATACATTATGGTCAATAATAATTTTGTATTAAAACAATAATTTTAGATATTTATAGATGTGTAAATTTTCATATTAAATATCAAAACACGTTTCTAAATAAATATGAAGACACTGATACTACTACATCTGACCACTCGAAGGCCACAGTACTACATAAAAGAGATAAACAAAAAAAAACTTGTTCTGTGCGTCGGATTCGTAAACGCATTTGGTTACGTGAAAAACGCAGGCCCCGAACAGGTGGTACTAAATATTCATGAACACAGAACAAACCCGAACCCGTATAAACAATGAACCGAAACCAGATTTTAGTCGCATTCTTGCGGTTGCACGACGAACAATAATTAATCAGTTTTGTGCGTACAACAAAACGAATTGATCAGAATTCAAATTAAAATTAACAAATGAGCCAAGTTATTCAACGTCACGCCATATACGGTACGGTGTAATTGCGGTCGTATTTTTAAAACTTGAGGGACCAACGAGAACCGATTCTTAGGATTAATGCCGTTTTTGTTCTCGGAGTGAAATTACAATTGGTCGTGTTCCGACGATGGCGTACGTACGGCATTTAAAACAAACAAACAGGACACAGATCTGGGAGTGTTGGATTACGTATGTGTAAACATGTACCACGTTGGAATGCCAGGTTTAAAGGCGACCTTGGCATTAGAATATTCGCAACCGTTTGACCGTTCAACTTGCACAATGCAAAACGGATAGTAAAAGTAAAGGAGAGAGAAAAGTTACAGTTATTTTAATCTGCGTGGCGTTAATTTACTGCTACCAGTTTATTAAAAGTTTAATTGATTAGAATCATGGCGCTTTTTTGTTCGTGTCTCTTGTAATTTTCTGTTAAGCAGCTTTTTTATCAATTTAACTGTCCTGGCATTCATGAGGATTATTATTTTGGAAGTTTCTTTTATGATCTTCCTGCTTATGGTTCATTTAATACCACAGTGCTGCAACTAGGAAATTAAGCATATCTCTTTCCACCTTTTTGATCTATCCACTTCTCTAACTATTTGTACAAATGGATTCCACAAAAAGTAAATAAGGATAACGAAATAGAAGATTGACAATTACCGTTGGAATGGACAATGGATTGAAGTTGATAAACCTGGTGGAACAGTACTTAACAGCTTTGACCAAAGAAAGACTTTGATGCATACCAAGAGGCCAAATGATCAGTCCAACTATCTACTAACTAATTGACCAAGTTCATGAAAAACTTATTCAAAGGCGATATTATTTAGCTTCGATGGAAAAAACTGCTGATTTTTGTTGAAAAAAGTTTTCAAAATAAGTCATTTTTAAATGAAAAACATAAGTTACCGTTTTGGTACTAAATATGTACTCTATTTTAGTGTTTAAAATAGTAAAAGAATTTGTACTGAAAGTTTGAAAGGTCGTTACAATGATTTATGAACCTTAAAACTCCTCCAATTGAAATCCAAATAAAATAAAGATATTTGTCAGAAACGTGTTCAAAGATCAATGAGTTTCCCAGCGGTTTCACAGATTGATTTGTAGACAAATGATCGATTGAATCGCTTTAGAAGTTTATTACGCTTAATGATTTATGACCGATTCAAAGAAATAAAAATATCTGTATGAAAAGATTTCAATCGTCTGAAGGAAAAATATGACTGATATTTACTTCTTAAACATCCGTATTTTTAAATGAATAAATTTAGATCCTGATTGTTAAGCCCTGCTCATGATTTATGAGCTTTAAAACAGGTCTGAGTGTAAAATTAATAAAACAAACTGTGGCATATTCGATGGTAAGGCAATGTTTAAACATCAACATGATTCATATCTCCATATGGAAATAAACGATGGAACGGATTGAAAGTTTTAGAAGTTTATTGGATTTCGTCATGATTTATCGGTGATTCAAAGAAATAAATAAATACTTATGAAACGTTTCAGAACTGGGTCGTCCGAAAGAAACTCCATCAGGCGGATTGGTAGATTATTATCATATTTACGTAAACTGGAAATTCTTTTCCATTTTTCTCCCCCAAATTGAATTTCGCAGTGTTTATCTTGCACGCATTTTAAAATAACCAACTGTAATGGATTCTCGGAGAACAAAAAATGGCGATTGTATTTGACGCTAATTTAATGTACGAAATTTAATTTATTCCCTCTCGGTTTGTTCTTTAATAAATCAACGTCTTTGCGAATTTGGTAAAAGTTTGATTTTTACTCCGAAGTTTTAAAAGAAATTTTAGATGCAAGGTTTAAGCAAATTTACACGAAATTTAATTAAAGTTAAGAATAAAATCCATTTATGGATTTTTGTATTAATTTTATTGTTTTTTACGATTACTATATTTATTACAGTGAACTACGAAATAAAAAAAGTATTAAAATTTATGTAGGTACGTCAAAATACTACTTTAAACGAAACAAAATCTAATCAAAGTATTTTAGTACCATACCGCGACGAACCCATTGCTGATAAAATAATATAAAAGTCTCACAGTTATTTTGGTACCGAACTCAGGTCGCTTGGTACCACCGCCTCCCACCAACAATCCGTACCAAAGGTGGGCGATCCGGATTCCGCGGTGCGCGTCTTCGCCAACGGCCTTCCGTTACGTCACGCGCATTCCTGCGGCGACCCCGGTACGCCTCCCCCCCGACGGAGCGCCGGGTCCCTTTAAAAAGTAAAAGTACGCGCCCGTACTACCGTAACGGTACCGTTTTACTCCCGGCGCGGTTTTGCGAATAATGTTTCCGTTTGTTCAACTGTCGGGTACGTTGGTACCATCCGGCGATGGTGAAGATACACGATTATATTGGGTATTTCGATTCGTTTTAATCGATTGTTTTGTCTTTAAAATTACTCTGCGAAACCAAAACCTTGTGATTACATCTCTTACAGCATTTTCTCCAAAACAAATGTGAATACGACGTGGTACTTTTGTTACTTTATGCTTGAACTTGATACTTGGACACATAGAGAAAAAATAAATAAATAAATAACACAATTAGAAAGTACATGAAGAAGCTTTCAAAACAAATTTAAAGTTGGCAGTTATAGAGACTGTCGATAGTGAAAACTTTTAGTATTAAAATTTGAAATTTCAGAATGTTTGATTTAAATTTATCAACATCAATGTGGTTTTCACATCTATTGACACTCCGAGTAACAATTTTATGCATGTTTATATGTTTTTTTATTATTTAAATGTATTATGGGCTGTACAAGATCATGATAAAAGATAAATACAATTGATTTGAAATAACAATTGTACTTTCAATTATTTCATTTTGTTATAAAACAGATACAATAGGCTTATGGTAACTAAAGTAAGAAATGAAAATGTTTGATTCAAATTTATCTGAGTATCACGTAAATGCGGCATCGATTGTCGTTTTATGTTTTGTAGTAATGAGTTTTCGGTCATTGGACATATTTAAATTTTTCACTAAATCCATTCAATTTCACTTATAAAATATACACAGCACACTATGCGTCAGATATACTGGTATAAGCATGTCGGTGACGCGAACGCACGAGATTTCACCCATCCAAAAAGTGCGCCAGTGGAACCAAAATATATACAATCGGTCACTTGATTTCAATACTGATCTTGAACGATTATTTAGGAAATTTACTTTCTAAACTTATTCTCTACTATATTTGGTATATATATATGATAGACAAGCTGTTTATTACAAATTGTAAAAATTATTGTGAAATAAATTTCTTCTGAAAGCAAAATTGGAAGAAATTTCGGTCCTCTCGAAAAATTTAGTTTTGAAGAAAATTTCCCGTATGAATAGTAAATTCTAATGAGCCATACTTTCGAAATTTCTTGGGTGCATTAATTGATACAATTACGAGTGGTAGCCTTAAAGAAATATATATACATACAGTATATATACACAAAAATAACGATGTTACGAAAAACGTAAGAAACTATTAAAATCTCAAAAATTCATTAAAACATGAGGAATTACTAAAAACGTAAAATGACCTAATTCCATACGAGCATTCTCCATACGATTAAAATTCGTACGATCATTTTCCATACGATGAAAATCCGTACGATCAAAATCCATATGATCATTATCCATACGATCATTTTCCATAAGATCGTTTTCCATAGGATCAAATTCCATACGATCAAAATCCATATGATCAAATTCCATACGATAAATTTTCATACAATTAAAATCTATAGGTAAAATCCATACGATTAAATTCATACTGATTAAATTACATAGTTTCACTTTAATAACTATGGATTTTTATTTTAAATAATTCTAATTCAATATTTCAATATTACAAACAGACACTCCAATTTTATTTATATGTATAGATGTATAGATATTAGCGTCAAACTCACATAGTGTGTTGTTGTTTTGTCTGAATTTATTAACAAAAGAATACGAGCATGTCGGTGACGCGAACCCATAAGATTTTCCGCTACCAAAAAGTGCCCAACGCGGCTAAAGAAGTTTTCACTTCAAAAATATAATGGTTTAATACAAATATGATATAAAAAAATAATTTTGGGCAAAAACGACAATTCTTTACGGTTCCCTTAATAAATTCATTTTTCCAATACCTACCGCAAAGTATTAATACAAAAACTCCTTATTTATAAATATAAATAAAAAAAGATAATAAAAAAATAATATTTATTTTTTATATAAATTACAAGTGACTTCATGGAACACAAGTAATAATAATTATTATTTTTCTCTCTTTACATTATATTTGTAATCTGTGCCAGGGGCAAGTCATCATCGGAGTCATCCGGAAGACCCATTACAATTACTACAGTTTGTAAATTTCTTGAGAGTTTACCATTGTTATCCTCACGTGATTCCCAGATGAAATTTAAATTTCAGGCTGTTTCAGTACAGTTTAAATATACACCGGAATTTTATCTAGCACTGTTTTTGTTATTAATTGAAAACTCCATTATTTGATGCATATCTGCAAACTCTGGTACCACCCGGTAAATAAGTAAATAATGATATTTAATTGAGAGACTCGTCTACTCGGATAACCGTGATTTCGGTATTTTTATACAGCAGCATGTGCCCGCACGAAAAATGATTTCCCCGAAACGATGGGACGAAATTGAAATATGGAGCGACATGATGTAAAATTGACAATCCAATTTGGCGACGCGTCCCTCCCCAGGGAGGCAGCCGCATTCATTGAACGGCATGAATTTTCGATTAGATCGATACGAACGAACCCCCGCAATCTTGTTCGCAATTTTTCCCGGTCCACTTGTTTGCGTGGTCATTTTTATTTGTAAAACGATCGACGATTATCCGAAGCTAATAACGCTAAAAGGAATTCATTTCGTCACGATGTTATCGTGCGAGTAGTTGTTACTAGCTGAGCTGTCTTGACATTGGCACGTGTCGCGGTTAAAGGAAAAACAGTTTGGAACTAACACGGGCGCATTTTTGGAGGCGTGTTAGGGAAATATTTGCTTTGGACTCGTGATGGATGTCTTCATTCCGGCGAAAGCCGCTTTGTAAATGGTATTGACGATTCCGGCATCGTATGTTCATATTTCATTTTTATTTCGTCATATTCCGGAAGTTGAAACATTGAGCACTCACATGATATTGACTCGAATTTATTCGTTTCGTTCTTTGGGGTATTTTTTAGTTTTAGGCCACTTTATCAAGTTCACAGTAACGCACCACCGCTCTTAATTAATTAAACGGAAAACAATTTCAATTTTCGGGACAGTTAATTTGAACATGCTTAGTTTAATTAAATTTTAAGCCTGTTGCCAGTTGTTTGGAAAATGTTTGTACAAGATAAAATTCGATTTGATTTTTATTGGAATTAAGCAATTGTATTTGATAAAAAAATTGCTTTGTAGAGAGCAAATAAATTGAATGGTCGGTGGAAACGTGAAAATTTGTGATTAAAAATCACGTCGATAAATCGTAAATTCATAATTGCATTTTTATCTCTGGTTTTGCTACGTTTGTTTTTTGCTATGAAAGCGACGGAAATTTTTTTACTCAATAAACACGGAAATAATAATTAATTATCAACATTTAAAATCTCTTTTCAAAATATTTTTATTGGTTTATAATTGAATTTTTTATTGTCATTATAATTAAAACGATCCTAAAATTGACACGATTTTCCTGTTTCTGAAAGAATCTTAACGTCATTAAAATTCAATAAGTTTCTTACACTCGTTAAATTAATAAATTGTAAAGCAAAACTTTTTAAACATCAACAAATTTAGTTGATTTCCGTTAAAATATTTCAAATATTAATCATAAACTAAAATAATTAATATTTTTTAGTTTAAATAATTAAATATAAAATAGATAAAATTCAAATCAAGTTTATTAAAAAAACACAATTTATCACCCTCAAAAATTTTTAAAATGTGATAACATGATATTGACTAAAAAGGTGATAAAAAGTAAAGATAAAATTTAATTAAACTAAGCATGTTTTCCTGTTTCTGAATGAATCTTAACGTCATTAAAATTCAATAAGTTTCTTACACTCATTAAATTAATAAATTGTAAAGCAACACTTTTTAAACATCAACAAATTTAGTTGATTTCCGTTAAAATATTTCAAATATTAATCATAAACTAAAATAATTAATATTTTTTAGTTTAAATAATTAAATATAAAATAGATAAAATTCAAATCAAGTTTATTAGAAAAACACAATTTATCACCCTCAAAAAATTTTAAAATCTGATAACATGATATTGACTAAAAAGGTGATAAAAAGTAAAGATAAAATTTAATTAAAGTAAGCATGTTTTCCTGTTTCTGAATGAATCTTAACGTCATTAAAATTCAATAAGCTTCTTACACTCATTAAATTAATAAATTGTAAAGCAAAACTTTTTAAACATCAACAAATTTAGTTGATTTCCGTTAAAATATTTCAAATATTAATCATAAACTAAAATAATTAATATTTTTTAGTTTAAATGATTAAATATAAAATAGATAAAATTCAAATCAAGTTTATTAAAAAAACACAATTTATCACCCTCAAAAATTTTTAAAATGTGATAACATGATATTGACTAAAAAGGTGATAAAAAGTAAAGAAAATTTATAATAAAAATTATTTTTAATTACATAAAATCACCAATTTTTTAATATAACAAATTTTATATAATTAATATTATTGTATATTTAGATTTTGTTTAATTTATTCAGATACATAATTTTAAAACTTCTACTATAAACTAGAACTATATTTATTTATAATAAAGCATAAAATTTCTTATATTGGGTATAATGTCAAGACTAAGAGTATTAGAAGTATTTTTAATACGTTTTATTAAATAATATATGTATACATAACTTTTCGTTTTTCTAATATTTCTGATAAGTCTTCTGATCATCATATTTACCCATCTCCGATTCCATTCTTTGGCCACCGAAAGGCCCAGTTTGATGCACCTGCTGCGGTGGATCTGCCGTTTGCGGAAGCGATTTGCGAAACACGTCGATGATTTTTCAGTCTAATGGGGAGCGATTATCAATTAAATAACCGCAGTTTTTTCACATGCGATCCGACATGTTTGTTGGCGCGTTGCGAATGCTACTTTCAATCTTTTTATTCGTGCTACCATCTGGGTGCGTTGAACCCGCCGTCGCTCCCATTATGCATCCAGCAAACTCAATGTTTAATTTCGTTTTCAATTAGTTAATGCCTACGTTGAGTGCACAGTTTTGGAAATCGCGTCGGATCGTCTCCATTATTCAAGACGGACGTAATTCGTATTTATCAGCGACTAACATAATTGAACCCTGGCCGTTAACTCGCACCTACTTGTAGGAGAACAATTCCAGGAATTGGATCTATCTTGTTTAATAATGTCCAGGAAATTAATAAGTCAATATCAAACCGTCAAAGAAATTGTATTAACGTCAACGTGTAATTGGCAGTAATTATTTCGCTGATGTAATTAGTTGTGTGGTGTTCAATCCGACTAATGTAACTGGTTTTTACATGGTACAACTATCATCAGTGTAAGATATTATCTTGGTAGTTTATAAAATATGTAGTAGAAACGCTAAGCTGATTAAAAATGGTGTTTAAACCTTCTGATTATTGTTAGTTACTTTTGAATTTTTTATATATTTGTATGTTTTTCTTTCTAATTAATTTCTATTTTAGTAAATTTTATATAAATTTTAAAATATTTTCTTTTTATAAATTATTTTTTTTTATAAAAAAATTACTATATATATTTTTCAATTAAAATTTTTGAAATATATATTTTATTTTTAATATATATTAGATTTTTAGAATGATTTGCCTTTACTTTTTACAATATTGAAGTAACAGTTAATGGAAAAGAATAATATTTACAATTTTCATTTTTTTATTTTTTTCTATGAATCATTTTTTCTAATTAATTTTAAATTTTTTAAAATTTTTTTGTTTAATAATATTAAATTAATTTTATTTTTAATGTCTTTTACATTTTTTTACATACATTTCTTAGAATTACATATTAGTATCAAAACCAAAAAAATATTTATTGCAAACCAAAACAATATCAAAATATTAATTCATAAGGAAATAAAATAAAAAATACATATATAACAATTTTGTATCGTTGAAAAAATTATTTATTAAAAGAAAATGTTCAGCCAAATTTTAAATTGAATTCTTTTCATTAAAATATATATATATATATATATATATATATATATATATATATATATATATTTGTTTTATAGTTTTTAATTTACAAAAACTAAATAAAAATTAAAAAGACATTAAAAATAAAATTAATATTATTAAATAAAATAAAAAAGAGTATTTTTTTTAACTCTTAACATGAGAAATTTTCCTAATGTTAAAAAAATATCAAAACCCTTTAGTTTTATAGTTTATAGTAGAAGTTTTAAATAAATTAAACAAAAACTAAATAAAAATTAAAAAGACATTAAAAATAAAATTAATATTATTAAATAAAATAAAAAATGAGTATTTTTTTAACTCTTAACATGAAAAATTTTCCTAATGTTAAAAAAATATCAAAACCCTTTAGTTTTATAGTTTATGTAGAAGTTTTAAATAAATTAAACAAAAACTAAATAAAAATTAAAAAGACATTAAAAATAAAATTAATATTATTAAATAAAATAAAAAAGAGTATTTTTTTAACTCTTAACATAAAAAATTTTCCTAATGTTAAAAAAAATATCAAAATCCTTTAGTTTTATAGTTTATAGTAGAAGTTTTAAATAAATTAAACAAAAACTAAATAAAAATTAAAAAGAGTATTTTTTTAACTCTTAACTTGAAAAATTTTCCTAATGTTAAAAAAATATCAAAACCCTTATTTTTTTTAAATTCGTCTTTTATTAAATTACTAAATACGTAATTGGTATTTTTATAATCAATAAATATGTATATGTAACTATTATTAAGTTTATGTAAATATGTAAATTAAAATTATCAAAAATTTACTTCTAATACTTTTAGCCTTGATTATACGATGATTTCAAATATCAGCCCAACTTAAGAAATCTTATGGTTTTTTATACATTGAATTCTTTTCATTTTTGAAAAAAATATATTAGTTATAAAGTACAAGTGTTAAAATTTTGTATATGAATAAATAAAAATTACATAAAATAAAATAAAGAAGAAGTAGCTATAGAAAATTTCTTAATAATATTAAAAGAATAAAAAAAACACATTTTGGTTTTTTTTTTTTATTAAATTACTAATTATATAATTGGCTTTTCTATAAACAATGAAAATATCTAATTAAAGACATATTATAATAAATTTAAAAACATTAAAAATTTGCTTCTAATACTCTCAGTTTTAACACCATAACTAAAGATTGTTAATTATTGAATATATCGGATATTTTATTTAAATAATAAGTTACACAACTTTTTCTAATAAGGTTAAGTGTTTGAAATAAATATTGTTAAACATTTTTCTTATATTTCTTTTTATTAATGCTTATTATTTAATATATTAATATAAAATAAATGAATAAATTTTGTAGTTGAAAATGTTAAATTATAGTTTGAAATAATTTGTGGCTTTATGTTAAACCTTTTAAGAAATTTTATTAATAAGTTCATAAATTTATCTTTTTAGTAGTTTGTTTTATAATTCATCCTGAATTTTAAATTTTTTATTGTTTTATATTCATAATTAAATTTTAATTATCTAAAAAATTTGAAATCAAATGGGATCAAATTAAAAAGTGTATGTGGAAGCACCGCTCGAAATATCGCTTTAATACAAACATTCCTTCACACAATTTTAAAGCTCATCTCGTGCACGCGTCCCTTTTATCGTGGGCGAAATTCGCCCCGCATAAACCGGTTAAAGAACCGAGCCGTTTCACACAAACACCACTCCGGTTTGATGAAACCGGCCGCGAATAAAGCGGATTAAATCCGCGTACGCGGCGTCGAAAATCTAAATTCGAAAACGGGCACAAAAGAATGGACATATGAATGAATGGGAAACGCATCGGTCTATAAATATCGTGTCTGCGTCTAGACGGGTCGAACACATTTAACAGATACTTTGTGTCGGTTTTGAAGTGCTCGAAATGCCCGCAAGTGGAAAGCACTCAATCGGGTGCAATATAAACACGTTACCACGACTAATTACAAGTGGCGGTTGTTTAATGCCCCTGCGAATTGGTGACTGTCACGTTAAGAGAGGAACGTTGATTGGTTGCATTTTGTAAGCTGACACTGTGGCTTAACATATTTGAACTGTGGCCTTTGAAAATGTGTCATAATCAGGATATTCTAACGAAATTAAATATGATTTTTATTATTATTTTTTAACATTATTAAGAAAATCTGTGTACCTAATTAATAAAAAATTATTTTCTTTATTTTATTTTAGAATATAATGGATTTTATTTTTATTCATTTTTTTGTTTAATTTATTTAATTACATTAACATTAAATTAGAAAACTAATATTTTTTTGGTAAAAATAGAAAACATCGATATATTAATAAAATATAATATTTCTTACACCTTTGAAGTCATGATATACCATAAATATCTGATACTTTGATATTTTTAATAATTGACAATCCCTATGATAATAAGAGATAAATTTTAATAGTTTTAAATACAAAGTATATTAAAATATAAGTACTATTTTAGGTGCAAATTATTAAATATTAAATTTGAGCAAAATTAAAACAAAATTACTTAAAAATCGTATATACATATAGTTCAAAAATGGTATGTTATATATTACTGCAAACCATAATATCTATAAAAAGTTAAAACTAATTTGTTACACATATAAACAATATTATATAATATAAAAAGATTAAGAAAATTGAATTTTGTAAAAATCCAAAAATATTTCAAAAATATCTCCGCTGACTTTAGAAATTCATGTTCAAAATCATTAAAAATAGATAAATAAATTATAATTATTGAGAATTTTAGGAAAACAATTAATAAAAATTTGTTTAAATGATTATTGAATGTGCTAAAAATTTTATTTGATATGTAAATTATATAAAATATTTTTTAACAATTGTTAAAACCTGAATAATTTTAAATTATTTCATTAATAAAATAATTAAAAAATATTTTTAGAATATTATTTGTATTTTAATGAAATGCTTATTAATTGATGTAGGAATAGTTTTAATTAATATGTAATTTAAATTAAAAAATTTATTAAACATTCTAAATTAAAAAATTCCCAAATTTATTTAGGAAAATTAATAAAATTTAAAAATTATCTTAACTTATGAAATAAAATTTTCGTTAACATTAAAATACTGAAATAAAATAATAAAAGTTGAGTTTAATTTGAGATAAAATGTGACATCTATAAAAATGTCACAATAATCTAATTAAATAATACGATACTCTTTAAATCAATAAGGTATGTACATAAATTAAGTGAGAAAAAATATATTAAATATTGGTTAGTATTTTTTAGAAATATCATGCTAAAAATAATTAACAATTGCAATTGTAATTACAAACCATAAAATATTATAAAAATAAATGAATAAAAAGGAATTAAATTTTAGAAGAATAATTAAAATATATTTATGGGCACTAGCAGATCCGTTATCAAAAATAATATATAATCCTTAAAAAATACAAAATTTATTTTGCTAAATAAATTTATTTAAGTTATAAAAATTCTTAAGATATTATTAAAATTCTTAAAATAATATTTCATAAATGAAATTATTATATAAATATATTCTGCCAACCGTAAAACCATGTTAAAAATAATAAAAAATATTCAATACAAACCATAAAAGCGTTATAAAAAGTACATACAAAATTAATTTAATATTATTAAAAATATTAGAAAATTTATTTAAAAAAAATAAAAAGTATTTAATTGACACTCATAGACCTACAAAATAATATAAAATCGACAGATCCGCAAAAATATATTAAAAATAATTAATAATTTTGATAGATAAATTATTCAAATTGTAAAGATTCTTAAAAGACATAATTAAACTATTTAAAAGCTATTTCATAAAATAATTAAATAATTTCTTCAAACTGTAAAACCATGTTAAAACAATTAAAAATATTCATTACAAACCACAAAAATGTTATAGAAAAGTGCATAAAAATTATTTAACATTATTAAAAATTTTAGATTTAGAAAATATTTAGTTGACAACTACAAATCCACAAAACAATATTAAAAATAATATAAAATCCTTAAAAAAATTTTAAAATTTATTACATTAAAAATCAGGCATATAGTTCAAAACTTGTATATTTTATATTATTGCAAACCATATCTATAAAAAGTTAAAACTAATTTTTTACACATATAAACAATATTACATATTATAAATAAAAAAATAAGAAAATTGAAATTTGTAAAAATACAAAAAAATTTCAAAAATGTCTTTATTTTCTTTAGAAATTCATGTTCAAAATCATTAAAAATAAATAATAAAATAAATTAAAATTTAATTAAAATTATCGAAATTTTAGAAAAATAATTATTAAAATTTGTTTAAAAGATTATTGAATGTGTTCAAAGTTTTATTTAATGTGTAAATTATATAAAATATTTTTTAACATTTATAAAAACCTAATTTTAAATTTTTTCATTAATTAAAAAATATTTTTAGACTATTCTTTTTATTTCGATTAAATGCTTATTAATAGAAGAAATAGTTTTAATTAATATGTAATAAAAAATTTATTAAACATTCTAAACTGAAGAATTCCCAAATTTATATAGGAAAATTACTAAAATTTAAAATTGTCTTGCTTTATGAAATAAAATTTTCGTTAACATCAATAAATACTGAAATAAAATAATAGAAGTTCTGTTTATTTTAAGAAAAATATGACATCTATAAAAATGTCAGTATAATCTAATTAAATAATACAATATTCTTTAAATCAATAAGGTATTTACATAAATTAAGTGAGAAAAAATATATTAAATATTGGTTAGTATTTACAAACCTTAATGTTGCATAAAAAGCAATTGAATTAAAATTTTTAGAAGAATAATTAAAATATATTTAATGGCACTAAAAATATTAGAAAATTTATTTAAAATATTTAATTGACACTCAGAGACCTACAAAATAATATTAAAAATAAAATAAAATCGACCGATACACAAAAATATATTAAAAATAATTTAATAATTTTGATAGATAAAATTATTCAAATTAAAAGACAGACATTATATATGTTAGCTTACGTCATCACCTTCACCGATGGACCGATGCGACGTGAGTTAAATAAGTATATCTAACAGTTTAGATAAAACTTTATTTTCTACAATTTACACTGTTCAATATAGATGCTTTATGTACAATAATTTCTGCTAGACTACCATCCATCCCCTTGGATGGGCCTATTTAAAATAGGGAATGTTTACGTTAACCCCATTAAGGGATACTCTTAATAAGTGGGCGAAAACATTCCCATGCCTAAACCACGAAGAGATAAGATAACTAACTATATACAAAACTATATCTAACATAAACACTAATATAAACACTAATACATTTAACTCCTCCCTTCTTAGAGAGGGCCTTAGAAGGAAAGAAAAAAAATATATTATTATTATCTTATTTAAACATATATACATACATACATATATATATATAAATATATATATATATATTTTTTTTTTTTTAAGGGCCGTACATAATAATATTTACAACAATACATACATAATAATACCTATACAATAATATACTAATAATACATAATACATTACAATTATACTGTTATGCGCTGCCTAGAACTCATGTATTGGTCGAAGGAACAGGGAATACAATTCTTGAATTAGAGTAGTATAAATCTACTAGGAATATAATAAATACTGTATTATACTGTAATATTTATGTGTTTGTTTTTTTTTTTTATATATATATATTTTAACTGTTCGATTAATATGAATTTTAGGTAGTCTGGGAAGAGTATTTTTAAATTATTCGGTATATTTGAGATTTGCATTAGAATGGTATCGGTTAGACAGTGGTCTTCTTAGGTTGTTTTTGTTATAATTTGTATTGACTGTTTGTATTTTTTGTGTTAAATTTTTATTTACTACATAGGGTTTGAACTTGTTGGCAAGCTTGTTCCTGTGGTCAGTTTTGTGATAGACTATTGTACCAGGTGTATACTCCAGTGGTTCGTGTCTATTTTTATTAATATTGGTAATGTTCTTTGTTTTATCGGTAATTAATTTTTCTTTGATGTTTTTATATATTTCTTGAGTTAATTCTTTATGTTTGAGAATATAATTATTCATCATTTTTTTGTTAATGTCAATGTCGAAAGGTGAGTTCGTTTTAAGGTGGCCGTTAATTAGATCGCTCGGTTTGTGTTTTGTTGCTGAATGGATGCTGTTATTATAACCTAGTATGGCTAATGGCATTAGGTCTATGATGCTTTGGTCTTTTTCTTTTGTTTTTAATATTCGTAGGTGTTCAATTAGACTAGAGTGTAATCGTTCGATAGGACCATTTGAGGTGTGTGTGTGTGGGGTTGTGAAATGTATTTTAATTTGATGAAGATCCGTAAATTCTTTGAAAACTGTATTTTTAAATTCTGTGCCATTATCGCAGATAATAATTGATGGTGAATTATGATGGCTCATGAAAATAATAAGGGCTTTAATTATATTTATTCCGTTTGGGGAAGTTACCGGGTATGCTTGAGCATATTTTGAAAATGAGTCTACTATCGTCAAAAATTTTTGTGTGTTTGCTGAAAATATATCGATATGTACAATTTCGAATGGGTGAGACGGCGTAGGTGAAACATTGAGGATTTGTTTAGGGGGGTTTCGGTCGTATTTTAATGTTTGACAAATTTGACAGTTGTTTATGTACATTGAAATTGTATTAGTCATATTAGGCCAATAATACCGGTTTCGCAGTTGCATTGTTGTTTCATTGATACCCCGATGGTTTGTTTTACCTTCGTGGTATTTTTGAATAATGTGTGTTTGTTCATGATCATCTTCGACGTCTTGTAAGATTTCGTTACAAATGACTAACTTAAGAGCAGAATTTCTGAAGTTAGATTGTAGTGTACAATTTAATAGATTGAAGTACTCTTTTTGATTTATTAAAATTGCAAAGGTTTTGTTACTGGTCGTAAATTCTTTAAATATTTTTATTATATCTTGCTCAAAATTTATTTTTGTAACTTCGATGGTTGTTCGATTTTTGTTGTCAAATAGTTTTTTCAAGACAGGTTTCTTTGGGTTTTGTAACACTACGTTGATAATAATTTGATCTTTGAACATATTTAAGGGCTTTTCTGAAATTGGGATATTTAAAATAGGATTCTCTAAGCTCGTGTGGACGGTTGCATTATCGTTAATTTCTAAATTGTCTTTTGGTTGAGCATTTTCTAGTGTTTCTAGGATTTCGTCTAGGTCTTCGACATCTGACATTTCGGGGGCATTTGCCAGAATAGATTCTAGTTCTGCCATTGGATCAAGTTCGTTATTGTGCATATTACATTCGGTTATTTTTATTCTGGAGAGTGCATCAGCATTAGTGTTCGATGAACCTTTTTTGTATATAATTTCGTAATTATATTCATCCAATTTAAGACGCCAACGGGTGAGTCGTGAATTAGGATCTTTGACTGAAAATAACCAATGTAATGGTTTATGATCCGAAAAAATTTTAAATTTTTGACCATACAGGTAAGGGCGGAAGTACTTTGTTGCCCAAACTATTGCCAACAATTCGCGCTCAATGGAGCTATAATTACATTCAGCTTCGTTAAGGGTTCTGGACGCATATGCAATGGGTTTATCTTTGCCAGGCTCTCCTTGTGACAGAACGGCGCCTATTGCGAAATTGCTCGCGTCTGTTGTCAAATTGAAGGTTTTTGTGAAATCTGGATATTGAAGGATTGGGTCGTTCATTAACAGTTCTTTACAATTATTAAAACAATTTATGTATTCCGGTGTTAAAGTGATTTTTGCATTTTTCTTTAATAGTTTGGTCATTGGTTTGGTCAAATGTGCGAAGTTGGGAATGAAGCGCCTGTAGTAACCTAAAAGTCCAAGGAAGCTTTTTATTTCTTTACTAGTTTTGGGAATTGGAAATTTTTTTATTGCGATTATTTTGTCTGGATTTGGTTTAATACCTTCTTTTGTAATTATATGCCCTAAGAATGATGTTTCTTTTTTTAAGAATTCGCATTTGTCTAGTTGAATTTGAAAGTGTGCCTTGCGTAGCTTACCGAACACGAGTTCAAGATTGTTAATGTGTTCTTGAAGGGAGTTTGAGAAAACGATAATATCGTCTAGGTACACAAGACAGATTTTTCCAATCAATTCTCTCAGGATATTGTCCATAACTCGTTGGAAAGTCGCCGGGGCGTTCTTTAGACCGAAAGGCATGCGGACGTATTCGTAATGGCCGTTTTCGGCATTAAAAGCCGTTTTTTGTACATCGTCAGGGTGCATTTCGATTTGATGGAAACCGCTGGCTAAATCTAGAGTGGAGAAATAATTACAACGTCCTAGTTTGTCCAGGACATCAGTTATGTTTGGTATTGGATATTTATCGTCTATTGTTTTTTCATTTAATTTGCGATAATCCACAACTATTCGCCATTTTTTCTTTCCGGAAGCGTCTGATTTTTTAGGTACTACCCAAATAGGGGCGGACCAAGGAGAGTGGCTAGGACGGATTATGCCCTGTTCTAACATATTGTTAATTTGATTCTTTACCTCCTCGCGATGTACGAAGGGATATCTGTATGTTTTAGTAAAAACAGGTATTTCGTCTGTAGTACGAATCCTATGTGTAATTTGATTGCTGAAGGTTAGACTATCATCTGGTTTAAAGAAGACGTCTTTATATTTTCTGCATAGTTTGATAATTTCTTTTTTTTCTTCTGAATTTAGATGATCAGTCCTAATAACTTCGGAAATATTTCTTAATTTAGTTTCTTTTGCTGTTATATGAAAATTATACAGCTCGAAATTATTGTCTGCTTTGTAGGCTTTTAGCGGGTAAAGTAAGGAAAAATTAATTTCGTCATCTGATACATTTGAAATTTCTATAAGTGCTTTACCATTTTTAGCTGTCGTTAATATTTCAGGAATTTTGCAATTTTGAATTGTTTGTTTTGGAATTAATATATTACCTTCGGAGATTGTTGTAGGCACTTGTAATGTTATTGTGGTGTTACCGGGAATAAGTTTTTGAATTAATATGTTATTACTAGTCTGTAGATAGAGAATTTTATTATTTGCATTTGGGGTGCTTAGAATGTTATTAGGAATATCTAGTTTTATTTGTAGGATATGCATATTATCTACTCCTATTAGACCGTCAAAAATTTCGTGAAATTTAAATAAATGAAATGTTATCACCTCATTACTATTAAATTCTGGAAATGCCTTTATTTGCATGACCTCGTCGTGTTTGGATGATGCAAATGCTGTTGTAACAATAAATGGTTCTTTGATTATTTTGTGAGGGTAATGTTTATGAGCGATTAAAGGATTAAGAAAAGATTTTGTAGAGCCTGTGTCGATAAGTAATTTTAATTGAGGGTTTTTTATTTGGATGTAAGGAAGTTTTTTTCCGTTGGGATTTGTGTGGAATTCAATTACTTTGTCGGTTTTGAATATTGGTCGTCCCGAAAATTTTCATAATAAGGACTCTCTTCGTTAAATTCGTAAGTAGTCTCGTTTTGATTGGTTTTAGTGTCGACTGGATTATTGTTTTCTAAGTTATAGAGCTCTTCAAACTGAAATTTAGGTGACTGATTTTGACGAGAATTGATTGTTTTGGCTCTAACGTGGGATACACCACTCATTGGTGTAGGGTGTTGGGTTCTGTTTTGTTTAGTTCGAAAATTTACAGGGTTACGGGGAAAGTTTTGTTGTCTGTTGGGGACGCCTTGACCATGCTGGCGATTTTGGGAACCTTGGGAAAAATTTTGATTGAGTGGTCTATTATAATTTCTTTGGTTTTGGGAACCTTGGGAAAAATTTTGATTGGGTGATCTATTATAATTTGTTTGAACTTGAGAAGCATAGTAATTGAATTTTTCTTCGCTTTTTACGAATTCAAGAGCTTCTAACATATTTCTTGGACTTTTTACCCTTAACATTGAGGCTAATATAGTTGGTTTTACATTTGCTTGGAATACCGTTAGGGCGCTTTGGTTAAAATGTTCTAATTTCATGTGTCGCATTTCTGGATTCGGTTCATTTAGGGTTACATAATTATTAAAAATATTGCATAATTCGTAAATTTTATTGTAATAATCCGAAGCGGTTTCGCTGCGGCTTTGCCGTAACTGGTGAAGATCGTACAACAAACTATGCTCATTTCTAATATCACCAAAGTGTCTAATCAATTCCGTTCTAATTTGTGTAATCGAAGTTGCGTTTGAGTTTTCAATAACTGCGAGGGCTGGGCCTCGTAGTTTATTAGTAATAGAAGCGGTGATGTAGTCGTTTATTAAACTTTCGGGGTCCTTAATATCATAAAATTTGTTAACTACTTTTTCCAGTCTCCCAATAAAAAATCGAAGTTTGGACGAATCACCATCAAAGGTAGGAATGGTATCCATCATGTCTTTAATTGTAATTTGAGCCATTTTGATTTACTTGTTTGTTTTTACTAGTTAATAAATTTAATTTTGAAATTAATATCGAGTTCTAGCAGTTTTTAGTACTCTAATTCTGAATTGCTTCAATTTCAATTCTTTAAAATGTTAATGGGAAAACATGAGTTACTTACATAAAATTTATAATTTTATCCCCGTTGCGTGGACTTCTCCTCGATGGACGTAGTTCAGCGTGTGGGATGGTTTAATTTGTGGTTTCCTTCTGGTTTCTCCGCGATGGACGTAACTAGTTGGGAGTTCCACTTGTTTGATTTCCTGAATCTCTTCTTACTGGTTTCTCCACGATGGACTTAACTCAGTTGGATTCTCGTAGATTCTTCTTGTTGTGTTGCATCTATGTGTTGCTCTGGATTTCCTCGATGGATGGTCCTCGGCTGATTGTGTTTAATTGTAGTATTTGTTCCTTAGATTTTCCTTAATGGATGCTTCTTCGGAATGTGGTTCTTTCACTTCCAAACGATTGAAATCGACGTGATAGTTTCACTGAAGTGAACCGTACGACTGCGCCAGTTAAATAAGTATATCTAACAGTTTAGATAAAACTTTATTTTCTACAATTTACACTGTTCAATATAGGATGCTTTATGTACAATAATTTCTGCTAGACTGCCATCCATCCCCTTGGATGGGCCTATTTAAAATAGGGAATGTTTACGTTAACCCCATTAAGGGATACTCTTAATAAGTGGGCGAAAACATTCCCATGCCTAAACCACGAAGAGATAAGATAACTAACTATATACAAAACTATATCTAACATAAACACTAATATAAACACTAATACATTTAACTCGTGCTCACATCTATTTAGACTAGTTTTGTGTTATAAGCAAATCTGAAGTATTTGTTTACATTTAATAATCGGGGCAGTTCTTAAGAAAGAACCAGGCGGTCAAGCTTTAGATGTCGAGGGTTAAAGTACGTTTGTTGTAATAAAGCGTATTATTGTGAATTTAGTGTTTTAATCAAACTAAAAAGACAGATTAACAGTCGCTAATCTATCATATATAATATTTAAAATATATTTTATAAAATCATTAAATATTTTTTTTAACTGTAAAACCATGTTAAAAACAATTAAAAATATTCATTACAAACCACAAAAATGTTATAGTTAAATGTGCATAAAAAATTATTACATATTATAGAGAAACATTTATAATAGTTATAAATATTCTTAAAAAACACAAAGTATTTAAATAAATGAATTAAAATATTCACCGCAAACCATAAAAATGTATTAAAATAATAAAAAATTGATAAAATCATTAAATTCTGTTGACTAAAACTATTAAAACATGCCATCTGTATATAATGTCTAAGATAATAAAGCTGCATGATACACTGAATATAAAGCTGCTTATATAAATAAGAAATTATGTTGCATAAATTATCAGCAGAACATTGACATTAACTTAATTCGCCAAACTGTTGTTTAAGTACCACGAAAATCGATTACCAACAGAAACATTCGATAATGAACATTAGTACGAGTCGACTCGTCGAACTAATGTATCTCTCCGAGTTCCTTGAACCCGAGGGTCAAATGGAGAGCAATTAACCTAAACCATTGAAGAAAGTTTAAATGACGACATTATCTGCGCTTTGTTTACGCAGCCGGAATGATAAACGGAAAATCGACGTTCCATTTCAAAAAGCCGCCCGCGTTCATGACCTAGCCGATTCGTATCGTGTTGGGTGTGTCTTCTTAGGTTAGAAACGATCGAAACGAAGGTTGGGCCCCCCAAACAAAGACTTTTTAATTCGCTCATTTCAATACCGACGGAATTCCAAACAGCACATCAACCTCCCGAGCTTTTTTCGAAGCTTAAGTCCTCCGAGCTTTCGGGTACGTCCCCGATATTAATTTACGTGGATGTACGGATTTGCGGCCGTGTGTTTTGTCTGGACCGATTCGTTTTTCCTCCGTTTCGGATTTAAATGCCGCTTCTTTGTTGACGAGGCGAATTCAGTTCACGCGTTGTTCCAGCAATAAAACTTAATTTAATCCGGCCACATTCGGTTTGTTGGTAAACAAACTATTTATAAATAATTAATTGGCCGTTACGTAAATCGACGCTTCCGAACTTCTTAACCAGTTAGTTTGCATTTGAGTTGATTGATTTTTCTAACATCCGTTTTTGGATTTATGTGTCAAGGGTACCATCGACAGCAGGCGTCTCAAGTACGCGTTAATTGGAAATTAATTGTGCCCCAACAGGTGCGCTAAAATCTAAGCAACATCGATAGAAAATAAATCGGGTTTTAGGTGAATCGACAAACGAGTACAGTTGCGTAAAACAATCGGAATTCAGTGCGTGGAAATGCATTTAAAACAAAACAATCAAGTTAGAATAACTGTAAAAAAGCACCTAGTGGAATGTTGGCACTTTCACAAATCCGCATTAATATAAATAACGTTTTTACATCTATTATAATTGACGTGTTGAAAACCGTCGATTATGAGTTTTCCGCACGTCAATTAGGTCGAATTGGTATTATTAAGCAGAGTTAGTAATAACGCAATTGCAGTTAATATCGAAATAATCCTCTTTGCATCGTTGGCTCTTCGTGAATGAAACGATTAGCAAGTTATGACAAAATTTCACTAATCGCTGAATTATTAAGTGATTTAAGGACTTATGGGCTTGCAATGATGAACTCATACACCCACTCACATCCTCATTGTTGACGGAAAGGATTAAAAGCAATAGCAACAATTCAGAGTAAACAAAAGGAAATGTATAAACTTTTTTCATCAGATTAAATAATGGAAACAATTTAACGCTTTAAGCAGCTTTAAAACATAAAATATATATTGAAATTTAGAAGATATTAAATTAATGTATTCGCCCAAAATGATTGTAACTATAAAATTTACATTTGAAAATTAATAAAAATAAATAGTGAAATGTTTACTATTACTTTATTTATTAATTAAATTAAACTAAAATTTATTAATTCAATCTAATATAAAGATAAAAAACCGCCATAAATATAAAAATGAATTATTATTAATAAACTTAATTTAATTTCAGTAAATTTATGAGAATACAAAATGTAAAATAAAAATCAAATAATTATTAAAAAATATATGTTTTTCTTAATTTAAAATATTATTATATTCAAAAAATTGTAATTTTAAATTATAAAAATAAAAATTAATTAAAAAAAAATTCATTTTTTTTTTATTTCATGAAAGGGAAAAATATAATGCAAAACAAAAAATCAATGTTTCTAAATGAGAAAATTCTCATTTAAAAACATTAAAATTTTCCCCTAAAAATTATATAAGAATTATTTTTTATATTCTATTAAAGAAGAAAAAATAAATGTTAGATAAATACTATTAAATCATAAAATTAACTATAATTTAAAAAATTAATCATTAAATTTATCAGAATTAAATTTTAAAAATTTATATATTTAAAATTTTAAAAATTGAAATTTAATTATTTAAACTTTAAAATTTAAATGTTCAAAATTTAAATTTTTAAAATTTAAAATGAAATTATTTAAAATTTACATTTTTAATATTTAAATTTAAAAAATTAAAAATTTAATTATTTAAAATTCAAATTTTTAATATTTAAATTTGTAATATTTAAAATTTAAATTTTTAATAAAGAAATTTTAAAAATTTAATTATTTAAAATTTAAATATTTAAAATTTATTTATTAAAAATTTAAATTTTTAATATTTAAATTTTTAAATTTTAAAATTTAATTATTTCAACTTTAAAATATAAGTGCTTAAAATTTAAATTTTTAACAATTATATTTTTAAAATTTAATTATTTAAAATTTTAAAATTAAATTATTTAAAATTTATTTGTAATTTAAAATTTAAATTTTTAAAATTAAATATTTAAATTTTTAAATTTTAAAATTTTAAAATTTAATTATTTAAAATTTAAATTTTTAATATTTAAATTTTTAAAATTTAAAATTTAAATATTTAAAATTTGATTATTTAAAATTTAAAAATAAAATAATTATTAAAAAATATTTATTCTGTTTAATTTAAAATTATTAGACACAAAAAATTATAAAAATAAAAATTAATTAAAAAATATATAATAAAATTAATATGAATAAATTTATTTTAATATATTATTTAAAATTCAAATTTTTAATATTTAAATTTTTAATATTTAAAATTTTTAATTTTTAAAATTTAAAATTAAATTATTTAAAATTTAAATTTTTAAAATTTAAAATTAAATTATTTAAAATTTATTTGTAATTTAAAATTTAAATTTTTAAAATTAAATATTTAAATTTTTAAATATTTAAATATTTAAATTTTTAAATTTAATTATTTAAAATTTAAATTTTTAATATTTAAATTTTTAAAATTTAAAATCTAAATATTTAAAATTTGATTATTTAAAATTTAAAAATAAAATAACTATTAAAAAATATTTATTCTGTTTAATTTAAAATTATTAGATACAAAAAATTATAAAAATAAAAATTAATTAAAAAATATATAATAAAATTAATATGAACAAATTTATTTTAATTAATATTTAATATTTCATTAAAACTGTAAAAAATATTAGGAATAAATAAATAAAAAATATATTAAATGAACAATTTTTAATTCAGAAAAAAACTTTATACCTAATATAATTGAAAAGAATTAAGTAAATTGAAATATAATATAATAATAATAATATAATTAATTATATAAGGAATATTAAATTGAAGGCATTTAATTTTAAATTATTCTAATTATATCATATATCAAATCAAATTACACACATCGGCCTATATTTGATCAAGAATAATATTTGCCAATCAAAAATAATCAACTTGAATCAAATATAACATTGATTGCCAATAGTTGGTTATTAATTAAAATGCGCGAGAAACAGTGGGTCAAGTTGGTGATAACTCACCGGCGATTCTATTCATTAACATGAACGAACTACGTTTTTATTTACTTCAAGGCGAGTCCACTTCAAACACAGCCTAACACGAAATGGGTTTGGTTGAGCCATTAATTGTCGGTTCATAATTTAATTTTTGGGAGAGTTTTCATCATTTATGAATTCGTAAAAAGTGTCCATTAATTAGGTTGTCACGCATTACAACGCGACGACCAAAAAATACGCAGTGATTAATGCTCATCTGAAAATAAGAAGGCGACCAAATGTTTCTAGGAGTCTGAAAAATAAAGTGGAAGGTGTGACAGAAAAGGCCGAATTATCAAAAAATAAAAAACAAAAGAATTAAATGCACTTGACGAAACAAAACGGCACGTTTAAGAAGAGTTTGCGGACAGCATCGGCGAACCGAAATTACCATAAATTTGTGCGAGCGAAGGAGCATTTGAACCCATAAAGTCGCGTCTATTTTTAGAAGTCGCGTTTATTTATTAACCACGACCGTCAAAGTAGCTCCAACTGAAGCCCTTCTACGCCTTTTGCGCCGCTTTTACTGCCCGTTTTTATCGTTTCCTCGTTGTCCTCGACGGACATCGTCGGCCACTCGCCAGACCACACGAACAGACACTCACCTGCAAGAAAACCCGGCGACTTTTTTACTACCCGGCTAATAAATTACGCGAATTAAATTTGAACGCGTGCCGCACAAGAAGTTTCCGATGTGGTGCACCAAAAACTTTCATCACTCACCCGTTGTCCGGGAACGATCGATCATTGTACGTTTTCCTTTGTCACCAATTAAATTAAACGCGTTTGCGTCACGACCCAATTATGATCAATTTTGACTTTTTCCGACCGCACAACAATTAAACAAGCCGTTACCGTGTATTTTGCATTTCGATTAGTCGGGACGATGACAAATCAATGACATATTGTGCACTCAATCACGGACCATTAATAAAGTAAATTAAATTATGGGGTATTGTACGCATGAACAATGGCTTTGAATGGAAGTACATAAGTAGGAAGCGTGCAATAAATATTCGGGGAGCGGTGCAACGCAATGCATTTGTTGGATCTAACCTCCAGTTGGTCAGGGTCGACTCTTTGCGAATTGGCATTTCGATTTTGCAAAACGTGATTTAACGTACGCTTTTGATCTATTATTAAATGCGAATTAACACAACGGCAAGTTGGGATTTATCGATGAAGCACGAGTTTAACTCATTTGTCTGTAGTAAATTATCGTAAATCATCACGATACTTAATGAAAATATCAAACTATTTTTATTGTTTTTTATATGACTATTAGTTTATAATAAGGAACTGCAAAAAATTTCGTATCTGAATAAATGACAGAAAGTGCCAATATTTTTTGTGTCATTTTTATAATTTGATAATTTGTTGAATAAAAATACAAATAATTTTTATTTTAAATCAAAATTTACAAATATTTGGAGAAATTTTTGCCACTTTTCATTTAATCGTATTTTTTTAACAATTTAAATTTTTAGCAATTTCTTCATTACGTCAGTTTAATATATTTTTAATTTTTGAAAAAGTTACTACTCTAAATATTTTCAAAAGATAAGAAACATTACTTTTTATTATGTTTTAGTAAAATTTATTATATAACTACACTCCTGGACAATAGTTTGGAAACCTTAAAATTGAATTGTTTATTATTCGAATAGTTAATATGATTTAATATGAATGATTTAAATAAAATTACTGTTCTGTCTCCTATTTAAGTTATTAATAAAAATGCTTCAAGAAATTGTGTTCACTTTTATTAAGATATTAAGATATTATAATGAAAAATTTTATACAAAATTAAACTTTTTTTATTTAGGCATAAGTTTGGAAATCTTATTAAATAATTTAATTTTCGAATAATAAAACAAGATCAAATAGAAGCATTGATTTTTTCTTGCATATATGATTGCTGTACACCTTTTGTACATGGACTCAACTAATTCTCTGGTAAATTCTGAGATATTTTTTGCTATTCCATTTGAAGCCTTATTTTTTATTGTGTGATGTTTTATATTCCTTTCTAAATAAATCCAATGATGTTCTATAGAGTTTAGATCCAAATACCGTGAAGGCCATGGCAAAACTTGTACTTTTTCTTGTTCCAAGGAGTCCTTCATATCTAAGAAGTATGTTTGGGATCGTTGTCGTGTTGAAACAACCATCTTAGTGTACACTAATTGTTTTTTTATGAACAATATGTTAAAACTGACTTTAATAATACTCATTATTTTAATATTAGAAGGAAGTACTATACAGTGAAAATTGATAACTTTTCAAAGACGTCGACCTCGAATAAAAATCTTGTAAAATTTTGCCTATCTAACAAAATTGGTCCAAAAAATTGTATTCTACCATATATACACTAATAATTATTTTTTTAAGAGAAAGAGTCACCTTTTTTGTAGTTATTTCTTAATTAATGGTAATAATTATAATAAACTTATTAACAAATTAATATATTATTAATAATCAAAATGTTCTTCTCTTAAATAATTTGACTGGAAATTGAGCGCCCATAAATCTATACATTATTATTGTGAAATGTTATCAAGGAGGACTTTTTATGATCTACCTGTATATTTAATGTTGTAATATTTAGTTAAAAAAAGTAATAATTTTTTTATTATAAAACATACTATTGTCATTTTTTATATAATCATATTGATCATAACTATTTGTAATTTTGTTTAATATTATTAATAATATTAAGGGGCAGTTATTTTTTAATAGTGCCATATAATATATTTTCCATTTTGACCAGTTACAACTGAAATTTTTAAAAATGTCCTTAATATATGTTCAACACATAAAAAACTATATTTTGTTTTGTTTTCTCATTTATTGTAGCACTAATACATAATATGCATATAAAAATATTAAAATTTTGTTTTAATGTCAATTAGAATGTTAATATTATAACTAGACTGATGTCTGATGATTAATTATCGTAACAGAAAATGTAAAACTACCAATAATTTTGATATACTATAGCTTCATATGTGAGCTCTGAATACGAAATACTTTAAAGAGAAGTCGTAAAGTAATTATTGAATAGAACAAAATAACGTAAAGTAAAATTCATGTAAAATAGTGTAAATCTAACTAAATTTGACATCTAGAAAAATGCTCTAGGCACTATTATCTATTTTTTAAAGGAAAGGTTGATCTTGAAATACTTCCTATGAAAGGTATCTTACTCTTTTCAAGGCTATTTGTATGTCCAAAATCGGAACATTTAATATTTATTTCTTTTAAAATTAAAACAAACTTGCTATTTAAATTAATTTATTAATTGGTCGAAATGCTATTCTCCTTGGACCTCTTGACGATGAAATAATCTGACTAGAAATCCAACTCAGGAAGAACTTTTTACGATCTACCTGTATATTTAATGTTGTTAAAGGCAGAGATATTTTTTTATTTTAGAACATACTATTAAGAATTTTTATATCGTCGAGGGAGTTAATTTTTAATAGTGTCAGTATAGTATATTTTTCATTTTGAACCAGTTACAACTGAAATTTTTAGAAATGTCCTTAATATGGCAACGTTCAACAATTTTTTTTTCATTTACTCTTGTACTAATACTTAATATGCATATAAAAATATTTGAAAAATTTCTAATAGAACATCTCTAATAAAAACGATAGAAAATGTTAAATCAATTAAATTTGACCATTTGAGAATTTCCTTTACTAATTTGAATCCATTTTGTTCAAAACACTGTACTTTCTTAATTTTTTACATTTATTATAGTATTAATATTTAAATACATTTAAAAATATTATTTTTTTTTTCAATAATACCATTAATAATAATATTATAATCAGTAATTTTGATGGATTGTTATATTGTGTCAAAGTGTCAAAACTTTTTATTTATTGAAAAAAATATATATACCTCAATATAAAATTAAAATAACTTCATGGAACACGAGCACTAATAATTATTCTTATCATTTTACTTTGTTTTTGTAGTCTATGGGGGCGAGTCATCATCCGACTCATCTGAGTTTATCAATGATGTCTTTGATAACCAAAGTTTAAATTTAATTTAAATATCACCATATATATCGTGCTATATACCACGATATCTGATTGTACTGTTGTATTTTACCGGTGTTAATTAGCATTTCAATGATGAATCGAATCGGCGATGATTTAAGACCAAAACACACATTCCCGGAGAAAGTAGGTGTCATTATTTCCGCTCTGTTTTGTGCGTTCGACATGTTTATGATGCTTTGTATCGTTGCGTGTTTTCACTTTTTTTCCCAGCACGACAAATTAAGGGCAAGCCGCACATCTTGTAGAAACTCTTCTAACACGACTTAAAAAGAAATCCACTCTTCCCCCCTTCCAAGCAGTTTCCTCCCTTTAAACTAATGAAGTATTTCAGGCCGACCCTTCGGGAATGGGCACGTTTTCCCGATGTTAGGCGTCGTAAATACAGTTTTCATCGGTCCTCGCGTGCCGAACGGCGTAAGTGGATTTGGGTGTTTTCGCTTTCGACGCCGTACGACATATGTCCGATGGCGGATGCTGGTTCCGGGGCGTAAGTCTGGAAATGGTTTGGCTTATTTTTTATCCCCCTTGGGGATATCCTTGGTGTTCTAGCAGTGGATTCGCATGTTCTTGTCTCAGGACAATGCGTGAGAAGTGGATTGTTCCAGCCACATCTCCGACATTGACTGGACTTAATAAACAATCAAGGAGGATTAATTAATGTGTTCGGCGTGTGCCACGTTAAAAACCGTGTCAGAACAATACCTCAGCGTGTACGGATCTTGGAAAGTCACTGATGAACCATCTGATGTAATTTATTAAGACGCTTCGTACAATAATAGGATGAAAAATTTCACTTTTTCAAATCTGACTGTGAATGGAATTCAGAACGATACAATTAAAGAATTACTTTCAATTCAGCACGCCGACCTGAAATAATTGATTTCAATTGTTGATATAAAATGAATGGAATCGAATGAACATAAGATCGTTGGAGATGAGCCACCAACACATGTTCGTGTACAATTATAGAAGATTTACATGTTTTTTTGTTTACCCGATGCGAGACAATGAATCACAATTGTTATTGTGACGCCAGGATGTTCACAAAACGTTCAAGAATATTGCCACAGGTATTTCCACGGATTGGTGATGAATAATTGAACATGCGACGCCCCACGTACTACGTACCCAACGCTCGTGGAATTAATATCGTTGCCCATTAAAAATGCATCGTTACCGCATTCGACAATGATGCATTTTTGAGGGAATCACGCCGCACACGATTCCAATGGAACAAATTAATTTAATCGACATAGAAAAAGTGTTACAAACACGTGTAGAATACGCGGATTCCCGTATCCAACACATGCAGAAAACTAATAATACTTGAATTTCGTCACAATAATCGCGTTGTTAAACACGTAATAAATTAACTTTTGATACGTAAATTATGTCAGTCGGAAGGTTGCTCGTACCTGTATTTAATACAATTTAATAAAAATAACGCGCATAATTCACTCACACACGTATAAATGTTTGCATTTGACAATGACCCAGTTATTGTGGTGCTGCAAAATGTTTATACGTGTTTCGGTGACACGTTTCCCATGTTTAAAAATACTATTATTTCGACTGTTTTATTTTCGGTGGAGACTATCGATTCCCTTCGCAACTACAGATAATTTTGTCCCCTGCGTTCCATTCCAACGGTTAGTTTTAGTTTCTGGGAGGAAATTGAGTGTTGATTAAACAAACAGGCACAAAGAGCAAACCAATTACCGTGCAAATACAGTGAGGAAACTGAAGTGGGTTCTTTTATTATTTGTTCTGGTATCTTATTTTGAATCTATGCAATTTACTAGAAATCCAATAATTTAACAAAATTAAAGAATTCTTTGTATTCATCCTAGTCTGTGAAAATGGTGAGATATTCTGAAGCTACTGTATGTTTACTAATTTTTTTTATTTGTTGTATCCTATTTTAAATCTACGTATTATGCTAGAAAACCAACAATTTATTTAATAAAATAAGAGATTTTAGAGTCATCTCTTCTAATATGAAAAATAATGACATTATTTCAAAAGTTGCGTATCAATGGGACACATCAATTTTTGTGAAATTTTGTTGAAGAAAGTTAAATAGTTTTTTATTGCTTTGGTATCATATTTTCTGAATCTAATATCCAAAAAAACGAATAATACAAAAAATAAAAGAGGTTTTTAGACCCAACTATTCTAAAATGATAATAGTGACACCTTCTTCCAAAAATTGAGTTTTAATTAGACAAAGAGGGTTAAAGAAGCACACCAATTTTTGCGAAATTTTGTTGAAGAAACTTAAATAGTTTTTTGTGGATTTGATATTTTATTTTTTTGATAAAACCAATGATTTACCATAAAAGAGGTTAAGAAAGAAACTTAAAGAGCACAGCAATTTTTGGGAATTTTTGTTGAAGAAACTTATATAGTCTTTTGTGGCTTTGATATTTTATTTTCTGAATTTATGTGATCTCCAAGAAAATCAATGATTTAATAAAATAAAAGAGGTCTTTAGACTCATCTATTCTAATATGAAAATAATGACACCTTCTTTCAAAAGTTGTGTATTCATTAAACAAAGAGACTTAAAGAGCACAGTAATTTTTGAGAATTTTTGTTGAAGAAACTTAAAGAGTCCTATGTGGCTTTGGTATTCTATTTTTTGAATCTATGTAGTATCCAAGAAAAACAATGATTTAATAAAATAAAAGAGGTTTTTAGACTCATCTATTCTAATATGAAAATAATGACACCTCCTTCCAAAAGTTGAATATCAATTAAATAAAGAAGCTCAAAGAGCTCAACCATTTTTGGGAAATTTTGTTGAAAAAACTTGTGACTTTGGTATCTTATTTTTTGAATCTATGTAATGTCGAAAAAAATAAAGGCTTTAATAAAATAAAATACATTTTTATACTCGCCTATTCTAAAATGAAAATAATGACACTTTCTTCCAAAAGTTGAGGGCTTAAAGAGCACACCAATTTTTGGGAATGTTTGTTGAAGAAACTTATATAATATAATAGTTTTTTGTAACTTTAGTATTTTATTTTTTGAATCTTGTAATATTCAAGAAAACCAATGATTTAATAAAATAAAAGAGGTTTTTAGACTCAACTATTTTAATATGAGAATAGTGACTCCTTCATCCAAAAGTTGAGTATTAGTTAGACAAAGGGACTCAAAAAGAACACCAATTTTTCGGAAATTCTGTTCAAGAAACTTGAAGTCTTTTGTGGCTTTGTTATTTTATTGTTTGAATCTATGTAATATCCAAGAAAATTAATGATTTAATAAAATAAATGGGGTTTTTAGACTCAACTATTCGAATATGAAAATAGTGACTCCCTTTTTCAAAAGTTGGGTATTAATTAGACAAAGAGACTTAAAGAGCACACCAATTTTTTAAAAATTTCGTTCAAGAAACTTAAATAGCTTATTGTGGCTTTGGTATCATATTTTTTTAATCTATTTAATATGCAAAGATTTTATAAAATAAAAGAATTTTTTGAATCGTTTATTCTAATATGAGAATAATTACACCCACTTCCAAAAGTTGAGTATTAATTAGACAAAGAGGCTTATTAAAAAGCACTCCAATTTTTGGGAAATTTTGTTGAAGAATCTTAAATAGTATTTTCTGACTTTGATATCTTACTTTTTGTAGTATCTAAAAAAAAGATTTTTATACTCATCCATTCTAATATGAAAAGTGAAATCTTATTATGAAAATGTTGTGTGTGAACTGTGGTTTTTGAAATTATATTTTAAGTCCATGTTATATGCTAAAACCCAACGATTAAATGACATTAAAAAAATATATATACTCATCAAGAATTATATGGAAATAGTGAGATACTCATCAAATACCTTGTCTTGAAAATTCCTCAGTCATTATATTTTGTATCATTAACAGGCAAGATATAATGGGAATTGAAATTAAATAACTGTAAATCATATCATCATATCTCATAATATATTCACCTGATCAATCTCGTCTCACAAATTCTTCCACACCAAAAAGCAAATATTATTCCAATCTGATTAAAGCCAAATGCTATTAACACACATATTGTAAACATTTCGCTGTTATTGTTCAATATAAAACAATACACACATTTATATTATCCATTAAATAAAACTTTTGAATAGATAACAGAGACAAAGCCTTTTCATCGTGCTGTGTGGCATGTTTGGCGTTCCGAGTTCTTCTGATGGTTTAGCAATATTATCTGTAATGGAAATTTATAATTTATGACAGCCAGTTCGAAACGGGACAGAAATATGAATGGTTGCAATTGCAACATTTGTATTCAGCATTTACACCATCTGAAACTGGTTTTTAATATACGAACCGTTTTGTAATGCGTATTGATCGTTGCACGGTAATTAGTGTCTTATCTCGGGACTTTTGAAAATTTCAATTACGCCTTGATTAAAATACTGACGGGCCGTGGATTTTTAAACGTTCCTTTGTAATTTTGAGGAGGGTATTTACCAGATTATCAAATCGCCCGCTTTGTGTTGTTATTCCCAGTGATGAAACTGATGAAGAGGCTTTGACCTCGCTTTGTGCGAGAGGAAATTGCCTCACATACATGCTGGTTTTTCGTGTTGCTTACGATTATTATATTCATGTATTCAAATTGTTTCAATTAACTGTTAACATTTAACAGCTTTGATATATCAGGAGAGACAAGTTCGGATTTTTACCTTTTGGGATGAAAAACGTGAATGTCACAAACACTTCGACATTATCAATGTTAAATGTCCGTGATTTTGCATTTCCCACGTATTGTTTAGCAAATTTCATTGATACATGTCCGAAAAGGAAACAATTGCATTTTCCCAGGATGGGTTTGCATAGGGAACAACTCGCATTATGTAATGTGTCTACCACGGAAGCTACGTACGAGATAAGATGTGAAAAACGATATGAGAAAACACATTGTTACGTTGGCGCTTCTGAATAAGCAATCTTGTGCCGTGTGTTGAACCCAAACACGAGATATTGTTTTTAATGAAGCAATTTAAGTGTTTTTCTAAGATGCTCCTGTGGCGGACAGTGAACTAATTGTATTTTGCTTAATGTTGATGCAACGTTTGGGCTTAACTAATTAATACGGAGACGTAAAGGTTGAGAGACTGGTTCCAGGTCAAATGCTTGACTGCAAATCTAATTTATAGTTCCAAACACATCCAATCATTTATCCAATTGTTACATTTTCTCGTTCTACAATCCAATTAGTCCCTTCGGGATTGTTAAATGTAGAAGGAGCCAAAAAATCGAAGATCTATGGATTTATTTAATGTGCCTGAAATTTTATGTTCCTTATCCATCCATTCTCTTCAAAAATAATAAATTCTCAATTATTTCTTTGGTGCTGCTACTCTTTATGATGTCGATAATATAATAAATAACTAGCGGGTTACTTTAAAATTATTTATAGCTGGCAACCAATTTAGTGGCAGTGTTGTATTTTGCCAAAAAGGTGTTTTATTCGGGTTTTCTGCAGTATACAAGGGAGTAATTGACTTTTGTTTAAGGCTAATACACTATCTCAAGTTTTCTAATTAATACAAAGATATTTGTAATTTAATATGTCTGGAATGTCGTGTATCTTACCCATAATTAATGAAGAGGAACAAGAATAAAAGTAATTCTATCTGAAAATGTAAATTCTCCATTTTAAATAACTCCAGATGCCATATAAATAATTAATTTTCTTTTTTTTTTTGTACCGACAAAATGGTCACAATTGGGCATGTTAAAAGTTGATTACAATGGACAATAGAATAATTGTGTTCTTTTTTACCAAAAAGGAGATGCTTTCTTGGTCATCCCGTGGGAAACAGTCAACTAATAGAATTTTACTTAAAGTAGATGCAATATTCGGGTTTAAATAATTAATACAGAGATGTTATGGTTGACAGACTGGTACCAGATCAAATGCTTATTTGCAAATCTAATTAATAATTCCAAATACATTCAATAATGCATTCAGTTATTGCATTTTCATTTCTGCAATCCAGAATTGTTAAATGTAAAAGATAAGCCAAAAAATCGACGAATATGCGTTTCAATTTATCGTCCATAATTAATAAGAACGAGAAAGAACAAAATAATTTTCTGAGAAAATATAAATTCCCTATTTTAAAGACTCTAAGCGTCTAAGCCATTCATTTTATATAATGATCACAATTGGACATGTTGAAAATTGATTACAATGGACAATAGCATAATTATGGTCTTCTTTTTTACCAAAAAAAAATGATGTTTTCTAGGATTTACCTAGAACTAATTGAATTGAACATTTTCACGTTCTGCAATCTAGTAAATTCTTTTGGAAAGAAAACCAAAAAATCAAGGAACTATGGATTTGATTAACATGCGTCCAGTTTCGTGTTCCTCATCCATAATTAATGAGGACGAGCAAGAACGAATATAATTTTGCCGGAAAATGTAAATTCCCCATTTTAAATAACTCCAGGTACCACGTAAATAATTCATTTTCTTCTGCGGTCTCGAGAAAATGATCGCAATTGGGCGCGACGAAAATTAATTCCAATTGACAACTAAGATAATTGTGGTGTTGCGTTTTACAAAACGATCATTAATATGTATTAGTTATTTACATATTTATCAACTTAGTCATACCGTGTAGTCATTCGTAAACATATTTTGTGAATTATTACACAGGATATGTTAATGCCAAATGTCGGCAATAAATACCGTCTAACTCAATACGTTTTATGCATTTATTTCATGAATCCAATAAAGATAACCTTACGTATTTTATCAATTGTAGGATATGCTTAAGTAGAACGGATTTGATAGTTCAATTCGTAGAAGTCACGGGATCAAGTGATTCATTATTTCTTAATAACCGAACATTATTCCGACTTCCTTCGCCATTATCTTCATACTCTGATTTCCACCGACAGTTCCAAAGTGTCCGATTATTAACGTAATGATCGCCTTTGTGCGTCTATTAACACGGCATCAATAAAGAGGCGAGATCCGATTTCTACATTCCGCAATAAATTTAAATAACCGAGTTGTGGCATTTAATATTCATTTCGTTTTACAAGTACAGATCCAAGATAAACATAAGCTAATAACAAAAACGTGATCGTGCTCAAGGAAGTTTAAAAAACGAATGCTAATCAGATTCAATTGTGGGAAATAATTGAGATATAAGTTTCATTGTTAAATCTTTATTTACTTGTATGATTTAACTGCTAAATAACCTTGGGTAACGTCAGTACTTTTGCACCAACTACATTGTTCCATGAAATTAACGTACCATCTATAATTTTGTAAATAAATTTTTCTATTTAAGTAAATAGTGCATTGTTTGTTAATAGTTAAGTTAATACTTTGGTACACCCCCGTATAACGTGTGTAAACGTGTAAACTAAACAAGATGTTTAGTTTTTTTGTTATTTGAAATTTGCCAAATTAGTACAACAGGTTACTCTATCGTCGCAGTTCGCCACTTTGTTAGAACTCATTTATCATCCCCATTTCCTTTTTAATTTTAGCTAATTGTCAATATGCAACGGCAATCTAGTGTGCACAAGCGGTTATTTTAGTGGAAGAAGGTTACCATAGAGTTACCATAGAATGTTACAACTCCTGCTGAATATTGTTTTTTGAGACTTTTACTGTTTATAAACATCAAATTTTGTTAATTTTTAAGTTTTTTAGATAAACAATATTTTTAAAGATTTTTTGTAACAATTATAAAAATATTATAACATATATTAAATAAATATACAAAGAGTATATACATTTATTTTTCCCATTTTCAGTAAATATTAATAATAATCAATAAATATTGGTGAGGTGTTTTAATTTCTTGGAACAGTG
Source organism: Aethina tumida (assembly GCF_024364675.1). Taxonomy (NCBI): domain Eukaryota; kingdom Metazoa; phylum Arthropoda; class Insecta; order Coleoptera; family Nitidulidae; genus Aethina; species Aethina tumida. Next base: position 17,432,056 of record NC_065439.1, read on the forward strand.
TGGATAAAAATCAAAATAAATTCATATCCGATCGATCTCGCAATATTAGTTTAATTAATAAATGTAATTTACTACCTTTTACATCCCACCTCCCCCATTTTAGTTATTGAGGATTCTCACGAAGTCCTACGGGTTTTAATCAGTGCCGGTGAATTAAATTAGCGGGATCGATTAAATGGATTAATTGCGTTTATGTATTTAATACGTACAAGAGCATTAACATATTAATTGGTAGCGATTCGTCCCGTTTCGCTGAGGGACCGGTGCAAGTAACATAAACTAGATATAATCCAATTATGTTTTAATTTAATCGCAACAGTCGGGTGTTAAAAAGTCGACTTTCCGCACAATTCCATTATAAACCTCCTCATCCAGTTCAACTATTTTAAATTGGCCGATCGCTCTTATTTCACTCCGTTGGCTGCGATAAAGGCAGTCGTATTAATTAAAGAAAACACGTCGGTCGAAATAATTATCATAAATTAAATGGCGCAACGAGGGACGAAGACATGGTCGCAAGCAATGAGTACAGATTTTTTCATGTTTAATATCTTCGGAATCAAGCACACGTAAAATTGAAATCCAGGTTTAGATATTAATATTCAACACAGAAAGATTAAAAACTTTTTTATCCTAACAATTTAAAGAGGCAATCTCAAAAATTAAATTTTTTTATTATCAATTAGTTCTGAAAATTAATTTTTTTAACAATTTTTTTATTAATTAACTACTTAAGTAGTGAAAAAGATATAAATTATTTACAGAAAATGAGTGATGAAAATCAAAATTGTGTGGTCTTTAAAAATGAATCTCTTTGGTAGTTTTTAAAACGTAAAATTAATCTATGAAAAATGCTTCATTTGTTAACTGTCTGTTATTTTTTTGCTACAAATAAGATGAAAAAAATAGAAAATATGGTTCTTATATTTTTCAAAATGAGAAGAAAATGATTTAATAACTAATTTATGGTAAACAAAGCCATAATTGAGAAAAAACAAAAAATTATGACACTAATATTATTTAATAGATTTTTCATCATTTAAATAACTTGAAAAACTGAGATATAATTAGAAAAAACATTTAGTTGTTAATTGGCACTTTTTTTATTATAAAAGTTAATTTTATTGAAAATTTAAATATTTTTGAAACCAAAACTTACTTTGGTAGTAAAAGTCATTTAATTACTAATTTACCGCTTTGTGGTAATAAATTAGTTGAGAAAAACCATAAACTTGTGACACTTATATTTTTTAATAGATTTTTTATCGTTTAAACTTATTTAAAAAAACCGAAAGGTAATCAGGGAGAAACATTTAGTTATTAATTTGTCACTTTATTGTCATAAATTATATGTGAAATCCAAAAATTAGGCTTTCCTGAAAATTAATTTTCTTCAAAATTTAAATATTTTTGAAAGACCAAACTTAATTCGAAAATAAAAATCAATTAGTTACTAATTTACCGTTTTGTTTAAAATAAATTGAGAAAAACCAAAAATTTGGGACGCTAATAACTTTTAATAGATTTTTCATCATTTAAATAACTTTAAAAAACTCAGATATAATCTGGAAAAAAAAAAATTAGTTGCTAATTTGGCACTTTTCTTATTATGAATGTTAATTTTATTGAAAATTTAAATATTTTTGAAAACCAAATTTACTTTGGCAGTAAAATTCATTTAATTACTAATTTACCGCTTTGTGGTAATAAATTAGTTGAGAAAAACCAAAAATTTGTGGCCCATAGATTTTTCATTATTTTTTTAAATAACTTTCAAAAAACCGAGACGTAATCAGGAAAAAATATTTAGTTATTAATTTGTCACTTTATTGTCGTAAATTAGATGTGAATTCCAAAAATGAGGCATTTCTGAAAATTAATTTTTTTTCAATATTTAAATATTTTTGAAAGACCAAACTTAATTCGAAAATAAAAATCATTTTGTTACTAATTTATCGTTTTGTTTAAAATAAATTAATTGAGAAAAACCAAAAATTTGGGACACTTATATTTTTTAATAGATTTTTGATCATTTAAATAACTTGAAAAACTCAGATATAATCAGGAAAAAACATTTAGTTGTTAATTGGCACTTTTTTTATTATAAAAGTTAATTTTATTGAAAATTTAAATATTTTTGAAAACCAAACTTACTTTAGCAGTAAAAATCATTTAATTACTAATTTATCGCTTTGTGAGTAATAAATTAATTGAGAAAAGCCAAATATTTGGTTATATTTTTTCATAGTTTTTTCATCGTTTAAATAACTCAAAAAATCAGAAGTAATCAGAAAAAAATATTTAGTTATTAATTTGTCACTTTATTGTCGTAAATAAGACGTGAAATCAAAAAATTGGGGTTTTAATATATTTTTGAAAGACCAAACTTAATTCGAAAATAAGAATCATTTATTTACTAATTTACCGTTTTGTTTTGAATAAATTAATTGAGAAAAAACAAAAATTTGTTGAACATTTGTTAATTTGATCATTTTTAGTAGTAAGTTGTAGAAATAAAAATTAAATTCGCTATATTTCTAATATGGCTCTTTTGTCCAATAAATTAGTTGAGAAAAATCAAAAAATTGTGGCACGTATTTTTTTAATGGATTTTTCGAGATTTAAATAATTTTTAAGACCAGAATTATTAAGTGAAAATCATTTATTTGTTAATTTGTATATTTTGTGGTAAATTAAATGTGAAAACTAAAAATTTAAGACTCATGTTTCTTTTTGAAAGATTTTTTTCAAAATTTAAATGTTGAAGCACACAATTTAATAGAGAAAATAGTTGTCAATTAAACAGAAAACTTGAACTTTTTTATTGCATTTTTTCATTATTTATATAATCTTGAAAATTTAAAATTAGTTAGACCAAAAAATTAATGTGTTACTAATTAATTTCATGTAAATATTTACACAGAAATTCAGGGATAAAAATACTAATAAAATCACATTGTTTACTGGGACGAGTCGAATAAACATTTGTATTCAGATAAACCTTGCAAATCACGCTCAGCTGGGATGCAAAATTAGTAATAATTGGGACGTAATGGCACCACCGAGTGTTTACGTCTTGTAGAAACTTGGCAGAGTACAGCCGCATAAAAATACAGTACAATGTCATATCAGATCCACTAAATCATTTCCTGTTTACAAACACAAAACTCATCGAATACCAACAGTTACCAACGAATGAATCAGAACAATGAGATCCGACCAATGGATAAAGTAACTGTACGCAGTTACCGCAGTTTTTTCTCCTCCGGTACACATACTGGCGATTTTCATTTCGAATTGGCGACCAGATGCAACAAATCGCTCTTCTTCTCGTATAATTTAGCAATACGTGAACGTGGACGTGCGTGGGGCCCTTTTATGGGAAAACGGATGGCGGGGACAAAAGTTTTTGTGGCCCGTCAGGGTTATGTGATAAATGACGACGTCGCGGACGAAAAATGAATACGATATGAATTGGAAACGCATTGAATACCACGAGCAATTCGGTGAAATACCTCGGAAGCGTCTTCGATTAATAACAATTGGGAAACCCTCATGGTTTAACGCCCGTATGCTCAAGAGAAAGTGATTAACCGAAATACCAATTTATTTATTCTAATTTTTACGTAAACGCAACGATGGGCGTTAAATAATTCAATTAGCAGTTACCGTCCAGTTTTCTAAACATTGTGCAACGGATTCCACCGAAAATTATGAACTACTCGAGGCATAAGCTTGCGTAATGAAAGTTTGCGTGCATCCAGTGAAGGCTTTCCAGCATCCAGTTGAACGGTGGCTGTCGCCATGCAGAAAATACGGATCTATATTTAATTTTTTTGGTGTATTTAGGCGTCGTTTTGCCCACGGTTCACTGCCAAGACTCAGAACGACACACACAACAAAAATATGCGAACTATGCGTAATCTAATTTTATATCAATTTCCACAACTGAGTTATGTCACCTTATCAGGTGACACAGGTCCCTGCATTCAAATTTGTTTTCTTGGCAACTCCAGGCTAGAAATATTTGCGTGTACAAAGCCGCCATATATTGGGCGACGAAATTCAGTTAGTGGGACAATATACCATCGGTTATCCAAACATTTCGGACCCCGGTAATCCATTATGAGTGTCACATACACTTGCACCGATGTAGAACACCCGATAAACCGTCATCGTACAATGCATTATGGATTAAAATTAAATCGGCCGGCGATTCCTTGGCCATCATCCCAAATCCTATTTATAAAGCTGCAACTGTATTCAAAGCGGCGATATTATTTATGGGCCGCTTTGATAAAACTTTTCGAACGCAAATACCCGGTCATTTTTCCGTCTTATCGCAGCAGGTTAAGAACGCATAACCTCCCGAAAACATCCAAAGCTCCAACAAAAAGGTAAGCGGACATTATCTCTGACAAAGGGCCCGTCGTAAAGTAAAGGGAATTTCGTCGAGTGAGGTTCCAGGATTCCCGGTCTCGGGAACATCAAAGAGGAAAGTTTTTCTGGCTCACGTTTCGGGTCGTGATAAATCAAATTTTTTGATGCACAAAGATCGCTTAGTGGCTCCCGGATGTGATTACCAACACGAAAAAATGGCTAATTAGAATCGAACCGAAACGTACCGGTTACAAATTGCTAACAAATTTTGTCGTACCAGTTTAGCTTTGCACCAGTTCTCCTGTGTCGCAACGAAGAGGACATTCCCGCACATTCGCGGAAGAAATGCGGCGGAATCGAATTCGTTTTGTGTACAGACGGTTGGTTATGAACTGTATTTTATCACTTAGACCAATCACGCGGTGGTTTATGCTGGAATTTGTAATCGACGACGGAAATTTTCGTGGGAATCCGGGTCAAACAAACTGTTACAATTTATTGTCTCGCTTAATTTTTCCCATTATAAAGAGAAACATTTACGTTCGCATTCTATGTGTACACGTTTGTATCGCGGTTTTGTAATGCGACTTCCTTTGTTACTCACACGGCAGGAAGATGAATTAAATGGATGCTTACCTGAAAAAAAAAACAATAACAAGTGTTAAATAATTTAATCAACTGGTAAATTTAATTATATAATTTTAAAAACTAAAAGTTAATCAAAGAAACAATTCGATTGTGTAATTTTGATAAAAATTTATTGTAAATCCAAAAAATTCTTACTTCTTATGTTTTAGAGAAAAATTTTGAAAATCCAAACTTATTTAGGGGAAAAAAAATTGTAATGCAATGCAATGTATGGCTTATTTTTTGAAAAATGTTTTTTTTATATATATTTTAAATAATATTAAATAGAAAATTATTCAATGGCAATCTTGTAATATTTAAAAATTATTAGTTACGGTATTTTTTAAATAAGTTTTTTCATAATTTATATAAATTTGAAAATCCAAAATTATATATATAGATTTTTTTGTGATTTAAACTATTACTGTTTTTTTTTTTAATTTAAATTATTTTGAAAATCCCAATTTGACTTTTGTATAATATATCTTTCAATGGCTTATTTAATTATTTTAAATAGTTAAAAAATGTATAGTGCCTTTTTTCATAATTTAGATCATTTTGAAAACACAAAATTATTCAACGACAATCTTGTAATATTCAAAAATTATTAGTTATGGTATTTTTAAATATGTTTTTCATAATTTAAATAATTTTGAAAATCCAAAATTCTATATATAGATTTTTTTTTTTGAAAATGGGTTTTTTCATGATTTACATAATTATTTTCTTTGGTGATTTAAACTATTTAGTTTTTAATTTACAACTTTGATTAACTTTGATTAATTTTGAAAATCATAATTTTTCATAATACTTCTTTTTTTCAATTGTTTTTTTTTAATTTAAATGTTTTTTTCATATCATATATATTCATTTTAAATAGTTAAAAAAATTATAGTGGGTTTTCTCATAATTTAGATACAAAATTATTCAATGACAAACTTGTAATATTCAAAAATTATAAGTTATGGTATTTTAAATAGGTTTTTTCATAATTTAAATAATTTTGAAAATCCAAAATTCTATCTAGAATTTTTTTTTTTTTTTTTGAGAATGGGTTTTTTCATGATTTAAATAAACTATTTAGTTTTTAATTTGCAACTTTTTCAGTTGATTGAAAATTATATTTTTTATGATACTTCTTTTTTTCGATAGATTTTTTTTAAATTTAAATAATTTTTAATTAATTAATTAACGTTTTTATATTTTTAAATAACGCAAAAAAATTCTTTTGTTTTGATGCCTTTTTGTGAAAATCAATCATTTTTAATAGTTTTTTTATAATTTAAATAATATTGAAAATCCAAATATTTTGACTCATACATAGTTTTTTAAATGGATTTTTTAATAATTTCAAGTAGCGAAAAAAATTTTATTTTAATGCTTTTTTGGAGTAAATTTGTTGTGAAAATCAAAAATTTGTAGATCTTGTGAAAATTGAATTTTTCATAATTTAAATAATTTTAAATAGGAAAAAAACTATTTAGTTTTCAATGTGCAGCTTTTTTGAAGTAAATCAATTTTGAAATCAAAAATTTGTAACTCTTGCATTTTCAGTAAGTTTTTTATATTTTAAATAATTTTAAAAATCAAACCATTTCGTTTTTAGTTTGCTGCTTTTTTGCGGTAAATTAGTTTTAAAACCATAAATTTGTAATTCAGTAAATTTTGAATCCAAAAATTTTATTCAGTGAAAATTACCTGAGAAAATAATAATTTATAGTTCTTATATTTTTTTGAATATGTATTTTTCATAATTTAAATAATTAGCCAAAGAATATTATTACGTCAGTTTTTTCAGTAAATTAGTTATGAAAATTTGTATTTTTTACGCATTTTTAATAATTTATGTTAATGTTATGTAAAGTCCAAAATCAAAAAATATTTGTTTTATCATGGATTTATTTTATATATTAAATAATTTAATAAAGGTCACAATTAATCAGAATAGAAAATATAATAGAATATAATTGTTAATTTGCCATTTTTACAGTAAATAAATCATAAAACAAATATTTGGTGGCTTATACCATATAGCATCAACGAATTGCAAATCTGAAAAATTACATTGACGCTTCGAATCGTCGGAAATCGAATTAAACAAAAATATTTATACGCACGAAATTTGCAAAATTAAAATATCCACACGAACGCAATCATCTGCCAGTTCAAATATTTACAGGAAAAATATTATCCGGACCGCCCTGAGCTTTATTTTATGAGCGACACTCGCAAATTACAATAAAAAATATTGGGGCCGGCTTTAGGTACGGATCGTTTTGTCCTTTTGCTAAAATCCATTCTCATTGGCTGTCGTGCTAATTACGAATACAAAAGTTACGTGTGTAAATTTCGCACCGCTTAAATAGTTTACATTCGGACTCGGCAACATGGATAATTTGTTTTGTGTTCGTAACGTAGTTAAACAAATTATGTTTTTGTTGAGTTACGATTACGTGTAAACAATACGTTTGTGAAATTTTGTGAATAGCATATTTTAAAATGTTTTATTAATAAGTAAATATTCATTAATAATACATAGTTAATCGAAATTTTATAGTAAACTGGACCAAGGTTACAATTTAACCTACACAATCATTCGGTTGATTTTAAAAATGTACTAGATGCTTTCAGTTTTATGTAACACAATAAATATTAGCTTAACATTATATCCTCATTTATGAACCTAGTCCCAAATAAGTAATCACAGCGATATAATATCTCCGACGAATATTTACATCATTTCGTTTATAAAATAGTATTTTTCCCCCCGACTGAGTTTCCGTTTCGATATTTAACGAAGGCATGAACGGAGAGTCTGCCGGAAACTCCGTTTACCACAGTCGTAGAAGTTAACGAACTTTATACGAATCGCCTAAAATCATAAACGACCGTGCATGCACCGAACTTCAAAAAGGAACATAACATAATTAAATTACAGATATTTTTAGAAACATTATGCAAACAACGCAAATTACTGTTTTCAATCCATTACAATTGCATGCATGAAATTACGTAACACATTTCGTGAAGGACAACATCTTGCATACCACCGAAATTGCCACATTTTTTCCTTAACGATTGATCACACAATAAATTTAAGAGATAAAAAGACGCCAGTCTAAAATTAACTAGCTGTCGTGCTATTTATACTGGATGCAATTCTTGTTTTTGTGTTATTTACGAGATTATATATATGTGAATGTTATAAATAACAATGCAGAGGCTGTAACTACATTTGTTGAGCAACACGTGCATTGTAGTCGTTTTCATTTGAAACACAAACCACACAACGAAACACGACGTGTGATTATTTCTTGATATTTTTACAAAACCACCACAGCTATTAGTAATGGGTAATACCTCACTTTATCAAAAAAAAAAAGGAAACCCTGTATTAACCATGGAATGTTTATCAAACAACCTGATGGTTTTAATTGACTGTAACTCTTGCCTTACATTATTCAATAATTGTTGTTCTTCATTATCATAATACCATTTATCGCCAACACTTTAGCAATTATCCATTCCTCTGATCAACTCTTTTTAGTCTACATTTAAGATTTCCTGCTTTCAAAAAATCAATCGAATAAATTAAGTTCTTTATGAGTTTCTTTTGGGATATTTTTATTTTTTTGCATCCATACACAAAAATGATCTGCACTGTTTCTTTAAGAATAGAATTTTTCAATGTAAAAGAGAAGTTTTTTGGATGGTTTACTCCTTTTTACAAAAAGAAACACCATAGATAATTTTATTAGTATATTTATTGGTCGTAATAGTCATAAATTCTTACATAACATTATTCAATGGTAGTTGATCTTGCTTAATAATAAAATACTCCTCATTGCCAGCTTTTCGCTACTTATCCCTTTTCCCTTCTTCTCATAAACTCTTCCATCCATATTTAAAATTTCTAAATATAAAGAAGTGTACATCCACCTAACGATAAAAAGAAAGATGTAATATATATTACACTGCTAGTATTAGTAGAAGACATTTTATTTCATTATAAGGAAAATATCAAAAATCTATCGGATTTAATTGTCAGAAACTCTTGCTTTATATTACTCAATAAAATTACGTTCATCAGCAATAAAAAATTCTTTATTTCATTATAAGAAAGAGAATGTTTATCAAAAAATTGATTGATTTTAATAGTTACTTATTTAACATTCCACAATTAATTAGTTATAAAAACTAAATAATTGTTCTTAGTTAATAATGAAATACTATGTCGCTAGTATTTTGACATTTATCCATACTTTTATCCGATTATTTCCCATCCACTCCTAAAATCACCTACATTCTTCAAGTATCAATTTTTTAAATGTATTAAACTGTTAATATCTATAGAAAATTCCTTATATTGTCATAAAAAACACCTTGAATGTTTATCAAGAGATCTTTCAGATTTAACAGTCAATAATTATTGCTCATCTTCAATAAATTAGCTTCATTAGCAATAAAACACTCTTTACAGCCAAAATTAAGGACTTATCGATTCTCTCTTTAATTTGTTCACTTCCATACTTAAAAATATTTTGTATAGTATGGAATTTTTAAATATAAAAGAATTGGATGCACAATTATACATCTACTTAAACAAGTACAATAGTAATAAGATATTCCCTATTTTACTATACGAAAGAAACACCAACAATAATTGTATCAACAAATTTATTGGTCTTAATAATCAATAATTCTTACATAATCTTACTCAGTAATTGTTGTTTTTGCTTATTAATCAACTTTTTTCCATCTACATTTAAAATTTCCTAAACTAGTTCTTTAAGATACAAATTTTTAAATGTACGCACACCTTCTCAACCATCAGGAGGAAAATGTAATATGTATTATACTGCTTAATAGAAAATAACATAGAAAATGTCAAAAATGGTTTATAAAAGTATATTGTTTTCTTTTGTCAGTCATTTTTCCTTAACAATATTCAATATCAAATGCATTAAACTCTTCATTGCCAACTATTTAACATTTATCAACTCCTCTATTCGGAATATTTACATGTAAAAAATAAGTTTTTTCGGTGTTACATCTACCTATCCATAAAAAATATGCAATATGCATTATACTACTAATTTAATAGAAAATTTTATCATAAAAAACAAACACCCTAGAGACATAATCAAAAGTCTACAAAACCATTTATAAAAAATGTGATAAGATTACTGATATTATGAATGGGGAAGACCCTATTTTATTATGAGAAACAGAAAGCACAATAACCCTGTTTATCAACGGTATTAACAGATTTATTGGCCAGTGATTCTCGATGAAAATTACTCAACATACATATGTAGTTAGAAGAAACTTCGGAATATTTGGTAAAATCTACCTTATAGCTTCTTCACCTCAACTCTCAACAACTGAAAAATGAAAAACACTTTTCATAAGAAAGAAACACCATTTTAACTCCAAAATGTTTATTAAATAGTTTATTAATTATAATCCTACTTAATATTAATCAATAATCGTTCTTTATTACTTATAAACGACTCCTTATATACAGCATTTTGCCACTTATATATTCCTCTGTTCAACCATTCCGTTTTCAAGTCTCATAGTCGAATGTCTAGAATATCATCAGAAATTATAGAAATAAAAGATATCTTATTTTATCATGCGTAAAAGAAAAACTATAAAATATGTAATAAACAGTTGTTTAAGTCTTTTTGTTTTTACTTTTTATTAACTCCTATTTAACCTAACTCAGTCTTGTTCATCATTGGTTATAGAAGAATCTTAATCGTCAACAGTTTGGATCTTATCGATTCTTCTCTTCAAATCTTCCCCATCCACACCTAAAAACTGCCTGCACTGTTCTTCTAAAGGAGAATTTTTGAATGTAAAAGAATATTTCCTTTCAAATGCACCGAGTAAAATACAATCGTACGTCCTGCAGCGGATCAAAGCCTCAATTACAGAATCTAATCTCCAATCTGCCGAGTCATCCAATCAAAATCGTTGAACGGCACATAAAGCAATGCAACGAAAAGGTTACTCGCGCATTCTGTGACTCCTCCTCAATAATAAACTCCCAGATTCGTGGACATTAATGTTTATATATATTGTATACGTCCCGTTCTTCCTAAGGTAATAGAATACAAGATTAAACGGCTTTAAATTTGAACGCTAAGATGGTGCCAGCCCGAATTTAATCCGCCCGGCTCTTATCTAAATAAGTTTGTTTGAACTGGAGCTGAAATAAAATATGTAATCTACGTGCATCCTGTGTTATAATTAACGTCTGCTTCGTAACTTTTCGACGACGACGAAACTATTCTATTTTGAATTAAAATCAACGTCACAAATTCACAATGTATTGTTCGTAACTCAAAACATCGTACCCAGTCGAATGACTCGTCACCTGGCAATGCCTGATTAGGATGTTAAACGGCCGGCAAATATTAATACGACTCTTTGGCATGCTACTGGGGTTTTTTCCACTATCGATCATTAGACACACAATAAGCCAGACGAGCCCCCCAGACTTCCTGTTTCGCATGTCAGACAATTACGTGGAAGACGCTATCAGCTCCCTTTTCTGTTCGGCCCCCAACTTCAAACAACTTCAACGTCTGAGACGAATAATAGGCCCCTCATCGCCGCGTTCATCACCCGAGAGCATTGCAAATAAAATGCTACTAAATCGTAATTCAGTTGCTCGAGGAAACTGATATTGATGTATTTTTTTTTCGTAATGAACAGATGGACGTATGAAGGTTGGACGAGATAAAAATGTTCTATTGATGTTGGGATGGTTAATTAATGCGAGCAATTTGTATCGGACAACCTTATGCGAGTTTGTGGTATGTGTTTCTGGTACCATTGACAATTATGTTAATTTTCAAGTGTAACAAATACATTATGCATGTACTGAGTCACATCTAAACAGTTCAAACACAAAGCATGAAAATTATGTTTTGGTTGTGCCAACGGAGATATTTGACGTGGAAATGTGTTTTATTGAAGGTAAGCAATAAAAATACATAACTTCGACTACTCAAATTCTTGATAACTGGAAGCAAATTGGTTGGCAGTGGCGTCCAGGGTGAAAATTATGTGTAACTCGAACTAAATATTTGGCACTTCTTCGATAAGTCGAATTTCCCCTGCCACAGGTAAACTCGAGGGTGTTCCTTTCCGACGATACCTGTCGTATGCCCAATCGGCAACAGTTCTAAGACCAATTATCGATTGATTAGACTAATGCCGGAAACTCAAACTACAATTTATTTTATGATATTTATATGATTACCACTTCCCAAATTCTAAATGGAAGTACTATTTACTAAGGGTTTTTCCAATTAAATGTTTTAAAGACAACCCCTACATTGGTAACGCTTATATTTAGCTATTAAGCTTCGTATAAAAAAACCTATGTATGAAAATGTCGACAAAATTATTCTGGAATGGTTTAATCATAGTTTTTTTGACAAACATAAATAACTGTATTTTTAAAATTAAAATAAAAACTTAAATAAATAATAAATAAAATTATAATAATATTTATTTTATTATGTATTACATATTTAATAGGTTTCAAAATGTTATTTTTGATAAGTGGAGTACTTTAGCAGTGTCTTTTGTAATATCTTGCTTAAATCATACTTGCATGGTACATACATACACATTTATAACTTTCTATGTACAGTATTGGCAGAATGTGGAGAAACTTTTTTAAAATTCAAATAATTGTTGTCCTGGTTACTATGTCCAAAAAAATGTATATTAAAAATTAAGTTCTCTTTATAAATATAACAATTACAAATAAAAAAAATAAAGAGTTTTACTGATGATTGTTTATTTTAAGCTGACAAAAAGTAGAGCTACTTTTGCTGTTTAAAGTTTTATTAATACAAATAAATTGTAATTAGCATTTTAATTAGTTCCACACTAATATATTGTAAAATTCCCATCATTATGAATAACTTCCACACACCTTTTTTCATGGAAAGCAATAGAATGTCTTATTTTGTTGTTCACTATCTTCCATAAGTTTTCTTTCAATGGAGTTTAGATCGGGAAATAGACATGGTCAGTTCATAACATTAATTTTTTCCCTTAAAAACCACTGCTTCAAATATTTTGAAGATTGCTTTTTACGTTTCTTGGAGAAACATTAATTCCAAGTTGTGTCCCATGTAGACCTTTTATTTTACTGGAACTCGAAAGGATTTTTTTTTGAAGTAGGATAAAATTTGTTTATCCTAAAACCTATTGATTTTTCTTGGCCTTCCAGTTTTATTTTTTCGTTCCACATTACCAAATCTTGAAAATTGTTGTAAAACACATGTTACAATCGAGGGATATTGATTTTTCTCTCTTCGGATTGAAAGAACCATACAATCCATCATTTTAATTCGGAAGATAATTTCTTTCCACGAGAAATTATATTAACTCTTTGATGTATGCTGTAAAAATAAAAATTATTGACGACTTTGTAGAGACTAGTGACATTTTGAGTAGAATAAAATATGTTTATCCTGAAACATGTTGGTTTTTCTTGGTTTTTCAATTTTATGTCTTTCTTCCACACTACGAAATCTTGAAAATTATTGTTATTTTGTAGTTATTAGTGACATTTAGTAAAAAGTTGCTCTACTTTTTGCCATCCGAATATTTAGTTTTTTGATTTGTAGCTAACAGAATCATTTTTAATACAAGAAATATTCACCGACATGTTTGTATACAGTGTGTTCATAATTGGTATATATTATATTAGATTTGCATATACAGGGGGGTAGCATATTTTTAAAGTTACTCTACTTTCTGCCAATATTGTATAAAATACATACTCCAAGCCTTGGAATTTTTTTGTGGTTCAAATTATCGAAGTTCCACTGTATGTGAACATTTTTGTAGAAATTGTCATCATAAAAATCATACTTTTTATAGTTACAGGTAGATTGAAGATAAAATGTAATTTTCCTGCATTACTCCTCTAAATTAGAGGTCACATCATTATAATCATATTAGATTTTCCGTTAAAAACCGATGTGAAAAGGAAACAGGAAACAAATGTAGATAAAGGTAGATGTGCAACAATATGATGTTTAATAGAAACTTCTAACTTAAATTCAAGTAATGTCTAATACCCTTCAACAAGATGAAACTTCCATAACTAACTTGAGAAGCTTTTGTTACATTTGTAGCAACTTGTTTCAAAATATATTTATGTATTGATTAGAGACAAGAGTTCTTACAAAGAATATCAATCAAACAAGGGCTTCTTTTAGCTTTCCGGTGCTTTGTAGCCCATTAGTATTGATTACAGAAGCTTTCCAGCAATTAGTAGTCGTTGATAAATCCCACTGATTCCCTCCGTCAATCAAAATTGATAAAAATTCGTTTTGGCATGGCCATTTGTAACCACAGGTTCTAAACAACAACATTAAGTAAGTAACAGATGATTCATAATAGAGCACACAATCAATGTTGAATAAATCAACCGACATTGTTTACACAAGCATCTCCGCGACGCAACTCACCAACAATAACAGTAGTGCATCCCTCCTTGATCTCCTGCGTGGTATTATTCCCAACGGCCAGGAAATCGGAGAGGGACAAAGAGGACGCGATCAGCTTCCGTTTCTCCTCGAAATTCAAATAATCCAGGCTGTTACTCCTGGTGGGCGCCACGATGGCCACCGTCTTCATTTTCTGTTGGCCGCCGTTGCCCTTCTCGTGCACGGCCGGCGCGTTCGGGGAGATGTACACATCTCCGATGCGGACGGACATCACACAACGTACGAAAAAAAATAAACCGTGTATAAAAATCCAACCGGCACTGGACCCGTACTCACATACCTCGCAGGTAAACACCTGTGGAGGCCGTTTCAGAACCGGAGGGTCGGGTTCGGAGGGACCATGGCCGTACACACAAAAACAACCACCCGGCCGGCGTGTACACACGGGCCCGCAACACAAAACACGATGACGACGAAACGGACACGTTCGGTGCGACGCGACGAGTACGCGACTCGTACGAACTGAACGGTGAGTCGCTCGCTCGGCGTCAGACTCGTCGAGTCGCCGATCCCCTCTACGTCGGACGGCCCGACCGGTTCGTAGGTGCGTCCTCGTCTGGCACGCGCCGTCCGACGGAGAGGTCCGAACGCGACGTGGCGTCGATCGTGAGCAGCCGGCCTGTGCGTGTAACTATGGTGATGTGCATTCTCGTTCGGCCGATCTCCGTTCACTGCGTTGCCGGTGCCTCTAACCCCGGTGCAAGGGAATTCATCCCTCCAGTGGCGCGACCGAAACAGGTGCAATGTTGAGGAATGGGGGACGACGATACAAACACAAGTGGACTGTGGGCTTCGGGGCACGTCGAATGTTGGAACTTGCACTTTTATTCGAATATGAACTTGCGCTAATCTGGCGATTGGCATCTGGATTTATTGCACCGTTCGATGGATGGACGAAACCGCTCATCATTGGTTTATTGCAGTTGTAAATCCAATGCGGAGGCACCGATAACGAAAATGTTAACTTTGTTCACCAATAAGCTAGTTTTGTTCACGTAATAAAAAATAATGGATGCATTTTTAGAATTTTACCATATTTATTACTAAAATTAGTGCTTTATGAATTTAATCAAATAAATTTGACTTAAAATGAAATTAAATTTATTGGAAAATAATAATTATTTTGTATATAATGATAACACAACATCTGGATAGAAATCAGCGAATGAACATTTTTTGATAAGAAAAAATCTAAAATTTTATTTATTACGTAGTTAATCATTTTTTTTTCTTTAATAAAAAATTTTGTTATACCCTTCTCATAATATTGAAAAAAAGCAACAAAAATAACTATAAATTTAAGATAATTAATTAAATAAATTTTTAAACAAAAATTACATTACACCATTCTACTCAAATTAAGTTTATGGTTTTTTTTTAATTTGGAAGGAATATTTAGATTAATTGAATTTATTTGAATTTAATTATAGACTTTTTGGTTAAATCGAAGAATTTTTGTTTTTGTTGATTTTATACAAATAAAGTTACTGATTTTATAGTTAGTAATAGTCATAATATAGTTTAAATTTTTATAGTGTAAATTTACTGCTTCATATTGTTAAAAATTGACAGATTCTTTATTTCATTGATTTTATTCAAAATTAAATGAATGAATAAATTTAATTACAAATGGAGTAGTTTAAATTTAGTTGCATTTATTCACATTTAGTTATAGATTTTATCATTAAAAATTGAGGCAATTGTTCAAATTTAATTTGAATTTTATAATTAAAAATTGAGGGATTCTTAATTTAATTGAATTTATTCAAATTTAGCTATTGATTTTATAGTTAAAATTAATGTATTTTATAGATCAAAATTAAAAAACTTTTATTTTAGATGAACTATTTATTTTATACTTCAATAGAACACTTTTTATTTTAGTTGCGTTAATTAAAATTCAGTTATTAATTATATAATTGAAAATATTATATTAATTTATATTGAGTTTTTTTAAATTTAGTTATTTATCTTATAGCCAAAATTAATATTTTTTATTTTAGTTGCAATTATTTAAATTCAGCTTTTGGTTTTATTAGTGGAAATTGAAAGATTTTTAATTTGGAGGATTTGATTATTGATTTTATAGTTAAAATTGTAGAATTTTTAATTGAGTTGCGTTTATTCTAAATTATCTTTGGATTTTATTGTTGAAGATTGAAGAATTTTTAATTTAGAATAGTTTATACAAATATAGTTACTGATTGTATAGTTAAAAATTGAAAAAATTTTAATTTATTCGAATTTATTCAAATTTAGTTACTAATTTTACAGTAAAAATTGAGGAATTTTTAATTGAATTACGTTTATTCTAAATTATCTTTTGATTTTATTGTTGAAAATTGAGGGATTTTTATTTTACATAAATTTATTAAAATATGATTACTAATTTTATAGTTAAAACTTTTAATCTAATTAAATTTATCAAATTTAATTATTGATTTTATAATTAAAATTGTGGAATACTCAAGTGAGTTATGTTTATTCAAATTAAGTTATTGATCTTATAGTTAAAAATTGAGAAATTTTTAATTCAATTGTGATTATTCTAAATTATCTTTTGATTTTATTGTTGAAAATTGAGGGATTTTTATTTTAGATAAGTTTATTAAAATATGATTACTGATTTTATAGTTAAAAATTTTAATCTAATTGAATTTAATGAATTTAATTATAGATTTTATAATTAAAATTGTGGAATTTTCAAGTGAGTTACGTTTATTCATATTTAACTTTTAATTTATTAGTTAAAAAGTGAGAAAATTTTAATTGACTTGCGTTTATTCAAACTTAGATTTCGATTTTATTGTTGAAAATTGAGGGATTTTTAATTCAGAGGAGTTTATACAAATATAGTTTCTGATTTTATAGTTAAAAATTGAGGAATTTTCAATTGAATTACATTTATTCTCAATTATCTTTTGATTTTATTGCTGAAAATTAAGAGATTTTTATTTTAGATAAGTTTATTAAAATATGATTACTGATTTTATAGTTAAAAATTTTAATCTAATTTAATTTATCAAATTTTCAAATGAGTTACGTTTATTGAAATTTAACTTTTGATTTAATAGTTAAAAAGAGAGAAAATTTTAATTTAATTGCGTTTTTTTTAAATTTAGTTATTAATTTTATAATTAAAAGTTGGGATTTTTAAATTAGGCGAGTTCATTCATCATCAATTTTCTAATTGAAGTAACTAATCAATAAAAGGTAATCTACAAAATAATTTAACTCATCGTGAGAAAACAGCCAATTAAAATTTAACTTAAATCTATTATAAGTGATTATTTAATATAAATTGTATGATATAAAATTACTCAGTGAAACTTTACCATTTAAAAAAGTTGAATATTTCTGTATAGTTTATTATTATCGTATGTAATAGATAGCATGTATGTAAATAAATCAGTCTTGCTTTGGTAATAATATAAAAAATTTGCAACAAAAAATAATTAGGCGTTTCTAAGAATGTTACAGTTTATTGTTTAACATTTTTTACATAATCATACATTTTTCATGTACATATTTCTTAATGAGTCCATAATTATTTTCAAAGTAATAATGAATATATCAAGCAAACAAATTTATACAATTTCTCATCAAAGTGTTAAATATAATTTGTAACAAAAATGCGGAAACTTTCATTTTGTAATTACATCTCAACGTAACAATCAACGTGAGCATTAATTATTTTATTAATTAAAAATATTATTGCACCATATGTTCACGTAGAAAAACTACATTATTAGTTCAGTTAAAATTTGAGCTACTTTCCATTTTATTCGGTACGCCACTGACATTTCAAACACAAAATGCACGTACGTAATAAAAGTGCTCTTTAGCTTACCCCACACCTGATAACTCTGGTCTGATGGACCGCATTATTTATGGGACTCGGGGGTTTAAATCTTTTTAACAGAGACCGATCCATAAAATCATCATAATACCGACATGAAAAAAACAGTTAACTGATCACGTTTCAAAAATGAACTTAATCCACCCCAAATTATATCCACGTTTTTAAACACGGACGTAATGTGACAAAATAGAACGTAAGTTTGCAACATTTTAACTTAATTAAGTTAGATTCCAGTTTAGAATGTAAAATCGTTAACACACAAAACAATACAACATTAAATCCGTAGATTAACAACTATGATTGTATGAAATTAAATTCGTTCCAAATTATCGCATTAATAGATGATTTAGAAACATAAAGGAAACGCTGAATTATTTAATTTCACATATTTCATCCGAACTCGATTAAAACTTGTTAAATGACGTTCAGCTACGCTCAGAAACAATGGCTCCAAACAAATGAGATTTACGAAATTAAATCACATTTAGTGCGTCCATGTTTGTACGAAAGAGAAAAAGAAAACATTAGAACCCAAATCGAATTCATTACTTTAAATGACACTTTCTTTAAGGTCCATTTACCAAACACCCGTAAGCATCAATTATAATCAACTTTAAAACCTATCCAATTTATTTTCCTGTTGGCCGAGACATTTGCAAAATTGATAGGGAACCGAATATGATACACTAATAAATAAGTAAGTAAAACCAACCTTGAAGATGTAATTATAATAATTGTGATTGCTTCTATTAACTTACCGTCAGCATTTTGTGACTCATCGCACGTACCTGAAACAAATAAAATTATTAAATTCGTGTTGTGCGAATACGGGATATGCATATTTTAAAGTTATTTAATATTAATTAAAATTTCCAATGTACTCGCACGGAAATAAAATTAAACAGTTTTTTTTTTGCTTTAGTTAACTGCGTCCCAGCAACAAAATAATTGCTTCATTTTCTATTTGTGTAATTATATATTAATTCCCTTATCATTTATTCTGTTTTAATTTAAAACTTTTAATAGTTATCGGCGAGTTCGTTAAAACGGGCTGATATTTATTCTGGTGCCACCATGTTTTGTCATTAGTGTTGCAAAATGCATTTCAAACTGCTGGTAACTATAGTGTCCTTAAGCATAATAAATTGTAAGTTTTGATATTAAAGTATTCAGCGGTGAAATTAAGAAAAAACAACAATTTTAGGTGCTCATGCTGCTCTAGAAATAGAGGAGAGATATAACGATGCCAGCGAGTAAGCTTTTTTAACTTTCCTTAACGAAACAATTTTTTAAACCACTTATATAAATGTTTTTTTTCTATTAATAAACCAAATTGTAGTGCCTGGGGTGTGTGGATCAGAAATGAGCACGATAAATACTGGGACAACATAACAACGAAAGAGGAAGCCAAAGAGAGGAACCAAGTATGTGGCGATTACGCGTACGGAAAAGGTGATGCCGCAACCTGGAAGACATATGGGTACTTGATATCGACGGTGTGGTTCAGAAGTCGTGCCGCCATTGACGACGTCTTCAGTACTTGGCACAGCTTCAACAGCAAATACATCTACGCCTATCTTTTGTGCTACAAAAGTCCTGATGCTTATTTGTACATTAAAAAAGTTGATTTTTAAATAAAAATTACCGAAAATTTTGGTAAAATACATGGTACTGTTTCTTAATGTTTGAGAGCCCCCTACAATTCAGATTCCTTAATGAAACAATTTTTTAAACCACTTATAATATATAATTTTTTTTTATTAATAAACCAAATTGTAGTGCCTGGGGTGTGTGGATCAGAAATGAGCACGACAAGTACTGGGACAACATAACAACGAAAGAGGAAGCCAAAAAGAGGAACCAAGTGTGCGGCGATTACACGTACGGAAAAGGTGATGCCGCGACCTGGAAGACATATGGGTATGTCGACGGTGTGGTTCAAAAGTCGTGCCGCTATTGACGACGTCTTCAGTACTTGGCACAGCTTCAACAGCAAATACATCTACGCCTATCTTTTGTGCTACAAAAGTCCCGATGCTTATTTGTACATTAAAAAATTTGACTTTTAAATAAAAATTAACGAAAATTTTGGCAAAATACATGGTACTGTTCCTTAATGTTTGAGAGCCCCCTACAATTCAGATTCCTTAATGAAACAATTTATTAAACCACTTATAATATATAAATGTTTTCTATCAATAAACCAAATTGTAGTGCCTGGGGTGTGTGGATCAAAGATGAGCACGGCAAGTACTGGGACAACATAACAACGAAAGAGGAAGCCAAAGAGAGGAACCAAGTATGCGGCGATTACGCGTACTGAAAAAGTGATGCCGCGACCTGGAAGACATATGGGTACTTGATATCGACGGTGTGATTCAGAAGTCGTGCCGCCATTGACGACGTCTTCAGTACTTGGCACAGCTTCAACAGCAAATACATCTACGCCTATCTTTTGTGCTACAAAAGTCCCGATGCTTATTTGTACATTAAAAAATTTGACTTTTAAATAAAAATTAACGAAAATTTTGGCAAAATACATGGTACTGTTCCTTAATGTTTGAGAGCCCCCTACAATTCAGATTCCTTAATGAAACAATTTATTAAACCACTTATAATATATAAATGTTTTCTATCAATAAACCAAATTGTAGTGCCTGGGGTGTGTGGATCAAAGATGAGCACGGCAAGTACTGGGACAACATAACAACGAAAGAGGAATCCAAAGAGAGGAACCAAGTATGCGGCGATTACGCGTACGGAAAAGGTGATGCCGCGACCTGGAAGACATATGGGTATTTGATATCGACGGTGTGGTTCAGAAGTCGTGCCGCCATTGACGACGTCTTCAGTACTTGGCACAGCTTCAACAGCAAATACATCTACGCCTATCTTTTGGGCTACAAAAGTCCCGATGCTTAATTTATACATTAAAAAATTTGACTTTTAAATAAAAATTAACGAAAATTTTGGCAAAATACTTGGTACTCTTTTTTAATGTTTGAGAGCCCCCTACAATTCAGATTCCTTAATGAAACAATTTATTAAACCACTTATAATATATAAATGTTTTCTATCAATAAACCAAATTGTAGTGCCTGGGGTGTGTGAATCAAAGATGAGCACGACAAGTACTGGGACAACATAACAACGAAAGAGGAAGCCAAAGAGAGGAACCAAGTATGCGGCGATTACGCGTACTGAAAAAGTGATGCCGCCACCTGGAAAGCATAAGGGTACTTGATATCGACGGTGTGGTTCAGAAATCGTGCCGCCATTGACGACGTCTTCAGTACTTGGCACAGCTTCAACAGCAAATACATCTACGCCTATCTTTTGTGCTACAAAAGTCCCGATGCTTATTTGTACATTAAAAAATTTGACTTTTAAATAAAAATTAACGAAAATTTTGGCAAAATACATGGTACTGTTCCTTAATGTTTGAGAGCCCCCTACAATTCAGATTCCTTAATGAAACAATTTATTAAACCACTTATAATATTTAAATGTTTTCTATCAATAAACCAAATTGTAGTGCCTAGGGTGTGTGGATCAAAGATGAGCACGACAAGTACTGGGACAACATAACAACGAAAGAGGAAGCCAAAGAGAGGAACCAAGTGTGCGGCGATTACGCGTACTGAAAAAGTGATGCCGCCACCTGGAAAGCATAAGGGTACTTGATATCGACGGTGTGGTTCAGAAGTCGTGCCGCCATTGACGACGTCTTCAGTACTTGGCACAGCTTCAACAGCAAATACATCTACGCCTATCTTTTGTGCTACAAAAGTCACGATGCTTATTTGTACATTAAAAAATTTGACTTTTAAATAAAAATTAACGAAAATTTTAGCAAAATACATGGTACTGTTTTTTAATGTTTGAGAGTCCCCTACAATTCAGATTCCTTAATGAAACAATTTATTAAACCACTTATAATATATAAATGTTTTCTATCAATAAACCAAATTGTAGTGCCTGGGGTGTGTGGATCAGAAATGAGCACGACAAGTACTGGGACAACATAACAACGAAAGAGGAAGCCAAAGAGAGGAACCAAGTATGCGGCGATTACGCGTACGGAAAAGGTGATGCCGCGACCTGGAAGACATATGGGTACTTGATATCGACGGTGTGGTTCAGAAGTCGTGCCGCCATTGACGACGTCTTCAGTACTTGGCACAGCTTCAACAGCAAATACATCTACGCCTATCTTTTGGGCTACAAAAGTCCCGATGCTTAATTTATACATTAAAAAATTTGACTTTTAAATAAAAATTAACGAAAATTTTGGCAAAATACATGGTACTATTTCTTAATGTTTGAGAGCCCCCTACAAGAGTCTGAGTAGTGAAGTTTTAAGGTTTGTAGATTAGAAACTTTGCGGCCTAGTATCAAAGTAACTATTTCATTTTCTTTTACACAATTAATTCACTTTTTCTTTAGCCGCGTTGGGCACTTTTTGGTAGGAGAAAATCTTATGGGTTCGCGTCACCGACATGCTTGTCCTTCTTATGTTAAGAAAAAGTTGTTGATTAGGCTGGTAAACTATGTGTCTGACGACGTTTCAACAGGTACCCGAAAACTAGATCTTAAGAATAAAATCCCGTAACTAGAGGGTGAGTTACAGCTATACATTTGGGAGTATTTGGTTTTGTTAAAGGCCTCCATCAAAGCCAAAAATATCAATATCAATAACTGTTTTGAAAGTGGAGGGTTCATAGAGGAGAATGCAATCTGAAAGGAATCTCTATATAACAAAAGTGTGTAAACTGAAAAATAGCCTTTCCTAACAAATAATAATAGATAAAATGTGTTTTTAGAAGTGAAAACTTCTTTTGCCACTTTGGGAACTTTTTGATAGGGAAATATGCGCCCGCGTCATTGCTTGCACCTTAGACACTTTTTAGATGGGTGAAATCTCATGCGTTCGCGTCACCGACATGCTTATACCAGTATATCTATAGTTATACAGTTGACGTATAGTGCTGTGTATATCTTATAAGTGAAATTGAATGGAAATAATGAAAAATTTATTTAAATATGTCCAATGATCGAAATCTCAGTACTACAAAACATAAAACGACATTCGATGCCGCTTTTACGCTATTCTTAGATAAATTTAAATCAAATATTATCATTTCTTACTTTAGTCACCATAAGCCTATTGTATCTTATTTAGAACAAAATAAAATAATTGTAAGTACAAAAAGTCTAAGTATTTTTGAAATTAATGATACAAATAGTATCCATAAATAATATGATTGTATATTAATTGTTATTTCAATTGAATTGTATTTATATTTTATCATGATCTTGTACAACCCGAAATATATTTAAATAATAAAAAAAACATATAAACATGCATAAAATTATTGCTAGGAGTGTCAATAGATGTGAAAACCAGATTGATAAATTTAATTCATACATTATGTTTGATTAAGTTTTCACTTTTATCGACAGTCTCTATAACTGCCAACTTTTTTAAATATTTATTTATATCAGAACCTAACCTAACAATAGTTATCGATATTAATATTACATTTAAAAGAGTTGATTATCAAATAAAATATACACGAATTTTGGCCAAGCCAGATATGGTACTGATTCTTAAACTTTGATTCCCTCCTACAATCCAGAGTTTGAATTGTTTTCAGATTTATATATCGGAAACTTCGCAGTCTAGCATCAAAATAAGCACTTCATTTTCTATTTGTGTAATTATATTAAATTTTATAAAACTTAAATTTTCTTACTAATCATTAAATATTAAAATAATAAATGGCACATAAAATTTTACTAATATTGAATTAAACTTTATTGCATAAGTAATATGGATTAGGGTAGAGGACAACTACTGGGACGAAAAAATAATGAAGGAGATGGAACCAAGTGTGTGACAATTACGGATTCAGAAAGGCTGGTCCTGTGACCTGGAAAACTTGTGGTACTTAATATCAACAGCGTGGTTCAGAAGTTGTACCGCCATTGACAACGTTTTTAGTACCTCAACTTCAACATCTAATATACCTTTGCTTATTTGTGCATTAAAAAGTACTAACCAAAGATATTGTATTGTTTCTGAAAGTTTGACACACTTTGACTTTAACACAACCCACTATTTAAATGGTGAAGTTTCAAGCTTTGTAGTTCGGAAACTTCGCTTTAATTGTAAACGAGATTTACTAAACCGAGAATATTATTTGCCTAAGCTCGTGTTACAGAAGCAAGCGACATAAGAAAACCCACGCAAGATCGATGCAACGAAGAAATTAGTTTAATTAACAAGAAATTACATTATTCATCGTACGTCACCAATAAATTTGTAAACAACTGGACCTAATTTTTTTCGACATGCCACATCGGCTCGCTGGAACTTAATTAAAGTTCTTTTTTCCCCTTACATGTAATACTTAATCCTATCCATTTCAATTAAGTTTTTTCTCCCGTATACGCACGAGGAGTTTAATAAATAATGGAGCATTGTCTGCGCACCGTGATAACTTAGCAAAGAAAAAAGTTCAACCTCCTTAATCATACTCTGAGAATTTCATAACAAAAACAACAGCCACAATTCATCCGGGTTCCACTAAATCACTCCCAGATTAAACAATTCCCCCAGGTTAATTAGCTTAACGTACCGAATTTAAGAAATCCCCCCACAGGTAACCGTGCGGTCGCAAATACAGAGGACGATGGCTTTGATGCTCCGGTTTTTTGCGCCTTTGTCTCAGTTTCAAAGGGTTTTTTTCAGTGCAGGCGCCCTTTGAAAAAAGTGCATGCACGAAACAATGCAATTCCCCTTTAATCCGGATAATATCTGTACATATTGTCGACACTTTTGCACAAAAGTGCCATTCGTCGGCCCGTAATTGTGTTTAGTTGCATTTTAAATTCTTCCACCGTCGTTTAAACGAAAAACAGAGGCAGTCAATTCACCTCATTTTTTTCATCGATATCTGCATGTAAAGTATTAAAATTCACGGAGGTATCTGGTTCATGCGAATCGGAAAAGTTTTCGTGCCCATGATGAAATTTCTCCGTCTAACATTACACGGAATAAAACATGATATAAGCTCCGATGAAATGAGAAGCGAAAAAATTAAGACATCACTGTAGTGGAACTACGTACAGTTTCGAAGTAGCTGAAGTTTGTTTACGTACGGATATTTACCAGGTTGCCTGGCGGTAGGAGGTTGTAAATATTTTTGTTTTTACTGCACCATTAAACTGTGCTCAGTATAGATAATTCGTAGAAGGAATTTGGTCTGATGAAAACAAACTGCACCGGTGCATTTTTAACGAAAACGTCCGCAAAAATTCGATGAATGACATCAATATTTACAATTCATAAAAGATTCGTTATCAGCCGTGTAAACATGATTAGTAATTAATTTGGACGCCTCGTTTGAATAATTTCAGGTTAACTTATCACGTATCAGTGTCACACTCATGATTTTGTGTGTCGGAGACCTTAATTAAAAAATAATGTGACGCAGGATGGGTGTTATCGAATTATACGTGTACAGGGTACTCCAAATTGGTTCACTGATTTTGATTGTTATTACTATTTCCAAACAAAAAAACTGACTTAAGTCAGTCCAACGCAATGTTTTTAAGGTTAAAATGTTATGATAATATAAGTGTTTCAAATAGGAACCTAATGATAGACAATTATGATCCTAATATCTAACAAAATTTACCACAAATATGATGGATAAAATTAACCTTTCCAAAAACATATAATCTGTAATTTACTATATAATGTTTAAATAAGAAATAATGGTCAATTTTGAGATAATTAGTATTGTTGTCTAATACATATACAATGTAATTGATAATTTATTAGTTGTAAAATTTCTATTTTACATACAATTACATAATATAATTTACGACAAATATTCTCAAATGGAAATTCTAATTGAATTGGCCTTTTAATTGTTGAAAAAATCAAGCTTTTCAAACATACTTATTTTATAATTTATTATATTATGCTTATATAAGATATAACGGTATTTTTGGCAAATTTCGAAATAATAAATATTAAACATTAAATCATTAAAAACCCAATTTTATATTCACTAAAGTTACAAAAACATGTGACACAATTACTATTTTCCAAACAAAGCATCAGTGGTTAAGACACATTAACAATATCTTAACCAATATCATATTTTTCTTGAAACAAATCAACTTTTCCAAAAATATATAATTTGTAATATATTATGTTGAAATGAAAAATAATGATAATTTGAGGTAATTGATATTGTTATGTATTATACATAACATAGAAAGTGAAACAGATAATTCATTAGGTTTATATTCTTAAAAACCCAATTTTATATTCACTAAAGTTACTTTCATAAAAAACTAAAATCATAGTTAAATTTAATTTGATATATTTCAAATTGTATATTTTTTGAAAGTTACATTCACTAAAGTTTGTCAAATTATTGATGTAATTACGAAATTTCTTACAATTATTAATTAAAATATTCTCATAATTCATTTCCCAAATATCATATTGGTACCTTTAACAGAAATTCTTCTCTCCACATGTTTCACAAACGATTTTATAAAAAATCTCGAAATTTACCAAAAATGTCCTCAAATCGTAGATTAAATATAATTTAATATATTTCAAATTGTGTACTTCTTGAAAGTTATATTCACTACAGTAACAAAAACTTTTGTTGTAAGTACTAATTTCTTTCAAATTATTAATTATTAAAAAATGTTTATAATATTTTTCTCAAGTATCAAATTTGGTACCTGTAGCATAAAAAAAATTTTGAAATTTACCAAAATACCCTCATATCTCAGTTAAATATAAATTTATATATCTCAACTTATATATTGTTTGAAGGTTATATTTACTAAAGTAACAAAAATTTTTGATTTAATAATAATTTTTAAATAAATTATTAAGATATACTCATAATAGTTTTTTTATAATATCATATTTGATAAAAAATTCCTTTCTTCTTATATGACTTTATAAAAAATCTCGAAATTTACCAAAAATATTCTTATATCTTCTCAAATTATACAGTAGTAAAAGAGTATGATCCATCTGAATCCTGAAAGAGACATCACGTACAATAGAGACAGTAAGTTTCACACTATGAGACAGACTTCAACTGTCATGCATGATGTCTCTCTCTAAATTCACACGGGTCAAACGCTTTTTCTACTGTATATTGTTTGAAAGCTACATTTACTAAAGATATAAAATAATAATTTTTATTCAAATTATTAAAATATACTCATAATAGTTTTTTTCTAATATCATATTTGTTAAAAAATTTCTTTCTTATTATATGACTTTATAAAAAATTCGAAATTTACCAAAAATATTCTCATAACTTATTTAAATGTATAATTTAATGTTTAATGTTTACTTTAGTCGACAATTTACAGGTAAATTCAATTATGGTTTTCATTTGAAATAAAATTAAATTTACTTTACTTAAGGAAGTGCCTGTAGAATTTTTTAAGCATGTCAAACACCATTAATTAATAGTAATTACACTTTTTGAAATCGACCAAATATCAGTTTTCATACATGTTAGCTTACGTCATCATCTTCACCGATGGACCGATGCGACGGGCTCACATCTATTTAGACTATTTTGTTTTGTAAACAAATCTGAAGGATTTGTTTATATTTGATAATCGGGGCAGTTGTTAAGAAAGAACCGGACAGTCAAGCTTTAGATGTCGAGGGTTAAACTACGTTTGTTGTAATAAAGCGTATTATTGTGAATTTAGTGTTTCAATCAAACTAAAAAGACAGATTAACAGTCGCTAATCTATCATACATATTTCAAATAATCAGAGATGTGGATTGAGGCAATCAACATTTAAAAAATTTGAAGCCTTAACAGTCAAAATCAAATCTTTGGAACTAACCTGTACAAAATCTGGTAGACCAAATAATCTGGTTTTATGTTGGCGAAGCGCCAATAATGATACGATATGAAATATTACATCCACACAATAATATGTTTTATAGTTTTTATTTATATATTTGCTTCCGATAAATACTAGACGATAAGATTGTAATGCACAGTTAAATTAAATATGAGCATACTTTCCTTTTGACGTGAGCAAACTGGAATTTCTTTCGCACTACGTGTAAAAAATGTGTATTTAATATTTAACAAGAATTTTCGGTTGAATTTATTTAAATTATACAATTAATTCAAATGACAAATCAAAATCTAATAATCTACATATAACTTTACGACACCTATTTATAGTATTACATTATTATAGTTTGTTGAATTGACCACTTTTTAATAGTATAAGTAAGATTTTTATATTAACAACATGAACATACCAATTTCGCTGTCATCATCTTTATCATAATAAGAAAGACTTCTATAAAAACTCGAATCACTGACAACGCTTCTACTGCAATTTTCCACGGATTTCGACCTATATTTTTTGCGTAAAAGTGACATTATTCACGTCTGTTTCAACACTGAACATGAAATCAAATCTCGTGTCTATCTATCTTATCAGTGTGTAGTCATAATATCAGATAACACATAAACTACCAAAAATGCTGTTTATTTATGTACCCAAGCAACAAATTCAATTTTAAATAAATTAACCAATACGTACTTAGTTCCCCGAAATAAATGTACGTGCAAAAATACACAGATTAAAATTTGATTAGATAGCCCCCGCAACCGAATACCTTCGTCATTAATAATCAAGTAATTAAACATCAACTAATAACAGTTTCCTAACCCGTGTAATCCGACAATTTAACATTTTTATCCCCTCGCGTCGTCGCTGACACTTTGTTCAATTATCCAAAACAAACATTGACATACCGCCTTCCGCATTAACGTCAACATCCACATCTGCACTAAACAGCCCACTCAGTTTTCGTCTAGATCTCCACCTTTTTAGCACAGACATTTTCACCAGCGTAAAAACACCTTCAAACTGATTTATGTTTTTTAGTCTTATCACCAATGATAAGAAAGTCGATTATGATACGTTAAAGGTTCACAATGAATTGTTATCGATTACACTATTTCTAAGATAATGTCTAGGCGACCGTCCGTAATAGGATGAAATGCAGTCCGAACAACGTTTGGACGTAAGGCTTCTTTTACCCCGACACCGCATTTTAAAACGAGAACTGCAAACATTGTGTAAACGGGAGCATTTCCTTATCTTAATATTTTTATGCGCCACTCCGGATTTCATGAACGTCACCGCGAATTTTCTACAGGCAATTATAAAAGGGATGGCGGTCAATGGTGGCGCGAATAAATACGAAAAGATTGCCGAGTTTCCGGCTGTTTAATTTCGGCTAATTACTAAGAAAGAACGGGAATTGGCATTGTTCCAAATTAGCCTACTAAAATTATTTCAATGTGTTTCAATGAATGGGGGTTTTTCCAGATGTAAAAGTACTAAAAGGGGGATTCGGCAGGAAATTGCTAAACGCACCAACTCACCCTTAATTTTATAAATAAATAATTGAGAGGGGTGGAATTAATGAGAATCACTATTTTATTATTTCATTTTGATATTAATACGGAAAGGATTAAACATAATTTTGTTAATTTGTTTCTTATGTTAGACCATACCTGATGTTCAATTAATCCTTAAATCATTCAATATAAAAATTTCACCTAGTAAAAGGTATGTAAATGATAATCTCACACCTGTGTCCATAGAGGTAATTTTATTCCGTATAAATCAACTGCATTTTAATGCAATTTGTGTAGTCAAACCAAAATGTCTTCACAAAAACGAGTCAACAAGAACTTCGCCCACATCTTTATGAGGAACCAGATTGGTCAAAGATCCAATCAACCGTCGGTCGCATTTCCGAATAAAAGTTTCTCAAACCCGGAGAAACTTCAACAACTGAGGGTTGAACACACTCTACCAGTTAAACATGAAATAAATTGTATGAATCTACATCCGAATAACGACATAATAGCAGTTGGCACAAATGATCATATCCAGATATGGGACTGGAAGAAGCAGAAGAATTTGATCAGTTACATGAGTGGAACTCCGGAACTTTTTTCTCAGATCAAATTTTTACACTTACAGGGATGTTGGCATGTAGTTACGGGGTCTAGGAGCGGGTATGTGAAGTTGTTCGTCCTCGACACTGAAGGATTAAAGTATTCAAAAAAATTGTACCAGCACCATGGACGTATCAACCGTTTGATAAGTTCACCGGACAAACCGCCGGTGTTCTACACCGCTTCAGATGATGGTGTTATAACCCTACATGATTTGAGAACTCCAGTGTCCTACGAAATTTTAAACATGAATACCAAGATAGCGTATCCATCAATTTTGGCTATGGATATCCACCCGTCCGGTCAAGAGTTTCTTGTCGGCGGTAATTTTGGTTGCCTAAAAATTTACGAGCTCAGGATGCTGAATAAAGACAGGTTGGAAACAAATCTGCCACGTGTCACCATGGAAACAGACCATTCTTTTATATCCGCCCTGAACTACAATCACAACGGCAATCAATTTTTAGCAGCATTCGGTTGTGGTATCAGTTTGTACGACAACTCCACCGGTGAACCATCCAAGGTGGGTTATTACAGTGGCATAAGGAACACAAGGTTCTCCAAAGACTCCAAATTTTTCGGAATAAATTCCGAATTTATCATAAGCGCTTCGGATTGCGGTAGTGTCTTCATCTGGGACAAGAAAGGCAAGAGTCCCTTACTGTTCCTTGAAGGGATGGCGGCCGAAAAGGCCCAGAACGTTGAATTACATTCAGAGCTTCCCTACGTTTTTACCGGAGGCATAGATCGTACGCTCAAAGTGTGGACACCCACGAGTAGGGATAAGTTCTCGGACTACACAAATTTGGACGAAAGGATTCATTGGAACAATTTCATGAACAACATGCAAACCGTGAACCCTTACCAGGCACACATGTTGTCGAATGCTTCTCGTTCCTATTACAGGAATGCCTACTACCAAGATGCCTATCACCTTATGCAGTAAAACCTTTCCTAGAGCGAACACTAAGGGAGAACAAAAAGTGTTTCGTCTCTATTTTATGTTGTTTATTATGTAATATATTTGAATTTGGATTATAGATATTTAATGTATTCGTATATTTGAAAATAAAAATTTAAACATATTCATATCAAGTTTATATAAACCTTAGTCTAGAAAACATATTCAAGATATGTCGATGGATTCGGCAGATTGTTATGTATGATGGCCCGAGTCACAAATCTTAGTAATAACATTGGAAACATAGTTATTTTTGTTGTAATTCAAATATAATAATATATCAGTCGTTTAGAAAAAAAATTCAACGAGGAATTCGACAGTTCGTAATGCATACATGAGCAGAATCACAATTGCTGCATAGCATCCTTGCCAAAAACATTGCCATAAAATATGCAAGAGGTGACAAGCTGCAATTTCCTCGTAATCCTGTTATTTGCATCCACAAATCTCAGTATTAACGTTGGTAACAGCTATATTTGTGTTCTTTTTGGTGTAATTCAAATATTGATTAGTTATTTACAGTCTGTACAAAATTTCGATGACCTTAAAAAATATTAACTTAAAATATATCATATACCATATATCGCTCAAAGTGTGGATAGCCTCATGCAAGGATTATTTTTTGGACTGCACGAATTTGGACGAAAGGATAAATTGGAATAATTTAATGAGCAACATGGAAACTATGTACCCTTACCAGGTATTATCAAATGCCTATTACAGGAATGCCTACTACGAAGATGTCTACCACCTTATGCAGCAAACCGTTTTGTTAAAACAAATATTTAGCAAATGTAAAAATTGTTATTTAGATTCAGTAATAGTCTTATAAATATTTTATATTATATATTAAAATTCTGTATATAAATCTGAGTCTATAAAACATGTAAGAAATTGGCAAATCCAGCAGGAAATATGTCGAGGAATTCGCAGTTTGCTATGCATACATGATGGGCAGAACCACAGTTGCTGCAGACCCCTTGCTCCTTGCCAAAAACATTGCCATAAAAAATGCAATAGGTGACGACCTGCAATTTCCTCTTAATGCTGTTATTTGCAACCAAAAATCTTAGTATTATCGTTGGTAACAGCTATATTTGTGTTCTTTATATATTTATAATATTGATCAATTATTTAAAGTCAGAAAAAAATTGCGATGGCCTTAAACTTAAACTTTTCAACGTTAAGTTTATAAGCAGTGTCTCTTTTGCTAAGATTTTTTGTCCAAATTTGTATAAGCAAATGTTTTGCAAGTTTTTTTCACATAAAACTTTTAGTTTCATATAAAATTTAATCTAGGAAAAGTGATTAGTTATTTATATTATTAATGATATAAACGCACCAACTTAGTCTTAATTTGATAAACAAATAGTTGAGAGCAGTGGAATTAATAGGAATCACTATTTTATTATTTCATTTTGATAATAACTGGATTAATATAGAAGGATTAAACATAACATTCTTAATTTATTTTTTATGTTTAGACAATATCTGATATTTAAATAATTCTTAATTTATTCAATATAAAACTTCACCTAATGAAAGATATTAGTCATTTGTAACATAAATGATAATCTCACATCTGTGTCCATAGATGCAATTTTGTCCTGTACAGATCAACTGCATTTTAACTACCATCCGTGTAGTCACACCAAAATGTTGTGTATCTATTCTAAATAAAATATTGATCAGTTGTTTAAACTTAAAGAAAAATTCCGATTACATAAAAAATATCTTCATAAACTTTTCAACCTGCAGTAATAGCTTTAAAATTCCGCCGGCATAAGTAATAGAAAACTGAAGTTCGCCAACTTCTCTCGAGTTTATGGCGTACATTGGTGCAAAAAGTTTTTTATGGGTTCAAAATCGCAGTGGTTGATTTATTTCGAGAACGCATAATAAACCTGGAGATACTTTTAGTTACTCTCAGAGTTTGATGAATTAATATTAATGGTATGACATATATTTCTTTCCACAACGTTAACGAGTCAATTGTCCGTTAAGGGATGTGCTTAAAGAGCTGTTTTGTTCGACGTTATTATGGCAAATGATTACCAGTAACTGCAAAATCCTCATCTACAGTGTCCCATAGACATTATCTCGGCATTACAAGCGTTATAAATGCATAGGAAAATAGAGATTTTGGTCATCTTGGGAGTGAATGAAAATTACTGTTTTAAACTAACATTATATAGTTAGTTAGTATTTGTTCACACTATAACATTATACATAACTTATATATGTAAATTTTCAGATTTAATTTTGTATCTAAATTTTTCAGTGACAAGTCTTTGAGAATAAAAACATTGGTTAGTTCTGTCTTTTGTCATGGTTAATTCAGCTAAAACAACTCCGTAAATTATTATTACCTAGAAGAAGATTATCATTATTCCAAAAGAGTTTAATGTGAAAAATAAATAGGACGCGAGGAAGCAATTTCAACCTTAATCCAATGATTTTGACTATTACTATGTATTTTTTTAAGTACTAGGATAGTCACCTCATTGCGTTCATCTTTGCTCCTCGTATGGCCTGATTTAAACTCTTCCCCTGAATATTTTGGTATTAACACTTAAGACAAGCTTTTTTAGGATGGTACTTTCCACCACAATAAATTGAAAAATTGCAAAAATCTTCTTCAGATGGCGTACTTTTGGAAGTACATAGTGACGTCATAGTGACATAGCTGTTCTGATCTCTCGATGAATAAGTCCCCAATATTAATAATACCAACCTAAATGTTTTCTGCAATTACAATTAGGAATTTTTTAGTAATTAATCCGAATTGTAAGAATTTTTACATTGGTAACGAATTGTTTGATAAATAAATTGACATTAATCATGTCGACTCCACCAACCACGACAATAATTGAAGAAGAACAGACCCTTGTCCCACCAAAAAAAATAGTGAACTTCGTGAAAGTAATCCGAGAAAATGAACTGGGCGCACGGGCGAATCGACATCTGAGCATTTTTCCGACAAAAACACATGCAACTCAACATGCCATAAAGCGGTTGAGACTTGAGCACTCCCTGGACACGAGCAGCTGGGTGAGATGTATAAATTTAAGCTCGGACGGGAATTTACTTATGTGCGGAGAATCCGATGGAACCGTGAGCGTTTGGAACTGGAATGATCAAGAGCGTCTGATGCATTTCCACACGGGCCACAACGGGTACGTATCACAAGCCAAATGGTTCGGCGTGATAGATACGGCCCACGTAATAACAGCCGGAAAAGACGGCTTCGTGAAGCTGTTCATGCTCGGCAGCCGAGGAATGAGGTACTCGCGTTCTCTGACGCGTCACTACGGCAGTGTCACCAACATCACGGCGTCACCAGATGTGCTATCGATTTTTTACAGTACCGGAATGGACGGCTGGGTACTTCTGCACGACATGAGAACGTCCACGTCTAAAAAAATATTGGACCTCTCGGATGATTTGGGCGAGATCTACGATTTGGCTTTCCATCCGTCGGGTCGTGAGTTCGTCGTTGGAGGTGATCATGGAAAGATTCAGGGTTACGATGTGAGAAACACGAACAGAATGTTGTTCGAATGTAAATGTACGCAAGAGATTAACGAAAGTTATGTAACTAGCTTATGTTACAATCGTAACGGTGAAGAATTTTTAGGCACATTTTCAGACAGTATCCGTTTGTTTCAACAGAGGAACGGAA
This sequence comes from Aethina tumida, assembly GCF_024364675.1. Lineage (NCBI taxonomy): Eukaryota > Metazoa > Arthropoda > Insecta > Coleoptera > Nitidulidae > Aethina > Aethina tumida. Next base: position 17,467,178 of record NC_065439.1, read on the forward strand.
CTTTGCAATGTGTATCGACTTATTACGGGGTGAAAAATGAGAGAAACAAAAAAGATACAAGATTTTTCGGATCCGAGTCAGATTACATCGTCAGCAGCTCGGACTGTGGCAACATCTTCATCTGGGACAAACACAGTCTGGATCCCTTGATCTACCTAAAGACTAACAGTTCGGAGAAATCTGTCAGTTTGGAAGTACATCCAGAGCTTCCCTACATTTTTACGGGTAGTCGCGAATTAAAACTAAATATGTGGATGCCGACTAGTGAAGATGTATTCTCCAATGTAACAAAATTATTGCATGTTGTTAATTGGAACGTTTTGTTGAACAAGATATATTTAAGAAGGCTAAGATGCAACGAGGCTGCAATGAATGCAATATTGTAAATGTAATATGTAGTTAATTTGTTTGATCTTTTGTTGTTACTTTCAGTAATATGAGTAATAAAATTTGAAATTTACACCGTTGTTTCACTTAAAATTATTTTTACACATGCAGATTATTATGGAGATAATTCCTGAGTCATAACTGAATTATTTTTTTTTACTGTAAAGAAAAGAAAGATATCCAGAACACAGAAAGCATGAAAGTGAAACAGCCAACCTAGTCTCACCTTGACTATAAATAGGAAACTCTCCGTCGCTGTGGCTGTGAGTCAGCATCACACAGACACCGAAAAGTCTCTCCCGAGATTCGGGCGAACGAGCCCTGATCGCGTCCACTTTGTACCCGTCCCGACGCCGCCGTCAAGAGAAAGGAGAGGCCGGGGGAGCCGCGGTCAAAGTTGGACCGTCGTCGTTGGCATCGCAACGCCGCCGAACGCACTGAGAGGGCTGGGCGATGTGTCGGGTTTTGGAAACTGCGCGCCCCAGATTTTCCATCGGGCCGCACCAAAAACGCGCACACAAAGACTCCGGCACGGGCGAATTAAAAGGAGACACGTCCCTTCGGGTGACGAAAAAAATGGTGTTGAGTTTATCCCCTTTTGGTAGTACGAGATCGGCCCGCTTTCGCTTCGTGACAGGGTGACAAGGGTAATATTTTCACCTGCCCGAAACGATTGGAGTTAAAGGTTAGATGTATGATGGCTTTGCTCATTTTCTTATCGTACACCATCAATCATCAAATGGTTATTTCAAGGTTTACGAGATACAAAATGATGGGTGCACCCTTGTAATATTAGTTTATTCTGCTTGCATTAACGACACTTACTGAAGCTTTCTAAGCTTCGATGATATTTCTAATTCTACAAAGATATTTTATGGATATATATATTAAATTTCCAATTAACCCAGTGTACTTGCAATATGCACCCAACACTTTGGTAGTTTGCAGCTTTTCTGCAACAAAGAACCCTCTGTAGGTAATTAAACATTGGCTCCGTTATCCGCAGCTATTTTTAGTGGAGCCTGCAGCATTTTAAAAGTTCTTTCAAACTCAACCGCGAAAGTTTTTCCACCGATATTAATGCACCTGCTATAAATCCTTCGGGAGACGCCAACTTCCGTTGAAAATCGAAACATAAAACCACCTTGTTTATCAAGAACATAAGGAAACTTCGCCGGAGAACTGTATAGTATTTAAAAGTAGTCCGGGAACATATTGTAAATTTTGAATTTATGTTGTTTGTTTTGTGAGTATTCCTTATTTGGAAACAAGTGGGACAAAGTTGTAACTAGTTACACAAAGGATTCACGTCTCAAACAATCCTAGAAAGTAATTACACAACGGATACATTAACGTCACAATATTTATATCCGTTTTAATATAAATAATAGGTGTTATCGGTCGTAATACTTGAGTTGGTAATTTAATATACGCCTCCGGTAAATTCTCCGCCAGTGACTTGTTTATTCTTGATGAAAAGGCAAAACAATAAAAGTGGCTTTCCGTTTGGCAATTGAAAAGCGGACAATTTACCCGAGGGTTTTGTTTCGTTTTGCATAGTCGGAAGTTGATTTTTATCACCGCCGTCAACCCAACCGACGAATAATCACAGATTAACCTCAAATCCAACCGAATACGCTACATAGATTAATTTATATAGAGCCATTAAAATCCAATACGAAGTCTAGAGGCAGAAATATTTTCACATCGAGGTGGAAATTGTGAATGCGGAAGACGCCGCATCTCAGCGGGTATTAAAAGTCGAGCGTAAAAGCTCCGGTGAAAAGCAAGGGAGAAGACATTTCCGTCGAAACAACAGAAAATAGAAAACAACCGTCTAACCAATCGCATTTAAGCACTACGTGTCTGTCATATTGTAACTGGCTTTCCTTCGAGGAAGTTTTCCAGAATTCCCGTCTGATACGTTGTATAAATTGTTTACAAGACGTAATTTACTGTTTGCTGAAAAACAAAATGTTAAAAGTTATGTATCCAATAAAAAGCCACACTTCAAATCGTCTCAGTCGATTTTCACGCAATCGGGGTTGGCTAAAAGACATTTTAAATGCATTAGAACGAAGAGGAAATGTAGTTCAAAATTGCCTATCGATTTCGAAGTTGAGTTGTGTGCGTTCCGTCCTCCCTCAACCTCGACCCCGTCCGTAGGGATTTACGGACCGGTCCAGATTCCCAGACTCAAGGACACACCATCCCCGAAAATCCCGGATCGATCCCGCACGTTGCACCATCTGTGCGACAATAGAACAACAACCACCACCAGTGAACCCATCACCTACAAGGCTTTGCCCGAAATAATTGACTACTTACCGCCGTCGTCACCATTTATTTTGGACGTGTCTAAAATTTGGCCAGTCGTTCCGGAACTGGTTGCCTCCGGGGCGTTCAATAAGTTTGTGGGTGGCTCATTTTCTGAAAATAGTTCTCTCTTTCAAAAATATACTCAACAATTTCTTCAATTGTTTATTGATTTAATTAAAATACATAAAAAACATAAATATGTAAAAAATGCGTACAACTAAAAATAAAAATCAAGGTTCTAAAATAAATTATATAAAACACTACTAAACACAGTCAAAACACAGCCACTTAACATAATTCCATCTTGTATTTAAAAGAAATCCATGGGAAATAATGTTTACACTAGTTTCTTAAATTGAAAACTACTTGCTACATATTCATGCTGGTTTTTACTTACTGTTATATTCACCATGGTTTTCTCTTTAGTTCACATAAGTTATTAATGTAGGAATGTTGAGGAAGACAGTTTCATACAATTTTGTTATTGCTTACTTGAATTGGAACGTTTTCTATTGAAACAGATTTTTGACAAAAAATGTTTAAAAACTTAGCCCCATTTATTACTTACAAAATAAGTTGAACGGCCAGGCTTTAGTATTGTCGTGACTGTTTATATTTCAAACATTTACATTACAAAAAATCTGTCCAAAGAGGACACGTAAATACATGGACAAATATGAATTATAAAACTGTAAAATTATCACATGCCTTTAGTTTACCATTTGAAGGTGATTTAAAATCTTTATTTTATCACTACAGTAAAAATAAACATATTGCTTAAAGAAAAAAAACATTTAGATAAAATAACGCCAAGGCAAAAGAATTTGTGCATGAGCCCTGAGAGGATCACGAGTCCCCGGAACCCCACGATGCAAACGCAAATCGTGTAATACAGTGAACATGTGCGTGCTAGTCGCATCCATACGTGCCAGATCCCTTAGGCACAAAAACGTAGCAATGTACCGTATGATTTCAGGTGGCAGTTCCTCTAATCCGACGTAAGGCAGATTGTGTTCCCGCAGGTTCTCCACCTTGCACGGATGGAGCAATTCGTCTTTGACGATTCTGGACAAGTGATGTAAATTTTGAAGATGATGCAACGAGACGTTAGTGTTAGAAGTGGTGAGATACAGCAGCGGATCGATCACCATTTGATTGTAGGAGGCTCCGGCCCCTGGCGTCGCGATGGAGAACAGAACGTCCTCGGGAAGAGGAATGACGCTCAGTACCCAGACGTCGTCGAGACCGGCCAAGACAAGATTCATTTGAAAACACTGGTTGCGTTTCCAATTGCACGGCAGCACTTTAGACAAAACGTGGACACGCGAGTAAGAGAATTCGGCGTCCTCATAATCGATTTTGCGTTCCTCTGGAACGTAGCCACATTCCAAAGCTAACAAATAGAAAAGCCCGGCCAATAACTCTACTCGGTTAACCGATTCCTGCCCTTTACTGATTATATTGAACATGCTTTCGACGATCTTTGGCACCTGTCCATGACACCTCAGATCTTCCACTAACAACGGTTCCATCACTGAAATAAAATTGTCATTTCAATTAATGACTAGGGAGTTTTAGCCCGGGTATTACCAACGAGACATGGGCTAAATATTTGGCATAAAATAGCGTTAAATGATCAAACAATCTGTGTCTACTAAGATCTCAAATTGTGAAGTAGTTTCGAAAACTGTCTCTTTTAATGTACGTTTAACAGTATGTATGACCATTTTACTTGGTTATTTTATTCAAATTTTTAAACTTTCTTAAGTAACTTAAAGTTTCTTTGGTAATACTCCATTGTAATATATGAATCATCCGGAATATTTTAAGACCAGGGTATTAAAATAAACACACTGATATAAAAATTATTTTATTTACACATTAATTACAATAAGTTATGTAATTACAGGTGCTGTAGGAACATGAAGGCATAAACTTAAACCACAAATTCTTAGAATGATCTTTAAAATTATAATTACATCCATAACTGAAAAAGAGCCTGTATAAATACTTAGCACCTACAAAAGTAAATAATTTATTTAGTTTTTTCTTATAAAAAAACCCAATTTTCACCAATCAACGATGTATTGAAGTCAGAATTTTTTGTCTACGTTTTTGATTTATATACATTTTAGAATATTCAGCCTTGAGAAGTTCATATGTTTCCTCAGGCACTTGATATGTTAAAAATTCCTTCTTTAAACGTTCCCTCCACAAAAATACATCCTTTTGTACCTCATAAAAACATTTAGAAGTCATTCCAAATCTTACCAAATCTCTTCCAGATAAGTATGAACAAATCTGCAATTTGGCTTCATGTGGTATATCCTCCAAGCAAGCAACTCTTTGATTATTATTGTGTAAAATCTGTTGTTTACATGGATTTATAACATCATCCTTGAGGAGTTTTGATAGGTGGTTCAAATTCTGAAGCTTTTCCATGGATATATCAGTTCTTGAACTGGTAAAATATGTTAAAGGATCTATAATGGTTTTATACATTTGACTTCCACAAGTCATATCCACAATACAGTCTTCTTGAAGAGGTATTATATGTAAATTGCACTCAGCTTCACAACCGGGTAATGCTAATGCAAATCTACTAAAGTGCTTATATTTCCATTCAACTGGACAGTAACTTGACAAACTCAAAACTTGTGAATAATTAAACTGACTATTTTTGTACTGGCCTTTTAACTCAACTGGTACGAAGCCACATTCAAGAGCCAACAAGTATATGACACCTGTTAATATGTCATTTCGGTCGGTTTTAGTTATGTCCGGAAAAAATGCGTGCACCATTCTGCTAATTATCGGCGGCATAACAGTTTGAAACTTGTAGTCTTCGACGAGCAATACCTCCATGGCTGAAACAAAAGCACCACACTGTTTACATCACAATTTTGAAAGTTCGCGCCTGTTTTCAAACCAATCCAACAGCCTGTTGCTTCTGGCTTTGCGGCTAAAGTTTTGTTTATAAATCAACGCCGATTTAAATTGCGGAGAGGAACACTCACCGGATTCTTGTTGCGGTGCACGACCTCTTAGAAAATTGTTTAGCAACATCGGCGAACGACGTATGACTCATTTATGATCATAACCTAGGTTTTGTCACCCAAAACATTGTGGAAGCGAACCTTTATAATCGCCCGTTCTGACTTTTGATTGGTTTTTATGGTCGTTATCGGCGAATTAAGCGATCCCGCGGTCGCAGTAACGCTTTACACGCATATTTATCGCGTTAACCGAGTATTAACAACACCATCTGTCATCCGCATAAAGTTGGGTTAAATACGACGCTAACGGCGCAAGAATCCTGAAAAAATTACCTCTGTCAGTCTTGTTTTCGTCCATCAAGTCCGGTTTAGGCACTACACTGAACCGTTTTTGATTATTTACGTTGTCCGTATCAACACTACCACTAATTTCGGCCATCTTAAACATAAACTTCCTTATTTGGTCCTTCGATTACTCATTGGCGCGGTTTGTAGGCAACAAGTGGTTTAACAGGTAACGAGGGTTGCATAAATTGTTATAATTTGCTTTAGAGAAACTATATATTAAATCTCAGAGTAAACTGTTTTACGTGAAAATTACTACACAACATACATTGGAGTTGCTAATTATATCGGTAATTGCAAAATTTGATTAAATACTGCAGAAATAAATTATTTTTGTTGTAAAAATCGTTTATAAAATAACTTAAAATATATTCCTAATTTTGAGTTCTTTATAATTACTTATAGCAATATTTTATTATTTTCCCACAAACTTAAACTGGTGGTGTATAATATATAAAAAATAATAAATGGTAAATTTTAGTAATTAATTTCAACATAACAGTTTCGAGATTATGTCAGAAGTTATACGTTCTCTAATATTATAACAAATTGTTTAAGAAGAAATACACTTGTCAAATGCATCCACATTCAAATTCATAAATATTAAGTTTTTACTTTTAAAGCACATAATAAAAATTATACATTTGATACAAAAATTATTTATGTAACCTCACTATATACTTTTTACATAAAAATTGATATATAATATCTGTAATAATAAATATAACTAATTATAAAGAAATTTTTGGCATTTTAAATAAAAGTACTTTACTAATTTTAACTTCATTATTACATGAAAAGACACCCTCAGTCTCAGAAACTATATTTTATTATTTACTTAAAATCTTCAGCTGGTGGTCTATAATTAAGTTTCTAAGTAATTACAGGTAGTATAATATAAAATACAAATGAAATTTAACGTTAATTAATAAAGTTCATTATCATCCTTCAATTGGAGAAGTGTATATAATAAAAGAAAACAGAAACAAAATTATTAGCAACAAAAAATATAAATTGTTTTACATATTATACTCATAAATGTAATAAATTATGCAACTATACCAAAAACTTTATTATTGTTTAACAAAATTTGTGATATTTTAAAATAATAAATTGATATTAAATTTCAAGTGATTCCAAATTATTGTTAAAAGCAGTCACAAACTATTCAACATATTGGAAATGTTGACATCAATTTTAAATTTTTCTTACCTTACAGTTTGTTAGAAATATTTTGGAGTATTACGAATTTTATAACAAATTATATTACAAAAATGTTGACTTTATGACTGAACTGTTTAACAGCAACTAAGCAGTAAACCTCAATCTTGGTTCCAAATAAAACATTATCACAGTTGCCAACTTTTAAATATCATGAACTGCAGTAATTATGAATGGCATATGATTCATATAATAACAAATTTGATGAATATTAAACAACATTAACAAGTATTTTGTTTTAAAACATTTTTTTTTGTAAATCCTTCTTTTGTTCATATATCATTATTAATAAGGTTTAATAAATCAAACAGTTTATTATAAATAAAAGATTTATTTATCACAAAACCATATACATTTTACATGCATAATTCTTCATAATGAAATAAATCCTTAAAAGTTCCTGAAACAGAAAATATAACATTAGCAAACTCTCTCAATAGCCACAACATGAACACTATCTAACAACAATCTGTTAAATTTAGTTCAAACTTACTTAGCAATAACTCCGTCTTTTTTGGTCAACCTAACAATGCAGTCATCTGATTCTCCCATACGCCTGATGGCTCCACAGAGTGCATAACTTTTGGAGTTCTCGGTCATTCTGCCGGTTTGGGGGTCCACTTCGGCGATGCTCAACTGGATTGAAGCATGGTCCTTGGCGTGGATAATTCTGTTGCTAGCAGAGCTAAAACATAATTTGAATTATTATCAAATTAGGTATCGTTTGTTGTTACAAAAATATTATTTGATGTGAAATAACAGCAACATGAAATTAAAACAGTTAGAATTTAAACAATGTAAATATTCAAAGGGATTTGTGAAAAAAACACGTGTTGAGGTTACTTACCATTTCCTTGGGCAGTACAAGTCAACGAAATCTCCAGCGTCGTTTTCCATTTTGTTTTATCTAAAAAGATATTTATTAGCCGTTAATTAACTACAATTTTACGACGAAAATGTCCGTAGTAACACTAAATACTTACTTTATTTGTGTGACTTTAACACGCGGATCAACTAAGATGGCGGATCAATCAAAAAGAGTGATTTACCGGATCGCCACCAGGAGCGCTTCCAACGCGACCCTGTTCGGAATATTTACTAATTCATTTTTAAATATTTAAAGTGTATTGGCAATTATTATTTGAATTCTCTAGCTAATTTTTAAATAAAATGTACTTTTTTGTTATGTAATATGAGCAAAATATTTAAAAACGTAAACTTTAAAATATTTTATTTTCGGAACATATGTAGCAGAATCACATTCAGTGCTGTCGCCATCTTTGTTTAATAATAAGTATTACCTTTAAAAATGATGTTTTTTATTTTAATTTTTTAATTTTCTTTTTATTGTTGTACTATAAACGTATTGTACATGTTGTTACTTTCAAGATACAGATGGATCAAATTCTTTTCGTACTGTATATATGTATATAGCAAATGGTTCAAACTTTCAAGAATATTGAGTAAAAAAACCATTTGTTTTTAAAAAATATATTTTAACAAGACGGAGTTTGCACAAAAATATATTAATTATCCTCCAGAATGCTGGCGAAGTATACCTTAGTGTGATGAGATAATAAACAATACATCAGTTCTCCAAATGAAAGTTCGTTGAGGTTTTCCATGTCCAGCATAAAACTAAATCCAATTGAAAACTTGTGGCCACCACGGTAAGTGAGGATAAAAAATAACAATTGCCAACAATTCAATTTGAACGCATATGAGCCTTTTGTCTACCATATGGAATGGTTTGAAGTTGATCGTGTGAAATCGTACCTAAAAAATCATAACTCATGGAAGATTTCGTTAACTATATTTGGAATTACCTATCATGAGGCCTGATAATCCAATCTGGAAGTTTATGAAAAACTTACTCAAAAATTCTGTAGCCAGTAGACTTTTTGCTTCATCATGACAAATCAATACTGATCGCATTTGAAACTCAACGAAGCTTCAAAATATTAAAAGTAGTAAAGTGGTGATGTTTTACTTCGAGAGAAATGCATTCTGAAGAGGATATCAACATTAATATTAATTCCAAAATTGTTAACTAGAATGGTTGAATATATTGTTGAATAAAATTTATTTATATTTAAATTTGTGACCTAGTATACAGTGGTGGATTCAATAAAATAACGGCAATGGTTGTTTGAAATTACGTTTCACGATTCTTCAATTAATAACCACAATTCATCAGCAACAAATTTGATGTTTTATGGTGTTTTAATCGAGACTACATATCGTTCCACAAGTTTTCAATTGTATTTGAATCTGAACTTTTCACTGGATAATCGATAATCTTAACATTTTTATTCTTTAGCCAACTTGGAACAACTTTGGATGCATGTTTCATTTATTATCATTCATCAAAATCCATGTAATTGATAAATTATCGTTGGCAAATGGTGCCATTTCGTCTCATATGATGTCTCTATATACGAAACGGTCCATTTTACTAATAATTTTTTGTAATGATCTTAAGGAGCTTCAATCCAAAAGTTTTTCCCCACCATGTTTAAATATATTATTGGGTTCATTTAAATTAATTATTCATAAACAATTATTTTTTTGTTGCATTTCTAATTACGAAATATCCTTCGTTTAAACCACAAAATTGCTCCATGCAACACGTTTTGCCGACATTGCACCGGTTAAACCAGAAGAAACAGTTTGGAGAACGCGTTCCCTTCCAAAGTTGGGAGAGTGCGAAAAAATGGCGCATGCGCCGGTCGAATTTTAAAACACGCGCGACGCAACTTGGCTCGATATATACTCCACAATTTCTCCGGCCAAGGATCGGTGGGCAATAAGCGGACGGCGCGATGTCGAACTCGAATATTGGTGGATGAATGTCCGTATTCTCTCACCTGAAACGGTTGCGTAACAGTATTACGAGAGGTCGAAAGGAATCCGTCTTCGAGTGGCCAGTTTTGTTTGTTGTCTTGTGCGTGGTGCCTTCACGAACTGGGTCAATACAGGGTCTTTAGAATGTCTCTCAAGGTATGTAAACAAGGAGGGTTTGGAGGTGGCTTTTTTCCAGGGAGACGCACTATCATCCGTCCGAATTTCCATTTTTACATGCTTAAATTTTAACAATAAATATGAATGTGCTATTGTTAATGGATTGAATAAATGGTTCTTTTTTGCTTTTGTATTAATGCAAAACGTGGAATTTGTTATTGTTGTGTTATCCAGCGAATTCTGATGTAAATCTTTTTATGTGTTGCGCGATAATATCTATTAATATTTTGATTATTTTCTTAGAGTAATAATAGAAGAGGTGATTAAATTCTCAGATGAAAAATTGAATGTTAACATTGTATTATTAATTCTTAGATAAGTGTGAAATTACTATTAGGAAATTTTATAGTTAATTAAGAATATATTAAACAACAAATTATCTTCGACAAAAAATACATTGAAAATTACACTATTTAATCGTAAAAACTTTTATTTTAATTATGAAGTAAATTCTTTTAATTATAATTAAATGTTAAAAAACTTAACTATTCAAAAATGTTAATACGAAAATTAACTGTTTAACACAATTTATTCATTGTTATTAATAACTAACATTACACATTTCATTTATATTTTCTAAAATATTCTTTTAATTATATAATCAAATATTAATAATTATTAAGTTTACTTACTTGATGATTTTACAAAGTTAATATAACTAAAGTATTCTTGAACTAATATTATTAAACATTTCATTCATTCATTTTCTAAAATTGTCAGTATTGGTAAAATTACTCTCTTAATTATAATAAAATATTATAAATTATAAGATTTACTTACTTGATAATATTACAAAGTTAACGTAAAACTTAACTGTTTGTCACTGTTTATTTTATTTATTAATAACTAAAATATTCGTGAACTAAAATTATTAAATATTTCATTTATATTTTCTCTGTGAAACTTAAATTTTATAAAACTTTATTGTTAATAAAAATACTATTTAAATTGTAATAAAATATTAATAATTATATGCTTTAATTACTTGATTATTTTACAAAGTTAATGTAAAACTTAATTGTTTGCTACAGTTTATTTCATTTTATTAATAATTACTAAAATATTTGTATATTAAAATTATTAAACATTTCATTTATGTTTTCTGAAACTTTATTATTGCTAAAAATATATTTTTAATCATATTTAAATATTAAAAAATAACAAGTTTACTTACTTGATACTATTATAAAGTTAATGTAAAAATTAACTGTTTGTCACAGCTTATTTCATTCTATCATTAATAACTAAAATATTCGTAAACTAAAATTATTACATGTTTCATTTATATTTTCTTGAACTGTATTGTTAATATAAAATACAATTTAAATAATAAACAAATGTTAATAATTCTTAGGTTTATATACTTAATGATTATAATTATAGTTAATGTGGAAATTAATTGTTTGTTACAGTTTACTTCTCTCTATTATTAATAATTAAAAAAAATATAAAAATTAATTGTTTGTCCCAATTTATTTCATTTTATTAATAATAACTAGTATATTTGTGTACTAAAATTATTAAACATCTAATTTATATGTTCTAAAACTTTTAAATTAAATTTTAATTTTACTTAAAATTAGTTTAATTCATTAATAACTAAAATAATCGTGAACTAAAATTATTAGACATTTCATTTATATTTTCTAGAATTTTAACATTGATAAAAGCATAATTTAATAATTATAATCAAATATTAATTATTACGCTTATTTTATTTACCTGATGAATTGGCAGTTAATTAATAGTTTGTCACAGTTTATTTCGTTCTATTATTAATGATTAAAATATTTGTCATTTAAAATTATTAAATATTTGATTTATTATTTCTAAACTTTTGTTATTGATAAAAATACAAATTTAATTATAATCAAATATCAATAATTATTAGTAATTAAAATATTCACGAAGCAAAATTATTAAACATTTTTTTTTTCTAAAATTTTGACATAGTTAATTTCTTCTATTATTAAAAACTAAAATATTTATTATAAGGATACTTGATAATTTTACAAAGTTAATTTAAAAAATAATTGTTTGACGTATTTTATTTCATTCTATTAATAATAACCATAATATTAGTGTACTAAAATAATTAAACATTTTACTTTTTTTGATAATTATATTATTAAAAATTAAAACTTATAAGATTACAAATATTTTTTACTAATTTTGTTTAAAATTATAATTAAAAACCAATTAATAATGTTGATAGATGCAACCACACATTTTTAATCAATTGAAAAAACAATGAGTTTAGTTTTATTTTTAACGTATGACCGAATTATATATAATAAACTGATTGTTTCATTATACATGATAATTGGCAGGTAATCTGTGATAACTTGTCATACATTTAATTAAAATTTATATCACGGTTGCTTTTTCGTTTGACGTTGATGGTCTGGTGAAAAATAAAATCCGCACAAACATTTCACGTATATCAAACAACTATTAATAAACGGCAGCAACATTTTCGCACTGGCGTAATAACGCAAACGTTCACGGACAAATTTACAGATAAAACACATCGTCACGTAGTAAACAGTTTATTTATTAAACGAACTGCTCCCGAAAAATCGAATTTTTCGAAGCGAATTTGAATCCGGGCCAACTAACTGAATATAGAAGAAGTAAGATTTCCATAAATTATTGAGATAGTTGTGAACGCATTTTTTAATCGACAATGGAGCATATTAATGAACAGCGATTTCCATAATCGGCGGAGAGAAGAAAAAGTCGTGTGTATCGGAAGCACTGATTGACGCAGGAAAAAGGTCACAACGTCGACGATAAATTACGGTCACAAAACAACCGATACGACAATGTGGAAGTCCGAGAATATTTGCAAAAGCAGTTTAATAAAATCAATGAATTATGTATCGGTCGGATGACATCTAAATATAGATATGTTTGTACACGTAGTGGGAAATGCAAAGAAAACAAACATCCATAAAGATATATTATGTGTAATTAAACTGGTAAAAGTTAATTGCAGGGAATTACAGGAATAAGTAATAAGTACAAATAATGATCTAAAACTCAACAGTACGTACAGTACGTAGTTGTTTGTTTTACCCACACTCGGATAAATTAACCCAGTTGTATTCACATGTTGGGCGCGTTGAGAGGCCGATTTCCTCGTTTTCTCTTACTAAATAACATATGTGTGGCGTTAACGATGGCAAACTATATTTTACGGTTTTAATAATACAAATTAATTATATAAATTGTTTATTGTCGATGTAGGTGTTACGTTTCTCCAGGCTTCATACGATAAATACCAGTTTCCTGCTTTTGCACTTTATAAATTCCATCTAATCTTTTCATTTATACCATTAGACCAATTATCACTCCACCATGTTGAAATTATATATTTTTTCTAATTAATGTCGTTAGAATCTGGTAAATTGATAATTAAAACGTAATAATAATAAATTAAAAATAGTAGTTTACTTCAAAATTATAGAAATTTTCTTTAGCTTTATACTGAAGAACTTGCAAATGATGACCATTAAAGTTTAAGGGTTTAAAATGTTTATAGCTGAGTAAGCTCAAATGTTAAACTGTCAATTAAAATTTGTTTATTATTACATTTAGTAATAAATTTAAATATTCGTTTTTTCTTCTTTCCATCGTAACATTTTCGGTTACTATCTTATGTTGGTCTATGGTTATCATCGAATTATTGATTAAAAATATAGACTTTGTTTCAGTAGCTATTTGTGTTTAAAGAGAATTATTTAAAAGTGGCTGATAATCTACAAAAATACCACAAAATTTAAACACCCATCAAGAGTAATTATTTACTATATTCAATATTTAAATATTACAGTAAATTTAAATATTTGTTTTTTCTTCTTTTCATCATAATATTATCTTATAATGGTTTATCAAATCGAATAAATCATCGATTAAAAATGTGTACTGTAGTTACTAAAATTATTTGTTGGCGAAGAAAATTATTCAAAAGGCAAAAGTGGTTGACAATTTACAAAAATCACATAAATTTTGAACCTTTATCATATTTAGATTTTACAGTAAACTTAAATATTCGTATTTCTTCTTTCCATCATAATATGTCCATTTATTATCTTATAGTCATTTACCAAGGTTAAAAATGCTTTTAATCGAATAAATCGTCGATTAAGAATGTAGACTATAGTAACTGGAATTATTTGTTGGTGAAGAAAATTATTTATAAGGCAAAGGTATCTGACAATCTCGAAAAATCATATTAATTTTGGATCCTTATCAATTGCAACTTGGCCACATTTAGATTTTACAGTAAACTTAAAAATTCTTTTTTCTTCTTTCCATCATAATATGTCCATTTATTATCTTTTAGTGGTTTATCAGGGTTAAAATTGCTTTTAATCGAATAAATCGATGATTAAAAATGTAGACTATAGTAATTGGAATTATTTGTTGGTGAAGAAAATTATTCATAAGGCAAAGGTGTCTGACAATCTCAAAAAATCATATGAATTTTGAACCCTTAAAAACTGCAATTTGGCCACATTTAGATTTTACAGTAAACTTAAATATTTGTTTTTCTTCTTTCCATCATAATATCTCCATTTATTATCTTATAGTGTTTTATCAGGGTTAAAAATGTAGACTATAGTAACTGGAATTATTTGTTGGTGAAGAAAATTATTCATAAGGCAAAGGTATCTGACAATCTCGAAAAATCATATTAATTTTGAACCCTTATCAATTGCGACATGGCCATATTTAGATTTTACAGTAAACTTAAATATTTGTTTTTCTTCTTTCCATCATAATATCTCCATTTATTATCTTATAGTGTTTTATCAGGGTTAAAAATGTAGACTATAGTAACTGGAATTATTTGTTGGTGAAGAAAATTATTCATAAGGCAAAGGTGTCTGACAATCTCAAAAAATCATATGAATTTTGAACCCTTAAAAACTGCAATTTGGTCACATTTAGATTTTACAGTAAACTTAAATATTTGTTTTTCTTCTTTCCATCATAATATCTCCATTTATTATCTTATAGTGTTTTATCAGGGTTAAAAATGTAGACTATAGTAACTGGAATTATTTGTTGGTGAAGAAAATTATTCATAAGGCAAAGGTGTCTGACAATCTCAAAAAATCATATGAATTTTGAACCCTTAAAAACTGCAATTTGGCCACATTTAGATTTTACAGTAAACTTAAATATTTGTTTTTCTTCTTTCCATCATAATACGTCGATTTATTATCTTATAGTGGTTATCAGGGTTAAAAAAGCTTTTAATCGAATAAATCATCGATTAAAAATGTAAACTACAGTTACTGGAATTATTTGTTCGTGGAGAAAATTATTCAGAAGGCAAAAGTGACTGGCAATGTGCAAAAGCCACATGAATCAACTGAACCCTTATCAACTGCAACTTGGCCATTTTTAGATTTTGTAGTAAACTTAAATATTCATTTTTTCTTCTTTTCATCATAATATGTTCATTTATTATCTTATAGTGGTGTATCAGGGTTAAAAATGCTTTTAATCGAATAAATCATCAATTAAAAATGTGAACTGTAGTTAATGGAATTATTTGTTGGTGAAGAAAATTATTTATTATCTTATGGTAGTTTACCAAAGTTTAAAATGCTTATGATCGAAAATCGAATCGATTTAAAAATGTAGACTATAATTACTGAAATTATTTGTTACGAAAATGATTCAAAATACAAAGATGAAAATTGCATGAATTTTGAACCCTTATGAACTGCAATTTTACTATATTTAGATTTTACAGTAAATTTCATAAAATGTTCATTTATTATCTTATAGCGGTTTATCAAAGTTTAAAATGCTTATAATTGAATAAATTATCGATTAAAAATGTAGAATACAGTGTCTGGAATTATTTGTTGGTAAAAAAAGTGAATGAAAATCTTTAAAAATTGCATGAAATTTGAACCCTCTTCACTTGTAACTCAGCTAATTTTACATTTAGCAATAGTTCAATATTTATTTTTCTTTGTTTTATCATTTTTTTATTAGATCTTGATCAAGCAATGTTTAAAATACTACTAACTCAATAAACTATTAGTTAAAAACATAGAACTAGGGCTAACGAAATTATTTGTAACAGAAGAAAATTATTCAAATGGCAAAGTCGTTTATAAATCGTCAAAAATTCTATGAAATTTGAACTCTTTTCAGCTGTAACTCGGCTATTTTTAGATGTAGTAATATTTATAAATCCGCAGTTTTTCTTCTTTTCACCACAACATTATTATTTTTCCATACCTTGATCTAGCAAGGTTTTAAATATTTATAATTGAATAACTATCGAATAATAATTTATAAGTTGGCTATTTAATCACCTTTATAACAAATAATAATATCAATAATTTAATAAGTAAATTCTAAAAGTTATAATTTATAAGAAAATATGCTCTATTTCAAAAGACTCATGTCGGGGTTGAAACACCCCCAAGCCAATAGTTGAATGAAAACCATAAAGTGCATAATCATTTTGCTTCCTTACAGAAGGAGTCGCTGTCGGACGTTCAACTGCATCTAGCCGCGCTCAACGGCAACCTGCCGTTGCTCAAGCGAATATTGGACAGCGGAAAGGTGCACGTGGATTCTCGCGATAAGGTAAATGATGAAATGAAAAAAAAAAACGGTGCTCAAAACGCACCACAACCATCTGTTATGTCCGATTGAAATTTTACAGGTCAACGGGAACGGACGATCAGCCAGTTTACCGTTCGACACCAAACGCAGAGATTAAACCATTTTTATTCACCGGCAACATGTTTATTGGCATTTTTATCGTCAGTTTCGACGGAAACAGCAAGTAACTGTTCCACCGCCAAATACAATATTCAAATTTGTTTTAATCATTTTTTATTTTCGGTGATTCATCCGAACTCCTCCACATTGGCAACACTTAACATTCACGATCGGTTCAGTTGAAGTCATTAGCACAATTACAATTCAGTTACTAATGCCCAACAAACAAATGTTGATTGTGTACTAAATATAATCACGTAGCGAAATAGGAGAGCAAGCTAAACATTTAGTTTCGTTCTGCTTTCTAGTTATAATGACAGCAATAAACCGGCG
The DNA here is from genome assembly GCF_024364675.1 of Aethina tumida. Lineage (NCBI taxonomy): Eukaryota > Metazoa > Arthropoda > Insecta > Coleoptera > Nitidulidae > Aethina > Aethina tumida. Next base: position 17,484,559 of record NC_065439.1, read on the forward strand.
TTTAACAGTGTGCCAAATAGCTTTGTAATTTCCGTGTGTATTTCTCAGTTTTTTTCTTCCTTTTCATAAAGTCGCCAACGTTAATTTCCATGCACAATCCGAGAAATGTATATAAAATTGGCAGTTCACAAACCCAACCGGACTGAGATCCGGTTTGATTGCCGGCCAGAAAAACGTCGATAGACAATGGCCAACGACAATGACCTTAATGATTGGCTGCATTTTTTTGTGTGCCGTGCATTCGTGACGAATTTCTGTTGCTCGTGAAAGCTTAAATTGAAATTAAAAATGCACGGGAAATAGTTTTCTGTCCCGGTTTTGGACGCTTTTGTCCGCGTCTCAAGTGGAGCGTTAAATTAGACATCGGATCACAATGTACCTTTTACGCCAATTAATAGACTCGGCTAGTTGCTGGTAAATGCTAACACCAGCCGAAAACGAAAGTAACTAATGAATTATTTATTTATTTGGAATGGTTTTGAGAAAATAAATACCTGATTTGTATTTATTTAAATAATTTATTCGATGAAACCTTTCAATTTCGTAAGTAAGTAAAACCAGACTTAACAATTTCAGGAGGGCACCACTCCGTTAATTTTGGCTTCAGCCAACGGCCACTTCGACTGTGTCAAAGAGCTTCTGGAACAAGGCGCCGATCCAGCTGCGAAACGGATTGTAAGTACGGACGACCGAAAAATCCCGCCCTTAAAATTTGACCAGTTCTTCGATTCCAGACAGGCACAACGCCGCTGTTCTTCGCCGCCCAAGGCGGCTTCTTGGACATCGTGCAGTTTTTGTTGGACAATGGGGCACCTGTCGATTCTTGCAGCATGGTGAGTAAAAGTGTGAAAGGTGTGTGCGTGTGGCATTGGCATTTTTGCATAGGTCAAAGTGAATAGACTCGGAAAACAAAGGCGGGGAACATAGCTCCGTGAACTCTCGCATCCTCCAGTCATTCCCAACGGAACAAGAACAATTCGTTTTAATTAGGATAATAATTGCGTTGCAGTTCCGCGGATCAATTAAGACTGCGGAAGCGACGCAACCGTAATCACGGTGGCGAATCTGTATGTGATTATTTCAGGACGGCGGCAGCCCGTTGTTCGTGGCGTGCCAGAGCGGACACATCGACGTCGTCAAGGAGTTGGTGAAGCGGGGCGCCAAAGTGAACATGCATATGAAGGATAGGGCGACGCCCCTGTTCATAGCGGCCCAAAACGGGCACTTCAAAGTACTGCTGTTCCTGCTGGCGCAGGGAGCGGAGGCGGATGCAAGGCGGACGGACGGTGCCACTCCCTTGTGGATTGCGGCTCAGATGGGGCACGATCACATCGTGGCTCAGCTGCTGAAAGCCGGGGCCAAAGTCGATTCGGCAAGACATGTAAGAGATTTTTGGACACTTATCTAAGTAGTATATTGAGTAAGTTAAACCAAGTAATTTTTCTCTCAAAATTCTCTTTGGGAATAGACAGTCATTAAATATTAAATAATCTAAACATCACAAAGAGGAATGAATCTCACTGACAATTGAGAATAACAAAATTAGGCGTTTGACTATTGCCAATTCTCTCCTTGCACGCAACGCAAATAAGCCTTTAATTAATTATATTAGCTTGTGGAACCTTGGCAAAAATTAATAATAATGGTGATTAGTTAGTTGCATAAGAATTACTTATTTTACAGCTCATTTTAAAGTTAATAGTTGAAAATTTACATTATCTTTCTTCTTTATTGATCCAATTGCGGATGTGTTTCAGGACGGAGCAACTTCCTTATTCAAGGCGGCCCACAAGGGACATTCGGCAGTTGTCGGTGAATTATTAAGATACAAACCTTCCCTCGACTTACTTGCGGTAAATACACGTTGCAGAAACATAACACAAGTTTATTTATTTTTAATGTTTTAGAATGGAGAAAGTCCCCTGCATGCAGCTGCTTTGTCTGGTTCGTTGGCTGTTTGCAAACAACTAATTGCGGCAGGAGCGAATCCCAACTTGAAAAATCAAGAGAATCTGACACCCGCTGATGTTGCAATGAAATCAGGAAGAAACAATGCAATACATGACTATTTAAGGAACTGTTCGAATCGTAAATGAATTTTTATGGGGTTTTCTAGGCTAATTTTTATGTTATTATAAATAATGTCTTCGATACAGGGAGTTGTTTCTTCAGATTATTCCATGGTCTAGTTATAAAGACCGATGACTCCATATTTCCGTGCATTTTTAGCATTTGTAAAAATATGTAATTATACTCAAGGAGAAACAATTATTCCGTACTACGAATTTTATTAGAATGTGATAAGAATGTTTGTTGTACTGTTTGCACTTTAAATGAATATGAAATGTAGTAATTGTTGTTAAAAAAGACTAAATTTGTGCCTTCCCCACCGCAACAAAGTATTAATATATTACTCTCCGCTCAATTTTTAATATAATAGAGAGTTTCACTTTTTTCGTTCGTTTTACACTTGTTACGTTGTTTACAATGTACTTAATTATATTTATCATGTTCGTTATTTACATAAGGTATATGTAATAGTTAATAGTATTTTAGTGAAATAGTCTGGGAGGTAATACCTTCTAAAATTTTGAATTGTTGCTATTTATTTAATGATGTATATTTCTTTGTTATTTATTGTTTTTGTATTATACTGTTTAATAAAATTTCTACACCATTTTTGACATGTATTATTCATTTATTGCATATTGACCTATAAACAATTTTAATTCTGCGTTACCGATGTAGATCCGCATAAACATCTTTATTTGATAATAAAGGTGAAATTTAAATGAAAGCGCCAACTCTCAAACCAATAATAAAACTAATAATATATACCTCATATATTAATATTCACATTTACGTATAGATAAGTTGTAATGCAAAAAAATAACATATTTCACTTCTTTTTGTACATATCACCCAACTCCGGAAAAAGTTGATTAATTAAACTATTTATAGAAACGGGCTAACGTTATAAATTTTGGAACATAGAGGTTTTTTAGAATGAAAATTATAATAGAGAAACTGGCTTAGCAGTACCTACAGAAATATTTATTTGGGTTCGAAAAATTCGATAATTTGAATGTCAAAAAATAATTCAATCCGTCAACAGAAATTAAAATTAACCTAAAGAAAATGGGACTTACTCAAATTAGATCAAGGGCTATGAGAAGATGGTTAGTCCAATTTTGATTTGCGTGATCACATTCACTGGACCAGAGAATAGCGGAAGCGAGTAGTTTTTAGTGACGAGTCTAAATTTAATTTATAAAAAATGATGTTAAACATCTTACAGGGATAAAACTACTCAAAATGTTCGTTATACCCACAATGAAACATGGTAACAGCTCAATTATTCTATGAGGAATCTTCAACTCTTTTGGCTTAGGCCCCCTTAGACTGATTCATTTACATGTATATAATAACAATAATTTCCCCTCATATATTGAAGAAATGATGTTTTAATAAATGTATTTCAACATGAAAACGATACAAAATTGTGACGTATTGGTTGAAAGACCATCGATGTTTTGTGGTGCCCGTCCCAATTTCCAGACATCAACCCTATAAAAAACATGGGAGATAACGTTTATAAGGAAATTCGACAAAATTCTATTAAGAATTCTTATAGAATAAGAAAATATTAGTATTTATAATGAAATATAAATAATAGATTTTTATAAGATTTGTCATCTGTACCAATCGAAAACAGTTTGATGTATATATTTTATATTTGACAAGGTGTTTATTACACTTCTATAACTAAAAAATTTTTAATTATAAAAATTTCATGTGAAAATTATTATATATTTCTGGTGAAAGCAAAATTGAAAGAAATTTCGGTCCTCTCAAACAATTTAGTTTCGAAGAAAAATTCCCGTATGAGTAGTAAATACTATACTTTCGAAATTTCTTGGGTGCATTAATTAATAAAGAAATATACAGTATATTTATACTTATAACGATGTTACGAAAAACGTAAAAGTTTACTAAAAACGTAAAAAATAAAATAAAATCTCAAAAATTCATTAAAAACGTGAGAAATAGTAATTTCTATATGTTCAAAATCTATCCGATCATTTTCCATAATGATCAAAAACCATACGATCATATTCCATAATGATCAAAATCCATACGATCATATTCCATAATGATCATTTTCCATACGATCATATTCCATAATGATCATTTTCCATACGATCATATTCCATAATGATCATTTTCCATAATGATCAAAATCCATACGATCATTTTCCATAATGATAACAATCCATATGATCATTTTCCATACGATTAAAATCCATATGATCATTTTCATACGATCATAATCCATATAATCATTTTCCATACGATCTTTTTCCATAACGATCAAAATCCATATGATCATTTTCCATACGATTAAAATCCATATGATCAAAATCCATATGATCAAAATCCATACGATCATTTTACATAGCGATCAAAATCCATATGATCATTTTCCATACGATAAAAATTCGTACGTTCAAAATCCATACGATCATTTTCCAATAACTTTATGGATTTTTATTTTTTTTCTAATTTTCTGAAAAATCATTAAAAAAGTCATTACTTTTATAATTATAATTATTTATCTTTATAATAATTATAATTCTTTCTGGATTCTCAAAAAATTACTAAAAACGTAAGAAATAACTAAAAGACGATCATTTTATTAAAAGAACAATTCTTTTTAATTTAAATTAATTTCATGATTAACCCAGCTGTACCCGCCACTTCCTCCAGGAGGCGCCCTACGTAACGGCCCAGTGATGGCATGTGCGTGAGCTACGCGTGGTACTGACACTACTTGGACATTGCAACATTACTTTATTTTTCTAAAATAAAAGAATTTTTCTAAAATAAAAGTAGTCTATTACATCAGCACCTGCAATAAAGGTCCCATAAAAATCGGTCCAGCCATTTCAGAGATTAGCCGGAACAGACAGACAGAGAGACAAAAATTGTAAAAAATGTTATTTTGTTGAATGTACCGTATTTATATTCATATGCATGTAATAAAAAACAGTTATTTCAATATTATAAACAGACATTTCAATTTTATTTATATGTATAAATATTATACAACTTATTTTTGTTTTAATATGATTAGTACAAAAATATATTTTTCTACATAGTTTATAACATGGATTTACGTCTACTTTATTAGGCAAATCGAATGTTATTTTTATAAAAACCATTGAAGTAATGAGAATTTGAATAATTAATTAATTACTATCTTAGTAATGATGGTTCTTCCTAAATATTCCAGTAGTTACGTGAAAATGCGAGAGTACGCACAAAGAATAGATCCCATAAAGGAATGTAAGTTAACTACAATATTTTTAACACACAATTCATTTTTTATTCAGTTTATCTATATTTCGTTACATAAGTGCTTGAGTTTATTGGTGCTAATTAATACCTGTAGACGCATTATAATGTTTTCTTTGAGAAAATATAAATTTTTATGACTACATCCTGATAAAATATTTCGAAAATTACACCATCGCCATAATTATTCGACAAACAAACGTTGACACCCAAAGCAAACCACAACGAGATTATTGTTATTTTTCCGACCTTGCGTTAGATTATTATTGGCCGCACAAATTGAAATTGCTAGGTTCGATTCAGTAACGAAGTGGAATCAATAGTTTAAATAATTTATTGTCGAGACAACATGCAGCTGGTGCATGGAATCTAGTGAAAATTTTTCCTATCGGTGACATGTTGAAAATATGTAAGTTGAGTTTTGTAGTTTTCCTACGCGGACAATTATGTACGTATTGAATTCTTTTCAAAAAAAATATTTAAAGTACTTAGCCCATATTGTATTTGTTGTGTAGAACAATTCTATCAAAGCAAATTCTAATATATATATATATATATATATATATATATATATATATATTGAGTAACATAAATAATTGCATATATCATTTTATTGGATTATTGTTGTACTACAATTATACTGAGGGTGTGTCCCTCTTTAAATTGGTTTCATCAAAATATTTAAATATGTAAGGGGTGTTTGAGTACTAAAAATTTAGTAACTAACTAATCTCTCTCTCTCTCTCTCCATCATCCACTGAGAGTTGAATATTTCTTTGTGTGACAATTGTATGAAACAGAAAAACATTGTGTTAATGTCCAAATGACCAAAAAGTATGCGTTTATAGATTTAACCATATGTACATTAGGTTTAAGCACAAAGGTACAAGTATAAACTGAACAGAGCCCCTCTTTATTTAAATCTAAAAGAATTTATTAAATACATGGTCCCCCTCATTTCCAATAATAAAATAATTTAATTAAACATTTTTTTTAAATTAATATTTCACTACCTCTTAATTAAATAAAAATCTGCCCAACTATTGTACTTAACAATTACTTTAAAAATTTCGATTAACGATGACTAATAGGTTTCGGTTTCCACATTATTTACATCGTTTAAGGTGCATGTCATGACAGACATAATGTATATGATTGAAAATCTGAAATATTTGTTTTAAGGATTTATTTCACACATACACATTCACATTACACTTTAACGACACGTTGTACGTAAACTTAAAAAAAACTCAATTTAACTTAAATGCACTTCCCTGTAGATTAGGTTTTTTACACTTTTTTAAAATTGGGTTTTTTATAAGTACATTGCTGATAGCTTTAATTCTTATATATTATAGAAATTAATATTTTTTTTTTCAAAATTTCATATATTATACATCATTATCGAGTAACAAAGAAAATAATTTGTTTTAAGTAATACCAATGTATAAAAAAATGGCGTGAACGATTTTCACTCTGTGCCCATCAGGAGTAGGATCGTCCTAGCCAAATATAAAAAATAATATAGGGCGGGTAGACACTAAGTTGAGGGAATCACCCCTCAAATCAAAGTTTTGTTACTCGAAAATATGTGATTTTATATATGTGCTCTTCCATTTTCGTTCCTGCTGGTCGTAGTCAGGGAGTGACGTTTGTGTCGATACCGGCGATCGCATAGATTCCAAATATGAAGCTGCAATAAATGTTATTAATTAAATTAATTGGCCGTAAACTAATAATTTTGAGTAATCCTATACTTTAATATAAACAACAACTGATATTGTGTTGGATATTTTTATCGAATACTATGTAAGTGCAGATTACCCTAATTTGTATATACTTACAAGTTCTTGCTGCAACAACTTGGCACAGATGGATAATGTACTTTCTCAAAATGTAACATAATAATTTATTAAGTTACATTTCTCCAGCGGTGTTTTTATTGTTTGCAACATTTGGAACCCCAATACCCCAATTTGGAAATTCTGAAATAACAATATTTGATGAATGAACGTCTTATTTTTAATGAAATCATTAAAAATTTCATTTTTGCAGAAAATTTTTCCTATTTAACTCCTGGATTTTTGAAGTGATAACGTCATACCTCTTGAATAAGAAAATGGTTATACTTGTTGTCCAATATTGTTTACTTTTATATTGGGACTTTGTAGTTGTGAAAATATGCTACAAAAATCGATTCTGCAGCTCTTATTACTGCAAGTTTATAAAGGGTTTTAATTTACTTTTGTTTCTTTTGGATTCATGTTTATGAATTACAATTTGTTGTATATACAGTTGGCATCGCCTTGTATGGAAAACATGATGAAAAATTTTGATCTTGTTCCAGTATCGATTGGTATCTATCAGAAATCATTAGGCATATGCGCATTAACTTTTTAACTGATATTTTCTGATCGATTGCAATCATTTTTACAAAAAAAGCTTTTATCAATTGTGTTTTAAATCGATATAATCAATAGTTCAAATAATTAAATATTAATTGAAAATATTGTGAATGACAATGGTACCAAAAATGAATAAATAAATCATTTTTAAATTTCCGAAAAAATGTTATGCATAATTCCTAAAATATTTGTTTTGTTAAATGGTTAGTTACCACATAATTTTATAAAAAAATCGACTTTTTGTGAAATTTTTCACGTCAAATTGCATGAGCTGTCACTACGGCCATCTCCCGTTTTAAAAAATATATTATATTTAGTGTTAGATGCTTACCGTTCTTCATTTTTGGAAAAACTATGGATTTTTTGGTCCTTAAGGGACCAGCCCTCTCGAACACAGCCCTCGCGCTGCCACAGGGTGTAGCACTACGATCAGATGAAACAAGAGAAAGAGGACGGAAATCCTGAAGTCAGGGTATATATAAGGATGCCTTAATAAGAAATCATTGATGCGCAAGCGTTCCAATTAAATAATAATGATTTTTTATGTGCTGTTACTCCATGTTATATTAGAGTATAGTCACACCCATAAAACACCCATTCTATTTTTGTTTAAATATCATATGTAATGAAGAATATTTTCCCACCGACAAATTTCACCTCAAAAATAAATAAATAAATAATAAATAATTTTAAGTATTTTTCATCTTTTATTGAACATTTTACTTAAAATTGAGTACATATACATACAAAAACTAACTGATAAAATAAAAGTGACAAAGTTGAATATATAAATTTTTGTGCATGCGCACAATTTATTCCTGATATCCACCCAAATTATTACCTAAAATTATTGATTTGCCTTTACACCTCAACTCTAAATACATTTTATTCAGTGATAATTTATAAACTGAAATAAATTATTAGTTCAGATAACTTCAGTTAAGGAACACGATTTAAGACGAAATAGAAACAAAACAACAAAAATAACACATTCCTAACATTTGTGAAACATTTTCAAACCTTACTCCATTTAAATTATGACCTTTGTTTAAACTCAAAATCAGTTCCGGAGTATTTATTTCTTAATAACGTATGACCCGTTTTATGTAAATTTTTAAGTGTATGGTTTACTTTAAACGACAAACACAAAATTTTTTTTACTGAATTTAACCATGTCACTAATATTGAAGTAAACAATGCGCCACAAATAGGAGATCAAAGCAAACAATCCTCATTCTGTGTTCTTCGGGAGTAGGGTCGCCCTAGACACATTGGAAGCCTACATATATTGAGTTTCTCTAAAAAAGAAACTCAATATATTTTAAGTGCACTTCCTCGTAGACCTAGGTTTTTGACACTTTTATAAAAATTGGTGTTTTTTGAAGTTTTTTGATCTTTTGATATTTTTGATATTTTTATAACTCTAAATGTTCAAAATTGCTGCTAAAGCTTTAATTAACCCTAGTTATAGAAATTAAGAAGTTTTTTTCAAAAATTCTCCAATTTTTCTAGCACCTAAGGATTTGTTCACCTATGTAGCCTTATTTAGGCATATCCGTTCAGTTTAGGGCGACCCCCTAAATTTTAATTTAAACAAAATATTTTTCGATTGTTTTCAAGGAAACAAATTGATTTAATCAAGTTATTTGTGTTAGTGTGAATATAAATAATTTTGTATTTACAGTGCTGGTCATAATTATAGCAACTTAATAGAATATATTAAAATTACAATACTAATTGAATTGGATGCCGCTACTTATAATGAATTTAAATCGATAATTTACTAGTTATTATGCTTATTATAATTACTTAATCATTTGTCGAAGCGTTACCAAGATCGAGAAAAACAGAGAGATGACAGAGAGAGGAATCTACGAAAAAGTTTGTCTGAGTTTCAAAAACTAATTCGAATTTTAAAAATCAATCTAATTTAAATGAAATACAACCAATTCGACTAGCGCAGGCCCTTATTAAACAGAATTATGTACAGGGATATGTTAAACATCAATTTGATATAGATTTGATAGTTATATTTCAACACGAAAACCGTATCCACGTATCACGTTTATAAACAAATTCACAAAACACTTATCACAGCAATTCAAGAAGCTTAAAACAATATAGACGTATATTTGATGGCCGATTCTATGCCACAGAGATAGGTCAACATTGTAGAACAAAGTGGATTTTGTAAAAAGTGTTAATGTCCTTTTTAAAATTAAAGTTGGCAAATTTAAATCCAGCTCAATTCAGAACAAATAAATAAAATTGTATAAACAAGTTTAATTTTGGAAATAGTTTTTGTGTTTTTTGTAGAAATTGATAAAGTTTATCAGTAAATATTGATGTGTAATATACTCAGATGTTATCACTAAATTCACTAAGCAGTATTAGTGTGATGTGGCATATTCAGAACGTTTCATGTATATTTACAAATAATATATTTAAATCAAGAACATTAATAATAAAATATTATTTTAAAAATTTCCGAATAATTTATTTATTCATTTTCTGCATCATCGTCATTCACATTTTCATTCAATATTAGATCATTTAAAACATTGATTATAGAATATTTGAAATATAGTTATAACTTTGACAGACGTGTGAACTTATGAAACACGTGCTTAAAGTAGTAAATTAATGCGCATGTCTAATATAGAGATTTCTCCTTTTAATTAACTTTCTTATTAAATTTGTAATATTAATCTTAATCTTAATATATATTTTTAATTCCATAAATATATTTTTTCAATCTATAAATAAATAAAAAAATCATGCATTAATTTAATTTTTTGTGTCAATAGTAAATATCTATAAGTAAGTATGTCTATGATAGTATGCGGGGAACCTTTTTATCGACCGTCACTTGTCAGATTTGGCAAATTAACGCTACAGCTGATTAAATCGAAAAACAATTTCGAATGAGTCACAAATCGCATTGATAACATCCTAATACCAAAAAACGTCTAAACAATGGTCACACCATTAAGTGGAGGACCACCACCAAGTAAAAAGCCATCAGGTAGGTAGTATGATTGTAAATGGGTTAAATGCCAATCCTTTTTCTTATACCCTTATTGATTAATTCAAGGTTCTAATTAATGTTTCATGTCATAAACCGTGAAACTACGTCTACAATATTGGGTATGCACCATGAGTCTAACCCACATTCTACCTCTGTAATTATCCTTAATCTATTATTTATCAACTGCAATTTATAAAACCTTGTCCTGTAATTGTAGCAGATAGTATTCTGTTCGCACTTATGGGAGACTATTGTCAGCCCTCACAACTCACCAGAAATCCCTAATGTAATAATATTTGTTTTAGACTCTGCCTTCAAGCAGCAAAGACTACCAGCATGGCAACCCATACTGACTGCTGGCACTGTTCTACCAACATTTTTCGTTATAGGCATTGCATTCATTCCAGTAGGCATAGGACTTTTGTACTTTTCTGAGGAGGTTAATGAACATGTCATCGATTACACAGAATGCAACAGAACAATACATGGTGCTGATGGACAATGGAGACCCACTGATGAAACCTGTGCAAGTGTTATACAGAAAGATCCAAGCAATACCTGTTACTGCAAGATTAATTTCAACTTAACCACCGATTTCAAGGTAATAAAATAATATCTATGCAAAGCAAAACATGTTTGTCTAGTTGACATATAAACTGTTTAATAACAACTGTTTTATTTAATTTAGGGTAAGGTATATATGTACTATGGCTTGAGCAATTATTACCAGAACCACAGGAGGTATGTAAAGTCCCGAGATGATAATCAACTTTTGGGGAGGATTAATCAAGAACCAGTTAGTGATTGTATGCCATTTGCCTATGTTACTAATGGCTCTAATAAAATTCCTATAGCACCTTGTGGAGCTATTGCCAATTCATTATTTAATGGTAAGTGAAAATCTTTCAAGTATCAAACAAAGTGATCAAATTAATTGTTACAGATGTGTTGAGTTTAAGCTCAAAACAATTGGGCAACATAACACTATTAAATACTGGCATAGCTTGGCCATCAGATAAGAAAACAAAATTCAAAAATCCCCCAGGCGACTTGAAGGAAGCATTTAAGAACTTTGAGAAACCTAAGAATTGGAAAAAGCACGTTTATGAATTGGATCCAGATAATGAAGACAACAACGGTTTTCAAAATGAGGATTTGATTGTGTGGATGCGAACTGCCGCTTTGCCCACGTTCAGAAAACTCTACCGACGCATTGATCACAGTAAAGACGGATTGAGGAATGGATTACCCAAGGACAATTATGAACTCACTGTTGAATATAGTAAGAATTGATTGTGCATTGTGACAGTATGTGACATTAAATAATTTCATTGCAGATTATGATGTAAGCTCTTTTGATGGAACGAAACGCATGATATTGAGCACAACGTCATTGTTGGGAGGTAAAAATCCATTTCTGGGTATTGCCTATATTGTTGTTGGTTGTGCCTGTTTACTTCTTGGTATTGCCCTGTTGTTCATACACATTAAATGCGGAAAAAGGTAGAACATTTCAATACATTGAGGGAAAAAACTAATTTGAATATTGTTTTCAGTACTTCTGAAATGATTAACGTAAATCCCCGGACACCGTACCAGTAATAGGACAACTGCGAGTGGAGCTAGTTACTTAATTTCTCAGGATCAGTTGCTTTAAATGTACTTCAATACATGCAATTCTTATAATTCTTCATAATTGTTAAATTATGTTATTGTGCCAATATATTTGGGTTGTAAACTTTATAGGAACTTGCATTATCAAACTTGCCAAAGATACTGGAGTTGCATTTATTGTACGTATTTTCGATTACGTTGTTTAGACTTATTTTCGCATTCCTGATGTAACATAGTTTTAACACACAAGTGGCCTTTAATGTTAGACTTATCATTCCATATCACTTTTCACATTTTTCTAAATTATTTTGTCTTTAAAAACGAACTCTCATGTACCCTTTTACACATTTTTATTATATAACTTTTAGATGTTGATAATTTAAATCATATAATTCTATATACTCGCCTTATTAATTTGGCACAGTACTTTTTATAGCAATTTTAACTGTAAATTTTTGACTGCACTTTCTAAGAAATAATTGTGATTTCCATTAACACTGTTTTAGAATTTAACACTGCCTAAGTAAGGTTTTTTAAAACTTGGAATGATACATGCTTAATTATTACGCTAAAAAGTATTTTTAAATAATTGTTAAGCTTAAAATAGATTATATTAATAGTTATTATTTATTAAAATTCTAATTTGTGATTTATTAGCACATTACGTGCGCATTAATTATGTTGTATATATTTTTGTTAAGACAGTTTATAGATTAGTAATTGTTACTTTGGTAATAAATGATAAATTATATTAAATTTTAGTTTTATTTTGCCTTTTTATATTTTAAAAAATTAATTTTTTACCTATTCGCATAAATTTTGTAAGAAAAGTATCTTTATATTTTATTTTTAAAACAGCTTATTCAATTTCTGACAAATACTGAATATAACAAAAATAAAATTAATGTTAACAATAAACATTATCTCTCTTGAGAAGTTAAACATTTCTCTCTGATAATATAGTATATACATATTAAAGTTTATATTCTCATATTCGTAAGTTCCAGTTTCACACAATTTATTATTCAAACATTAATAAATCAATATTTTAAAAATCATAAATTATTATGCAACCCACCTATTGTACGATCGGTAGTAAAACAAACTGAATCATGTGACTTATTTTACTAATAATATTTTAATATAATACATTTTTTCCCGAGTTTCAATTAATGATTTAAAATTATACAAGAATAGAGAATTAAATATATTTTATAAATGTTATAGAAGTACTGTTAAAACAAATATAGATTAGTTAATTGTTTTTGTCTTATTAAAAATAGGATTTCACATAAATAAAGGTCAAGGCTGCCTAACCAAACATTTATTCTATCAAAGAAGATACAGCAAACAGAAGGGCTCTCTACACTGCCTCTAATCTAATATAATATTTACATAATTAAGACAAGAGCTAAAATAATTATATTTCACAGTGAAATATATACAATTATAATTATACCAGAATCTTCACTTTAACATAAAGTAAAAACTACTTGAGGTAAATTACAAATAACTTGAGAAGAAATTATTACAAAAATATAGACAAGTTGCTTCCTTTAAATGTTCATATTGTTAAAATTATGTTCTTCCATACATAAACATCAATAATTGTATCAGTTACAAATTTACACAATATTAAATCAATTCATACATAACAATAAAAAACAGTCTGGTTCAGTTTACATCATAATTCAATAAGTTCGTGTATAATGCGTTTATCTTAATTAAAGCAAAAGTAGAACCATATATAATAATATATATACTTTCATAATTAATAACAAAATTTGTATTGTATTCATTGAAATATATCTAAATACAACAATAAATGGCCTCTTAAATCCAAGATGTAAACTGTACATGTATCAAGCGACACTTTCATCTTGGGTAGAAAAATGTGCAAGTAAAGATTTCATTTACAATCATATATGTATTGGCACGTGTACCAATAACTGCGCCCTATCAGAAAACACTTCGCTGCACATTTCGCATTTGAATAAATTTTGCGCGTGTTGCATGGAAATCTCAGCCAACTCGTGAAGCGGACTCTGATCGACGACCTCCTGTTTGATGATCACATCCTTCATCAGGTCGGAGTTCAATTCAATGTTTTCCAACGATTCTTGTTCTTCGCTCTGGCGTTTTTTATTCTTCGTTATGATCATTCCACCCTTGACGATTCTGACTCTGCTACCCGGCCCCAAGATGTGTCTGGTGGATCTCGAACTGCGTCGCACACGTGGTTCCACAGGCGCGATGGTCTCACTCTCGACTGTTTGTTCGGCCGCGATTTCGGGGGCCGACTCCACTTGGTCCATGTACATACCGTTGTGATCGCTCACCAGATTGTCCTTCAGCAAGTTGCTCACCGCCTGTTCCGTGTCGTCCTCGGGGAAGGTGGCCAGGGGTAGTTTTTCCGGCTGGTATACGTGGTAGCTCACGTTTTTGGTTCGGGGACGTATCCTCTCGCCCGTGGCCGACTTTAGTTCGGTGGGCTCGGTTCTGGTGACCAGTGTTTTGGTTTTGTGCCTCACCTTGCCGTCTTCGCCGGTTTCGACTGCCACGCGCGTCTTTTGCGTGTGTATCATCTTCGGTCTGGAGGGTACCGAAGCTTCGAGCTTCTGTTTCTTCTTTACCTTGAACGGGGAGGTTTTGTTGTTGACTATGTTGTTTATACTGTCCGTGGTAGAGGGGTAGCTATTGAAGATATCGGCTTCCGTCATGCTGGGCTTCGGGGACGCCTTCTTGGTCTTTTTGGAAACTCTTTTGCGTGTGTCCCGTTCGTCGTCTGACTCGGTCATCATTTCCTCTTCCTCTTCTTCCGGGACTATTTCCTCCTCGTTTCTGCTGCATATCATCTCCAATTCGTGCGGTTTGAGTTTCCTCCTGCGCTTGTACTTCCTTGGTCCCACTTGCGGTTGGCGTTTCATGGCGGTGTTCATGTCGCAATGGTGGATCAGGTGCAGGATCAGGTCCTGCGAGGCGGCAAACATGTCCGAACAGACGGAGCAACAGTAGGGTGTCATGCTGTTGCTGTATTTCGGATCAGGTCCCGAATGGTGCGACCTGATGTGCTCGCGCAGCACCACACGTTGATTAAACGCCCTGGGACAGACGGCGCAGGCGTACGGCTTCTCACCGGTGTGGATCCTCTCGTGTTTCCTCAGGGTGCCGCCGTCGGCAAATGCTTTCCAACAGAATCGACAACCGTACGGTCTCTCGCCGGTGTGGATGCGGATGTGGATCTGTTGCGAGCTACGCGATCCGAATGTCTTGCCGCACTCCCTGCAAGGGAACTGTCTGCCGGACACGCTGCTGTGACTATGCCGGTGGTTCATCAGTGACCTGCCATCGGGGAACTCCTCGCCGCAGACGTCGCACGGCACCACTTTGTTGCGGTGCGACAGCATGTGACGCTTCAGTCGCGCCTTGTTGTGGAACGTCTTCGCGCACTTCGAACACGCGAACATCTTCTCCTTTGAGTGCTCCCACGAGTGCTTGAGGAGCGTGCGCCGGTCCTTGCACGTGCGTCCGCACAGCATGCAGGTGTTGGGTGGCAGGTTGCGACCGTGTTTGGTCTGCACGTGCTCTTGTACGGCCGCGTCGTCGATGCACACTTCGCCGCATATCATGCATCTAAAACACGGATCACTGATGACACTCTTTATGTTAATACTGAGAGTGTTAAAGGACGGATTGATAATTGGTTACATGGGTTTAAAAATGTCAAAAAATCGCTTTTTTCTAATAGTATAAGTGATAAATAGTTGTCAGTTTTAAATCTGCTGGTCTTAAATTATGGGAAATCTAAGTACTACTTTTTAATAAGTAAGAAAATAAATGTTTATTTTATATTTAAAAACTAGAATGTTTTTATTTTTTATTAATATTGATTAGATTATCTCACTTTACTAAAGTTCAATAAAGATGAACAATAATTATAATAATCAATGGAACACCTTGTACATATTTATACATTTGGATTGGAATGGATTTTGAATTATTAATTTTACACATAATTAAATCACCATCAAAGTAAAAGGTGAGTTTCTTGGTAGTGATATAGAAATTACTAGAAAAACAATATTATTAGAACTGTAGGTATAAATAAAAACAGTCACATTATAGAGAATATTAATGTTGATAAGGAAAATAGTCGTTAATAAAAAACAGGCCAGAACTATCAGTATATTTTTCTACTTAAGACATTTTAATTTCATGAATTTAACGTGGTCTCACATAAATAGCATCAAAACTAGAATTAATAGTCGGTTAATTGCAATTAAATTTATTCAAAAACTTAAATTTAGCATTTAATATATAATTTATTTATGACCCAAGTCACCACCACAGAAATAAAAGTTTTCTTCAACATTAATGAGAATTACTAGAAAATAATTGGTACAACCTAGATAATGAACTTTAAAAACATAATAAAAATTGACTTTATATCAGTAATTTGGTAATATCCCACAAAAACGAATATTTTAGAAGTAATAGTATATTTTAGAAGTTTATTTAGCATTTTAATCATGTAATGTAGAGTTAATCACAATAAAATTGCATCAGAAGTGGTATTTTTTGTACTATTTCTGTTTATATTATATTATATTATACTATTATTATATTATATATTCATTCTAACTACATAAAATATTCAGATGGACATCTAGATAAAATTTTTGTACAAATAGTTTGTTTCATTATTTAACTATAATTTTGGAGATGATGGAGACGATTTTTCAGAAATTAATGTACATAACTTACCCATGTAACCCTCTAAGAGAATGCAGCTTCTCTTAGTGATAGAAACGTTTTTAATCGATTCTTTTTGATACATACCTATGTTCGGATCCTCGAGCATGCACTTCGGCGTGCGCGAGGAGATCAAGCGCCTCCTGGAACGATTCCCCGCACACGTTGCAAATGTGCCCAAATTCGTGTTCATTGACAAACTCCTCTTTGATGTGGACTCTTTGGTGGCGCCTCAAGTTGTCTTGTCGGTGAAACGACAGCCCACAAGTGGGACAATAGTAGGTACCATATTTGGTCTCCTCCTCGCTGTAATCCACATCCTCGTCGTCGTCCTCATAGTCCTCAGTTTCGCCGCCGTGTTTCGTACGGATGTGCTCCTTCATCTGGGCCGCATCCCAAAACATGTCACCGCATTTTTGACATTCGAACGGACTGTCACCGCCGTGCACTCTGGCATGTGACGCGAGCGCTTTCTCGCGTGCGAACCCGACGCCGCAGTGTTGGCACACGAACGGCTTGCGAGGATCCGTGATCTCGTAGCGGATCTCGCCTTCGGGAACGCCCTGGTCATCGGGCAAGTACTCGCCGTACTCGGTCTTGGTGCCCTCCATCGCCTCCATCAGCCGCATGTCCTCGTCCACGTAGTTGTACTGCCTGGAACTGGAGGCTCCCGCATCGTCAACCTCATACGCATCGTCGTACTCCTCTTTGACCTTAAACTTCTTCTTTTTCTTCACACGCCTCTGCCTCTCGCTGTCCGACGACTCGTCCAACTGTTGGCCTTCCTCTTCCTCCATCTGGTCGGCGTCCGGAATGTAGGCGTGTATCTTCAGGTGGTTCATTAGATCGCATTTACGTATGTAACGGACGCCGCACAGGTTACAGCCGTGCGGCCTGTCCGTCTGGTGCGCCACCATGTGGTTCATCAGGTTCGCCTTCTTGCGAAACCGGCGGCTGCAAAAGTCGCACGGATACGGTCGCGCCGTCGTATACTCATCCTGATCCGGTAACGGGATGTCGCAATCTTCCGTCGTCTGTTCTTCTGTGCCGCCCACCGCCTCTTCCGATCCGACGACGATTTCCTCGTGACAGCTTTCGCCTGACGAACAACAAAATGCGTGACAATTTGTTTTATGTATGATAACACGCGCCTCTTACCCCACTGGTCTGTGACAACCTCTTCGGTGACCTGCATGTATTCCTGGTAGGTTCCATCCGGTTCACCAGGCTGCATGACTAGGACGTTGCCGTCAGTTAAATACATAATTCCATTGTCGACTTGGACCTCCTCTCCGTTCTGCGGGATGTCCTGCACCACCTCCTCGGTAACCCCGGTGAATTCCTCCGCGTCACCGGGCAATATCTCGTTTTCGATGCCGCATATCACCTCCTCGGCCTGCACCACCGCGGCGGTGTCCTCCCAAGTGAGGCCGAACGGTTCCTCCATTGTTGTGCGTGAGTTATGTTTGTTGTAACATCACAGTGAGCTGAAACAAGTGAATTGAGGAGTTGTTAGGTGGAAACAATAAGATTTCACGCCCACATTGCCACGGACAACGTGGCCTGAGAAATCGAAGATCTGCGCTCCCAGAAAACGTCAAACCTTCCATATTATTAAAAACAGAAAAATACGGTGAAAAAAAATACTAATTGTAGGTTATTGATATTTTGACATGCGAGGTTATGAATAAATTGAGGTTAACACAGTTTACAATTTGGAAAAATGTAAACAAATATTTTTGGAAATCAATTCTGCCCTAATCGAACACGGTGCGTATAATAAAACGTGTCAGGTGAACGCGTGATCCTGATTAATTGTTACTAGGTGCGTGAAACGTCCATTGCATACCGATCTTCGTTTAAAGAACGAATTTCATACAATTACATCACAGACGTATTTCACAGTTCCGCACACATTGGCCGAATCTAAACAGATAAATCGTAAAATTGACTCGGCTAGGCGCGAAAATCAACTTTAAACACTTATACTTACACGAAAATCTAATTCGACAACGACAAACCTAACCAAGCTTTACGTCGTTGAGCGTCGACCTTCACTTTACTTTAGGCAAATGGCTGCTCGTTGTTCTCACTGTTATGATTAGACAGAATTCGATGTTTTCCGTTGCTAAATGGCACCGCATGGAAACGGTACATACGGATTACGCGTAGTTTTTACGCAATTATTTGTTTAGATTTGTGTTGTCACTGGTATATTAAGGGTTAAACATAAGCGAAAAATAGGTTAGCCGATAAATAACCTACAACAACCGCCAAAACAACTGCCTGCATCCGCTAGCGACATCGCTCTAAATTCGAAATGATCGGAAGTAAAAATGTGGCGCCAATTTTGAATGTGACGTTTACAGACAGTTTCTAATTGGAATCGTTAGTGCTGGAATTGATAACTTATGTAAATAGTAGATAAAACTTTTGTAAGTTGAATACATTAATATTTTTATATACCTTTATGTGAGAAACGTATATTTAAATTATATTTCATTTAATTAGTACTAGTATCAAATGATAAAGAAAAGAAAATTTTATATAGTAATAATAATTTAAAACTAAATTTATGTTAATATTAATCATATTATACCACACTTATATTAATAACTATAATAATAAGGTAAAATTGCAATAACAGTAACTTAATATTATTATGTATTTTTTAAATAAATAATTACTTTCATTTTATTTAATTACTTAATACTTCATTTAATGCTAAATTTCAAACATCATTAAATTATATTTTATATATTACACAAGGTTGTTTCTAAATAATATCTTAGAAGATAGATAACAGCATCTTTACTATTATCGAAAAGCCTAACATCTTTTAGAAGATCTACCATTAACATTATAATTTTGTTATTGGTTCTGATGACTATACTTTTCTTCCTGCTAATTTGTCTGGAGAAATGTATTTACAAAAACACGACTTCTACGGGTTCATCGAAGATATCTCACTGGACAGAAGACGTGATCTTTAATATATCCATAACGGTGTTTCTACTCATTTTAGTCTGCAATATTCCCGCAACTCTCCAAATCTCTCCTGTGGGAATGACACTTCTATATTTAATCCATTAGATTTCACAGTGGGGGGCCAAATGAAAGAGAGTGTCTACCAGTCGATAACAAAAAATTGAAATATTGAAATTAGAGAAGAGCATAGACTGGACCGAACAATATTCATTTCAACTTCATAATAGGAAAAATTTTTTGATGAGTGAATGATGTTTAATTTTAATTTATGTTTATTAAATTAATAATAAGATATAGAAAATGTGTTTTTTTTTTTCATTTTTTAATTATCAAAACTAATCAAAAGTAACCCATCATATCAACTTGACTTTGTATTTTATATATATTATATATTTGTATACATATAATTAAGAGTACCTTTTTCAGTAAAAGAGTATCATTATGGGAAAAGTTTATTAAATACATTAAATAGTATGTATTTATTTTAAGATATTTCATACCAAATTTAAACACGATTGTTTAGGAAATATGAAAAAAAAAAACAATTTTAGATATTTAGATTTATGTAGCTGTATTTCTTTCATGATTCTAGAAAAAAAAATTATTTAGATATTCTTCTTCTATGAACGTGTTCATATTTTGTATAATCAACATGTTTGATTACGATAGATTATATTAATTTTTCGTGTCTGAGATTATTTTAAATCAATTATCAATAAGAATAAGATTATTAAATTACTAAAATTTTAATATTATGTATATTTTATAATTCATTAAATACACTTTGACGAATTTTTACTGTAATTGTGAACATTCGTTTTATAGAACAAAATACACGTTCATACAAATCAATAATCAATCTGTCATCACAGTATAGTAATTTTATTTCAGATGCCCCATTAATTTCAAGAAATGATTCAATAAAATTGGGGAATTTGGGAAATGATACACATTTATACAAATATTGATTTTATTTATAGAGAGTAAAGGTGGAAGAAAGTGCAGATTCTAAATGAAGATACTGTAAATAAATTACATTCATTAAAAAAACTATATGAACATACAATAGTTATAAGTTTTTTATTAACTTAAGTCATTGACATTTACTTTCTAATCTGAAATATTTTACAGGGAATAACAGTAATTTACATTTGTAACTGTATCAGTAAAATTATAAAATGGAAAATGTCAAATACAAACCGCGAATGAGATTGTAGTTGATATTTTCCTTTTGGATATATGGCTTTACATTTAATAATATATACATAAGCTATATATCACAACACTACTCTGTAACATGCTATTATAGTTGGGACACGTGAATTATATACAGTTTGATTAACTTTTGCCACCATAAAAATTAGGCTTAGTTCAATTTGTCTCCAAACTACTAATTTAATATATTACATTCAATTGAAAGTTTGATTTTACTTTTATGGTACCAAAATCAATCACTGGTAAAAGTACTTAATTGAGTTTAAACAAAACCGTGTTTTCAATATTGTTTATCTTGAAATAAAATTCTTCTTCAAGGGGTAGTTTTATATATTTAATTATTACTAGTAGCTTTAAAGTTATATTAAGGGAAAATATTCAATAATCGTTAGTGCAAGTATCACAAGAAGAATTTTTTTCTAGACTTCTACAAGTACAAAACAATTCTAACAGTAGAGATTTATTAGATATGACGTCGATTTTAAATTAAAAACCATTTGTGTCCTTACATATTATAAATAATTGGCAGTAAGAATTAATATTCTGGTTAAACGGTATTGGTCCAGTATCAAAAAATTTACACATGCATTTTTGTTCCTTAACAGCAATTCCAGTTATTGCAAAACTTTCAGTATACAATTTTGTATGGACTTAAAAGTTTCAAAATTAATACAAAACACGAAATTGTGCGCAGTTGCAATTAAAACAAGCAATTTACATCAAGATTAATTGTTGTTCTTGCTGCAACTGCTTTTATTTTCTTTCAGAATGTTGGACTTTTTTTAGATTTATTACTAATAACGATATGCTCACGTTATGTACCCTATTTTATGTATATTTTTTTGTTATTTAATAAAATAAATATGATACAATTTTACAAACTTTATATGTTGCTCTAAAGTTTATAACATCATACTTAAACTTTACTGAGTATTAAACGATCGACAATATAAATCAATCGTTATTAACAGTTTCTAGCGTATATTTACAGTTCAGCTCGAAAATATGAATATAATACAATTAAATAAATATCTCCATTACAATATCGCAAAAGAAAACAAATATCTTTTGAGTATCACACCGTTTTTTTAGCAGCCATCCTGAATTGAGAGCAACACTTAAGTTTTTGAGGGTGAATATACATGTTTTATGTTAGAAAATAATTTGAGTGCGTAAATTATAAAACGAATCAGGCAACACGGTATCATTTTGAGTTCATAAAAATGGTAAACAACAATATTCGAGTATCATAAGGATGAAGTAATTCAGGAGTTAATTTTAGCCAAATTGTTACCTGAAGTCGTCAGTATTACAAATGTATAAAAAATCCACTATAAAAAATAAATGTTATAATAATGCCCTTAGAAACTTACAACAACTTATGAAATGGAGTAAACTATATTTTACAAATAAATAATTCCTAATTCTAGTTAAATCTACTAACTATATTGACATCACTATTTATTACGCCTGACGAATGTGTAGGCGTGCGTTAATAAAACGTAACACTATTTGGAAAACTTTTAGACCGCGTACACATCGTCAGAGGTCCGCTGTAAATTAATTATAAGTCTTTATTATTTTACCATACATCATCTAGCCTGCCCGGGTT
This sequence comes from Aethina tumida, assembly GCF_024364675.1. Classification (NCBI taxonomy): domain Eukaryota; kingdom Metazoa; phylum Arthropoda; class Insecta; order Coleoptera; family Nitidulidae; genus Aethina; species Aethina tumida. Next base: position 17,507,528 of record NC_065439.1, read on the forward strand.
GCCTCTCAGTCGTTCTATTCACTCATGCTCTGGCAAATCCAATTAGACCGTCCAAACCGTTTTTAGTCTTAATCAGTAACAACTCCGGTTACGTAAATCCCTGACGGGAGTTACGCAGCCGCGACAATAAAATTGGTAAACCAAAATGTAAAACGTCGTAAATAATCTGTCGATTTGAACGGTACCAGTGAGGATTCGCCTCTAAAAAATGGTAACAAGTACAAAACGGCTATCTGGCTTTTATACCAGGCAAGCAAATTAAATGAAATAATAGATCCAATCAGTTTGATTGCAATTTTTTTTACAAAATAAATAATACGCAAAAACTAAAGTTGTACATGGTGGTCGCTTTGTCGCTTTACGTAATCCGAGGAGGAGTGGCTTCCAACGACGTCGGCAGCTCGTCGAAATTAACCCAGCCCGCGTCAAAAGTAAAATAATTAGGCCGTAAAACTCCAACAGGAATTCAGTAATGTCGAGATTCAGTTTATTCTTTGGCCGTGGATTTTACGTCTAAACGAGATCTCCTATCGGATCCATACAACTATTCAGTCTCAAAGTTCATATTCATCTCCATGTTGCGTAAAGCGGCAAGTCAACGGGGCTTACGCCGCATCCTAACATAACGTTTGTACAATAACAATCCCGAATAAATAATAATAAAACTAAAAACAACAAAAACTAGTTGTCGATGAAACATCAAACTGACCAGTTACACAATAAGTTTGATCCGTGGATCCAATTAAACACAACAGGCATAGCCATTCACACGAACCTTTCGTTCAGCGCACACTCTCTGAGAGAAGCGACAACTTGATGACGACTCTTAGGATCAGAGTACAACATCGGGCAGACTATGTGGCCACTAGGCACGAGAGTCATTGTCGTGCACGATCTTCCTCTCCTTGTAGTAGATCTCCTCACTTTCCTTGTCACACATCAGCAGGATCACGCCGCCGAACAGGAAGATCGCAGCACCCCATCCGACGCCGTAGGCCCAACCGAATTCCCATATGGTCCGGTTACCTAAGAAAGCAAATGCTCATTTAATATTCACTTAATTAACCTCCAATTATTTCATTATATTTTGTTACACATGCTTTGTTTTATGTGGTTTTAAACACAAGTATGTTTATGTACTGAATTTACGATGTCCATAAAATTATACGCAACTTGTTGACGTAAACTTTACTGTATAAAATAAAATAGGAACGTTCAACAAAATAATATATTGCCCTCATTAAACACGGCAAAAGAAAACCAACTTTCACACAAACAGCACTGTTTTTGGGCGAATTGAAAGGAACACTGATGTTTTCGAGAGGGTGAAATATATACGGGCTTTATATATTTAAGAACATCTTGGAAAACAATTTGGGAGGGTTTTGGGAAGGCAAATAATAAAACGAATGAGGCAGCATTTGCTTCAACGCCATTAAATAATTCACTTTAAACCGAGAGAAGTTACGTATTGATATATCTTGTGATGTATTATGTGACATTATTTATTTTGTATATATAACAGTAACGAGAATTATGAATTTTTTTGAGTTAATTTTGATCTATCTATATATTAAAACTTATTCAAATTCTTGTCTATTGCAAAAATATTGCTAAGAAATTAAGAAAAATAAAATTTATTATTATTAACAAACTCAAAATATTTAAGTTATTCAGTGCATTTAAAAATAAACTAATGCGTATGGATCAATACTTCATCCATTAACTAATAGTGAATAATATATTATTTTTAGCTTTTTTATGACGTTATATTACTTACTAATGTTCATGCGATACAACACTAGAAAATTGATTGCATTGTTGTTGTTTTTTATCTTGTTATTAAATTTTTGTACTACTGATTTTAATAAGACTGTTATTTGCCCTATTGAGCTATTATTATTATAATAGTGTGAACTAAAGCAAATAATTAAGCGAGTACTTCGTTTATGATAAAAACTCACCCAAGTTTAATTCAGCTGCAAAGCACACTGGGTAGATAATGAGTGCTATGAGAATTGCGGCCACTGAAAAACAAACATAATTAATGGTTTTGTTCACATTTAATTGTTTTGTAAAGGGCATAAAAGAACAATTGCACGAACCCAACAAATTTATTTCAAAGAATGGTTTATGGAAAAGTGTGCAGGAATTATCATAAAGACGATTAGTTTCACCTCGTTTAAACTAATTAAGAAACTTACGGGCAAGTCCCATGACTACGACGGCGAACCTATAATATTTGTACTTGGTATGATGCTCCTTCGTTCTGAGTCCCAAACCTGTGAGAAGCGTGGCCACCAAGTCCAGCAGGAGTGTGACGACACAGAGGGCGGCTGCCGCTTTTATGTATGCTGAAAACATATTGCTTTAATGACCGGAGTCTGCTTGCACTGAGAAAAATTATGCAAATAACTGGTTCATTTGGTTTATTTTTAATTTTGATAATTGAAATATTAATTAAATTGATTTAATGGCATTAAAGGCATTTTTTTTTTTAATTTTGTTCACAACAGACTATTTATTTATTTATTTTTCTATATTTGTTCTTAGAACTTATATAGTAGAGGTGATAACTATAGCAACTTGGATTTATTATTTTGACACATCAAAAACAATATTTAACACTTCAAAATGTTACTCTAATGATGTTCATTACTGTAATTTTTGAATTAAGTATACTTTAAATAGATGTGTAATTATTTTTAATAAAACAATCATTCCAAGGAAATACTTTTTACTACACTAATGAATATTTACCAACTTGAGAAATACTTTTTCTTCATACCTGCGTCCCTTGACTGGTAGCATCCGGGGCCGTCTTGCGTGTTGAACGGCAGGGGTTGCGGTGAGTTCTCCTCGATGCAATGCATGAACAGTCCCTGTCTCCATCCCGCCGCCATCAGCCAATCGGTCGATGCCAGACCCATTATCATCAGGATTATCACTATCAGGCCGCATATGAATGCTATGACCTAAAAATAATTAAATTACAACTGCAGCTGTTATGTCGTGCCATAGTTAAAGAACTTTTTGAATAATAAAGTAAACTTCCAGGTCTATTATTTCCGAGACCCTTCAAAGCACACAAAAGTTACAAATTAAACGTTACACCAGGTCGGACGTCACGACCCCGGCAATATTAAAAGCACAAAAGCCTTTCTTCCATCGACTCTGAACGGACCCCGTGCATTCGAAACTTCGTGCAATTAAATTAATTGGACCGAAATGTAGAATAAACTCGGTACGAAGTTGAAAACCGCATTAGCGCACGTCAAAGTTGTCAATTCGGATCGGCGTAAATGTGGAAAAGAAAACTTCGGTCCCGATAACAGTTTCGTCAAATCAAAGGGAAAACTTCGGGCGCGGGTCGTGCCATTGAAATCCAATCAGACGAACGGGGAACATAATGTGTTACGGAATAACTTCTTGCAGGCGTTTTGCCCCGACTACCAGGCGCATTTTCAATCTAATCAAAATTCAATTTTCAACTTCCTTTCGTGCCATTTTTTTGCCTTTTTGTTTCTGACGCTGTTTTGCGAATTTACTATTTATAATCTACGGATGGCAACCGGTATGAACTTCCGGACGACTTTGTGTTTTGCCCCGGACCGAGCCGGAGTTCTTTGGATAAAACAAATTCTTTAATGGAATTGAATTGATGGAACTAAATGTGACTAAACTAGAATGGCAAACTTAATTAAAATGTTTCAGTATTTCCGCCAAAGTTAATTAAGCATTTAAACCGGTCCACTTCCTGACAACTCCATTACTTTTATTGTCAACTTCTTTAATGTGCCTGGAAATATGAACCGTTAAAAAGAACTTATTTTGTTTTTATTGTGCTCTTGCATTATAACAAAATAGTTGTTCCGAGTTAAGGAAGTAACTTTGTGAATAACCAACGTAAATTCTAAGGCAACACGAATTGTTACCGGAACAGAATTTTTCGAATACATATACAATATAAATAAACAACGAGATTTAAATCAAACTTTAGCATTAACAAATTTAATTAACATGACGTGAACAAACAAATGCTTGTTTTCAACTAACTTCTAAAATTAAATTCAACTAAAACTAAATTATTGTTCGAACAGAAATAACAATACAGTTAGTTCATTCAAGTTGTCAATGTGAAAAGTAGTATATAAAATGAGACAAAAATACATGCATAAATTAAAATATGCATAATAAAAATAATATTTTCAAATTCTATGGAAAAATGAATAATAAATAAAATTGTCTAAAACACTTTTTCATGTTATATAAGTAAAAAAATATAAAATATTACATTTTTTCAATTAGAATTTAAAAATAATACTAATAAATAAAAAAAATGTTTTTTAGAAACAAAAATCAAGAAAAAATAATTGAAAATTCAATTGAATCATAAAAAATAGCAAATTTAATTATTAATAAATAAAATTAAAATTTGAAAATAATTTTTTTAACATAAAATTATGTCGAAGGAGAGAAAAATTATAAAAATATTGTAGTTCCATCAAAGTTATTAATAAAAATTAAAGAAATAAAAATGAGATGAATAATTATGGAAATTTTCCATTTGGATAATATATAAAATTTGACTAAAACACTTTTTCATCTCATATAAGTAAAAAATTACAAAATATTACATTTTTTCAATTAGAATTTAAAAATAATACTAATAAATAAAAAAAAGTTTTTTAGAAACAAAAACCAAGAAAAAATAATTGAAAATTCAATCGAATCATAAAAAATAACAAATTTAATTATTAATCAATTTGATTAAAATTTGAAAATAATTTTTTAACATAAAATTATGTTGAAGGAGAAAGAAATTATAAAAATATTGTAGTTCCATCAAAGTTATTAATAAAAATTAAATAAATAAGAATAAGATGAATAATTATGGAAATTTTTCATTTGGATAATATATAAAATTGACTAAAACACTTTTTCATCTCATATAAGTAAAAAATTACAAAATATTACATTTTTTCAATTAGAATTTAAAAATAATACTTATAAAAATGTTTTTTAGAAACAAAAACCAAGAAAAAATAATTGAAAATTCATTTGAATCATAACAAATAACAAATTTAAGTATTAATTAATAAAATTAAAATTTGAAAATAATCTTTTCAACCTAAAATTATGTCGAAGGAGAGAAAAATTATAAAAATGATATGAATAATTATGGAAAAATGGATAATATGTAAAATTGACTAAAACACTTTTTTATGTTATATAATTAAAAAATTACAAAATATTATATTTTTCCAATTATAATTTAAAAATAATATTAATAAATAAAAAAATGTTTTTTAGAAACAAAAACCAAGAAAAATGATCTTTTTAACATTGTCTTAAAATTAAAAATTAAAAAGTTTTTAACTATATTAGTAAGTAATAATTTATATTAAAATATTAGAATTCATAGAATTTGTAAAAATGTCGATAATTTTTACTAATTTTTGACTGATTTAACTGATTTTTTGAAAGATAAAATTAGAATATTTTAATTCTTTTTTTAATTTGATATATAATTTTGGTTTTCAGCATTCACATATAATTAAATAATATATTTATAAATAAAAATGACATGAATAAAAACATAAAAATATTGCATATTTTAATATATTAGAAATATTAGAATTCGAAGAAGTTATATATGCAATTCTTTATACTTAAACTGTTCTAATAAAAATGATATAAATAAAAACATAAAAATATTGCATATTTTAATATATTAGAAAAATTAGAATTCGAAGAAGTTATATATGCAATTCTTTATACTTAAACTGTTTGTGATAAAAAAAATGAAAAACAGCACTTTATTGAAGTCAGTTAATAATTCAATTTAAAAGATCACAATTTGCGGAAGTAGTTATTATAAATTGCAGTGATAAGAAAGTCATTGTTCTATGTAATAATGATTTCCATTTTTAACTTTTAACTATTTTCGAATATTTCTCACAACAAATAAAAATATATGATTCAATATTAAATTAACTAAATAAACTCTTAAAAGAATACAAACTTTTTATTATTGTCTGAAGTATATTCTAGTCAAAGTCAGAGATGTGAGAACTCTCGCAATTAATTTAATTAAAAGTAAAAAAAAAAAACTAAAACAAAACGATGGAACTAAAACCTCAGAAACATTATCGTTTGTAAATGTTGTCAAATGGAATAGGAGCGGTGTGGAAACATAAACGATACGCGATAACAGTCTCGTCAAATCAAAAGGAAACTGGAGCTATTGAAATCCAATCAGACGAACCGAACATTATGTGTTGCCGAATAAGTTTTACAGTGGGCGGGTGCAATTTCGGTCCTAATCAAAATTCGATTTCCAAATTCGTTTCCACGATTTCCCGTGTGTTGTTTTGTGAATTTACAATTCGCAAATCTATAGATTTCCTAGACATAACTTTTATTCGTGTCCATATTTCCCGATGTGCCAAGTTCGGGACGTGAATTATGTCGATGTTACTCTATTTTATTTTATTTTTTGCTACCAGACTGAGTTGGCAGATGAAGATAAATATGGTGCGGTGGAATATTGAAATCCCACTCGATGTAATCTTATTCCAGTTTGATTTGCCTTCGTTTAGGCCCACGGCTCCGACCATTCAGCGATTTAATTAACGTTTGAGTTGGGGCCTATCATATTTCGCGAAAGAAAACGCTTTTTGTGTTCCCCTTCGTTAATTTATCAAAGTCTGTCGCTGGAGTTTTATTAAAAGCGCCATCACTTTGGATTTACACCGATAAAACGTAAAAAAATTCACATGAAACATTCATAGTTTTACATAAGACTGGGATTAAAATAAAAAGTACTTTATGTCGTGATTATTTTATCCATAAAATCTGATAAACATATATATTTATCCCACCTTTGTTTCGAGAGTATGTAATAATGCTCTAAAACCAATAAATATCACTCAATTTAGTGAATTTTTCTGGTATCGAAATATTTTAAAAATTAATGTTTTCACATTTAATATGTAATTTCCAATCTTTTCAAAATTGAGATATAATTAAATAACATATTAATAAATTAGATCGATAAAAAATGGAATTAATAAAATGACTAAAAAATAATTAAGTAATTTCATTCATTTGTTTTTCTCAAATAAAAATGTAATTTTTATTATATAAAAAAATTAATTAAATTATTAATAAATAAAATTCTTAAAAATATGAGAACAAGTCAAATGTGAGAAAAATATTATAAATTATATTATTATAAAAGTGATTAAAAAATTAAAAAAAAGTTTTCATGTTAGAATAAGAAATTACTAAAAATATTGTTCAATAAGAATGGAAACAACAAAAATAAGGAAAAATATATGAAAAGTTAATTTGATATGCATTTTGGAATGTTTTTAACATTGTTTTAAAATTAAATATTCCTCTTTTACTATTATTAAGTTATAAGGAATGAAATGTATGAAAGTTTATTTGACATTTATTTTAAATTCTTTTAACATTATTTTAAAACTAAATATTACACTTTTATTATTAATAATAAATAATAATTTCATTTAAAATATTTTTATACATAGAATTTATGAAAATCTTTTAAAAACTGATAAAACTCGAGAATACAAAAAAGGAATTGATTATAATTTTCAATCATTTTTATATTACAACAACAACATATAATTAAATAATATATTAATAAATTAGATGATAAAAAATGACCAAAAAATAAAAGAGCAATTTTCGTGTTAATTAAGTAATTTTATTAGTTTGTTTTACTCAAATAAAAATGTAATTTTTATTATATAAAAGAATTAATTAAAATTTTAATAAACAAAATTCTTAAGAATATGAAAACAAGTCAAATGTGAGAAACATACTACAGTTTGTTTTCATATTGAAATAAAAAATCAAAACATATTATATTTTTCAGTTAGAATAAGAAATTACTGAAAATATTGTTCAATAAGAATGGAAATAACAAAAATAAGGAAAATTATATGAAAAGTCGATTTGATATTCATTTTGAAATGTTTTTAACATTGTTTTAAAATTAATTCATCTTTTACTATTATAAAGTTATAAGGAATGAAATGTATGAAAGTTTATTTGATATTTATTTATTTTAAATTTTTTTTAGCATTATTTTAAAACTAAATATTACACTTTTATTATTATTATTAATAATTTTTAAAAAACTGGTAAAACTGGAGAATATAAAAAAGGAATTGATTATAATTTTCAATCATTTTTATATTTCAACAACAACATCGATAAAAAATGGAATTAATAAAAATATGAAAATGACTAAAAAATAAAAAAGCAATATTCATGTTAACTAAGTAATTTGATTAATTTGTTTTATTCAAATAAAAATGTAATTTTTATTGAATAAAAAATTAATTAAATTATTAATAAATAAAATTCTTAAAAAAATGTTAAATGTGAGAAAAATATTGCAGTTTGTCTAAGATGTCAATAAAAATTAGAATTATAAAATTGATTAAAAAAATAAAAAAAGTTTTCATATTGAAAAAAAAAATCTAAACCTATTATATTTTTCAGTTAGAATAAGAAATTACTAAAGATATTGTTAATAAGGAAAAATACATGAAAGTTGATTTGATATGCATTTTGAAATCTTTTTAACATTGTTTTAAAATTAAATATTCCTCTTTTACTATTATTAAGTTATAAAGAATGAAATGTATGAAACTTTATTTGATATCTATTTTAAAAAAAAATTAACCTTGTTTTAAAACTAAATATTACCCTTTACTATTGTTAATAATAATAATTTCAATTAAAATATTTTAATACATAGAATTTATGAAATACTTCAAAAAACTGATAAAACTGGGGAATACAAAAAAGGAATTGATTATAATTTTTAATCATTTTTATATTACACCAACTTTATTAATATATTATTGTTATTTAATTATAAGCCGGAGACGAAAATAATTCAAATTACAAATTGTATCTTGTATTTATTTTTGGATAATTTTTTAACGGTAAATTAAGATAAATAAAAAAGGTTGTTTGTAGTTAATAAATAAATCAAATAAATACAGATAAATACAAATAAGTATTCAATTACTAATGAATTTTTTATATTAATTATATTTATCTTATCAAGCATTTAATAATATTATTATATTTTATGTTCGTCATATATTTGCATGTTTATATTTTTTTGGGTTTAGATTCATATTGAAAACTTGTTCCTTTAACATTAGCTTATCGCATTCATTTCTAAGTACTGCAAACAATTACTGTCGATTACACAGTCTTACTGAGTTTCTACAAAGTTGAACAAGAAAACGCAGCTGTGTAAATTGTTTAATCAGATCCTTCTAATTTCGCAACCCTTTCAAACACACAGTTTACAGTAACTTGTACGCAGTTACGCCGTTATCGACCGTTTTAATATCTCGCAAGACGTGAATCATGCTAAAGTTATAACTCGGACAAAGCCCATTGTGAATGCGTGACTGATTGATAAATCGCTGGCTAATGAATCACCCATCAATAATATTATTTATCAGTCAAATTCAATGAACAATTCCCTTGTTTCTTCTCCGGCGAATTTTTCACAATAATTTTACGGGGCCACCGCTCGTTTTATTGCGACGCTAAATCCAGCTGAATATGAATGGCATAAAACTTTACGTCACCATAATCGTAAAAGTTAATATACCTTGGGCAACATGTGTCCGGAGACGAGATAAAATTGAGAAAATTAGCCCTTTCCCTGCAATAAATTTAGTCGATTTAATTATTAAGTGCAGACTTGCAGGTTTCCGATGTAAATGCCGAAATTAGTTTCTGGAACGAATAAATCCGTGTTTCGAAAACGAAAAACAAAAACGATAAGGATGTAGCTGCGTTTAAATTAGGCACGGGTCACACGTGAACTCGTTGCATACATTGTGTCGTAACTCGCACCGGAAAGCTGCGTTTTAATTAGACAGACATAAATTTTTCAATTAAACAAGCATTACAAAAACGCGTTTCAATTTTCTAGGGCTTTAGAACGTAATTTTACAAGACACGAACGCAATTGATTTTTGGTAACAAGCACACCTTTATTTACGTTATTCTTTATGTTGTATTTTATGTAATGTGGGGATATATCCCATAAATAAAATATTGAGTGTCTATTTATCTTACTCACAGTTATCCATGTAAAAAAATGTGTATACGGAACTGGTTATTATTGTAGCAACTTAAGTGTCAAAACATTTCGTACCCCCTTTATATTACGGATATTTTTATTTACATATTACAGTTTTTATATAACTTTTTTTTCGAGCATGGTTCGTAGGTAAAGTAACCAAACCGTATATTCAATATAGCTGATTTTAGAATTTATTTCTGTGTCCGACATCGTTCCTTAAAGCTAAAAATGCCTAAAGGTGTCCATTAAACAACATTAAATAGTAGAAAAGTTCCGGAATCGTGAAAAATAAACTAAAATTGCAGTCGATTTAGAATGTTGGGACACATTGCAAGAATTATTGTGTGAGGTATTACATAAGTGGTGTCAAAAGCACAGTTCCAACACCTAAAGAATAAAATTAACTGTTTATATATGTATTTTTACTACTTTTGTAATGACTTCAGTCAAAAAAAATTGACAGAACAATCTTTCAAGCCTAAAGCTCAATGATTCAATGTGTTTGACTAGCTTTTTTATGAAGATAATGTGAGTGACATTTCAATGTGACACAATTTTTGTAATAAAAATAAGCCTCTTCCTGAATACTCTTTGAATTGGAAATAAAATGATCGAAGTAAATCGTTAATCTGAAACTTTTGAATATGGACGTACTTTTGGGAAAACTTTTATTTTGGCCAATTTTTGCTTAAAAATATCCTTTACTAATGCTTACAAAGGGATAATAATTGATAAAAAAAATAAAATTATTACGGAATTTAGATATAGGTTTTTTTATAAATATATAGAATACATAAAATTATTTTTATTTATTTCTATTTACTTTTGTTTGTGCTTGGACATATACCGAAATTTGAAATATTAGTCAGTATTACTTAATTAACTTGTCTTCCTAAATACTTTTTCAAAAAATCTCTCATTTTGGATAAATATTTCAATTTTTTGAATCTTAAAAATCAAGCTTTATTATATTTTTTATAATGGTATTTTTTTATTATTGCTTAGATTCTGACTAGAACAAACCTAAAAATTTTGAAAAACATTCCTTTATTAAAACTTTTAATTACTGTACTTTTCACTATGTTTGATCTTAGGTAAATATTTTAATTTTAGAGTAGTTTAATTGGTGTTAAAATATTTATTTCAAAAAATGTCTTCATTTTATTTCAAGTATATAATAAAGAATAAATCTCGAAAATTGTCTGTGTATGGTTCAAGTTTGAAGCTGTCTGAAATTTTTATTAATCTTATTTTTTTATGGCCTAACTATAATAAAATTTATTTTTTTCATTAATTTTCGAAAAGCTACCTTTATTAAAACTTTTATTAAATTTTCACTTGTTTGATTTTGGTCAAATTTTAATTTTAGAATTTAATTGGCATTAAAACATTTTTTTGAACATTTTTCTTCATATTTAGAAATATATATTTTTTTCAAAATAATAATAGAAACTTTCTAATATAAGTTTTGACTATAATAAATCTAAAAATATTCGAAAAGTTTCTTTTATTAAAACTTTTATTGACTTTTCACTTGTTTGATTTTGGTTAAATTTTAATTTTAGAATTTAATTGGTATTAAAATATTTTTTTAGACATATTTTTCTTCATATTTAGAAATATTTTTTTTTCAAAATAATAATAGAAACTTTCTAATATAAGTTTTGACTATAATAAATCTAAAAATTTATTTTTATTTAAACTTTTATTGACTTTTCACTTGTTTGATTTTGGTTAAATTTTAATTTTAGAATTTAATTGGTATTAAAATATTTTTTAGACATATTTTTCTTTATATTTAGAAATATTTTTTTTTTCAAAATAATAATAGAAACTTTCTAATATAAGTTTTGACTATAATAAATCTAAAAATTTATTTTTATTTAAAGTTTTATTGACTTTTCACTTGTTTCATTTTGGGCAAATTTTAATTTTAAAGTTTAATTGGTATTAAATTATTTATTTCAAAATATTTTTTTCATATTTAGATTTTTTCAAAATAATAAGAAGAATAAGACCACTAGTAAACAATATATTTAAATTCACAGAAAGAAATGATGAACAAAAAATTGTTATAATTTTGTTTATTGAAAAATAAAAAGGGAGGAATTTTTTAAAGAGTAATTTTAATAAGTTACTATAAATATGGCCACTACTGTATATGTAGTTTTAGGCAATTCGACATCGACTTAATAATTAAATAATAATAATAATTAATATAATAAAATCATTGAAATATTGGTTTAATAAATGAAAGTTTAGGGTAAAAAAAACTACCTCGTTAAAAAAATCATTAGAAATTATTAAAATAAAATAGTAGTTAAATTCTTATCTTTAGAATTATTATAAAATATTGTAATTTAAGGCCTTTTAATGTCGTAATTCAAATAGAACTCTTGGAAATTGTAAATTTAGTGTAGCAGTAAGTGTGTTCAAAAGGGATGAGAAATTAGGAGGCTCGGATTAAACAATTTATTCAGCCTTGCGTTTTGTTGTCTTCCAACTTTGTCGCAACTCCGTAAGAATGTATCGTCGACAAAGGGATCTCCCGTCTTCAATTAATTGTTCGCAGTAACTCTACTAGAAATGTCACTGCGATAACTAACGCTTCGCATTCAACCGCGCGATGAAACCGAATCCGGGAACTTCTGGAACACAACACCCGAACGAAATTCGACCTTAATCACAATACTGGGGCGGCAAAATTACGTAATTATGTTAAACCAGTTTATCATTATTTTAACGACCGCCGTTCGGGCAGCCCCCCAATTGTAAGTACTTGAAAAGTGTTATCGTGGGAGAAGCGCTTAATTGCAAAAATTAATTTGACGAAAGCGCCGAGCTACATTATCAGTTTCCCGCCTCGTGTAGATCTCGAATCCATTAATGGCAATAAGTTATCCGGCTCGCTCGCGCTCCGAAGTGCACTCCTAGGAATTTATCTACGGGATATGTGTTAAGTCTGCATTAACCCAACACCTGCATTAATCTATTTAGTAATAATATATATCTTGATTACCCTACGGGATGGCGTGCTATTGATTGAATTACGGACCATCGGTCCCGGCCATTGTGTTCCAGGACGATCGTAAATCAGCACGGCATTGAAACAGGAAAAAAACAATACGAATACGAAACTGTATAAAACATCTCCTGCATCGCTCCATAAACTCAGTTTACGGATGGATTAAAACTTCGCAGACATGTTTACGGAGGAGTTTCGTTTATCTAAAGCAAATGAACGTTCAAGTTTATTGTTGTGTCGCTATTGAAATTGACTCGTCGTTACGTCGCTGATCCGCAAGGAAACTGTTTGACTTTCGAACACGTCTTATCCGCCGTCGACTACGTTGATGGGGAAACGCATTAGGGAACGTGTTTTTAATCGCTAATCGCGAGAATTCATTAGGTAATTGGCATAATTACTAAGTAACATCGGGCCTTGATTATGGGCATTAGAGTTTATGTTTTTAATAAATTAGATTTAAATTTAATGCGAACGTCTCCAGGAAGTTGAAAAAGTGGAAATTTAAATAGTTTGTAAATTGATTTGTACTTTATTTAGGTTTTAAAATGTTCTGAAACTTTCATATTCAAGTTCTAAACACTTCTTAAAGTTTCAAAAATCAAAATATAATTAACTAGGTATTAAAAACTCTTAAATATTTCTCTGTTACTGTTAACTTGAAAATTTAAAAAAGTTACTGTTGAATTTTTTTTATGTAGTTCTAAGATAAATTAAATTAATTATTGACATCAATTTAGAAAATGGAATTCTTTACGTGTAAAAAATCATATAAAATTGATGATTTTATAAAATATTCCAAGAATTGATTATTAATTTCAGAAACTAAAATATAATTAATTACAACTTACCAACATTTAAATAATTTAATAATAAAGAATAAGGTTAAAAAAAGGTTTTTGAAATTAAATTGTAAAAGTATTTAATTTGCAGTAAAAATTACTGTAAATTAAAAATTTTTATTCAGTTGCACGATTAATTAATTTAATTATTGGCATCAATTTGGAATATAGAATTTATTATATGTAATAAATCATTGAAAATTATTAAACATAATTTTATAAAATACCTGATAAATTGATTATAAAAATAATTTTAAAGTAAAGAAAGTATTCAAAATTAAAATAATTCAACAATATGTTTATTAATTATATTTAAATTATGTTTTAAGGTAAAAACTACATATAAATCATTGTTCATATTCCTTACTTTAGATTAAATAATATATATTTTTAAATGTTTAAGATTTTTTTATCTAAAAACTTCAGTAAATATCAATATTTAAAGATTTTTAACATAAATATTTATTTCAAATTTCATTTAGACAATTTAAGTCAAATTTTCATTATGAATTGTAATACATAATATACAACCAATTAACACTTAAAAATAATAACAATCAACAATTTATATTTAAATATTTATTTTTTTATGTTTTAAATCATTAACTCTATAAATTTCTTAGTTTTAGTTAAAAAAATATTGAAATAAAATTAAATATATAACAAGTTTATAACATATTTTAAATATTTCAGTATTTATATTTAGAATCTGTTAAAATAAACCTTAAATGATTTATAAATACTATGATATTTTTAACATTTTGGGACTATTTATGTCTTTTTTCATTTCAAAAATTTAACATTTTTATTAAAAAAAACTTGTATTATATGTATTATAAATAAAAATTATGGAAATTTTATTCAATTCATCACCAATTAACACTAAAACATAATAATAATTAACAATCTAAACTTTAATATTTATTTTTTATGTTTTAAATCATTAACTGTGAAAATTTCTTTGTTTTAATTAAAAAAATGTTGAATTAAACAATAAAGTTTTTAAGGTATTCGACATGTTTCAGAATTTTTATTTAGAATCTAGAATAAAATTTCCATTAATCCATTGAATCTTATGACTATTTATCAAATTTAAACTGAATTGTTTTTAAATTTATAATACATATATGTCAGTAAATAAGTATATTATAACAACATAATAATTTAAATAAAATTAAGATTTTATTATTTAAAGGTTTTTTTAACAATTTTGAAATACATATATTTTTCATCTTAAAAATTTGAGTAACTATTTTTTTAAAAAAATGTGTTATAATTAAATATTATGGAAAATTCATTAAATTCATCACCAATTAGCACTAAAAAATTATAACAATCAACAATTTATTTAAAATTTTTAAAAGAACATTCATCAAACTCACCAAATAATAACAATAAACAATTTAATAAATATGTTTATAAAATTTTTATATATGTATATATGCATATATTTAAAAATTTTAAATTTTTAATTTAAATACTTAAAAGTAAACTAATATGTTATAAATAAAATACAATAATAAAATTATTTTTTAATAGTTTTAACAACATTGATTTTTTTTTAATTAAAAAATAACATATAAATTATTAATTGTGAAATTTTGAGTTAAAAAAATCATCTTACAGAAATAAGATTTTCATTGTAACTTTTGAAATTTTTGTTTAATTTTAAATATTTATTAAATAATTAATATAAAAATTTAGTTTTCTTATAAATAAGCTCATATACGACGTCTATAGTTATAGTTATTATGTTAATGTTTAAATATTGATAAAATCAATAAAATATTATTCCACAATTTAAGTTTAATTAGAATTTTAATAAAGGTACGTATATTGTATATACAGTGAACAATTCAGAAGAAAGAGAAATATTAAAACTGTTTTCTCTTGAGCAAATAAGTCCGTAATTCGAATGAACACTCAATAGTTTTTTCTGAAATATATCAAAGAAATCTCACTAGAACTACTCATCCGAATTTTGCCATCAAAAGAACATTGAATAGAGAATTTTTATTCTCTTTTTATGTTTAAAATGGGTTATAGCAAGACCATTCTATCATTTACAAAAAATCGTTGATTTATATCTATATAGTACTTGAAAAAACTTAAACTATTCTTATTACTTAAAATATAATAAGAGAGACAAAAAAAACTAATTAATTAATTAGTTCCTTCTGTATTTCTTAACTTTTAATTAAAATATTAATATTCTTATATATAATATAATATAATATTTGCAACCTGTTGCATGTGATTTTTAATTAATGTAAGTCATTATAACCTTAAGGGTTACTTAGTTACATTAAGTTTGTCAATAGTTTAAATTAAAGTTATTGTCATCAATTATAACTAAAGTGGTTTTTCTGAACTTTTAGTCGGTCATTCTTTAAGACTGCAATCAACTTAATCCACGCACTTAATTAATCACAGTGGTGCCTAATAACTACAACAATAAGCAAACTATTTCTAAAAATATCCCACTGGAAATAACGCCGAGTCACCCCAATACATTATAACGATTTGACACAACACAACACCCGTTATTATCACAAAAAAACCATCAGCACTTAAACACCAATTCACATAGTAATTGCTAATGGCCGACAAAAAAAATGGAATTTTCACCACCGTTTTACCTTCCTGTACCGCTGCGACTGGGCGGCGAGCCTGATTCGTATTTGATCGCCCATTTCGCCCCGTACTCTTCCGCCAGCACTGCACTAACGAACTGAACCGCACACACACACACAATAACCCAAACACACAAACAATGTGGAGAGAATTGATATTCGTCTGTGAGTCACACCGTGTTTGAGTGTGCGGAAGGCACGGTTCTGGTTTACAGGTGCGGACGCTCAATTAACGATTAATGTTGAGGGTGGGGACGTCATTTTTTCGACGATAAGGGAAAAATTAAAACTGAGGTGAGAGTTTCGCCTCGACAATCGGATGATCCAAGGTTGAAGATGATGTCTTACATGGATCACGTCATGCCGCGTTGGAAATTAAATAATTAGGCGTTGTTTTACTGGTTTATGAAACGTTGTCTGAAAACACTTTCAGAATTTGTACTGTGTAAACACTTTTTATCGTATCTCGTGTTTGCTTTTAACAAAATGAAATTCCTCGCTAGCGACAGGTTAAAAAATAATAGTCCAGACAATACATGCATTCCGTCGTGGTGATAAAGTATAACAGGAGAAATTCCCTGTAATCTGCACACACCAGGCAGGAATGTCTGAATCAGCGCTCAGCAGTAGTCATATCGTACGTATCGGTCGATTATAACTAATTGTGAACTGGTTTGTGTGTTTAATGAGCCGATCTGGTTTCCTCAGGAAATAACGGTTTACCGAACATGTTTATCGAAAAATCACACGACATATTCGTGTGTAATTAGTAAACAATATAAAAGATAAAAGAGTCATCGTCAGATATTTGAAGGCTATTATGTTACAATGGGCCGTAACTGGAAAACATTGCTTTAATAATAATGATTGTTTGTTTATTTGGTAATGTTTTCCACGACAACAATAACACGACGATAATAAAACGTGTCTAAGAACCTAGGCGTCAATATGGGCGGGCAATCGTCGTCACGACTGCGGGATATATGATAAAGTAGATGCGGTTTTAATAAAATGAAACTTGTACGGGAAAACAATGCATACAAATATTATCTCTTTGGCGTCACAAATGAAATTCATGCATTTGATAATTGTACTTGTGGTTTAAAGCTCAGAAGTTACTGGAACTGGTTTATTTTCAGGAAAACAATGAATAATTGTTTATTTTAGAACACAGTCTAATATATTGAGGTCGTCATGAAAAATATTTATAAACTATGACAAACTTATGTAAACACAATATAAACAACATTAACACAAATTAAATTATTGGTTAATAATAAGTTGGAGTCATTTTAGCTTCGTAAATTGGATTTTGGCTAAATATTTCAGTTTTATTGATGAAATTGTTAATTAGTTTAGATATTTTATAAACCTGATTTAATGGTTATTAAAAATTCTTAAAATTAATTTAGCCAAATAAATTATTTGGTGGCTCAAGGTATTTATATAAATATATTCTATTAGTTTATGACCAGAAATACTTAAAAATGACTTTTAATTAAAACATAATTTTTATCTGCTGAATTGTGTTTGTATTTTCCAATAAGTGGATAATGATTATCCATTATATCATGATTACAAATAATCATTTATTAATTTTGTAATAATTTAATTTTTTACAATTATTGATTAAAATTAATATTTTATTCTATTTAAAGTTTTTAATTAAGCCTTAGAAAAGGAATTCCTAATCAAATTATTACTTTATTCATTGAAATAATATCTTTATCCATTTTTAAAATGAAAACAAAACTAAACAAACAAATATGTAATCATAAATTCAAAAATAATATATTAATTTATAAAAATTTATAGAACTTTTAAGGTTCTTGGAGAAACATTAATTCCAAGTTGTGTCCCAAGTAGACCTTTTATTTTTCTGGAACTCACATAAGGATCTTTTTTGAAGTAGGATAAAATTTGTTTATCCTGAAACCTATCGATTTTTCTTGGCCTTCCAGTTTTATTTTTTCCTTCCACATTACCAAATCTTGAAAATTGTTGTAAAACACGTGTTACAATCGAGCAATATTGATTTTTCTCTCCTCGAATTGAAAGAACGATACAATCCATCATTTAATTCGGAAGATAATTTCTTTCCACGAGGCATTATATTCACTCAGTTTACTTTGGTGTATACTGTAAAACTAAAAATTACTGCCGACTTTGTAGAGTTTAGTAACATTTAGTAAAAAGTTATTTTTAATACAAGAAATATCCACCAATATGTGTTTATAATTGGTATTAATTATATGATAGTTATATAATTAGGGCGATAGCAATTTATATATTTTTTAAGTTGCTCTACTTTTTACCAATACTGTATATATATATTTATTTAAATATTATAATTTTTCAATCTTAAATTAAAACCATTTTGTCATATTTTCCTATAAATTCTTATAAATATATTATATGTAATTTTTTATGAGCATAAGTTCGATAAACAAATTTTTGAATTTCTTGTTTTCAATTTTCAGAGGTGCTCAGACGTTTTTGAGTATAACTCGAGATTTAATTGACCGATTTGACTAAAGAAACATTTAAATTGAAGATATGTGAACATAACTTTTATTTATAAAGTTTGGTCCAGTATTTGCTATACTATGCTATTTTTTTATAAAAAAATAAATTAATCAATACGAAGGATAAATGATAAAGAATTGTATTTTAAAACTAATAAAAAAATTATTATAATGACTGCATAGTAGACAACAATAACAGAAAACATTATGGGTAATGGCATCCAATTCAATATTTTTAATATATTTTAATAAAATCCTATATTTATAGCTATTACTGTATCTTATTAATTATGTATATAATATAATATAAATTATAAAAAATTAAAAATTTATTGAATATAATATAAAATGTTTAGTTTGCTGATTTATTTTTGATTACCCGATATAAATTAGTGTAATATATTGATTTTCGTTAATAACTCAATTTAATTTTAATATTTAATAAAGCAAAACAAAATTAGATTAACGACGTCCATGCAAAAATATTTCAACATGAAATATAAATTTAGTCAGAAATTCGATACTCACATAACCATAATTAGATCGTTAAAACTCATATAGAACAGTTAAATTAGCAAATCCAATTTATGACAAACAATTTACTAGATTACAATTAGCAATAATTTCTAATAACAAAGCAACAATGTTTTACTGAAAATGATTTCGAAATTGCATTAACTTTATCGATGTTGATATTATGAAGAAATTACTGTGGCTGTTAACTTTTATTTACAATATTGCAATTGTGCATTTCGCTATAATTTGTAAAATTAAACACAATATCTGAAGTGAAGCAATTAGTCACGTATACTAATCACTTTTCTGGTAATTTACTCACTAAAGTACCAATTACCAAGCACGTAATACAATTAAAGTGGAAATTGGTAATTATCACACTCAATCACATACAAATTTTACGTGACAACCGAAGAAAATTATCAGAATTCATATATAACATAAGCATAGATATTTTTTTGACGGGACCGTATGTTTTCCCCTCCGACCGATATAAATCAACTTATCCCACCCACCGACATGATACACGCACAAACCGTTCCGCCGTATTCCGCCCGACTGGCGAAATACGTTTATCGGCATCCCGGAGATTTTCATCCGGGACGAATTCATATGCAAGAAAGGGTCCGACTTCTAAATCTCCGACTAAGTATTGTGACGTTTACGGGCAACGATGCCGGGCAAATTGATAAAATATTTAAGGAACGGAAAAACGGGGGAGAGCGAGAGAGTGAGGCTCCAAATGAAAATTGATTATCCGCCCCGTTCGGCAAGTTCTTTTCGCAGCTGAAAGTTGCAACCCCCCTAATGGGTCCGCGGATCGATTCACGTCTAAAACGTTCAACGCAGTTCATTTGCGAATTTTCAGTGGGCGACGGACGATTGAAAACTTTCCTAATGTGGGTTTTAACCAAAATCAATTTTTAAACTACATATAGTTTTGGGAACAACAAAATAAATTTCTCAGTAAACAAAATTTGCAATTTTAATTGTAAACAGATTTTTAATATAAATTTATATCAAAGTTTTTGTTTAAAAGTTTTAATCATATTATTGGTAATTATAAATATTTATTGAAGAAAAAAAATATTAATTTCTTTTTAGATTACTTAAACGAAAATTAAGTTTTACTAAATTAAATAATAAAATTCAAGAGATTTTTAATTCATTATTTCTATTGACAGTACAAAATTTGTTAACTAACTAATATTAATATTGATTGCAAATAATTATTAAGAAAATTAAAAATTTTAAATTATCTTTTAAGAATTAATTTTTTATTAAATATATATATATATATATATATATATATATATATATATATATATATATATATATATATTAATAAAAAAACATTGTATATTATAATTATGTTTACAAATAATAAAAAGAGTATCTATATTTTAATCAAAGAACATTAAAATTTTTAAATTATTTTATAAAAAATATTTATTTTTATTTAAAAAATATATATTTTAATAAAAAAAAATATTGTTATTACTTCAATAAAAAAATATTTAAATTATTTATTTTAATTTATTTTTGAAATAACTTTTTTAAATTTCTTTTTTAGAATAATCAAAATGATTTTTAATCTGTAAAATCGATTGTTCACCTAATATACATTTTTTATGTACATCATGTTAATATTAATACTTACTTTAACAATACATTTGAGTTTTCAATTTTTTGTAAAATTGTGTATGTATGTAGTATTAACAGAAAATAGAATAATTGTTTTTTTTAGTATATAATATTATTATAATTAAATATTATTTAAACAAAAGATATCTTTTCAGATTATTATAAAGAATTTAAATTTCTTTATAAAATAATTAATTCAATCAGGTTTTTAATCTGTAAATTCCCCTGTTCAATCAATGTGCATTTTTAATGTAAATCATATTAATATAAAACTTACTTTAATAATATTATTTAAGTTTTCATTTACTGTTTTTCTGTAATTATTATGATATTGAGTATAAATATTTCTAAAAATATATTTTAATAGAAGAATTAGTAAAAAATTATAAATTTCTAAATCAAAATTTAATTTATATTATAAATTAATTAATTCAATCAAATTCTATATCTAAGTCTATTTCATTAATCTGCAATTTTTTTTTGTCAACAAAAAAAATATTTTAACGATGTGTTTGAGTTTTCAATATATATAGTTATAAATAATTTTTAATTTACTTCTTGCTAAAAATAATTTTTCAGAAATTATTTTTTTTTTTGTAATTAAGTCAGTCTCTTCTCGAGTTTACGAGAGTTGCTTCACTCGTTATTTAGTCACATTAATATGTTTTAAAAGTTAAATAGTTTAAGAATTTAAGTTATGTTAAAACTTATTATAATAAAATAGGGATTAAAATTATTTAGAATAGGTAGTAAAAATTTAATTTTTAAAAGAGATAAATTTAAATTAAAATTTAGGATTATGAATCTACAACTTTTTGCGCAAAGTTAATATATAATAGAACTTATTTTAACGAAAATATTCAAGTTTCGAAAAAATCTGTATCAAAGATAGATAATTATGTATGTATTATTATTTACTGATATTTTAAAATACGAATAATTTAATTAAGTTCGTATTATATATTATGGATTTCTCAAAAAATATTTTATTATAAATAATGTCATAATTCAATTAAGAGATTGGTGTAAAAAATAGTCTAATGTACTTAATATTCAAAAAACACCAATGTAGTATAATTTTTACTGTTTCATTTATGTTAAAAGTGTTTTCATTTTAATATGCAAATATTTCATCAGGTTTTTAAAAATAGACTTAAAATTTGCATGTTTTAAACAATATTTTGTCGTTGTTTGTATTTATTTTATAATTCAAATTCACAGTTTGCAGTGTCTTGTACCGTGCTTTGAAAATTAAATAGTTAATTGTACTTTTAATTATAGTTTCTCTGCACTTATAACACTAAAACTTATATAATATTATCAGTTACAGAGAACTAATCATTTGTTAACATAATCGGTATTTAATCATACACGTTATTGTCTTTGAGGCATACAGTTCAATCACGATACAGACGCAGTTTGTAGACTCTTGGCTTTGTGACTCGCAAATTTTGCAATGGCAAGCTTTAGAGGCTATTATTAACCGTATTACTCAATTATTACGGTACAGTTATTATATTTGGCCCATTTAGCCGGGCTAATGGCGTCTATGTCGAGCTAATACGTACAATATGAGCCCTTGTGTTTGTGAGGCGGCCGGAAAATGTGGGCGCATCACCGATCGTCCCCGTATTATTACGTGATTTCCCGCGCCGCATATTTATTCATAAAACTTTACTGCCTCCCATTAAACGACGATTATTAGTCCATACTGCGATCACGGCGTCCGGATTTTACCGTCCCAATATTGTTTTATTGGCTCGCCGTTTTTGTATCGTCGGAATGCAAATCGACCAATCAATCTGATGCGGCGCCGCGTCGTGCATTCAAATGGCAGGAAAAGCCCGACGCCCTACCCCGACAAACGTGTGCATTACCGGGGGACCGAATTGCTCCGGCATACATATTGTAAAATGCCCCGCTAAGTATCCGGGATTTAGTCGAGACGTTCTCTCCAGTGACTCGCCGGCGTTTATGTCGCTTTATCGTACCGGCATTTTTGCCGACATGATTCCCTCCTGCACTCCGACAGCACAAAGCGGGTTTTACGCCTCCCCGAACAATACATTCAACCCTCACGAAAATAAACCGTGGATGTTATCTTTAATTTGCGTGTTTAAAACGCGGTTTTTTTACACGACTTTTATCGTGGCCGAAAATTGTTGCGGAATTTTATGTGCCCATGAATTTTTTTGGAGGGCCCTTGCGAAGGACCGGAGCAATAACAATACGGGTTGAATGTCTTTCGTCGCCGACGAAACGGAAGGGCGATTACGAGGCCACTTTCGTTCTGAATATGCACAATTAATTAATTTATAAATGGAAGGAAAACTAAAAAATTTTTTTATATATTATATTTATATTACTTTATTAATTTTTTAATCTTTTTCATATATTTTTCTTATATATATACAGAATGCTATAAGGGAATTAATATTTAATGTGTTACTATTGAACTGTTAATAACAAAACTTCAAATGATTCAGGTAATCAAATTTGTCCTTTATAATGAAAAAACTGAAAATTCAATCAAATTTTTCATCATTTATGTCTGGTTTATGGTAAAAGCTATACCGTATCAAAAATGATGAGCGTGTCTACTCGCATATCGAGACGGAACATCAATACCCCTTTGTAAACAAAAAGGAAATATATACATGCAATTATGTGGGCGGGCCGAACTGACTGGAGGGGATCATTTGGTTTTGCTGCGTTTAGCATGCGGTTCGTCTCCGCAGACGTTGTTTTTAGTATATTTTATTTAATTTTTGGGATACATTTTTATTTTGAAAAAAGTAGTTTATTTTTAGAATACTTATTTTTGTTTTTGATATACCCTCAAAAAATATTTCATTTTACAGATTGAAAATTATACAAAGTTACGGAATTTAAATGGAGCATCCGAAGAACTCGAACTACATCCCTACGCATACGGAGAGTTACTAAATGCATTCGCAAAGATTAATTTACATTGTGCGCCGGCGCGCACCAGCACGGCGCATTGTCTCTGAGAGTAGGGATTCTTACTACCGGGCAAAACTTTTCTCTCTGTGTCGTGCATCCATCTCTTACAACATCCAGACACGAAGAGCATTTTTCGTACGGTATATATTTTATTAGTGTATATATATTATTTGTCGTATATTAAATTATTTTTAGATAAGATATAACGATCTTACTAGTAATAATATATTTTATTTATGTTTTTAAAACTTAAACGTATTAATCAATCAAAATAATATATTATACCAATTATATTATTATACATACAGTGGTGGAAAAAAGTATGGAATATTTTTAAAAACTGGATTTTTATCCTCTGGGATTTTTTATACCTGTTGTAATGGTGTTAAACAAATTTGTTAGTTTGTGCTTATCATGGGATATAGATATATAGTGAAAAAAGTGTGAAATATCATTTTGTTTGCGGTCAGTTGTACTTAAATTCTTAACATTTTCAGTCGGTTTCAACGTAGTAATGTCCGTTTACACGTTTACTTTTTACTTCAATTAAAACTTTATTAAAAAACGTTACGAAACATATGTAACAACTAAATAAATAGTCCAACTTTTTTCCACCAGTTTATGTCTAATAAACAACAATATTAAATATTTTGATTTATCAAAAATACCGTTGTATCTAGAAATAATTTAAAAACCAGAAATTAAAGAATTGCTTGTAAATTTTTAGACAAACTGAACAAATAAACGATATTTTCTATCAAATTTCAGTTTGGAATGTATTATATTTCAGAAAAGGTAAGAAATGGAGACTTGGGACAGTTTTTGCTTTATCTGGTTTGAATAACCAACAAAAATTATTAGAAAAAATTATAGTTAAATTACAATTGTTAATCCGTAAATCAAATGATAAAATAGATTAATAATTATTATTCTAATATTATATATCGAAATTTACCATAAATAAAGTTCATTCTTGGTTTTTATAATACATTTATAATTTTTTAGATCAACATCATCAACATAATTTTTTCATTAAAAAAAGTACAAACCTGTGATGAATATAATGATGATTGTGAGTAATGGACCGATCTTGCAGTAAATCGGATTTGTTCAGCTTTGCAACAGATTAGGTAAAACGTTAAGTAACATTTGTAACAAATTAAATAAATAGTCAATAGTTTTCTTACACCACTTTGTTGTCCAGAAGACAACATATTATTATTAAATATCCTGAAATTTATCAAAAATATTGTTATATCTAGAGATAATTTAATAACCAGATATTATATAAGCTTATAATAATCTTGACTTCAACATTTTATAAGAAAATTTAATTATTAGTTTGAAACAAAACATAGTAGAATTTATTTATAAATTTTATAACATATATTTTTTAAGGTGAGCATTTTAAAATAAGTAAAGAGGAGGTTAAAGATTTTTAATTCTTGATTAGAGATCGTATATTTTTTAAGATCTCCATCTTAAATTAAAGTGTTTCTAGAGTTTTCGTAATATTTCAGAAACGGTTAATGCTAAAAAATATTCTCCCAAGAGTCAAAACTAACTAATTTGAGACCATTGGTTTTATAAAATTTAGTGAGAAAGTTAATGTGTAAAATACAATGAACCTAAAAATCTATAACAATGAATTTTAATTTTTTAGACAGTTTAACCTTTGTTCTAGAAAGAAATAATAAAATTTATTGTTACACTAGTAATTGTAAGATATTGATGCACATGTTTAATATACTTAATTGCATATTACGCATATATGCATATTAGTGCTATTATTATTTATAAAAAGTCAAATTTAATTTAGTATAATGCTATAATAATAAAAAAATACTGAATATAATATTTATTATAAATTATCTATAGTATTATTAATTTATAAAAATTAAAAATACATTTATTAATATAATATATTTTAAAAAATAACTAAATATTCAAATTATTAACAAAAGTTCAAATTGTTGGAATAAATAATGATTAATTAAAAAATTTCAATAACATGTTTAATTAATGACAAAATATTTATACATTTTATACTTGATATTATGAATATGAATATTATTACTGTCGTTATTTGACAATAAATTATAAAATTTATGAAATTATATAAAATTCTGTTGCATCTGAATAACAATGTATAGTCATTAATTTTCTAAAAAAATAGGCAACGCATGTCAGATAGAAGTATTTATGTTTTCACATAGCAGTATTTATTTAAATGTTTTATTTTACCCTTATTACCAGTACGCTTTTTACAAAACATTCACAATGTATGTATTAAAGCAAAACCCAACGACTACAATATACTATTCCAATTTTGCCGTCCTTTGTTTATCCAACACACACAAATCCAAAAGAACGAAAACACGGCTCAATAAGCACGTTTCTGTGCCGTCATAAATTCCCAGTGCAAACCATGTGAAATGTCAACAAATTTATTTTGAAAAACTCGTTCACGCCACTGCCTATACTGCTGCGATTATCGGTTCGCATGCCACATGAAAAATCGCAGGTAAGGTTTACTGACTTCGCCTCCGGTTTTATTAATTAAGGAAAAATAAATGGCGGAAAACGGAAAATAGGAACGGTATCTAATATCGAATGGCCTACTTCTAATCCGAGGCGAGCCACCACCCGTTTAAGTAAACGTATATTGGCGGCGAAACTGGCGCAAACATTCGTGTAACCAAAAGATTACCATCCCAGCCTTTCGCCCGAGACGAACAAGCAGTTTTTTGGGCAATAATCGTTCGGACTTTAATTCACAGTCGGATCGATTTTAAATGCGCTATCATAATAAAAACGGTCCGGCCGAGGGAGTTCAGATGTTCGGCGGGAGAAAGCATTTAGGGCAATTTAAAATCGAGCGACGCACGTACACACAAAATTGTAATAAATAAAACTACTTCGAACCAAATTTTTCTTTTACACGAATAATTTTGACGGGGTTTGTGGATTCACATCGTGGTTTATTTTAATATAACCATTAAAATTCGTCATATATTCATATTAAACTTAAATTTTAATAGTTGGTATATTAAATTAATTATAGAAATCAGATGCAGTGGGGAAAAAGCTGGCGTATATTAAAATTCTTTCAATAAAAACTTTAATTTTGTTTTGAGAAGCACTTGAAGATAACAGTGGTAAATTCTCAGGAAACTTACAAACTATAGCAACGTGTTGCCCCTGGCAAGAATTGCAAAAACAAAATAGAAAGGTTAGAATAATTATAATTTTTGTTTGTGTTTCAAGAATATATTTTTATTTTATTTAGAAATATAAACGGCAATCTGTTATTTATATTATCGAAAAATTGATTGAATTGTAAACAATTATATTATTCAGGATTTTTAAATTATAATCATATTAAATATTAATATACATTAAATAAAAATGACATTTATAATATTTTTAAAACCTTATGATATACTTTTTTAAATATTATAAAATATAAAAAATGTAATGAATTGAAAATTAATTATTATATAAAATGGAAGAGGGAATTTGGATTTTAAAAAATATGAACATTTTCATTATCACTATTTTTAAAAATTTAATAAAGCATAATAAAATTAAAATTTAAAAAAAATTTAATTATTAAAAATAATTTCTAAAAAAAATTCTAATGTTTGAAATACACTACCTAAAAACTAAATTAATTATTGAATAAAATATAAAAAAAATAGATATTTTATATTTCATATTTTAACATTTATAAGAATTAAATAATTGTATAATAATTACTCATAATTAAAAACAACATAACTAATACAAAACAAAATTATATACAATAAATAAAAATTTATGAATTTTGTTTTATGAAAAAATGTTACCCATTTTAGACATCAAATATATTTGCTTACTTTTAAATAATACAATATATGTATCTGAATAAATAATACAAAATATAATGATTTTGACTAATTTGTTTATTGAGATTTTCTGTTTAATTATATTTTTAGACTGAGTCAATTTTTTAATAATATTAATATACAATAGTGATCATTATTAGAGCAACTTTTTTAAATGTTAAATATTATTAATTATTTTGAATAAAGAGAACTGTTAAAAGAATATGTACCATGTATTATTTTTATAAAATTGATACATTGATATATATATATATATATATATATATATATATATATATATATATATATATATGTATATATAAGTTAAATTTTTATAAAATTGAATAACTTATGATTACCAATTTTCTAAAAATAATACATGGTACATATTATTTTAACAGTTTACATTATTCAAAATAAATAAGGCATAATATTTAACATTTTAAAAAGTTGCTGTAATAATGACCACTATTGTATATTAATATTATTAAAAAACTGACTCAGTCTTTACAATACTAATTATTAAATAAATTATGAAAAAAAAAAATTATGATTAAATAGAAAATCTCAATATTCAAAATAGTTAAATTCATTATATTTTATGTTATTTATTCAGATACATATATTTTATTATTTAAAACTAAGCAAATATATTTGATGTCTAAAAAGAGTAACATTTTTTCATAACATAAAATTCAAGACAATTTTTATTTATTGTATATAATTTTGTTTTATATTACTTGTTTTTTTTAATTTGAGTAATTATTATATTTAAGTTATCATTAATTACAATTATTTAATTCTCATAAATTTTAAAATATGAAATATAAAATATCTAAAAATCAACTTCTTTTTTTTTATATTTTATTCAATAATTAATTTAGATTTTAGGTAGTGTATTTCAAAGACTAGAATATTTTTTTATAAATTATTTTTAATAATTAAAAATTTATTAAAATTTTAATTTTATTATGCTTTATTAAATTTTTAAAAATAATAATAATGAAAATGTTCATATTTTTTATATTATAATTAATTTTCAAAAGGTTGAAACAATAAATTTGAAAACTTATTCATTTTTAAAACACAAAATTGATTACATTTTTTATATTTTATAATATTTAAAACAATATTATAAATGTTATTTGTGATTAATATTATATTTTAATATTTCATAAATTATTTTATTGAATTTTTTAATATTGTAAGAATATAATACATCGAAAATATAAATATTTTCAGAAATAGAACATTAACAATTAAATACAAATTTAATTTTTTAACATATATTTACTAATTATGAATAAATATTAAATTTTTAAGAACTTAAAACTAAGGAAATATATTCTAATATTTCATAAATTATTTTATTGAAATTTTTAATATTGTAAGAATATAATATATCGAAAATATAAATATTTTCAGAAACAGAACATTAATAATTAGATACAAATTTAATTTTTTAACGTATATTTGCTAAATAATAAATATTAAATATTTAAGAACTTAAAACTAATCTTTTTTTTTTGTCTTTTGAAATTGTTGTTGTCTAAAATTCATAATTGTGTATATAAAACAATTTAAATGCATTTGATTAAGTTTTCATTTTATACGTTTATTCACACAAATATGTTTCTAAATTGCAGTTTTCGATAAATATTTGCTGAATTCCTACGAAAACCGATTTGCTCTTATTTCCAAATGCCGTTTTCTCATAAACCCTCGCGGATTGCTTTCGCCAAACATTCCTCATTTACTTTACTTATTTACATCAGTGGATTGTATCTCATACCAGGCGCCGTGCAATATCGTCCGGGCCATCTAAAATACGTTTCCAGCTTCAGCGTGCAAAATTCGGAAAATATGCGGCCCGGATAAAATTCATATTTCACAAACGTCCGTGAGCGGGCTACGTAATTTTTTCGGTCGCGGTCCGAGTATATTGAATATTTTACGTGACCGTTTGCCGTAGATAAAAGGTAGTTCGCTTGCGATTTGTCACCGAGGGGAAGCGTCGTCGTCCGACGCCCGGAACTTCCACCACCAGCCAATCATTCGGGATTACGTTTTTGCGGTCGTCAAAAATTAATGGATGCGGTCCGGGCAACTTGCCGTGGCCCTTTCACCACCCCCGGACCGCAATTGATTCCGCCCCTAATGGCTTAATTAATTTCGGGATTAGTTCGATGAATGGGGCGCCCCGTTCGAAAAGTTGCGGCGCAACGTTCGCGTAGGTCGGGACCTCATTTCGGATTCTTGGCGCGGCGATGCGTCGCTAAGATGCATTTTTGTTCGCCGCCCGTCCGGTTGGCGGGTTTTCAATCGGGGCGGTGGCGTCGGGCTCATTAGAACGCTCATAATTAAATGCGACCGGAGCTGGCGGTCCGTGAATATTAATTGTTTATGAAACAGGTCAGCTTCGTGTTTATCGAGATTTCGGCGTTGCGGAATTCCTACATGCCACCAGTTAATCGATACGATGTCGCACTGATTGTTTCGACGTCCAAATTCGGCCGTCGTAAATATCACGACACTCTCAATTCAGATTGTATCAGACGTTTTTAGAAAATTTACAAACATTAGTGTTAACAGTATGTATTTGAATAAATAACACAAAATATCAATTTTTATAAATAGTAAAAGAAAAATGCGAAAATGTTATATACAAACAATTTGATTATTAAGACTGTCTATTTAATCATATTTTTTTTAACAATTTGACTTTTTTTATAATATGAGTATTAATAAAAGGGAGTTTATCTTTTATAATAATGTTAATATACAGCAGTGGACGTTATTATAGCAACTTTGTAAAATGTTTAATATAATAGCCCCAACACTTGCTGTGCTGTGAGTTATTCTTAGAAAATTTTTTAAAAAATAAGTTTCATATGTTACATATTTTTACATTTTACTAATTTGTATATTGACATTTACTATTTAAATCAAATTTTTTTTATATAAAATGAATATTATTAAAAGAGAATTTATTATTAACAATATTTTAAAATGATAAATATTATAATGTAACTATTAAAAAAATATGCGCATTTTATTTTAACAATAATCAGACCATACATTGTTCAATTTAAAAAAATATAAATAAATTTTCCTTCTAATATAAAAATTAAATCTAATTTTATAGTTTATGTATGATGTAAGTAGTAATTATTTTTATTTTAAATTCAGACAATTTAAAACAATAATGTGATTTTTTTTAATACCCTTAAAGTTTAAATAGAGTAAACTTGGTAAAAAATTTAATTATTACAAATAAAATTTATTTATTTATTTATTATATTGATTTCGACAGTTTTTGAACATGGTTGAAGAATTATTTTGAAAATATCAATAATTTTACAATACAAAAAATTGAAAAAAAAAATCTATGAATCATTAAAGTATCTGTAAAAACTAATTAAATCTAGAAATCTCAATAATATTTTTAAAACATTATGATATATATTTTTAAATATTATAATACATAAAAACTGCAATAAATATTATATTATAAAAAATAATATATAAAAAGTATTCCATGTTTGAAATACACTACATACAAACTGTATACTTTTTCTATCAACAAAATTTCACAAATATTTTTATAAATTAGTTATTGAATAAAGTATTTATTTTATATTTCATATTTTATATTATTTTATATTTGATATTTGATATTTTATGTTTTATATTTTATGTTTTTATATTTTATATTTTATATTTTATATTTTATATTTTATATTTTATATTTTATATATTATATTTTATATTTTATATTTTATATTTTATATTTTACATTTTACATTTTACATTTTACATTTTACATTTTACATTTTACATTTTACATTTTACATTTTACATTTTACATTTTACATTTTACATTTTACATTTTACATTTTACATTTTACATTTTACATTTTACATTTTACATTTTACATTTTACATTTTACATTTTACATTTTACATTTTACATTTTACATTTTACATTTTACATTTTACATTTTACATTTTACATTTTACATTTTACATTTTACATTTTACATTTTACATTTTACATTTTACATTTTACATTTTATATTTTATACTGTATATTGTATATTTTATATTTACTATTTACAATAGTAAAGAATTATTAATACAAAATAATATTTAAAAATAAACTATACTATAAATAAATGATTTGAATTTTGCGTTATAAAAAATTATAGAAAATTTGGGGTGCAAAATGAATTTTTAGAATATTATAATATAATAGTACAATTATAGTAATTTTGGTGCGTAATTATTATAAATTTATAATGGAAGGTCACCAAATAAAATTTATTTATTTATTTAGTTTTCAAAAATGATAGATTTAATTTTTACAGTTCTTGCAGAAGAATTATTTTAAAAATATTAGTATTTTTTATGTTATTATATTCTTATAATATAATACATTAAAAAAATTATATGTAAATCATTAAATTATAATGTTTGTAAAATTAATTACACAAAATTAAATTTAGAAATATTTATAATATTATTTAATAATAATAATAAATAAAATACAATAAATAAAAATTGATTTCAATTTTTTGTTATGAATAATTTTACTCTTTTCAGATAATATATACATTTCCATGGCTTAAGTTAAAAAAAATAATGTATTTATTTTTATAATTATTAGAGAAATATTAAAAAAAACTTTTTTTCGAAGAAGAAAGGTTGTAAAATAAAAATTATATTTTTTTATTTACTAAATATTGAGTTTTCAAGTATAATATACTTAATTTTTTTGTTCTCAAACTTCATTGAAAGATAATTTAAAAAATATTTATATTTTCGATATTATTATATTTTTCCAATATTAAATAAATAAGAAAAAATAATTTATATAATATTTATAAAATTAATTATACTCTATAAAAATTAAATGTGGAAAAATGGCATCTATAATATTTTTAAAATTGAAAGGTATAACTTTAAATATTATAATTCACAAAAATTAAATTAAAATTAAACAAAAAATAAATTTTAAAAATGAAAAATTGAATTAATTGAATAAATTATAAAAAAAGTTATTTTTAGAATGATTCATGTATTATCGTTACTAATCAAATTTAGTAATATATATATATTAATACATAAATTAAATAGTTACGAAAATGGCGAATGCGTTTCAAAAATGGGCGGATGCGCACCACAAATCTTAATGACGGCGATTGCATTTGTCAGAAATAAACATTTAAACACGAAACAAAAACAAACCGAAGCTCACAAACGCTTGACGTCCGGCAACAAAACGAAATCAACAAATTTACTTTCGACTCGCGAGTCCATATCCACCCCGAAAAAGAAAAAACCGACAATAACTCGCTTTGCACCACACGCAAATACGTCTGTTGCATTGTCCAGTCCAAATTATGATCCGTGCCGGCTTAATATTTGTACAAACACGTTACGCGAAATAAATTCGCCGCTTAGCGGTTATTGTTTGAGCGACAAAATTTCTCGAATGCGATTACGAAATTCGAAGTGTGCATTTTATTTACGGCGGGGGTCGGATTTTTTCCACCATTATTATTAAATCTCGGGGCGTGTCACGCGACACGCCATTAACTGGGTCAGCGTAAATCATGTGACGATATTTATTTTCGAATGTGTCATGCGAAATGCCTTGCAGTGTTCCGTGGATTTATGTATACGTTAAATGGCGAGGCGAAAGGACACTCGGATCCGAACGGGGGTCGTTACAATTAAAAATCGCTTCTTTAAATTCGGTTTTAAAGGATTTCAGTCCACGTTTTCGTTCGCTAATGGACGACATCGACTTTTAATTAGTGCACCGATGTTAACCTAATATCAATTAAAAGTTTCTATCGGTTTTACATTCATTATTTCCAGTTAAAGGTCGTTCGGTCACATCGAACACCTTCCGACTTAATTAAATTCCCTTTTGTGTTGTTCACGCAGATATAATTGTGAATGTAACAAAATTTAAGCGACGCCAAACAACGACGCCTGAAAAAACGTCCGACTTCAACAGCAGTTTAAGAGTTTCCCGTAGGATTAATTTATATCAGATACCC
Organism: Aethina tumida; assembly: GCF_024364675.1. Taxonomy (NCBI): domain Eukaryota; kingdom Metazoa; phylum Arthropoda; class Insecta; order Coleoptera; family Nitidulidae; genus Aethina; species Aethina tumida. The sequence continues at coordinate 17,541,764 of NC_065439.1, forward strand.
CCGTTCTTTTTAACTCTAGAGCACTCAATGTCCCGCAGTTCCGCACAGCGTTCACAATGTGAACTCGAGTGGTTTATTTGCTCTGCGAAGAAGAAAGGCCACTTCGCCCGTCTCATAAAAGTTATGTCACCCAGAAAGAAAGAAGGGAACAAAAAACCGAAGCGTCGTTGTTGAGGGGGGAACGGGTCGCACGAAAGCACTCGTCACTCGACAATTCCGACAACGATACTTACACGGAATCGGCGGAGGCGAATCGCGAGTTATTAAAAACATGACGGCTGAAACGCGAGCCATCGAATAATCATGTTAGGCGAACGGAGGACACGACAGAAATCGAATTGAGATATTAAGTGGATATGACTGGTTTTGAATCAATGCACGATGCAAAAATAGGTGAATAATCGATGTTGGTTCTGAGGGAAATATTGTTTTTAGCAAAATAATTTAATTCTTCGATATAGTCAATTTAAGCAAAATTATCAATTTTGTTTTGTACCGTTGCTCTAAAATTATGTAACATAGGAAACTTAATTAAGTTATTATTTTGTCTATTTTGGTCATGTCTGTTGTATTTAGCATAATTCAAAAATATTGTTTATGTGAAAACACAGAAAACAATTGAAAGTAAAATAAAAATATTAATTTGTTTGATTTAAATTTGATAAACTTTACAAATGGAATTTTTTCTCTAGTCAAACAATTAGTGAATATGATTTATAAATTAAAAAAATATTAAATTGAAATTATAATAGAGCCTGAAGCCTGAAATTTCTGTAATGTAAATGTAACTACTACACATAAATTATTTGTAGTCATTATTATTCAACGGTTCCGTATGATTCGTTGTATTTAACAGAATTTAAAAGCACTTTTATCTATAAACATAGAAAAAAATTAATCGCAAAGAGCATTAATTTTATTCCCTTGATGTATTTAGCACAATTTAAAAACACTGATTATGTACAAAACTAGAAAAATATAGATTGTAAAGAATTTTAATTTCAATTAAATCTTCATAGTTGAAAAAAAAATGTTTTATGTCTAACAATTAGTAAATAATTATTACACAAATAATACATAAAAATGACAAAACTGATCAACTGGAAATTAAATTATAGTAAAGTATGAAACCTGAAAGGCATAAATTGTGTGTATTCATTATTATTCAATGGTATTTGAGATATTTATTTTATTTTTACATGAATTAATTTTTTTCCTCTAACATTTAGTAAATAATTATTATACAAATTATTCATAAAAATAACAAAACTAATCAACTGGATATTGAATTGCAAAATAATCTGATACCTGACATTTCTTTAATGCTAAGCTATCTACAACGCATAAATTATTTGTATTCATGATTATGTAGAAAACGAGAAAAATATTGATCGTAAAGAATTATAATTTTATTTACTTCAAATTTGAAAAAAAAAAATTAAATAAATTATTAATCATTCATGTCATTAAAAATGACAAAACTGATAAACTGGAAATTAAATTACACTAAAGTATGAAACCTGAAAAGCATAAATTGTGTGTATTCATTATTATTCAATGGTATTTGAGATATTTATTTTTTTTTACATAAATTAATTTTTTTCGTCTAACATTGAGTGAATAATTATTATACAAATTATTCATAAAAATGACAAAACTAATCAACTGGACATTGAATTGCAAATTAATCTGAAACCTGACATTTCTTTAATTCTAAGGTAATTACTAGACATAAATTATTTGTATTCATGATTACTCAATAGTTCTTTATTATGCTAAACTTATTTATTATTATCTTTGATGTATTTAGCACAATTTAAAAACACTGATACAAAACTAGAAACAATATTGATAGTAAAGAATTTTAATTTTATTTACTATAAATTTGAAAAAAAAAAAAAAAAAATAAATTAATGCTTCATGCTTAACAATTAGTAAATAATTATTATACAAATAATGCATAAATATGACAAAACTGATCAACTGGAAATTAAATTACAGTAAAGTATGAAACCTGAAAGGCATAAATTGTGTGTATTCATTATTATTCAATGGTATTGAGATATTTATTTTTTTTTACATAAATTAATTTTTTTCGTCTAACATTAGGTGAATAATTATTATACAAATTATTCATAAAAATGATAAAACTAATCAACTGGACATTGAATTGCAAAATAATCTGAAATCTGACTTTTTTTAATGCTAAGGTAACTAATAGGCATAAATTATTTGTATTCATGATTACTCAATGGTTCTGTATTATGATAAATTTATTTATTATCATGTTTGATGTATTTAGCACAATTTAAAAACACTCATTATGTATAAAACTAGAAAAATATTAATAGTAAAGAATTATAATTTTATTTACTTCAAATTTGAAAAAAATATATTAAATAAATTAATGTTTCATGCCTAACAATTAGTAAATAATTATTATACAAATAATGCATAAAAATGACAAAACTAATCAACTGGAAATTAAATTACAGTAAAGTATGAAACCTGAAAGGCATAAACTGTGTGTATTCATTATTATTCAATGGTATTTGAGATATTTATTTTTTTACATAAATTAATTTTTTCGTCTAAAGTTTAGTAGATAATTATTATATAAATTATTCATAAAAATGACAAAACTAATCAACTGGATATTGAATTGCAAAATAATCTGAAATCTGACTTTTTTTAATGCTAAGGTAACTACTGGGCATAAATTATTTGTATTCATAATTACTCAATGGTTCTGTATTATGATAAATTTCTTTATTATTAAATTTAATGTATTCAGCACATTTTAAAAAAACTAATTATGTACAAAACTAGAAAAATATTGATTGTAAAGAATTTTAATTTTATTTACTTCAAATTTGAAAAAAATTATTAAATAAATTAATGTTTAATGTCTAACAATTAGTAAATAATTATTACACAAATAATACATAAAAATGACAAAATTGATCAATTGGAAATTAAATTACAGTAAAGTATGAAACCTGAAAGGCATAAATTGTGTGTATTCATTATTCTTCAATGGTATTTGAGATATTTATTTTTTATTATTATGTATAATGTATTTAGTACAATTTAAAAACACTGTTCTTGTAGAGATAGATATAGATAAAATAAGATTGTAAATAATTTTAATTTTATTTAGTTCAAATTTGAAAAAAATATTTAATTAATTAATCCTGCTCGTTTAACCATTTGTGAATAATTATTACAAAAATGATGTATACAAATCATAAAATTGAAGAATTGAGTAAGAATATATTATGAAACCTAAAATTTGTTTGTAACAAATTAATTCGTGATCATAATTATTCGAGAACTACGAAATAAATAAAAGCAATTTAATTTTGTATGATCTTAATATAAATATTTAAAAGTTCAAATTTACCTCTTATAAAAATTACGAAAATGATGTATAAAAAATTATACCACTCATTGAACTAGAATTGAAAATAGAGATTTACCAGAAAAAACCTTTTAACCCAAATTGTCGGACTTTAAATCAAACTAGTTGAAATCATTGTTTTGTCAAAAAAAAAAACCGGGAACGTGAATTTTAAAATAAAATGCCGAATTAAAAACTCCGAATCGCAACTTTTTTTTAATGACGCTAATGCACATTGGTGGATGATTAATCACGTTGCAAAGATAAATTCACCAGTTGGAAAACTAAACCGGGGTTTTGGAGTTCGACCGGAGGCAAACATGTCGGTCGTTAACCAAACGTTCGCTCATTCGTGCCGCAGACGTTAACCTGCCCTTTAATTAGTGCAGGCGAGTCGTCATCATATCAATTAAAAGTTTCCATTAGTTCTTCATTTCGGCGTTGCGGCCGCACGGGAAAACACCTCGGCCCGAAAACGGCTTGGCTTTCGATTTTTCAGATTGTTTACCAACCCCCAAACTCGACGCTATCGATTTTCCTTCGGCGTCCGCGAAGAGGGGTAAGTGCATCGGTTAAACGGCGTTCGGGGAGACCGAACGCACACGCAAAAACACCGGATTGTTTCAACAGTTGAATATAAACAACGATGCATCAAGTTTAGTTTAACTTTCGGCGCAAAAAAATAGTCCAACGGGGTAGAACAATAAAAGCCGGAACATAAATCAAAAAACCGGGCGGCTATAAGTGAAACGAAAGCTGATAAATCTCGTGTAATTCGCTCTCTCCTTTGGTTTGCGAGCTTTCTTCTCATGCGGGAAGCGAAACATCGATCATCCGTGAATTATGTATTACTGGTTGTCTATGCGGGCCAAAAAAACAATATGCTGGATGTGTTATTCTATTGATAAATTGCTCCGGGGCCAAAAAAACATGTCAGATTACACTTTACTAACTAATTAATGTGAAAATTAATTAAAATTCAGTTTTTTTATCGTTGCTTTATTAATATTGATGTATTCAGCAATGTACAGTTTTGTTACTATTTAAATTGTATGTGTTTTTTTACACATTCCCATAACTCACCTGCGACAGTTCAACTAATTGAACAAATCATGAAAGTCGCAGCGTTAAAATTTTCCCATTTCCAAAGTAAACACGCCGTCGACATGAAAAGTTCCCATTTCACGGAAACTGGCGTTTTTTATTGTACTTTTATGATTTTATAATTTATGACCGTGGTCGACACCGTTTCTTTGTCTTCTGTTTATTGTTACCGCGTGGAAAAGTTAAATTGCTTTGTTAATGGGCAAACATCTCTATTGTACGACCAACTATTCCCCAACAATTTTTAATACTGGCAAAACTCGGAAACGTAAAAGGATAATTGTAATTTTATGGATTGACGGCGATAATAACGGAAATTTCATTTTTAATTAAATCCTGTTTTTACACTCGTTAAATTTAATTGATTGTTTAACTTTGGACTTTTATATAACTTTAAAACTACTGAATTAAATGATAATAAAATTAAATTAAATAAAAATCAAATCATTAAATATAAATAAAAATCAAATCATAAAATATAAATTAAAATTATATAAAAAATAAATTTAATTAAAATGAAATTTAAGTATTAAAAATACATTAAACTACAACAATAAATTAAATGTATCCAAATTAAAGTATAATCAATTCATTGAAATACAAATAAAAATCAAAAGAAATATAAATGGATATCAAATCAAATTTTGATTAAATTCAAGTGAAAATGAAATGGAGTCAAAATAAAAATAAAAATGAAATGTGAAAAAGTGACACGAAAATTAAATCAATGTCAACTAAGAGAGGGAGAGTATGATAATCAAATAAATATAACATAAAAATCAAATGGATCAAATTTTATTTCAAATCAAAACAACTATGATTTAAATTAAATGAAACTCGTATGAAAATAAATGTAAATCAAATTAAAAATTAAGTTGAAATCATATGAAAGTTAAATAAAGATAAAATGAAAATTAAGTTTAATTATACTCAAGTGAAACCAAATGGGAAAGTCAAATTTAAAAAGAATCAAGGAAAATTAAACAAAAATCAAATGTAAATAAAATAAAATAAAGTAATATAAAATGTCAAATCAAATAAAATCGAGTGACATATCAAATTTAAAATTAACTGAAAATCAAATAAAAATTAGATTATTATAAAATTAAATAAAAATTAATATAAATTTAATGAAATTTAAAGGAAAACCAGAGTAATTTGGTAAATATAAAATTATATGATATGAAAATTGAAATAAAACAAAAATCAAATCAAAATCAAGATATGATAATCTAAATTAAAATTAAGTTGCATAAAATGGGAATCAAATTAAAAATGAATAAAAAATCAAAGATAAAAAATCAAATCAGTTAATTGAAAAACAAATAAAAATCAAAAGAAATATAAATGGAAATTAAATTTTGATTAAATTCAAATGAAAATTAAGCAGAGTCAAATTAAAAATCGTGTAAAAATAAAAATGAAATGTGAAAAAATAAATCAATGTCAACTAAGAGAGGGAGAGTATGATAATCATAAACATAAAATAAAAATGAAGTCGATCAAATTTTATTTGAAATCAAATCAACTATGATTTGAATCAAATGGAACTCACATGAAAAAAAAAATTAAATTAAAATTTAAGTTAAAATCATATGAAAGTTAAATAAAGATAAAATGAAAATTAAATCAAATTTTGATGGCAATCATATAAAAATTTAATAAATTTAAAATTAAGTTTAATTATACACAAGTGAAATCAAATTGAAGACGTATAAAAACAAGTGAAAAAACGAAAATTAGAAAAGTACAATTAAAAAAAATCAAAGGAAAATTAAACAAAAATTGTAAATTAAATAAAATCAAGTAATATAAAATGTCAAATCAAATAAAATCAAGTGATATATCATAATTCAATCAATTAACTAAAAATAAAATAAAAATTAGATTATTATCAATTTAAATAAAAATTAATATAAATTTATTGAAATTTAGAGAAAAACCAGAGTAAATTAGTAAATATAAAATTATATGAAATGAAAATTAATTGAAATAAAACAAAAATCAAATCAAAAGCAAGATATGATAGTTTAAATTAAAATTAAGTGAAAAATGGGTATCAATTTGAAAATGATCAAAAAATCAAATAAAATTAAAAAAAAATTAAATTAATAACAAAGAAAGATTAGATACAATAAATGAAAATCAAAAGGATAATTAAATAAAATTCAAAAGAAAAAAAAAATAAATAGATTAAGAATGAAATGAAAATAAAAATTTATATAAATGAAACAAAAATCAAATGAAAAAATAAGTGAAAACAAATAAAAATCAAAATAAAAATCAAATGAAAAATAAATGAAACCAAATATAAACAGATAAAGTCAATATAAAACCAATTCATAAGAGGGCCTGCAATAAACAAGGGTTGAACAAAGTCGACAACATAAAACGATTGACTCGAATGAGATTCGTCGTCATTAATTAATAACCGGGGAAAAGCGCCTCAAACTCCATTCTTTTCATCTGTAGTGCCCTAGATGCCCGCAGTTCCGCACGCCGTCGACACAATGTGAACTCGAGTGGTTTATTTGCACTGCGATGGAGAAAGGCCACTTCGCTCGTCTCTTGAAAAACTGACTTGTCTTGGTATTTTAAAATAAGAGGATGTTGGAAAACACTCGGCCGACAATTCCGCAAGCCAAGAGGGTTGGTTTTAAACCAATCGAATTTTAGACGGTGCACTCCGTTAATTAGATACGTAAGACGCACCAACTAGGAGAGCCTTTCGTTCTCGGGTAAACTGTGCAACCGCAATAATCATAGTTTATGGAACTAACCTAACTCAACTTTAAACAATCCGGGGCACTTTCGGCGTAAGCCCAAATTATACTAGTTAGTCCCGATATAAATTTCGCCCCGAGTCCGGAGTAAATTTACATTTCGTGCATACTTTTCTGGACGGGAAAAGGAGCCCGTAATTTATGTGCAGTTTTAAACAACCATTATTCAGTAAATCTTAATATGCCCGCAATTGCACCCTCGTTATTTAAGTTAAAATAGTGAAAATAAATTCCATTCCGTGTACACGAGATAAATAAATCTTGTGAGACAGTATTTATTGATGAACACATTATTTTTTTGGCAGCTAAATAATTTATTAGTGTTAGACACAAATAATTTACACACGTCAGACAGTTGGATACAGCTGTATATTGTTAAAATTCAGATTACAATGTATTCAAACTAATTATCTTAAAACTACGTTACAATCCAATCATTATTCAACAAATAATCCTTAACAACATTAACAAATTTCTCGAGTCAGACACTTAATTGAAGAATTTATTTTATTAATTTTATTTAAAAAAAAAAGAGTTTTGGTCTTGGTAAGTCAAGATTTTCTTGTAGGTCCCATTTCCTCCAGGTTTGTTTTTATTTTCAATTGACGATACAATTAAATTGTTTTTTGGCATTCGAATTATCTAATATCGTTTTTTCTTCAAACTTTTAGTCAAATTTTTTCATAGCTAACAAAATCATGTAAAATAAAAATGAAATGTGAAAAAATCACATGAAAAGTAAATCAATGTCAACGAAGAGAGGGAGAGTATGATAATCAAATAAATATAAAATGGATCAAATTTTATTTCAAATCAAATCAACTATGATTTGAATTAAATGAAACTCATATGAAAAGAAATGTAAATCAAATTAAAAATTAAGTTAAAATCATATGAAAGTTAAATAAAGATAAAATGAAAATTAAATCAAATTTTGATCGTAATCATATAAAAATATATAGGTTTGGTAAAAGAAGAATACACACCCAATAAAACAATGTTTGCAATCTTCACCATTTTTAGTAGAAATCAGGATTTTTCTTGTAGGTCCCATTTCCTCCAGGCTTGTTTTTATTTTCAATTGACGATACAATTAAATTGCTTTTTGACATTCGAATTATTTAATTATCGTTTTTTTTTTCAAACTTTTAGTCAAATTTTTTCATAGCTAACAAAATCATGTAAAACAAAAATGAAATGTGAAAAAATCACATGAAAAGTAAATCAATGTCAACTAAGAGAGGGAGATGATAATCAAGTAAATATAACATAAAAATCAAATGGATCAAATTTTATTTCAAATCAAATCAACTATGATTTGAATTAAATGAAACTCATATGAAAAGAAATGTATATCAAGTTAAAAATTAAGTTAAAATCATATGAAAGTTAAATAAAGATAAAATGAAAATTAAATCAAATTTCGATCGTAATCATATAAAAATATATAGGCTTCGCAAAATAAAAATACGCAACTCAATAAAGCAATATTTGAAATCTTCACCATTTTTAGTAGAAATCAGGATTTTTCTTGTAGGTCCCATATATTTGTTTTTATTTTCAATTGACGATACAATTAAATTGTTTTTTGACATTCGAATTATCTAATTATTGTTTTTTTTTTAAACTTTTAGTCAAATTTTTTCATAGCTAACACTTGGACAGTTTAGTTACGTTTTTTTTTAATAATACGGAAAACAATTGATTTATTTAAACGTAAACTCCTCTTGATTCTCTCAGCCTCGGTAATGCTGAATTATAACTTTTCTTACAGTTTTACTTCGACCAATGATTAAATAATTATAATAAACCAAATGAATAATGAAAGGCCATAAAGTAAAAAGTTGGTTAAATTTTGTTTACTGAAAAATAAACAAGTACTCTGTATACAGACGAGTATAAAAATATTATATTTTATTTAAAATAAACATAATTTAATTAACTAAAATTACTTGAATTCTTCGCTTTCCAAGTTAAATTGTAAAATAAATTTTGCACATTTTATGTGTAGCAATAAAACAGTTAATACAAAATAAAAATCGATGAATTTAATTAAATAAATATTTGTGAATTGGAGTTAAAATAATAAAATAAATTTGATTATGTATTCACAATAGCATAAAATATCTTCTATCACATACTTACTTGTTTTTCTGAATAAAATATTTTAATAGCAAAACAGTTAACTAAAATAAACATTAAAATTATTTAATTAACTAAATAACCATGCGTGAAGTTGTGTTTAGTTAAGTCAACAAACATATCGCTTTAGTTTATTTTCCCCATACAAGTAAAATAATGTTAGAACGATAAGCGGTATTTTCGGGGTTGAAAAAACATCAATATTAGATAAACCGTATTTGATGCGTCCCACATCGGCCCTACTTGTATGCCACGGTCGCGGGAAACTTTTATTAAAACCAAATAAAAAGCCGCGAGTGCCCGATAAAAAAAGCTTAACAAACTTTTATATGTCTGCTGCGTTGTTGACTTTTATTACCCGTTACAAAAACCGTCGGCAACATTCCGAATATTCAATTAAAAAAGAAGGAACCGTCCAACCTTGGGACCGCGAAGTTGCGAATCTTTCATTAACCCCGTGCGAAATCAATAAGCTTTCACCAACCACAAAAGATGAAATGCAAATTACGCTTTTCGATTTCGGGGTGTGTTCTCCGCAAGGTAACAAAACCGGATGCATATTCATGAGCTTTTTCTAAATTTACATCCATTTTAATAGACACTGACACAGTTTTCGAACCGTGCTGCCTAACCTAATTAAGGCCCGCAAAAAAAATGTGTTGCTTGCACAGCGGCAGCGGCAGCATCGGATGCCCCGACTTGAAACGCGTTTAATTACATTAAATTGCGCCCCGTTTTATTTATATATTATCCGCATTCCGTCTGGAGGCACGTTGAATTTTTCATATTACACATGCAAACCCATAAAAGTAATTTCGGTCATTTTATGCGGCCATCACGAATGTAAACCGTACGAAAACGTTCACGAAATCCACATATTATATTCCCGTCGAGGATTATTAAAGATTTTATAGGATGCTCGGGCATGCAAGTAACGTAATAATTTAGCTTAGGATACAGAAATATGGAAAGCTTAGAGCTTTAAGTGCGCACATGTTTATTTTGGAGCGACGGAGAAAACACACTTTTAAAATAATAACGTCGAGTGGGTCGTGTTTTGCTTTTTGTTCAATCCGTTTGACGGATTATTATACTAATGGTGCACCGATTTAACGTTTACCTCAGTAATAAATGAATGTTTCACAAAATAATCCGTCGTGTTTTATGTAGCATAACGTGATACTCGTGGCCTGTAATTTTCTGTTCAAATTAAAGTGTACAAGACTATTTGATCGTAGTTAGTTTTAGTGGAACTTAGTAAATGGGAACTGAAAAAGTTAATATTTATTCTTCGTTATTCTGGTAGAGACAAATAAATTTACTAGTTTTTCAACGGAAATAAAAAGTTATTATACAATAATGTTTTTTATTCTTTTATTGACAATTATTACAATTAATTAGAAGTTTGGACGTATTACTAAATTATTTAATCAACAAGGAAAAACAAAAACTAACATTTACGAGTAATAACAAGTGTTATTTGAAGACATAATTGTTTGATCAAATTACATCATATGAGTCTATTTTACGTTAGTTAGAAAAGTATCTAATCAAGAACTTGTAGTATTAATTGAAGTAATAAAATGTCTTAAATAATTTATAAAGTTAAAGTTAAATTTTCCAGGTGTTTAAAAATAGAAATTAATCTAACAATATAAAACAAAAAGTAATATTTGTAACAATACATTATATTTAAGTGGGACTGTTTAAGAATTTTAATAAATGGATTATAAAAATAAATTAGTTCTTCCTAATATTGATGAGACATAAACGAATTTTACAATTTTTTCAACTGCCAAAAATTGTTAAAATAATAATGCTTTACTCTAATTTGTAATAATTATTGTTATATTTGTATTCACAGCAATAAATCAGATTTTGCCTAAAGTAGAATTGATCCAAAGATATAAAACAAAAAATAATATTTGTAAACAATACTTTTATATTCAAGTTAAACTGTACAAGACTTTTTGAATATAGTTACTTTTGGAAGTGTTTAATAAATGAATTATACAAATTAAAAAATGAATTCTTACTAATATTGGTTGAGTCATAAACTAAATTTACAATATTTTCAAATGACAAAAATTTATAAATTTATAAAATTTTATATTTATATTTACAACAATAAATAATATTTGTAGGCAATACATTTTCATTCAAGTTAAACTCTAAAAAACTTTCTGAATATTGTTACTTTTGGAAGTATTTAACCAATGGATTATGAAAATTTAAAAAATTAGTTCTTCCTAATATTGGTTAAGTCATAAACTAATTTTACAATTTTTTGACTGTCAAAAATTGTTAAAATGATTCTTTATTCTAATTTGTAATAATTATTGTTATATTTGTATTTATATCAATAAATCAGGTATTACTTTAAGTACAAGTGATCAAAAAATATAAATTAAAAAATAATATTTGTACAGAATACTTTATATTCAAGTTAAAATGTACAAGATTTTTTGGATACAGTTACTTTTGGAAGTGTTCCAATGAACTAAACAAATTAAAAAAATGAATTCTTACTAATATTGGTTGAGACATAAACTAAATTTACAACATTTTCAAATGTCAAGAATTATTAAAATGATGTGTTATTCTAATTTGTAATATTGATTGTTACATTTGTATTTATAACAATAAAACAATGGGTTTTCATTCAAGTTAAACTGTACAAAAGTCTTTTTGAATATAGTTACTTCTGGAAGTATTTAACCAATGGACAATGAAAATTTAAAAAATTAATTCTTCCTAAAATTGGTTGACACAATTTTACAATTTTTTAACAGTCACAAATTGTTAAAATGATGCTTGATACTGAATTGTAATAATTATCGTATTATTTGAATTTACAAGAATAAATTAGGTATTAATTAAAGTAGGATTGATTTCAAAATATAAAACAAAAAATAGTATTTATAGACAATACTTTTCTATTCAAGTGAAACTATTCTACTTTTGGAAATACTTTATAAATGAATTTTGAAAACAAAAAAAAAGCAAAACATTAGTTGGATATATAGTAAATTAACAATGTTGTTTTATTCTGATTTGTAATAATTATTGTTATTTTTATATTGACAAAAAGACAATTTAACAAACAAAGTAAAGGAAAAAATATTATTTGTAGTTGTTTATTAAAATGGACGTTGAATATTAAGAAAGATAAAATTAATTCACCACGATATTGGTTGACACAAAAACTTTAATACCAATTACTGCTAAATTTTTATTTGAGACAATTAGGTTAATTGAACAGGATTTAATTAATACACAATTTGATAAAAACAATGCAGTTCTAAACTCGCTATAATCCGTTTTTAATTGTAATTATCTCCATTAATGAACTTACATTTCTTGCAATTACTTAATTCCTATTGAATTGAATTAACTAAATCTACATCTTAAATACGAATTTCTAAATCGAATTACAACAGAAACGGAGTCGTTAATAATGCAGTAATATTCCGAATATCAAATCGTTATTTCTGTTGGTAATGTCGCCCAATTTTATTTTAAAAGTTTGGAGATCTGCAATCTACTCTTCTATTTGCAATTTTGGCGAATGCAAAGCCTCAGTAAATTGTATAAAAAATAATATTAAATGAAGAACTAGTTCATTACACAACTGTTACATCTTCAACACAAATTCAAAATCGAATTACAACAGAATCCGAATATCCAGCATCATTATAAAGACAAAATCACCATTTCCATTCGCAATTAAGGCGGATGCGCCACTGTCCCGACATCAAGAAAACATCAGAAAAGAAACAAACCGATGTTCGAGTTGATAAAAATGCAAATAAACGACGAAACGAGCGCCCGAACGCACGATGGACAGTCGATAAATGCGACATAACCAACCCTAAAATATTGACACAAAAACGTCATGTTCTCTTTTTACAATCTACAGTAACGCCCGGTTCGCCGATAACTTATCAACAACAACAACCGTTCCCCCATTTTTTTATGATGACGTCCATCGATAATTCAATACACGGGGACGAATTGGCAAACGGGGGAAACTTTATCGGTACGTCAAACGTGTCGCGGTTCATTTTTACTGCACGCGGTCTCAAAAAACGGAGCCCCGAAGCTTATGATCACGTCAAATCGTTAATTACGCATCGATTTTGAGTCTATTCCAGAAAATTATCTTCAAGGTGAAAAAATCACGCATGTGCGATTGCCGGGCGTGTTAATTGGGGCCTTAACTAGAATGTACTTACGGTTAATTAGGATTGTGTCTTTTACCTGAAACAAAAGCAAATAACCATAAAGGCAGGTTCATTATAAACGGTCGAAAATTGTTTGTAATTTACGACCGGTAATCCGATATGGAGGATCATAAAGACATAAACATACAATATTCTTAACAAAATTACACAAAATTATTAACTGGGTTGCGTGTCATTAGCCCGAGGACAATGGTTTGGACCTTTTCATGCAAATTGTTCGGGTTTTCTTCCTAAACAATAAGCCCGTTCGTAATTACCCTTGCCGAAGTCTCACCTTCACAATTTAATGAGGGAAGGCCGAAGGTGTTATATATTATTGTTTTTGTTGATGTACCTAACTTCATTGTAATTTAATATACCTGCGCCTATGAATAATTATGTTCAAAATCTCTCATTAACTGTTCACTAATTTAAAACAAAAGCTTTGTAAGACACACCTTTATTATTTCTGTAAATACTTTAAATTAAGTTAAATAGAAACAGTTTTGATTATAAGAACATGACCCAGATTCACCCAGTCTGCAGACATTTCTAAGAAGCACATATCCAATAAATTTTTAAAAATTACATTTCATTCTTTCGACGAGGTGAGACTCCAATTCACATATCCTGACTAGTTCCAATTCTGGTCCGAACAAATTGAAGTATCCGTTGGTTATTGAGCACTACGTTCAACTGTAACCATTTACTCCAAAGAGAGGTGCATGTCTTTGTTAATAACGCTCATAACATCATCTATTTCATCCATTACGTCGACAGAAACGGTTCTGGGTATGAGACCATCCTTTATCTTATTTATGTAAGTTTCAATTTCTTTAGACACACTTGCGTAGTACTGCGGATCAATTGGGGCTCTTTCCAAAGGAGCCAACGTTGGGGTAGTTAGGTCTCCTAACATCAATTCAACGAATCGGGGATGTGATGGAGTTATGTCTGCGAGAGGAACCAAGGGGGTGGTAATTTGGGTTGGTTCAAGGTTTGGTGGCGTCGCAGGTGGAGAAGGGATCATAGCCTTATTAGACGTATGTCCGTTTGGTGTGCAACCCAGCAAGAACTGTTTAATCTTATGGTGTACGTCAGAATTTGCTATCAGGTCAATCTTGTCTTTTGGTAACTGGTTCAGCAGAATGGTCCCCCCCGGATTGTAGTAAAGTTGTAGAAGTTTGTTGGAAACAAGATGTCCCATTAAATAGGACGACGAAATAACATAAAAGTACTGAGTATCCGTCCACTGTATATAATAAAACAGGTTGGGATCGTACTGAAAATGTGCACTGTAGACATTTATAAACGTTATGTAGGAATTCAATTTCGGCTTCAAGACAGATACACTAGTAGATGGCCCTTCCATCGGTTTAGGTCTGTCCAAAATTTTTATTAGATTGTAATTGATTGTCCACTTAAATTTCTTACGCCCTGCACCGTCATCGTCGACGCTGGTGTTCATTACCTTCATGAAGTACGTTTGCTTATTTAATTGATCCAGGACAAGTTTTTTCCATATTTTATCCGGCGTTATGCGGCAGCATCGTACGTATTTCATCATCCACATGTATAGCTCGTAACTAGTGGCTTGTTTTTTAGGGAAACTGGTCAAGGCTCTGATTATGTCATCACAAAAATCGATTTGTACTTCTTCAGATTCCATTGTGTCCCTACAGGAACCCGTAACTGATTCAAGCTTTGACATTTCGATGACTTATAACATATAACATATTTTTGAAAGTTGGACATAAAAGCAACTTTTCTATTCTGTATACATTATACTGTTTTTTAAAAATGAATACTCTATCTGATTTATTTTTATTATAAATATCCTAAAAAGTGATTTTCATATTAAATTAAATTAAAATTTAAAATTTATATTTTAAATATTTAATATATATTCAAATATAGTACAAAAACAATTTTAATAATAAATGTGCAAAAACAATAATACAATAAAATTATCAAATTTATAACTTTTAATGTAGGTTCATAATCAGATATAAAGCGGTCATTATTATACATCATTTAAATTTTATTTTATATAATGTATAAATTTAAACATTCATTAAAAAAGTATTAAAATCAGTACGCATTAGGATTCGAATGCCAATACTTCTAAATGGTTAACCACAAGAGAACGTTTTTGTGGAAAGTTTAATTTCCTACAGATATTTGTTGCTCATTTTATAATGTACATTTATATGCGAGTTATAAAATCTAGATGTAAAAAAGAAATTTTTGTTAAATTCTTCAAACTTTGACTTCCGATATCTTCTAAACGATAAGAGTTATGAAAAAAATTGAAGATACATTTTTTGACCGTTCAAAAAAAAAAATGGAAAACTGAGATGAAGAGGTTTTTATTATTAAAATTAAGAGCTTATCTTTGGAGATCATTTTTTACAGTGGCTAGGAATCAATTTTTCAGTATTGGAAATTAAATATATCTTATATATAAAATTCTCGTGTCACAGTTTTCGTTCCCATACTCCTCCGAAACGGCTTGACCGATTCTCATGAAATTTTGTAAACGTATTGAGTAGGTCTGAGAATCGGCCAACATCTATTTTTCATCCCCCTAAATGTTAGGGGTAGTCCACCCTTAAATTTTTTTTTTATTTTATAGACAAAATTTTTTAGTTTCTATTTTTTTATGATACAACATACAAAAATACACACAATCCTAAATTTTCACCCTTCTACGATCAACCATTATCAGGATTTCTTCGACGATATATTGGGTATCCGTCATTGGTAAAATCTTTAGGGAAATTTTTAGTACATTTTCCATTTGCCATGCAAGGTGATGAACTATTAAGAGTACGACATGGACCATGAATCATGTTTGTTGTAACAATAATAATAATAATAATAATAATAATAATAATAATAATAATAATAACAAAACAACGTTTGCCGGGTCAGCTAGTATATATATATATATATATATATATATATATATATATATATATATATATATATATATATATATATATATATATATATATATATGTATATATATGTATATATATATGAAAATTAATTAATATATATATTATTTAATTATTATATGTTATACTTGATTATTTGCAATAAACATGTAAATGATAACATAATTTAGTAATTAAAAACAAATACAATAAATAGAATTGAATGAAAACGATTTGCTTTTGATAAAGCTTTGTAATGTATATAAACAGTGATAAAATGAAAAAAGGTTGTTTAATTTGTCGAATCAATTATAATCGATGATTATCAACAGTATTCAATCTCTTTTAATGGTTAAAACTAATCGAGCATAAAACACCAATAAAAAGTTATCCAAAAAGCTAAATTCACATTAATCATTAACTGCATTAAAACTCCAACATTTGGTACCATTTCGAATTCAACGCTTAAATTTTAAACATCGGCGAATAATTTAAAACGGCGTTAGCATTAAATAACATATTCATCGATTGGTCGGATGTGACGTTGCAAATCCGGCAAAATGCGCTCCAATTGTATTGGTTCGGTTCGCCTCTCAAAGAAACACTTCCATGCAGACATCTCGAGTGTGTCGTTCATCTTCTGCGACTGTGATACGTCAATTTGAGTCGCTTTCGTCGACTTCGAGTGCACTTGATTTTAAAACGTTCCTCCCAATTTGGCGTCCGAAAGAAAAGGGAGAGACAATGGCAAAAATGGTGGAGAACGTTGCAAAGAGACCGGCAAACATTTAACAAACGGCGTTTTAAATTCCGGAACCGAGATGTGACGTCTCCGTCAAGTAAATTTTTTCATCTAATTTGGTGTTGATAAAAAGCCGTCTGTTTTGTAATGTACGCACGAATTCGCCGTCACAATGGAGTTAGTTAATTAATAAATTATTCTCAGGCAACGTAAAAGGACGTCCCCACACATATTTTTTATGTGCATCATAAAATAAACATGCGACCTATTGATTTGAGGAATTTATAAATTCTGAAGTGAAATCGTCGGATGAATAATTCACTCTCAGATTAATTCATTTCGGTTCGATTGTGTTTTTATATCGCGCCTTTTGTATTCATGAATTCCGTGCACTTCAGATTTCAAAGCAGCTCATTAAACATGCATAGTTTGCACAAATATTATCGTTCGATCCGGTAAACAAACACAAAGCTATTCCGATACTAAAAACTTACTTAGTTTCTAAAATGCACTATCGTTAATGATAATTGCTGCAGCTATAATATTGAATTAGTCTGCAATTTCCTCGCACACAGAAATTACACGATTGCTCTGGGGAAAAAATTAAGGGAACTTTCAGCGGAGTTGGTGTAAGAGAAAAAGCATAATTCCACGTCACCGGAACCGGCTGATAAATTCGATTTTGCGTTGAAAAATTGCCCCGTTCAATTTATAATTTAAAACAAATTGTTTTAGCCTCGGAAAATTAATATAAATTCACAATTGACATAATAATTTGTTCATTTCACCGTGTAATTTATGCAGATGCTTCGATAAAGTTATTTTTAATACAATAAATAATTTAAATAATGCATGTCGATTTATTTCTGATTAATCCCCGACATGTTCATAACGTGCGGTTAATAAATCGCCTCCGCTTGTTTTGTGGAATTTTCAAAACCGGGCCTAAATTTATGTTTCTATTTGCGAAACGCAATAAATTGCACCTTGAATATCGTATTCAAATTTTACAATATTTATCGGCACGTTCTCGATGGCATGTGCATATTTTACTGTTATAAAGTGAAAATTTTACACGGTTTCACGGCTCAATTCATCACATAAACGTTGCACACCATCTAAAATGTTACGATTTATGATTTTATGTGTTTTTCAGAAAGGTATAAATGCATATTTGGAAGATAAATTTGAAGAAAACTGTAACGAATTAAGCTCTTGAATTTCGGATAGCGCCCTCTTTTAACTTGGGCATTAAAATATTTTGTGAAGATATATTTCAATTTATTTTTTAATTATTTGTTTAAAACTATTTTTGCTTTCTTTTCACTTTTTTACTGTTTTTAATATATTCACCAGTTTTTAAACAATTTTACAGTTTTTTGTAGTATTTTTACAATATTTAACCTACATACAACAATAATTTCTTTGCAGATTACAAGTATGGAGATAATAAGTGAAAGAGATCGGCTTCTTCAGGTAATATAAAAAATACCTTTTTTTGCAGGTCTGATGAAAGATGCAGTTGATGAAAGATGTATTGTTTTTTTATTCTTGACTATTTTAAACATGATTATCTTTGTTTCATGAAGATGTTATTAGTAAAATTGTGAATTTTTAAATTTGATTTCTTTTCTAATTAAAAAAGATTTTGGATTTTTTTTTTTTGGATCTTTGTTTCATGAAGAGGTTATTAGTAAAATTGTGAATTTTTAAATTTGATTTTTTTTTAATTGAAAAAGACTAATTCTAGTTATTATTAGTATATTAAGAAAACCAAATAGAAATTTTTAATATCAATATTTTTCTATGTGTGTTATGTTTTATAATTTAGATTTGACATTTACAAAAAAAAAACCCAATTTCTTTCTAAAAATTGACTTTTAAGATTTGTCTAATATTATATGATTTTAAAATTCAATACCAAAAATAGATACCATATATAGTATTTTTTATGTTTTCTAGAAATGGAAAAATGTGGAATAGAAGGGAAATTAAAACGAAACTGTAAAGAAACTGTGCTATCTAATTTTAGATGGCGCGTATCTTGAGTATTGAAACATAATTACTACACTTAAAAAATCAAATTGTTAACACGAATATTTTGTTCTGCATATTATTTTTTATAAATTAAATTTGAGATGTTAAAAAAAAATTAAAATTGACTTTTTCTGACTGACTAAAATTTGCCAAATTATAAAAAAAATAGCTATGATATATGTGTTCTTTTTGCGTTTTACAAACTGGATAAATGTGTAAATAGAAGAGAAATTTAAAGAAAACTGAAGAAATTGAGCTCTTGGATTGGACGACCAAATAAAGTATTAAAATTTAATTACTACGTCAAAAAAAATCAAATATTAATTGTTAACACGAATATTTTTTCTATATAATATTTTTTTATAATTTAGATTTAAGTTTTTAAAAAAAAATCTAATTTTCTTCTAAAAAATTGACTTTTTCTGACTGAACTTCTTTTAGAACTTGCCAAATTATAAAAAAGTCTAATATTTAATTTTTTTTTAAACTTAATACGAAAATACCAATAATATGGTGTTTTTTGAGAAATGGATAAATGTGTAAGTATAAGAGAACTGTAAAGAAATTGAGCTATTATATTTTAGATGGCGCCCAATACTATACTAAAAAAATAAATAGAAATTATTAATTCTAATATTATTTTTATATCTTCGACTATCCTGACCAAACTTTTTAAAATTTGCCAAATTTTAATAAGGTTTGTATAATTTGTCTATTGAAAATAGCTGTGATATATGGTATTTTTTGTGTCCTTCAGAAATGGATGAACGTAAAAAAAATGATTTATTGAATTTCAGACGGCAACTAAGACTATTTAATTGTTACAATAAGAAAATCAACTAGAAATTTTAAATAATATTATTTTTCTTTATAGTATTTTCTACATAAATTATTTACAATTATATATATTGAAGATTTCAAGTTTACTAAAATTCTAAATTGTACACTTCAATAAAATACTCTTTTTAAAGTGTTTTTCATAATTTTTATTATTCTAGTTTATTTGATTTTTCTTCAGAAGGTTATAAATAAAAATTCGGGAGGGATATTTGCAGAAAACTATAATTAATTGCTTTACTAAATTTCAGATGGAGCCCTTTTATCAACTTGGCCAATAAAATTGTATCTAAAGTATCAGAGACTTTTCGTCCCCACTGATAAAGTTTTGCGATTAAAACGGATTCGCACAGTATCAGTGTGCGAGGCCGGTATAAATTTCGACCGTAATTGCCCTGTTAACTTCATTAATGGCCGACATAATAAGATGATCCGAGCCCGTCATTACGAAACGAGACGATTAGGGACTGGATTTCGCACATTTTCCCGTTGTCCGCACGCATAAAACACATCGAGATAAGTCCGAGAAAGTCCACGCGTGCGGACGCATTTATCTTTTTTATTTTTTGTAAGGACACAGGTACAAAAGGAAGTAAATCCGTGTTGCGACGGTCCTACACATTTCACGGCGACATGTAATTGTTGCGTTCCTCTTCGTCCACCTGGTTTTGGTTTCTGTTTCGGTGCACATTCTCAAACGGCATAATTGGCGATCGATTCGAAACATGCGGATTGAGCAGACGCACGCACGACGCAATGCACGGGCACAACGGAAAAATGCACAATGAGTCTTTTAGAGAAACGTGCCGGTACGTCAAACATTGCTTTGTAGTTTTCTGTTTCAGAGAACTTGAATGTTATTCGGTTCTAGCTTTTAGCGGAAATTGTACGTTGTTTTTATTTTTGATGTGCTACTGCGGACTTCCTTTAGTCGTTATTAATTCATAAAATTTTATTACATTTCGCAAATTGAATAAAGTCACAATGGCGAAGTTGAGGAGTTCCGTTACCAATTAATTTTAATGAATGATCGATGTCAAGCTGCCATCTGGAATTAGGAACTTTTGCGGCTTGGTAAATTTGTTCGGGTCCCGAAATTGGGGATTAATGTAACAAAATAAAGGGGTCGGCGGGACGTCTCAAGAACAATGCGTGTCTAATATTGATAATACGGATCCTTGCTGGTTTCGGGTTAGGGATTTTGTAGCGGTAACCGCAAGTGAACGTAGAACATTTGACGAAATTAATTCCGCCGTCCGGAAATTGATTCGTGTTCGGTAAAGATTTACTCGGCCGGTGGGGCAAGTGAAAAATAAAAATTCCGGAACGCGGATGCTTTGCATAATGCCTTTCTGATGGAGCCTCCTTATTGGGTTGCGACACTTCACATTAAGGGGGCGAAACAAGGATTCGATAAGGTTTGCATAATGACGACTGACGTTTATGGGCGTCGTGACGCGTAGTTCTGCGTGGGCGATTGGTACGTCTCGGGATAAAACCGTTACCGATGTGACGTTGAAACGAAAGCTATTTGTGTAATGGCATCGGTTTTATTATTTTATTATCCAACTCAACTGCGGGCCATATTGTATTACACTATTTGAATAAAAAATTAATGGGGATGAAAACAAAAATAATGATGCATCGGCCGGGAATCGAACCCGGGCCGCCCGCGTGGCAGGCGAGCATTCTACCACTGAACCACCGATGCTTGTGTTAAAATTGTTAGATGAAATGAAAGTAACAAATTTATGGCATAATTTATAGATAATTAATTTCCGTTCATCGAGATGAGTCGGATGACCTCGATAAAACCATCTTCTGTGACTGGTCGACCTTGAGAAAGTACCATTTTAGCACCAGCATCGGTGGTTCAGTGGTAGAATGCTCGCCTGCCACGCGGGCGGCCCGGGTTCGATTCCCGGCCGATGCATAATATTTTTTTCTTTTAACCCCATTACAAAATTTAAACAAGAACGATTACTAAATTTTGTATTTATTTTACACAAGAAGTTAATTAAAGAGAGGCTTTATTTAAAGTAAAGCAACTTTAAATTGTAACATGAAATACATTAAAAAATTATACAAACGATATAAATATCTTCTTCAGCTGTCTTAAAAAGATTGAAATATACATTATATAATGTTATTTATGTATATAATACAGAAATTGAAAATGTTAAAGATCTTTTACTATTTTCGAATAATTTTATTTTTTTTTTTTAAATTATACTTAATAGTAAAATCAAGTAATTTTAAATTATTGTAATAGAATTTGAGTTTACCAAGATAATAATAATAACACAAAAATTATTTAATATAATTTTCGTAATTTAGTACTAAAAATGATAAGAGGAAAAAATAAAAAAAATATATAAATATCTAATTTAACTTTCGTAATAAGATTAAAATATTGATCAACACAATGACTTTTAGAAATATCAAAAAGAAATATTCAATTTATTAAAAAAAATATCATATGCTATTTTTAGAATATTTTAATATAATATTTAGAAAATCATATTGCATTGTACACTTTTTTTGCAGTAATTTATTAATTATAAAATATTCAAATCATTAATTTAATTTTCCTAATAAGATTAAAATATAAATTAAATCAATAATATTTAAATAAATCAAATATTAATATTAAATATGTTAGAAGAAGCTATTAAATTAGGATTATTTTAAAAAGTAACAGGATAAAATATTAAAAAATGACATTATTTAATATAATTTTCGTAATTTTGTACTAAAAATGATAAGAGGAAATAATTAAAAAATATAGTTCAACACAATGATTTTTAGAAATATCAAATAGAAATAAATAT
This sequence comes from Aethina tumida, assembly GCF_024364675.1. Classification (NCBI taxonomy): domain Eukaryota; kingdom Metazoa; phylum Arthropoda; class Insecta; order Coleoptera; family Nitidulidae; genus Aethina; species Aethina tumida. Next base: position 17,564,802 of record NC_065439.1, read on the forward strand.
TCAATTTATTTAAAAAAATGTCATATGCTATTTTTAGAATACTTTAAAATAATATTAAGAAAATCATATTGCATTGTACACTATTTTGCAGTAATTTATTAATTATAAAATATTCAATCATTAATTTAATTTTCCTAATAAGATTAAAATATAAATTAAATCAATAATATTTAAATAAATCAAATATTAATATTAAATATGTTGGAAGAACTTATTAAATTAGGATTATTTTAAAAAGTAGCAGGATAAAATATTAAAAAATGATATTATTTAATATAATTTTCGTAATTTTGTACTAAAAATGATGAGGAATTAATTAAAAAATGTATAAATATCTAATTTAACTTTCGTAATAAAATTAAAATATTGATTAACACAATGATTTTTTAGAAATAAGAAAAATAAATATACAATTTATTAAAAAAATATCATATGCTATTTTTAGAATATTTTAAAATAATATTAAGAAAATCATATTGCATTGTACACTATTTTGCAGTAATTTATTAATTATAGAATATTCAAATCATTAATTTAATTTTCCTAATAAGATTAAAATATAAATTAAATCAATAATATTTAAATAAATCAAATATTAATATTAAATATGTTGGAAGAAGCTATTAACTTAGGATTATTTTAAAAAGTAACAGGATATAATATTAAAAAATGACTTTATTTAATACAATTTTCGTAATTTTGTACTAAAAATGATAAGAGGAAATAATTAAAAAATATATAAATATCTAATTTAGCTTTCGTATTAAGACTAAAATATTAATCAGCAGAATGATTTTTAGAAATATCAAATAGAAATATTCAATTTATTAAAAAAATGATCATATGCTATTTTTAGAATATATTAAAATAATATTAAAAAAATCATTTTGCATTGCATACTATTTTGCAGTAATTTATTAATTATAAAATATTCAAATTTTTAATTTAATTTTCCTAATAAAATTAAAATATAATTTAAATCAATAATATTTAAATAAATCAAATATTAATATTAAATATGTTGGAAGAAGTTGATAAATTAGGTTTATTTTAAAAAGTAACAGGATAAAATACTAAAAATGATAAGAGAAATTCGAAATAATTATAAAAGATGCAAATATCTAACTTTCTTAATAAGATTCAATATATCTATTTGATTTTAAATTATACTTAAATTACGGTAATTTTATAATTTATAACAAAATAAAATATTCAAATAATTATAAATATACAAAGATCTAATTTAATTTAAAAATACAAATTTATAAATACAAGAATTAATGTTATATTAAATTACGTTTTACTATTTTTAGAATATTTTCAAAATAATGTTTTGTTTTTAAAATTTGCTTTTGATTTGGGGTAATATTTAATTGTTGCATTAAACAGCATAAAATATACAAATTAACATATAATAAAGCCATTTAATACATTTCCTGGACTATTACTATTACTGTTTAAAAAAGTTACGCTTACAATTTAAATAATAACATAAATTCAAATTAATAAGTTAAATAAATATTAAAAGAGATAGCATATTGATAAAACTATTATAAAATTTATAATTTAATTTACTTAGGAACAATTCCAACACAAATTGACTCATTAATATTAAAAAATGCAAATAGAAAATATTAAAATTATCATAAATAAATAAAAACTAATTTGACCCCGACGTGATTTGAACACGCAACCTTCTGATCTGGAGTCAGACGCGCTACCGTTGCGCCACGGAGTCATGTCGATTGCACTTTTGTGCATTCAACAGTCTCAAACTGCATCAATTACGTAGAACAGAATTTATAATTGAGTCGCTTAATTGAACCGGAATCGTCTAGCGGCACAGCCAGGTGCCGCGTATGTGCCCAACGAACAAGACACAATGCCAGACATTCATTCCGGCGCAGACAATGAACGCGATCTTATTATGCAGTTGTGTTTTTGCCGAAATTACGTCCTCCTTCATTAGCGACTAAATTATGCATAAAGTGCAAGGCTCGAATTTAAACGGACATGATTTATTTTAATGTGTTTAACGGGCGCTCGCGTCCCGTTTTAACGCTGCAATTTCGTGCAATTTTCCACCCGTTTTGCCACGTACCATGCGGGTGCGACAAACGAAACAAAAAAAATATATATCTAGCTTGATGCATGTTTGTAATCATGCCCAATTAACTTTTACCATTAAAACGGCCCCGACTTGCTGAAGCGACGGAATCACGTCTGCATATTTCCATACCTGAAACACAGAGAACAACATCATGAATTTCAGCGATGCAATCGACATGCAACAAACATAAAACGGTACAATTGTCAAACATTGCACCTGCCGTTTTTGTAAAATCGAGTCTCAGGTAAATAAAGAACGCACCGAGGCAAATTGAAAGCAATTCCCGAAACGTCCCTCCACCCACGTACGGTCGTCGAAAAGTTGTTTGCACGTGTCCCGGTGTTTTTGAATTAATTAAAATTTTATTTGCGCCCCCGGAAAAATTAACCGGGACGCGGTGCGGAAGGAATTAGCATTGCATTTCGTTAAAATTTATTAAATTTTGCGGCCGCCGCATTTGCATTAAACAAGCATTTAATTATTCACATAATTAACGGCACATAAATTAATCCACTCCGGTATCGATCACACGTGTTCCGCCTCCGTGACCAAATCGGCGAAGTGGTTTAACAATTATTACAATCGGGCGCTGCGCCGAAAACCGAGGCCCGATGTTGGGAAAATTATTATGGTACTTTTGTCTCCCAACTTTCCACATATTCGCCGGTTTTAAGGCTGTTAATTAAATTCCAAAGCTAAGAACAATGTTGCCGGGGCCGAAGCCCAAGAGCGGCGTGAATGTGGCCGGTCTATTTTGCTACAAGATAATAATTATCTGGAGCGCAACTCGCAACTTCATCAAATTGTTTCAACTGTTGAAAGTATTTCGCGATGCGAACTACCGAAGCCTAAGTTTCATCTTCTGGAAGACGTCCTCAAAAAGATTAGATAATATTCCCCTAATTGGTTTAAAAACAAAACAGTTCGTTGAGCGCTTTAAAGAACCAACCACCCATCCAGACAACCAGACTTGGTAATTATTCATCCGCACTCATGGGTGGGTGAACCGCCGCATCATCCCCTTAACATACTTGTGTCTTTGACATGTTTATTGTGTTGTTTATCTAGTGCTCAAGTTCCGTCAGCGGTGAATGAATACAAGCAAATTTATTTTATTTGTAATAAAATGCATATAAGCAATGTGCATCGAGGCCAAAATGCCTGAAAAGTGTGCTGCTTTATTGTAATTTTATCCAATTTCCGATATGGCATTATGTATAAGACACACAATTACAATTTTGTTCTATTTAGGAGTAATAAAACACTCATAAAATTGCATTTGCAAGATAAAATATACATCTTTTAAACCTTACAAAGGATTTTATAAAATCCTTTGTGATGTTTAATAGCTTTGAACTATAAAAGAAGAGTAACAAAGGTGATGAGTGCATTTCCTTCCTTTTACTTAATTTTATTCCATTATTCAGCTATATGCATTTTAATATACAAGATAATATTTGCTTTAGTCTACTAATATTTTAAATTCATTTTTATTATTCAAATTCGAAAATTCGATACAAATATTTTTAAATATTAATTTAATTAAGTGAATATACAATTAAATGAATGACTTTCAATTCTCTTTATTTTACAAATAATTTCACTTCAAATTTTTATTTAAATAAACGAATAAATGATAAATATTTATCGAATAAGTATAATTAAAAGTTTAATATTTTAAAAAATTCGAATATATATCATATATTATTTAAGTGAATATTCCTAATAAACGAATAAGTATTCGAAATTTGAATGAAATGAATAAATTATAAAATACATATAACTAATATTCATTCGACAAAATGAAATTATATATTCTAATATATAAATGAATAAGCGAATGCTCAATGTTCAATTAAATGAGTGAGTGAATACTCAATTTCTCTTTAAATTAAAATTAGCATACGAATATTTTTAAATAATAATTTAATTAAGTGAATATTCAATGAAATGAATGAGCAAGACTTAAAATTCAATTAAATGAATGAATTTCAATTTCTTCAGTTCATAAATAATTTAACAATTGAGTAGTAAACTTCAGAATTTTTGAATCAAATAAACGAATGAATAATAAATATTTATCGAATAAGTACAATTAAAAGATTATTATTTTAAAAAAATTGAAAAAATGCTTATTTAAATGAATATTCTTAATAAACTAATAAGTATTTGAAATTTGAATGAAATGATAATATCTAATTGAATAAGTGAGTTCATAGTCGAAATGTTCAATTAAATGAGTGAGTGAATATTGGATTTCCCTTTAAATTAAAATTAGCATATGAATATTTTTAATTATTAATTTAACTAAATAAATATTAAATTAAATGAACGATTATTTTAAAATTCAATTAAATGAATGAATTTCAATTATCTTCATTTCAATAACTAAACTTCAGAATTTTTGAGTCAAATAAATGAATGAATAATAAATATTTATCGAATAATTTTAATTTAACTATTAATTAAAAAAATCAAATAGATACTTGAAATTTTAATGAAATGACGAATTATAAGACACATAAAACGAATATTCGATTAAATGACAAAATATATCGAATGTCCAATTAAATGAATGAGTGAATACTCTATTTCCGTATAATTTTAAATTAGCACATGAATAATTTTAAACATTTAATTTATTGTTCAATTAAATGAACCAATAAATATTCTAAAAATCAATTAAATGAAAGAATTTGTATTATCTTCATTTTACAAATAATTTAGCAATTGAACAATTGAAATCAGAACTCTTGAGTCAACTAAACGAATAATGAATAATAAATACTCATCGAATAATTTTAATTTAACTATTAATTAAAAAAATCAAATAGATACTTGAAATTTCAATGAAATGACGAATTATAAGACACATAAAACGAATATTCGATTGAATAACAAAATATATCGAATGTCCAATTAAATGAATGAGTGAATACTCTATTTCCGTATAATTTTAAAGTAGCATATGAATAATTTTAAACATTTAATTTATTTATTATTCACTTAAATAACAAATGAAATTTGGAAAACTCTATTAAATGAACGAGTTATAAAATGAAAAATAAAACAACTATTCGATTAAATGAAAAAATATATTCGAATATTTAATCAAATGAACAATAATTTCATATATAAAATATATTTATATATGTGAATATTAATTCACATAAATTATAATAGCAAATGCTTCTTTGAATATTCAGTGAAATCAATGAATGCATATTCTAATATTAAATTAAATTTACTATGTTAATAAAAAATTAAATTTCAATGAATATGTACGAATTTATATTCGATTACTTTCAGTTTATAAATAAAGATTAGCATATACATATTTTTAACTATTTGTATACAACATACATTAATTTAAAAGAATATTCCAATAAAATTTTCGATTGAATGAACAGTTTACCGTTCAAATATTAAATTAAATGAACGAATAAATGTTCCAGTTTTCAATTATATAAATGTATACTCAATAACGTCCATTTTAGAAACAATTTAAGATTTATAAGTATCAATAAATACTTATTTGAATAACCACTCAGTTAAATGAGTATTTCAGATAAAACGAATATTTGATTAAATGACGCTTATTAGAATATTAAATTTAATAAATTAATTAAATTTTCAATTAAATGAACCAATGAACGTTCGATTATAAACAAATAAAGATAGTAGTGTAAAATTCTTATTAATTCATTAATTCATTATCATCATTCAGTTACCAACCTACCTTAAAATAAAGAATCATACAAAACAAAGAGATTCACATAAAATTTAATTAAGAATTGTTTTTAAAAATCGAAAAACTTTACATTTTGAACAAGTCTGATACTAAATCTTTTGTGAATCTGAATCATGAAAAATGAATGACAAAGTTGGTAAGTACACACTTTTCAGGACTTTCACAATTCTTTTTCATTATCAGTTAATGGGAGATTTATTCAGCGCAGCCATCCTTTGTCACTTCTCATTTCTGTAATCATTTAACGTGTACAATTCTTATTTAAATGGAAGAGACGGAATAGGAGATAAATTTGCATATCCAAGATGTCACATTCAAAACCGTAGATCAGTTGAGCGTAAGTAGATTTAAACTATGAGGAATGAGTTACAAAGTTAAATCATATTCTCATTCCAGTTTAAACTTTAGTTTATAATATATCCTGAACCATTTGGAGGTTGGCGATTAACAAAGAAAAAGTATAAAATGAAATCGTGTAACTTTTCTATATGTTTGAAAAATGAGCGCCAAAAATAGTGGTGGTCCAAATTTCAAGAAACGGGAGCAATTTTACCTGTGCAATCTGATTCTCCGCCATTGAGATGCCAAATATCAACTATCGACAGGTAAGCCGCAACGAAACAGGTACACAGTCAACTCATACACACTGTCACACATCAACCAAACACAACACACCAGTCATTGCCACCAAAACTCAAATTCCTTCGGTGTGAAGCCTCAAAATATCCCGCCAAATCACCAATGCGGTATGTTTATATTTGAAAAATTATTAAAATATGTGCACGTGCACGACGTCGTCCGGACGTTCGGCGAGACGTTCGTGGGGGTTGGACGCTGATCGTACGGGGTGGTCGACGCGAATGCCCAGCGAACGTTCGTCGGCAAGTCCTGCCCCCCACCACGGCGTCGAATCGATCATAAGGCGGACGCGGTGCGCCGTCGCCGCACCACACAGACCCTCAGTCTATTCCTTTAGGATTTCGGGGAGGTTTTCCCACTTTTGATGCTTTTTCCGCTACCCCACGGGCCTCCCGGTCGACCGGACTGTTTTATGGGCCGGCCGATGTCGAAATTGCGGACGCATCCACGTCCGGGCCCGGATAGCTAATTAAACGATGAGACTGTACAAGTCAGTTTTTTGATTAGATAAGTCCTTTTCGGTGCGGACGGCAGTTTATTTTCGTTGCTTCGGTACGAATTTTGCAGGACGTACAGATAAGGAACGTTATTATCCCGTATCTTAATCAGAATCTTAATGCGAGGATAATTTAACAAGCCGTAAAACAAAACATGAAGGGGGTGGGCAAAAATGTGCATCGGCCGGGAATCGAACCCGGGCCGCCCGCGTGGCAGGCGAGCATTCTACCACTGAACCACCGATGCTGGTGTTAACATGGTACTCTCCAAAGGTCGACGAGTCGCTGAAGATGATTCTAACGGGGCCGTCGTGTCATCTCGGCGAACGGATGGATGTTAATTAAGTAAATTATGCCATAATTTTCGGACTTTCTATACACCTAACAATTTTGGTATAAGCATCGGTGGTTCAGTGGTAGAATGCTCGCCTGCCACGCGGGCGGCCCGGGTTCGATTCCCGGCCGATGCATCATTCTTTTGTACCCTGTCTATTATAATAAAATCTAACGTAATTTTTTCCATCTTTTACTTTAGTATTTATTTTATATATTTCTAATACAATTTGACAATTTATTTTCAAGTATTTTATTAGACTTTCTTAGAAATTCGTATGTTTATTGTTTCGAAGGGATTGAATTACTTTATTAAGTAATTTATTAGATTTAAATAAAAATAAGCTGTTACCAAAATTGTCGAAATGTGATTTAACTGCTTTCGAAATGATTAATGTATTAACATCCAATCTTTGACGATAGAAATATTAAAAAGATAACACTACAATTTCTGAATAATGGTAAATGCATCATGATTTTAACAGCTTTTCCTCTTAAATCAAAGAAAGATTGAATAAATAAATCAATAGTATTATTTAAACAAAATGCAATATATTTTTCATTTTTTAACAAGTGTTCTATGCAAAACTATGAATAAAGTAATGCATCGACCGGGAATGGATGTAAGAAATACAGTGGCAGGAATACGTATAAACGTGTTATTAGAAGAAATTTCGTTCTTGCAGCCCCAAGATGAAGAACCATTAGCATCGGTGGTTCAGTGGTAGAATGCTCGCCTGCCACGCGGGCGGCCCGGGTTCGATTCCCGGCCGATGCATCACGCTTTTGTACCTTGTTTATTATGATGAAATATAATGTAACCTTTTCCCATCTTTTACTTTAATATTTATTTTAAACATTTCTAATAAAATTTGACAATTCTTTTTCAAGAATTCTATTAGACTTTCCAAGAAATCCGTATGCTTATTGGTTGGAAGGAATTAAATTCCTTTATGAAGTAATTTATTAGATTTATCTAAAAATAAGTTGTTACAAAAAATGTTGAAATATGATATAACTACTTTCGAAATAATTAATTTATTAACATCCAATCTTTGGCGGTAAAAATATTAACAAGAAAACATTACAGTTTCTGAAAAATGGTGAATGCATCACAATTTGAATAGCTTTTCCTCTTAAATCAAAGAGTGAATAAATAAATCAATAATATTATTTAAAGAGTGTTCCTTGCAAAACTATGATAAAAGTAATGCATCGACCGGGAATGGATGTAAGAAATAAAGTGAAAGGAATACGTATAAACGTGTTATTTAGAAGAAATTTCGTTCTTGCAGTACCAAAATGAAGAACCATCAGCATCGGTGGTTCAGTGGTAGAATGCTCGCCTGCCACGCGGGCGGCCCGGGTTCGATTCCCGGCCGATGCATCATTCTTTTGTACCTTGTCTATTATAATAAAATTTAATGTAACACATTACATTTTTTACTTTAGTATTTACTTTATATATTTCTAATACAATCTGACAATTCTTTTTCAAGAATTCTATTAGACACTCTAAGAAATCCGTACGTTTATTGGTTCGAAGGGATTAAATTCCTTTATGAAATAATTTATTAGATTTATCTAAAAACAAGTTGATACAAAAATTGTTGAAATATGATTTAACTACTTTCGAAATAATTAATTTATTAACATCTAATCTTTGACGATAGAAATATTAAAAAGAAAATTTGACAGTTTCTGAAAAATGGTGAATGCATCATAATTTTTGACAGCTTTTCTTATTAAATCAAAGAAAGAGTGAATAAATAAATCAATAATATTATTTAAAAAAATGCAATATAGTTTTTACTTTTTAAAAAGTGTTCTATGCAAAACTATGAAAGGAATAAGTATAAAGGTGTTACTTAGAAGAAATTTCGTTCTTGCAGCATCAAAATGAAGAACCATCAGCATCGGTGGTTCAGTGGTAGAATGCTCGCCTGCCACGCGGGCGGCCCGGGTTCGATTCCCGGCCGATGCATCATTCTTTTGTTTATTCTCTATTATAATAAAAAAATCTAATGTAACTTTTTCGATCTTTTACTTTAGTATTTATTTTATACATTTTTAATACAACCTAACAATTCTTTTTCAAAAATTCTATTATACTTTCCAAGAAATCCGCCTTCTTATTGGTTCGAAGGAATTAAATTCCTTTATGAAGTAATTTATTAGATTTATCTAAAAATAAGTTGTTACAAAAAATGTTGAAATATGATTTAACTACTTTCGAAATAATTAATTTATTAACATCCAATCTTTGGCGGTAAAAATATTAAAAAGAAAACATTACAGTTTCTGAAAAATGATGAATGCATCACAATTTTAACAGCTTTTCCCCTTAAATTAAAGAAAGAGCGAATAAATAAATTAATAATATTTTTTAAACAAAATGCAATATAGTTTTTCCTTTTTTAAAGTGTTCTATGCAAAAATTAATAAAGTAATGCACCGACCGAGATTGTATATAAGAAATAAGGTGAAAGGAATACGCATAAATGGTGTTACTTAGAAGAAATTTCGTTCTTGCAGCATCAAAATGAAGAACCATCAGCATCGGTGGTTCAGTGGTAGAATGCTCGCCTGCCACGCGGGCGGCCCGGGTTCGATTCCCGGCCGATGCATCATTATTTTGTTTCTTCTCTATTGTATTAAAATCTAATGTAACATTTTCGATCTTTTACTTTATTATTTATTTTATATAGTTCTAATACAATCTGACAATTGTTTTTCAAGTATTTTATTAGACTTTCCAAGAATGTTTATTGGTTTGAAGTGGTTAAATTCCTTCTGGGCAGGCTTCAAACCAAGGACTGCTCCTTATGGAGATTTGTAAAGAAGCTAAAAGGGGAACGTCCCGTATACCTGATCATCCTTTACAACAACACCGAACACATGTCCAACAAATTTAAAGCAACAGCCATTTCCCTACATTTCGCAAAAATATACGAAACTGACACGACAAATTGTATACTACAGCAAAACAACCACATCTATGATTTCCAACCACAGAATATCCAAAATAATGAAGTAGCTAATCAACTCAAAAGACCGAGTGAAGTGTCCCAAATTTTATGAAAACTGCCTAATACCCAAAGCTCCTGCACCAGATAGCATTGAATATATTCTCTTAAAGAACCTACCAAGGAAGGCCTTGGTGCATCTAAGTTATATTATCATAATGCAACACCTGGAAATAGTTGTCACCCAACTTCACTTAACACCACTTGAGCGGTTAGTTTGCCCTCTTATCTCCGCAAATAGTTCCATGAGTAGAGACAACAAAATTATCATGTATACCAGTTTTTTGACCCATTATGGCATATGCATGTCCCATCTGGAGTGGAGGCTCAATAACTGCCATAAACACACAAACAAAATGCTGGGAATAGCGATAAGCGCCAACAGAAGGACCAGAATCCGACAAATACACGACACACATATGATTATATCACTCATAAAACATGTAATAACAAACACAAACCTCTCTGTTATAAACTCCCAACTTTCCATAAACTATCACCATAATCTTTCCCACACACTCAAAACCTCCAATAAATCATAAAATCATCCACTAGATCACATAACATTATATCAGTAACACAAAATCTTCTCCAAAATTACCTCAACGGGTTTTTTGTTTTCTACAAACACACATTCCAAACTCCATTGTCTCAATCATATATAATACAAAATGCCCTCATAAATGTTTCGTTCATGTAAAGGAGCCTGGGACCCATGTTATTTTTAAATCGTTGCTGTCACTCAGAGATGCCACAATACCGACAAGTGGCCAAACCACTCTCCTAGATAGTCCTAGATAGTGGACAATCCCTGACTTCACTTGGTAACCCGCCTCCCCAACAACGGAGTTTAAGACGCAAAGTGTCCACAGGAGACTCGGGATAGATGTAGCAATGATATGTATTTTATCTGAAGACCAATAAAGTTTATTTTACATTAGTTTAGATCTCTTCTTTATTATAATAAAATCTCATATCCTATTCTACACTTTTCTTTGGTATTAATTTTGTAAATTTGTAGCACAATCTAACAATAGTGTTGCAATAATTTAACTTATTAGACTTTCGAACAAAACCGTACGTTAAACCCTCGTTCCTGTGAAAAACTTCCGAGCAAGCCGAATCACCCCCAATAAAAATCCAAGCGCCCGTATTTTCACGCACTTCGCCTCCATCCACGCCCCATAAACATTATTTTTATTGTCGTCTTTTATTCACAGGAAATAATCAAAGGAAGTTTGCCAAGACTGATCGTTCGTGTCTATCCCGGGGAAATGGCAGCTTCATCGGCATATGGGGAAAATGTCGATGAACGAGCGGCCGATGTTTCTTTTCCAACTAATTTTACAAGCGGATAATAAAAGGTTGTAAGGGTAGCGAGCCGGCTAAATAATGCCGGCCGATAAATGGCCACCCGCAGCTGTGGTCACATTACTTTCTGGCCGGGGTTTATATTTATTTTATTTGTTTCAAGGGGTTAAATTTTTTCTGGAGACTTTTATTATGTTTATAGAAAAATAAGTAGTAAAAGCATTCTCGGAATAAAAGTAAATCACTCCCGAAACAATTTAACATTTTAACACATTTTCTCTTAAATTTATTGAAAAAATAAATCAATGCATTTTATACAATATGCGCCAAGTTGATATCATTTATTTTTATAAAAATTTTTCCTATACATTTGAAATTATTCCTTTTATGATGTTTTAATGTCTATACTCCATTCAAACTAGGTACAGAATAACTAACAAATTTCGCTGCGTGATAAGCACGTGATCGCAGTTAACTAATGGATAACTAATGCTTATTGGTCAATTTGGAAGGGATGGATCGTGTTGATACCTATTTCATACTTAAATTTTGCGAGGGCAGCAGTCAGGTATAAAAACTATCGAACGATTCTGTTTACACGCTTATTTCATTTATTATTATTATTTATTTAAAATTAACATAAATAATACCAATTATAATGTTCGTTATTATGCTAAATTATTGAGTCCAAAAGAATATTTTTATAAAAATTATCTAAAATTTAATATTCGGACATCTTTAATTTTAAATACGACCCTTTCGACAATTACGTGTACTTTGTGTGAGTGGACTATTGTTTGCTCACTTCGTTCGTTATGTGAATGTACTACGTAACCCCGTTAGTGCAGTAAAAATAGAATTGTTCATCAGCATCGGTGGTTCAGTGGTAGAATGCTCGCCTGCCACGCGGGCGGCCCGGGTTCGATTCCCGGCCGATGCAAAAACTTTTTAATTTCATTTTTGCATACATTAAATAAAAAAACAAAGGAAAAAAGTCATGCATCGGCCGGGAATCGAACCCGGGCCGCCCGCGTGGCAGGCGAGCATTCTACCACTGAACCACCGATGCTTATACCAAAATAGTTTGATAGACAGAAAGTCACAAATGTGCAGTATTAGTAATAATATTTAAAATTGCTTAAATATAAAAATCTTTTGAAATTTTAGAAAATATATTTTTATACAAATTGAAAATGCAAATACAGTATTTATAAGTGTAAAGTAAAGAGTAGTTAACACAAGAAATTGTGATTAAATTATATCTCACAATACAACTTGAACTCTGCATTTTCTGTATGACACAGTCATCAAAAGTTATCAAACAACGTTCCAGTTTCCGAAGTTACAAGAGGTTCCTCATTTAGCAAAATGATTTTAGGACCCTCCTGTTATTGTCGCTGATCAACTAACTTTTGGTTACTCACAATACGGTATTAGTGAGTGTACAATATTTGAGCATGTTATTTTTAAATAAAGTTTATTTCGCTCATTGTTTTAACATTGGCTGTATTTCGAATAACATTTTTGCAAACAAACCATGATTATTATTTACTGAAACCGCATTTTGCCCCAGGTAACAGCGTTTACATTTATCGGAACCTGGTCTGGTTTAATTGTTTTAATCGGTCGTAGGAAATGCGCCAATGGTTGTTTCTGATTAAACTAAACCTCATCGCGCAATCCGAGCTCGAATTATGCCACATCCAAACGAATAATCGATCGTTTTATTGGTTGATTAGCGGCCTTGTAATTATAATCGACAAGAACAAGTTTGTTGTTTGCTTATACGAATACTGTAAAAATCACACTATATTATGTGTATATATTTTGATTCCTTATAATCTATTTTATTCTGATTTATTATAAAAACAATTCAATAGTATGTATATCATCAAATAAAAAAGTTTGTAAACAGGTGTGGTAAATTATAAAATAACTGAAATCTTTTTTTAAAAAAATGTTTTTGTGTAACTTATTTATTTCACATATGTCGTCTCCCAGGTCTCATTTTTGAGGTATTTGTCATTTCCTATTTTTATTCAAAATCAATGTTACGTCACATTTAAAACATACAATTCATTGTTGCAAATGATTAACATATGTTTTACATTCAAACTGTAACACATTTGTCCTGGTCTCCTAAATGAACATCAAAGAATGCTAGATAAGCCTTTTCCACAAAGTCATAAATAGAATTTCTTACTTTAAAAAGACATTTGTATACTTTACCCAGCTACGTCTGTTTGATGATATCACGGTTTTAGTTCAGTTTTTAATACTAAACAACATCAAAAATCTACACTAAGTAACGCGCACAGTCTCAGTAACATACTGAACCTGGTAAGACAGAAATAGACAGGGATAATATTGACCTAGGGGATTATATAGGTATAAGGAGGTTGGTTTAATAATGGAAATTCCAAGTTTACCTAGCTAAGTGGCTTTTAATTCTAGTATGACATTTCTTTTTTTATCACAAAACATCAGGTATTTCTTATCACAACCAAATTCATTTAGTTTATCTCTCAAAAACTAGAATTCACAGACGAAATCTAGAAAAACAGCAAATTAAAAATATGTTCAATCAGTTAATCAGTTACAGTTACAATACAGTGGCAGCATATAATTTAAAATTAATTTAATTGAATCATACAATGTCAGTGTATCTAGTGGAACAATCAGTCGTCGACTGAATGTATAAAACTTGCAAGGATGAACTTCAGTAAAGATTGGTATCAAAGAAGATTATTCAAATAAGACTGAAGTACAAAAATATGTTTAGAATTTAGACAAAGAGTATCCAACAAAATATTAACAACAAATATTAGGGAGACCAGAAAGTATTATTTTTTTTGGCAATTTAGGGTCAAATAGTCAGCCAAATACCAGAAATGTGTTGTATGCTTTTCGAGTTTCTCAAGGCATTAAACGATCGTAAATGTCAAAGATGGTTTTCCAAGTTCAGATTCGGCAATTTTGATCTCTCTGGTTCCTATCGATCAGGACGATCAACGAAATTATACAACGAAATGCTAAAGAATCTAACGAATCAAAAGAATTAAAAGAATCTAAAAAATCTAATGAATCTTAGGAATCTAATGAATCTTAGGAATTTAAAGAAGTGGAAGCAAATCCAAGTCAAACAATCGAAGAATTGTCAAACACCTTTAACCAATATTGGTTAACCATCCAGAAACATTTACAGTAGATTGTAAAATAAGCAGAGCAGGTGTCTGGGTCCTCTATAATCTGTCCAAAGTGAACAAAGCCATTACAGGATACAAAAAAATAGGCCCTATATGATAATCCAAAACGCAAAAGGCAGTTTACATCCCAAAAAGACGCTTCTGTTTGTTTGGTGGAATATTCGTGGAATTGTTCACATTGAAGGGCTGAAACCTGGACAAACTGTTAATGGAGACCTTTATTGTGAACAATTGGATAGAGTGAATTAATCAAGTATCCGGCGATTGTCAACAGAAAAGGCGTCATTCTGCAACACAACAATGCCAGACAAACACTGGAAAAAATTAAAGAAGTGAGGTGAGAGGTACTGCCTCATCCATCATACTCCCCCGACATTGCATAACATTGTCTTAGTGGTTAACATCTTGAAAATTTGGATGATTTCTGGAGATATTTTACTCAAAACTCATTGATTTTTATCGATTCTGGATTGAAGGTTTGCACAGTAGAAGTAGATGATAAAAAATGTTGATAAGAATAAGAATTCAGAAATGGACAGATGCGTGCAAAATAAAAACTACTCCTACAAGATTTATTTAAAACATTTCTTGTAATAAAACAAATAACACGGGAGTCCAAATGTAATAAATTTATCGACGTTCAACAGTTTAAGTGCAAATTGTATCTCGCCAAAGTCATTAAGACTGGTGATTTGATTATGAAGGAACGGACGGCGTTATCGGATTTTGCGGGGGCGTCCCGTCGAAAATGCGTGCCCCAGATTGAACTTGGGGGGCCGCGACCGATCCGGACGAACCATCCGCCTAGATGTGCCGTTGACAGTACACGTACGCGGGACGAAATGGATTTTAATAAAAGGATCCGTCGGCGCCTGATGGTCTTTATTGATGACTAGACGACGGAACGGACGTGATTTTTACTGACGTACCCAATTTGCGAAACGGCGTCTTACCTGAGCGAGATAAAACAAATAAACGACGCGGTAGTTAGGTGGAATTTACATGTACGGCGCAATCCGGACGAAATTGCAATTACCAAGTTTACAAGACTGTCTCGGATAACAAGGCACATTTACTAAAAATAGTTTGTTTGTTCACATTCCGGGGTGTGCAATTATCGCGGAGAATTACCCCGAAATGTAAGGTATTAGCGGTCGTAGGGCAAGAACGTCGATGATTTCGTCGCGACCCCTTTTGCACGTCGCCACCGATTGTTAATTAATTTATTTTATCGCTCAAAATATTTTGCGATGTGGATGCAATATTGAATCCGGACCGGGATAACTTTATGAATAATAATCCGGAACTGGGAACTTACAAATTGGATTTTCTTTCGTGGTGGAAGTTTGTTACGGGCAAAAATAAAATCGTCGGTTAATAAGGAAACATGGGTTCGTTGGCTTGTTATAAAAGTTGACGTTGAATTTAATTCGCCCATTCACATATTATTCAGAGCTTGCGTCAGATTTCAAGTTTTGACTTTTGAATACAATAGTAATAATATTATATTTATTAACTAGTTTCATTAAAACACTATAATTTCACCAGGTAAGTTTAAAATCTTGAAATGTACTAAAAATAAAACAAGTTTATGAATATCTCTTTATCAAGTATTTATTATTTTAAAAATAAATTATAATTTTTAGATTAAAAATTTGGTGCTTTTATAAAAATATTTTGAGAATACTTATTATTTAACAAATTATCAATATTTTTAGTAAATTTGTACACAGTAAATTTATTAAATATTTTAAAAATTCATATTAAAAATTGGAATTTCTAAAAAACAATATATTAAAAATATTGATTTATTATTTATTATGTATATCCATATTTTTATTATTTATTTGTTTAAAAATAAATTATAATTATTATTTAAGAATTTGGAATCTTGCTAAGTAAGTCTCAAAATTTTTATTTTTTTGTCAAATTATCAAATATTTTAATAGATTAACATACATAGTAATTTTATCAGATATTTAAAATTAAATATGTTAAAAATCTTAAGAATTTGTAAATGTATTAAAATTTAGAAATTAAAAACTTTCTCTACACTAATACTTAACAAGTTTATGTAACTATATATTTTTATTATGTATTTATTTGTTTAAAAATAAATTATAATTATTATTTTAAGAATAGTAAGTTTGAAAACTTTTTTGACAAATTATCAAATATTTAAACATATTAAAATTTGAACATTAAATGCTTTGTCTACACTAAAAATTTTTATGATGTATTTATATGATTAAAAAAATGTTAAAATTTTGAAATTAAAAATTATATAGTACTGAAAAATAAGAAGTTTATGTAACTATCACATTAAACATTTAATATGTACTTTTCTGAAAAACTAGAATACATTTTTTATGTATTTATTAGTTTAGAAAACCATGTTCAATAAGTTTCAAAAATGTTATTTGTTTAACAAGTTATCAAATATGTCAATAAATTTTATTAAAACAAAATACAGATATTTAAAAATAAATATGTCAAAATCTATAGAATTTGAATATATATTGAAATTTGGAAATTATAATATTAAAATTTAACAATTTTATGTACATATTTTTTTCTTCTATTTATTAGTTCAAAAATAAATTACAATTGTTAAATATAAAATTTAATAAGTAACTGACTGAAAAAAGTTCATCTCTTAATTTTTATTTCAATAATTCACTTTGCACATGTTTGCATACATTTTTTTACCTGTTTAATAATAAATTATAATTGTCACATTAAAAATTTCCTGAAAATGTTTTAAAATATAACAAAAGTATATAAACGACATTAAATTTGTATCATTTGCAATGTATAATTATTATCAGATTAAAAATTCAATACTTCCTTAGAATTCGATAAAAATATATGAAAGATTTTTTTTTTTAACTTTATTTCATTACTTTCGTGCGATACATCAAATATTCATCAGTTTGATAATAATTAATTAATAATCATCAGATAAAAAATCAATACGTTATGATTTTTTTTAAAGACCATGAAATAATTCGAATTGCGGATTTAAAATTTGATTTGTTTTACCTCATTTCAATTGAATCATGTTTAGAAAAAATGTTCTTTTAATATAAAACATTATGTTTTCATCAGTTCAATAATAAATAACCAGATTAAAAAATTACATTAATGCGTTCAATTTAAAAGCCAGCACCGACACAATTTCATTACCGGCCATGTTGCATTTTCAATTTTCGTTGTTCCGGAAAACATAATAAATTTCGAACAATCGATTGTAAAGTATTTTTAAAAACCACGTGAAATTTTATTGTTTTTTCTTTTCCGAGTAAAATTTATTATACACATTCTATATTGAATGATGTATATATTGTATATTATATTTTAAATTATTAAACAATCCATTTTAATATAACCAGTCCGATGCTCAAATAATAAATGAATATTTTAAAATATTTTTAATAATTGAAAATACAGTCGCACATAATGAAATATTCAAAGTAATTAAAGCACGAAAACCACTCTCAATTGTATTTAAATGAATATGTAACATTTTTACGTTTAATATTTATTTTTAAAAATTGTTTCGCAGGACTTAAATAAATTTATAATATTGTAATTATTAATTTTACATAATTTCATTATTGTATCAAAAACGAAACCGATGATTTATTTATGTTTATTTATTTACTACTAAAAAACTATATAAATTTTTATAAAAACAAATTACATATTAGTTTATAATTTATAATAAAAGAATTAAAATTATTTAATTAATTATTATTTTTTTAATGTATATTAAATATTTTATTTTATTTAGTTTAAATTGTATTAACAACTGCCTAAAATACTCCTTTTTCAAACAATTTACTTTTTGATAATATATGATAATTGTTTTTTAATTCGAATATTAAATATTTTAAATTTAAATTATATATTTTATTATATTTTTGTTTTAAATAAAATATATTATCTTTTTAATTTATATTAAATATTTTTTAAATTAAAAATATTTGTTTTTATTTAATTTAATATATTTTATTTTTTAATTTTAAATTAAACATTTGAACAATTTTTATACTTTATTAATCCTGAATAATATTGTAAAATTCAATTGAAATAATATTTCCTTAGAGAATTTAATATTTAATTAAATATATATTTAATATTTTTTAATTTTAAATTAAATATTTGATCAATTTTTATACTTTATTATTAAACCTGAATAATATTCTAAAATTCAATTTAAATAATATTTTCTTACAAAACATGTGTTATTTATCCTGGAAAATAAAGTATGATTTTTCAATAAAAAGAAATCGCATGTTTAAAGGAACCAATTTGCGAAGTTTTATATACTTTATGTATTTTACGTTTTATATATTTCATATATTTTATATATTTTGTATATTTTATATATTTTATATAATTTATATATTTTATATAATTTATATATTTTATATATTATATATACCAAATTACATATTAGATTATAATTTATAATAAAAGAATTAAAATTATTTAATTAATTATTATTGTTTTTATTCAAAGTAAATATTTAATAATATTTAAGATAATATTAAGTGTTTTAAATGGTTTTAACAACTCTCTAAAATACTCCTTTTTGAAACAATTGACTTTTTGATAATATGTGATAATTGTTTTTTTAATTCAAATATTAAATATTTTAAATTATATATTTTATTATATTTTTAGTTTTACATGCATTTATTTTTTAATTAAATTAAATATATTATTTTTTTAATTTGTATTAAATATTTTTTAAATTTTAAATTAAACATATCAGTTTTTATTTAATTTAATATATTTTATATTTTAATTTTAAATTAAATATTTGAACAATTTTTATACTTTATTATTAATTAATATTCTTACAAAACATATGTTATTGATCCTGGAAAATAAAGTATGACTTTTCAATAAAAAGAAATCGAATGTTAAAAGAAACCAATTTGCGAAAATTTATATACTTATATATTTTATATATTATAGATTTTTTTATAAAAACAAATTACATATTAGATTATAATTTATAATAAAAGAATTAAAATTATTTAATTAATTTTTATTATTTTTTTAAATTAAGTAAATATTTAATAATAATAATAATAATATTTAAGATAATATTAAATGTTTTAATTCTTTATAATGTATATTAAATATTTTATTTTTTTTAGTTTAAATTGTTTTATTTTCATTTGTATTGTACCAAAAGCTGTTTAACAGCTCCCTAAAATAGTCCTTTTTGAAACAATTGACTTTTTGAAAATATGTGATAATTGTTTTTTAATTCAAATATTAAATATTTACATTTGTTTTTATTTAATTTAATATATTTTATTTTATAATTTAAACTTAAATTAAATTAAATTAAATTAAATATTTGATGAATTTTTATATTTTATTGATGCCGAATAATATTTTAAAATTCAATTGAAGTAACATGTCCTTACAGAACATGTGTTATTGATTCTGAAAAATAAAATATGACTTTTCAATAAAAAGAAATCGCATGCTAAAAGAAACCAATTTGCGAAAACCTTCCTCAACACAAATAAAAAGATCGTGCTTATTTATTTCTGAAACAAACGACAATTTATTTGTAAATGACGACAGCCAATAAAATATGTCGCGCGTCTATTTACAGTCCGAGACGCAATATTCGCATCGTTTCTTTATTTACCACGTGTTTTACGCGATCCGGAATTGAATTTTCTTCATTCGGGACGCGTCAGGAACCGGTGACTGGAGTCTTCCAATCTTGGGCAACGCTCCCGGCTACTTTTCCGTATTGATCTCGTCCGCCAGAAGTTGGCAGTAAGCAGATTAGCCATAACGCATCCCTTAATAGCTCCTTAAGTCCGGATAAGTGGATTTCAGTGTCTCCGATATTTCCGAACGGTTCGATCGCTACCGGACCAAGATTTTATTGCCGCCATACGCTTCCTCCCCCATTGTCTTCGACTCATAATGTGTTGGTTGACCGTTAACAGATTACTCCCGTTAATTATTTCGTTTTCACGTTTCGTAAAAATTCCCTCCGGTTTCACAGAATTTTTCAACGTATCACATAAACTTTTTGCTTTTGCACGGCTAAAAGGTAATGCCATCGAAACGAAAATAAAGGTCTCCTTTGCTCGGCGAATGAATATTTCACCTGCTCCATCCAGATACGTACTACGGCTGTTTCGTTTGTGCGAGATGAGATTATGCCCTTGCACGGGAGCCAGTAAACAAAATAATGAAACAGCTTTCGGCACGAATTGATATGGCTTTGTTTTTAGGGCCCGATAATGGAATTCCCTTTTTATCATGGTTCGAGTGCGGAATTTACGGCGAATCGAACAATAGTAATGGGTTTATGTCTGTTTCACCTTTGACAATGGCAATGGCGCTCGTTTTCGCAAGGTTTATCGCTATATAGACGAGTGTTGTTTGGATAACACGAATACAACGGACACAAAGGGGTTCAAAATCATTTTTGTTTATTTAATACACTACATTGTCCAAACTAATTTTTACTAGGCTGTAAACAACACAATAAACTAATATACATAGGAGCATTTTATCTCTGTAATTGAATTTATGAAGAGGAGACATCTCGAAAGTAATGTGCCGAGTTATATACCTCTATTAAATTTCAGATAGGTAATCAACATTGCTAGCTGTTTGAGAAACTTAAAATATCAACTTGTATTTGGATTATTTTAAAATTTACACGGAAAAATGGATTTTATACATTTTGTTTTTATTTAATGAAGTTGATAATTTTGTATTTTTATATTTTATATTTATATTATGTTTTATAATATATGTTTTATGTTTTATATGATTTATATGTTTTTTATGTTAATTCAAGTAAAATTATTTTTTTAATTAAATTAAATATATTATATTTTCAATTTAAATTAAATATTTTATTATTTCTTTTAGATTAAATTGATTTTTTTTGTTTCACGTCATTAGAACATTTGTATTATTATCAAAAGATGTTTAATAACACTCCATGAAATACTATATTTTGAATTCACTTTTTGATATTATGTGATAATTGTTTTTTAATTTTTTTAAATTTAAATTAAATATTTTAATTCTTTAAATTTTAAATTAAATATATTAGTTTTTATTTAATTTTAAATTAAATATTTGGTCAATTTTTATACTTTGTTAATCCTGAATAATTTTCTAAAATTCAATTGAAATAATATTTCCTTACAAAACATATGTTACTGATCCTGGAAAATGACTTTTCAATAAAAAGAAGTCGCATTTTTAATGAAACCAATTTGCCAAATTTTATTTAATTTATATATTTTATATATAAAATATATTTTATATACTTTATATATTTTCTAATTTATATTTTAGATTTTATGTTAGTTTAAATTGATTTTATTGTTTCACGTCATTGGAACATTTGTATTATTATCAAAAGCTGTTTAATAACTCCATGATATACACTATTTTGAAGCAATTGACTTTTTGATATTATGTGATAATTGTTTTTTAATTTAAATGTTAAATATTTTAAATGTAATTTTAGTTTTAAATTAAATTATGTTTTTTAATTAAATTAAATATATTATTATTTTTTTTAATTTAAATTAAATATTTTAATTTTTTAAATTTTAAATTAAATATATTAGTTTTATTTAATTTTAAATTAAATATTATTTAAATTTTTATTCTATACAAGCTGTTTATTACACTTCTATAATCAAAAAATTTTTAACTATAAAAATTTCAAGTGAAAATTATTTTTTCCATAACGATCAAAATCCATATATTTTTAAATACGATCAAAATCATCATTTTCCATATGATCAAAATTCATACGATCATTTTCCATATGATCAAAATCCACACGATCATTTTCCATGCGATTAAAATCCATACGATCATTTTCCATAGGATCAAAATCCATATAATCATTTTCCATAGGATCAAATTCATACGATCAAAACCCATACGATCAATTTCCATACAATTAAAATCTATAGGATTAAAATCCATACGATTAAATTCATACTGATTAAATTACATAGTTTCACTTTAATAACTTTATGGATTTTTATTTTTTTACTAATACTAATTTCCTAAAAAATCATTAAAAAAGTAAATATAAACAATTCTAATTCTTCCTGGATTCAAAAAAAATTACTAAAAACGTAAGAAATAACTAAAAGACATAATCATTTTATTAAAATAACAATTCTTTTCAATTAATTTTATGATTAACATGATGACATTGCAACATTACTTTATTTTTTTAAAATAAAAGAATTTTTCTAAAATAAAAGCAGCCTAAGTTACTCCTTATTACATCAGCTACCTGCCAATAAAAGTCCCGTCAAAATCGGTCCACCCATTACAGAGATTAGCCGGAACAAACAGACAGAGAGACAAAAATTGTAAAAAATGTTATGTTGGTGTATGTACCCTATTTATATTCATATGCATGTAGTGAAAAACGGTTATTTCAATATTACAAACAGACACTCCAATTTTATTTATATGTATAGATTCAATTGAAATAATATTTTCTTACAAAATGTTATTGATCCTATATTTTATATATTTTATATTTTGTAAAAAAACAAAGTTTATTTTGGAAACAAATTGATACTTTTTTGTGGATGTTCAATTTGTAGTTTTTTAAATAATTTAATATAAAATAATAAAAATAATATAAACTAAAATAATTAATTATCAGGTCTCATTTAATAGAAAAATATAGTTAATTATTTACTGGTACTGTTTAATATTTATGAATTTTCTTGTAATAAATAAAATAAAAAGATTGGAATTTCACTGGAACCGATTAAGTAGAGACACGTATGAACAAAGAAGGTTTTTCCATAGAGTTGACGAATACGTTCCCATTTAATTGGAAAAGCGGATTGCTACCAATCGATGTTCATTTTAAACAAAATACTCCCGGAGGCGGACACAAATCAAGCAAGTTTAGTTGTAGGTGGGCACCATCAATCTGTGTCCCATCGGAATCTTTTGTGTGTGCGTTTCTACTATTCGGCTACACAATAGAGTCTGAAAGAATCTGAATCGGTTTTAGTGGCGTTAAAGAAAGGCGTCTCTTACAGAAGTCCGACGACGTAATTAATGGAGTTTTTATTTATCGATGTGCATAATGGGAGTCGATTATTCGATGTCGCACTTGAAAATGTTAAAAAAACTATTTTACTGAATAAATTCATTCTGGAAAGGTATAATTACGAAATTTTTAACTGTTTTGTAGTATGCATGTTTTTAATTAATTACGATTCCATTATTTTATTTTCTTTGATTTCAGGAATAACGAAGTTGATTAAGTGGAATGAAGAGACACAGCAATAAACAAAAAAAAAATTAATTTAAAAATGATTAAATTATTTTACATTGTTCGGCGATTTAATTTGTGACCTCATCTAATCATCTCAGCTTAAAACTTTTAAACATATTTTTACTTGCATAATCAGATTTTCTTAAATTATATTTTCATTAAAACAAAACTTGGATGTAACAGAAAATCAGCTTTACTTTGATTATAAATTTCAAATTTCAATATTTTGACTGTTGGGATTGTTCAATAATTTTTAATTAAAATTTCTTTTGTGCTGAAGCTTTAATAAAAAAATTGTTTGTGTCGTTTTTGGTCGGTAAAAGCTCAAAGACTAAATTAGTTTTGATATTAATCTCGGTTTTGTTTATACAAAAATGTGTGATGAGTGTGATTCATTTTACGCAACCACACATTTTATTTTAATTAATATTAGTTTTTATGTAGAAATGTGCCCACAGGCTGAAATATAAATGTAAATAATTAGCAGTTTATATCACAAAGCGTTTTCTAATGAAGGTTGTATGAAATTCAAACAGAAATTGAAAATTTTATATTTAAAAACGTATGTTTTTAATGATATAAATTTCATCAACACTTTATCCCCAATTCAAAACGTTTCAGAATTTCAAAAATGCTTAAACAATTCCAAGTACAAATTAGAAATTAACAATATTTCTTTTATAAATTCTCTTAACAATTTGTATCTTTTTCTGTAATAAAATATTGTTTTACTAACAAATTTTAATTAAATAATGTTTCTTTAATTAAAATGAATGTCATAATTTTTTTATTTGATTCTTACGAACAATGGCA
This sequence comes from Aethina tumida, assembly GCF_024364675.1. Classification (NCBI taxonomy): domain Eukaryota; kingdom Metazoa; phylum Arthropoda; class Insecta; order Coleoptera; family Nitidulidae; genus Aethina; species Aethina tumida. Next base: position 17,589,822 of record NC_065439.1, read on the forward strand.
TCGAATTAAAAAAGTATATATTTAATTATATATTTTATATTTGTATTATATTTCTATTTCAAGATAAAAAGGGTACGTTATTCATTTTACCAATAACACGTTTTATTTTGATTAATCATAATTTTTTTACACAAACGCGTACGCCGGATAAAAACGAAATCCAAACAACCAGATTTACATAAAAACACGATTTCCGTTAAAAAATAATTCAAGTTCGATTCGCCACTCGAAAATTCTCCATGAATATAAACGTCCAATCCAAACAGAAATTCGAAACGATTTTTTTTAAACGTTACGTGCCGAAAATTCGTCCGCAATTCGCAGACATATGATGCATCAACAAAAAAACTTGAATTAAATAAAACCAGAAAAAATGTGAAACCCGAATATCGAAGCAAATTCAAATATTAATTATTGTTATTGTCATAGGTGAACGATATTAAAAAAGCGATTCCGACCGATAGAAATTATATAGCACTTTAATTTTGGAGTTTTGAAATGTGAGGCGAATGCGAAACGTTTTCGGCCAAACATTTTTAAACTCGCTGTCTGCTCCGATGCTTTTGTGACGGCCGAACAGCGAGTCCGGTCCAAATGAAACATCAAACAATGAAAACTCTCCACAAATTGTGTATTCCAGAAATAATTTTCAATTGTGAATTAATTTCCTATCCATTTTAATTACATGCGAAATTATTAACTATTTTACATGTACTTTATACAGTAGTTTCATCGTAATAGAATTTAGTTGTGACTCCATGAAAATAATATTTTATATTTTAATATTATCTACAGTGCATATAATATTTTGTATATTTACATCATAAAAGAATGGAGCTTCTATGAAATTATTATTTTAATATTTAAATGTATAACATTTATATGAAAACTGGGTTATTATTGTGTACGTTATGTGAGCTTTATCGATATATTTTAAAAATTATTTAATTATTTAATATGGCAAAATTAAACGATCAATTATTCAATCTTGTATTGCTAAATATATTTAAAACATGCTTTAATAAAAATGGTATTTCGATATATAAGAATAAGCTTAATTTTTTATACTTTTATATTTTGTAAAAAAGCATTGTGAGTTTAAGCATATTTTATTTTTTTTTAGTTTAAAATGATTATTTTGGTTCACGTCATTGGAACATTTGTATTATTATCAAAAGGTGTTCAATAATTCCATTATGTTTTTTTATTAAATTTAATATACTATTTTTTTAATTTAAATTAAATATTTTAATTTATTAAATTTTAAATTAAATATATATTTATTATTTTTTAATTTTAAATTAAATATTTGATTGAAGATTTGATTTTTATACTTTGTTAATCTTGAATAATATTCTAAAATTCAATTGAAATAATAATTCCTTACAAAACATATGTTATTGATCCTGGAAAATAAAGTATGACTTTTCAATAAAAAGAAATCGCATGTTAAAAGAAATCAATTTGCGAAATTTTATATATTTTATATTTTTTATATATTTTATATTTTTTATATATTTTATTTATTTTATATTTTGTAAAAAAATCATTGTAAGCGTAAAGCTTATTTTATTTTAAATTATTTTTTTAATTAAATTAAATATTTTATTCTTTTTTAGTTTAAATTGATTTTTGTTTCACAACTTTTTTATTGTTTTTTTAAATTTTTTATGAAATTTAAATAAGACTTTTATGAAAATAGATTTTCTTACAGTATTTTAATTTAAACATGTAAAACATGAAACACTTTTTATGAAATTTAACAATTTTGTGAGTTGAATTTATTTGAATTATTTTTGATTGAAAAATAACTTTGTTATTCTAATCCTATTTTATTAAAATTTTCTATCTTTCGTACACAATAGAATGGAGGTTTCATGAAAATTTTATTTGAATATTTTAAAGTATATATGTGAATTGAATTTTATTTTTAAATATGAAAACTAGATAAATTTTGTGTATGTTATTTGAACATACTTATTTTTTATTATTAACGAGTACGATAAGTTTGTTATTCTATTTAATGTTTATTAAAATTTTATCCTGATTTTTTTTTCATGAAAATATTAATTTAACATACATTTAAATATACATGTGGACTGAATATTAATTTTAAATGTAAAATATGAATATGTTATTTGAGCTTTTATTGAATTTATTTGAAGTATTTGTTTGTTTTAAAACAACCCAAATTTTTGTTACCAAAAGATGCGATATTCGCTTTTATAAAACCTATATTTAAACTTTTTTCCATCTATTTTTTATAAATATAGTTTTTTATGGTTTACAAATATTTTATATTTTTTATAAATATATTTTTGTATTTTTTATTGATTGTTTTCAACATCGAATTTACCCATATTAGTATTTTCATGTGTTCGTTTCTATTAAATTTTAATATTTAGAATTTTTCAATTTCTAATACTTATTTTTATATTTCAATGTGGATAATTACTAAATATTATCTTTGGTGATCATAATAACTTCTCAAAATATATTAAACATATGAGTTATACACTATAATTGTTAGTTAGTTGGTTTTATAAAAAAATGTTGATTCAATTTATGATAAACATTCTAAATTAGTTCCAGGCACCTTTAAAAAATGCTCTTCAAAAATGAGTTTTTAATTTCAATAGACCTCGTCATCTCAGTTCTTCAGTTCTATATGGCAAAATCCATATCTCGTCATAACTTATCCGTATAGAAAATTTTTATTTACATTTCTTATAGGAAATTCAGCGCTCTACAAAAAAGAATTTTATAATTTTTTCATAACTCTTACCGTTTGTAAGATATTGGAGGTCAAAGTTTTAAGAATTTAACAAAAATTTCTTTTTTATTTCTAAATTTTCTCGTAGACGAATAAATATTATAAAATGCGCAGCATATATTGTACTTTTGTAGAAAATTAAACGCTCTACAAAAAATAATATATTACGATTTTCTGTAACTGAAAAATTCAAATATATTTCTTTTAACATTTTAAATGTTAAATGTGAAAATTGGATAATTGTTGAGTACGTTATTTGAGTATTTATTGAACAAATCATTTCGAGTATGTGTTCGTGTTGAACCAAGCCACAATTTTTGCTGTTAAAATATACTAAATCCGCTTTCACAGTCATAAAAGCATTCCCTACGTTTGGTATTTTATTTTAATTAATTTAAAAAGATCAAAAACCAAACAACGTGCACGTATTTACATTTAAAAAGCAATTTTCGCAAAAATTCCACTGAAATTTATTACCTGAGTTCGAAATTAAATGTCAAAACTGGAATTTGGGATAATTATCTGGCACGCATTTCATCATCGTCCCTTTGTCCCGTTTTTGAATACACATTTTACACAACATTGCGATGATACTTTTTGTCATTTCCAATAAATTAATCCCGTTCAATTTGCAAACACGTAATAATCCATGGACAGTTAATAACATCACGTAAACAGGGACGGGACAACAGTTGGCTACAAATTAGTGGCGTCCTCAAAATCGTAATGGCTGATTGGATTTTAGTCGAACAAAGCGGAAACCCATACGGAATGTTTAGTTGCACGGGCAATAAGAAAGGAATGGCCGGTAATCGGATACGATATGGAAAATGAACGGCCGAAAACCCGGATTAACGATAATCGTACGCGACACGACAATAAGGATTCGTCGGTCGCCTAACGTCTTTTTCGACGTACGGTAAACGTCGCATTTTGTTTTATTCCGTTTAGAAACGGCGATCAATTAAACAGTTTTTTCGTCTCACAATGCAGCAATTCGCGTTTGCCTCATGCGCGGAGATATTCATCAAATGTTTCGCCGGTGGTTTTTGCATGCTATGCCCGACGTAATTCACGTTCCCGCATTCGTTGGACTGGCCACCATGTTAGGGGCGATTCCTGCAAATGCGATGAATCGCCTGCTTTACACTATTAATTCTAATTAATGCTGAACGTGATATTTTACGTGTTTTTGCAACTATATAAAATTTTAACAACCCAAAATTCAATAGTTTCGTATTATTTCAATTAACTAGTATTTAATTAAGGTTTCTAATACAAAAAGAAATATAATATGAATAAAAAATGTGGAGTATTTTTGATTTATGTTCTTCTAATTTGAGATAAATTTTTCTAAATAACTCTGCAAACAATTTTTGTATATAGGAGTAATATATTAAGTAAAATAAAAAAATTTATTGTGTGAACCAATTTTTCGATGATGTTTTCTCTAACATAACAAACACAAATAACTAAGATAAATGTTTGAATTTATTATGTAAATAAGATTTGAATAAAATTTTTCAAATTACAATAAATTTACCATTAATTCACACACCACACCAATAATAATTAATTGATTATATTTTCTGAAAATGGAAAAAATAAACGTATACACACTCTTTGTATATTTATTTAAAAATAGCTTTATACTTATAAATGTTATAAAAATTCTTAAAAAATATTATTTTTCTAAAAAAATTAAATTAACAAAATTTGATGTTTATAAAAAATAAAAATTTAAACTTAATATGGGGTATTTCCATCTCTATTACGAATGACAATCTTATATCTTCTGCATTCGATTTTCATTTTGGACATAGTTAATACAAACAATGTACTATTTACTTGAAATTGAGACACAAAAAACTCAATTTGTGTTTTTAATCAAATAGGTGAAATATTGATGATTTTTTTACTTTCTAATAAAATTGTAATTAATTCCCATATAAAAAATCTTTTTAGATGACTTTTTTATAACTATTATTGATAAATTTGCCTAAATAACAATTACAAACTAAATATTTAATATGCATAACAAAGAATTAATCTGAAAACATATTTTTATAATTTTTATGAGATTTTTTTTATACTGAATTTATTTGAATTTTTTATTATTTTTAATACTTTGTACATTTACCATATAATAGGATGGATTTGAATTTTAATTTTAAATGTGGAATCCGAATAATTTTTAAATGTTATTTGAGCTTTTATTGAATAAATCATTTGATGTATGTGTTTGTCATAAAACAAGACAATATTTTGCTACTGAAAAATACAAAATCCGCTTTTATAAATAGTTTCATATACAGTTATAGTTTATTTATACATTTTCACTCATTTTTGATAAATATAATTTTTTATAATTTAAAAGTATTTTATATTTTTTATAAATTTACCCAGAACTGACAAATATTGATGTTTATTTTACTTATGAATTTAATTAATTTATTTACACATATACACTACAGATAAATTTGTCTAAAAAACTGAACAAATCAAATCTTTAATATGCTAATTATATGTAAAATGATTAATATTTGTAAAAATGTATGTCCATACAGAATTAATTAATTAGCAATTGTTTTTTAGATAATAAAATTGGACCTAAATTAAAAAAATAAATAAATAAAGAATGCAATGATTTTTTAAACAAATTTATCTAAAATAAAAAAATATTGTAAAAATCATAATTAAGTGAATATAAATACTTTCATATACATTTATAGTTTATGTATACATTTTCACTCATTTTTGATAAGTATATTTTTTTATAATTTACAAGTATTTTATATTTTTTATAAATTTACCCAGAACTGACAAATATTGATGTTTATTTTACTTATGAATTTAATTAATTTATTTACACATATACACTACAGATAAATTTGTCTAAAAAACTGATCAAATCAAATCTTTAACATACTAATTATATGTAAAATGATATTTGTAAAAATGTTATGTCCATACAGAATTAATTAATTAGTAATTGTTTTTTAGATAATAAAATTGAACCTAAATTAAAAAAAATAAATAAATAAAGAATGTAATCATTTTTTAAGCAAATTTATATAAAATAAAAAAATATTGTAAAAACCATAATTAAGTGAATATTTAAACATGCTAAACCTGGTAAACTAGCAACAAATTGTGATAAAACATGGTGGTACATACAGTGGGTAGACCCATCAGGTTAATTTTAGGTATTCGTAACAGCATTCACTCACCTGAAAAAAAAAAATTAAGTTTAATTAAGTGAATAATTATTTATTGTATAAAAAGAACCATATATTTTTACTTAACACATTTTATCTAAAGTTAACAAATCATTCAGAAAAAGCTTTGAGGTAAAATATATTGTAAACAGTAATAAATTATCAATTACTTTTATAAAAATGACTGATTGTATTTTTACAATTAATATGATCCTAAGTAAGTAAAAATTGGACATTTCCTTTTTTACTTGAAACCAAGTTTTTTGTAAGTCTAGAGTCAAACGATCCGTCCACAAACCATCTTCTCACAGTCTTTGAACTAATTTCAGCAAGTGCCTTCAAGTTTAATTTCAGTTGACGATAGGATGGGATTGTTTTTCTACATTCGAATTATCCAATTATCGAGTTACTTTCAAGTTTTTCGAACTAGGACAATCACAATGTACATAAAATTTTCTTTATTCCCTTGAAAGAGCTGTTTTAAATAACGGACAGGAATTGATCAAAAATTGTAAAACACTTTTTAAAATTCAAAAACACAGATCGCATTTCAGTTGGTGTCATATTACTGTTTAATAAAATATTAACAAAGCCACTCTACGAACATTTGCCTATCCTTTGAGCATACTCGATGACTCCGTGATTATCGAGCAAGTGTCGAATCCGCAGTCCGTATCTGGGTCACCTGTAATGCATCGCATTATTATCGTCGGAACAGTTCTTCGGCAAAGTTGACGCGGTCCTCCGGGAATCCGGGAGTGGATTTTTATTGGTGGTACGGGCGTGATGATGGATGACAGCGGCTGGATACGTAACGGCGTTGCCGAGGACGATTTCATTGTTCAAACGATGTATTACATAAAGAAAATGATTTATGGACGATCGAACAGCATTAAATATAAATAGCTGTCGCGATCGGTGAGTAATTGCGGATAAATGTTTTGGGTCGACTTAAAGCAATTGTCGTTGAATTATTCCGACGTTTCTAACATTTTAAAGACTTCTCTTTTTAAGTTTAATGCTCACAATTTCAAATTATGAAATTAATTTATGTTTACTTTTTATTTATTATTTATTATTTTTAATATTTCTTAAATTTAAATTCAAGTAGCAACCACAAATCTTTAAAAATTTGAATATTTGCAACTGTCTAAATAAAATTAACAATTAATAATAATAAATTATAAAAATAATTCTTTAAAAAATATTAATTAATTTTGGTCGCAATTCTAAACAATAAATATAAATAAAATATAAGCATATTTTTTTATAAAATTTGGTATATACCCATTGTTAAAATCAAACAAAAATAAACATTTTATGCTGCTTTCAAATGGGGCTGTATATAAAGAAGTAATCTTTCAATTGGAAGGTGTTTAAATAGCGAAATTTAAACAAATCTGAATGTTTACAAGTATAAAGGTGTTAAATGACAAATTAAAACAAAGTTAATAACATTATTTCAACAAAAATATTGTTTAAGATTATTTTTAAAATTATTATATAAGTAAATAATATTTCAATAGAAAATAATTTCTAATAAAAATGTTAATTTTAACTGCAAAAAAATTGTTAAATACTTTGACAAAAGCCTAAAAATAACTGAAAATTAATTGTAAAAAGAATAATTGATTTTCAGTATCAACTATTTAAATTATGAAAATAAATGTGGTAATAAACAACCGCATTTATTGTGTGTGTATCATACATAATTAAAAATATTAATTAGAGCAAATTAATGTTTGTTTAAAGAGTTTAATTTTAATCGGAATTTTAAATTACATAATTGACCAATTATGAAGCTCACAAAGTGTAACTATAATTTGTAATTACAACGTGTAATTTTTAATATTTATACAATGAACATCAATGGGTCTTTAATCCTTTGTTTCCAGTAATTAATGTTTAATTCATTTAGCAATAATCATTTAATTAGTTTATGTTTTAAATTAAAAAAATTCTAACATTTTTTGTTTTCTGATTATTTAAAAAAAAATAATTTTAAATGTTATGTTTTTTTTTTTCAAATATTCAACTATAATTTTAGAATTTTAATTTAAATTATTATTTATTATTTGAGTAATTTTTAATCAGTTTTATATACATAATTTTAGGCAATTGAGTACGTGAATTTTTATTATTTTCCAGTACATATAGTTTAATTTTTAAATTGTTTTACTATTTATTTCTTTTTATCTTCACATTTTTGTAATTTTACCAATTTTATAAGAGTTATATTTTATTATTATTATAGATAAGATTCGTTTAACTTTTTTACTACATTAAAAAAAATGTAACATTTTTTGTTTTCTGATAATACACATAATCTTTCAATTTTAAGTGTTTTATATTAATTTTTAAATTTTTAAAATTAAAATTTATTATTTGAAAATTTATATACATAATTTTATATAATTTTGGTGCATACTTTTTTATATTTTTCAGCACATTTAGTTTTATTATTAAGTTGTTTTGACATTTATTTTGATATTTTAAATTACATAACTGATCAATTATGAAATTAACAATTATAACTAGAATTTGTAATTACGAAGTGTAATTTTTAATATTTAAACAATGAACATGAGTGAGCTTTTAATCCTTTGTTCCCAGTAATTAAAATTAGTTCTGCTTATAATGAAAATGTTAATTTACAATATTCATATTTAATTCATTTTGGAATAATTATTTAATTAGTTTATGTTTTAATTACCGTATTTTTCCCTATGAACTTGATTTTATGTTTCTCGTTTGGATGTTTGATTCTGTTTTATTTAATTAAATAGCAGGATATTTTTGTTTATTTTAAATTTTATTTCATTCCCAACACGTTTTAATTAAATATTAATATTTTATTAAAATGGATTTTTTTGTATGTATAATTAATTAGAATGGCTTAATTTTAATAAAATTAGAAATAAAATTTTTTATAGCAGTTAAGACTGAAAATAAAATAAAATAACACAAATAATGAAAGTATTACATATTTAGATTAATATTTGTAAATAATCTCTTTTTATGGTAAAACATGGACAAAGATAAGAAGAGGAGAATGGACTGGAAGGACGTACGGGATAAGACAAACTAAAATAATTATGCCGTTTAAGACTAGCCGAAATGACCCCAATACCAAACGACATCGGAGGCTGCGTTTCCTCCTCTTCGCCTGTTCACAAAAAATATACATTTTAGGACTCTGGTAATTTAATTAAGTTTTCGAATTCGGTTTTGACAAATTGAAACAAAATCGATTTTACATTAAAACATCAAGTCTTCCAAGATAATAAATAAGAATTTAATTAAATGGGTCCCGTAAGAACCTGCCCAAATATTTAACAAGATTTGACCCCTACGCACAACCAACCACCTATCAAATATTTACCCCTGCGACCTTCGGCAACCGACACCGTCACAAATATAATTTCTCGCGCTCCAAAAATAGCGACGGGCCACGTCCGCCACGATCCCGCACCCCTGCCCTTGACGACCGCCCACACAATCCCGTCATCCCGATCGGTACAGATAAAAATCACAACACTGGGCGACTCGCAAATGAAAAGATATGTCGGACGGGTTTCTTTCTCTACGCGGTTCTTTTGATTAAAATTTCAATGGCCGTTTTTTTGTCGATTCCGTTCTTTGATTTCGACGCGTCCCGCACATTGCAGCCTGCGTGCCGCCGTGCTCCTTTTGAGGGTGGATTCGGCTCTTTTATTTTAGGCTCTCGCATCTGTTCGGGTGACGGGAGATTGGACGATAATGAAATTTTGCACGGGGGACAATTTCTCAAAGGCGTCACAAAAACAATAACTTACAAAACAAGTATTTTATTGTTTGAGAAGTTTTTAGTATATTCTAGATATTTCCAGAAAAATATTTTTTTTTTAAATTTATGAATTTTTTATATAGTGATTAGGAACATCGCTTTTTATAAAAATCACTACTTATTCAATATATATTTTTAAATTGTTTTACTTACTTTATTTTAAAATTGTTTTGTCATCACTTTCGTTACTTTTTAAGATTTTATAATATATTATAATTACTGTCTCACAGAATTTCTAGCTTTTATAAATGCATTTTAAAATTTATTTATTATTTAAGTTTTTTAATATAATTTTGGACAAATTAAAGCACTTGAAATATTTAATTTTATTTCTAAATTATTTTACCATTTCTTTTATTATTTTTATGTTTGTGTTTTATTTACACATTTCAGAATCGTTTTCGTAATTTTACAGATTATAGGCGTTATATTTTGATATTATTACAGATTAATATTCTTTTAACTTAAATACATTAAAAATAAATTTTGTTTTCTGATTATAAAAAAAATTCTTTCTTATTATTATATTTTTCAATTTTAAACTAAAATTTTAGGATTTTAAGTAAAATTAATATTTATTTATTATTTGAGTAATTTTTAATAAAATTTATATGCATAATTTTAGACAAATGATTAATGTATGTGAGTTTCTAAAATTTTACAGGATATTTAGTTTAAGCAATAAACTGTTTTACGATTTATTTTGTTGATATTTAATTTTACATACTTTATAAGCGTTATAATATTTAGATATTGTTACTGATAAGATTTTATCCTTTTTTCTACTTTTTTACTAATTAAAAAAAAAATTCTACAGTAACATTTTTTTTCTGATTATATAAAAAACATTCAATTTTAAATAAAAATTTTATATTTTTAAGTTAAATTAAAGTTTTATATGCGTTATACTTTGGTATTATTACAAATTAATATTTTATTAACTTTTTCACTGCATTAAAAAATTTCTAAAATTTTTTGTTTACTGATTACATAAAATAAATCTTTTAATTTTACTTGTTGTAAATTATTTTTTTTTCCGTTTTAAACTACAATTTAAGTTAAATTAATATTTATTTATTGAGTAATTTTTAATAAAATTTATATGCATAATTTTAGACAAATGATTGATGTATGTAAGTTTCTAAAATTTTCTAGCATATTTAGTTTAATCAATAAACTGGTTTACGATTTATTTTGTTGATATTTAATTTTACATATTTTATAAGCGTTATAATATTTTGATATTATTACTGATAAGATTTTTTTACTTTTTACTAATTAAAAAACATCAAAAAACAAAAACATTTTTTACTAATTAAGGTAACATTTTTTTTTGCTTATATAAAATACATTCAATTTTAAACAAAAATTTTATATTATTAAGTTAAATTAAAGTTTTATAAGCGTTATACTTTGGTATTATTACAATTATTATTTTTTTTAACTTTTTCACTGCATTAAAAAATTTCTAAAATTTTTTGTTTTCGGATTATACAAAAAAATCTTTCAATTTTAATTGTTGTAAATTATTTTTTTTCCGTTTTAAACTACAATTTTAAATTAAATTAATATTTATTTATTGAGTATTTTTAATAAATTTTAAACACATAATTTTAGACAATTGATTGATATAATAATAATATAATAATGTAATATTTTCCAGTACGTTGAGTTTAATTAATAAACTGTTTTATCATTATTTTTTTTTTTAAATTTTTGTGTTTTACAGATAAATATTCTATTATTTTTTTTTACTACATTAAAAAAATCTATAATGTTTTGTTTTCTGATAATACTAAAAACAAATCCTTCAATTTTAAGCGTTATATATAATTTTTTTTTTTCAATTTTAAATTACAATTTATAATTTTAAGTTAAATTATTTATTTATAAACATCTATTATTTGAGTAATTCCTAATAGAATTTATGTATATAATTTTAAACTATTTTGAAGTATGTGCACGTTTTTACTATTTTTCAGCATATTTAATTTTATTTTTAAATTGTTTTGCTAATTCTTTTGTTATTTTTATAATTTTTGTGACTTATCTACACATTTTAGTCCTATTTTTGTAATTTTACAGATTTTATAAGTGTTATATATTGATATTGTTACAGATAAGATTCTTTTAACTTTTTTTCTAGATTAAATCATTTTTTGTTTCCTGATTATACAAAACATAAATTCTATTTTACAGATTTTATAAGTGTTATATATTGATATTGTTACAGATAAGATTCTTTTAACTTTTTTCTAGATTAAATCATTTTTTGTTTTGTATAAACACATAATTCTATTTTAAGTGGTTTATATTAATTTTTTCAATTTACATATATAGTTTTAGACAATTTAAATGTACGTTTTTAATATTTTTCAGCATATTTAGTTTTATTTTTAAATTGTCTTTAACCTATTTACTATATCAAAAAATTTATGCCATCTTTTTTATTAAGAGGGAAAAATTTTTTGAATTTTAAGTGAGTTTTTAATATTTTACAGTAACTTTATTCACAATTTCAAATTACTATTTTAGAATTTAAGGTTAGGTTAGGGGTTAAAATTTGACCTTTTTTGCTATTATTATAATGATTATTCAAATCTCTGTATTTTTAATTAATTTCCTATTGGATTATAGTTAAATTATTAAATTAGCTTAGATTCTATTATTTTTTTTTGTTGTAAAATTATTTTACGAAGTTTCTAATTGTGTAATATGGTAAGGTAAATGGTATTTATTGATAGTTTTTCATAATTAAGACACTGTATTAGCTTAATTTCTCGTCATCTACTTAATTACCTTAATATTACAGTAACAATTTGCTTCACCTTCATCGAAATTGTTAATTTCAAGACACGATAAATTTCTGAATATTGTGCACCCATGTGGAATTTACCCGAACAATATCGTTCGAATATCTGTTGTAAAATCCTTGCAGTTTACAATGGTTTATCAGCGGGTTTGTTCCGTTCCGATCGCAATAAAACAGATAAGAGCGACCCGTAAATGGTTTTCGCGCCAATTGAAATCGGAATTAAATTAATATAAACGCTCGAATTGTTAGAATGAATTTCAATGAAAAAACTACCGATGCACGTGATGCACGTTAAGCTTCCATTAAATTGTTATCGGCCGTCCCGGGTGGGAATTGTTCGACGGCAGTTTCCAGCTTCGGTGGCATTTAAGATCGAAGTTCAGAAATTAGATCCGAGTTTCGAACAATGTATTTATTATCGTGCATCGGACCACAATGCGCGATAGTTTCTCCAAACTGCACCAGTAAACGGATACATTAATTATTATTTAAAGAACATATCAGGTACAACAACAACAACAACGACACAACATGCCCGGGGATGTTTGTTCTCCATTTCCATCGCCATTCGAATTAAATGAATACCTGGATTTGTCGTCTCCAATAAATAAAAATCCCGCCAGGCATAAACTAATGCATATACAGTTTACGGTTACGTAAACAATAAAATCCGGAGTAAGTTTTAGCAAATGATAAATATTAATAGGGAAAAACCACAAGTGGTAATAAAATGTAACGCCCACACATACACATGCAACTAATCGTCGATTTATAAACCGTGAGGGAAATTGCCCCAGGACTTTGGATTATAACATAATCTGGGGATTTATTAACCACATATTTGCCGTTATGTATGTTCTGCTTCCTGCCGAAATGGTCTGGGTTCATTTTAAAATTATCTGTCGGGATTTATGTGCGGATTTAAAATGGGTTTTAAGATTTGGTCATTTGGAATTTTGCAAATTGTTTTAAAGCAGGAAATCAATTTAAAAGACTGAACATTTAGGTTTTTAACTCTAATCTTTAAGATATATCATTCTGATATGTTTGGTAATTAAAATTAATCAATTTTAATTCCCTCTGTCGTGTTTATCATTTATGAAACATCAAATAATTTTCTGAAATTATTATTACTTTTATACAAATTGGTTTAAAGTTTGCAAAATATAAAAAATCCAGTAATTTAAAATTCGAAAATAAAAATGTAATTTTAGTAACTGAGAAATTATTCGAGTCTTTATAGCGTACTCTTTAATTTAGTAATACGTATGTTTTTAAAATTATAAAAGTAAAAATAAAGTTATGTCATTGTCCTTAATACCAGTAAAAACTGTTTAATTACAGCAACACAAACCGACTAATTTTATTCATAACTGTGTCTTTAAACTAGGTACAGATGTTTCTGAATTTTACACTCGCAAAACAACTAATTTTCGAGCGCTTAATTACCGTTGAAAAAACGATGCGAACGCGTTTTGTAGCGTTGCCTCGTGAAGTTTTAATTTTCAACATAATTAATTATCTCCCAACTAAAAGGCGCCCTCATTTTTACGCCGCCGTAATAATAAGTGCCGTTATAGGACGCGACACAATTGCGAATTAAGTCAACGTGTCATGTCGATGGCTTCTTTTTAAACAAGAAAAAATTGTTTTCGGGAGCTGTTATTTGTCGTATTTAGGATAAAACCGGAGCCGTTGTTGCGGATGTTCCATTAAGGCGGGAGCCCGGAGTTTGCTACCCACGATTGAAATGTATGCGGCGTTCCGGGACAAAAGGGCGAATTTCGACGGGAACAAAGGATGTATTTAGTCTGTTCCGAGAAAATCCGGTGAAATACACTTTTTGTGTATTATAATAATGTATATATATGGTATATGGTAATTTCTTAAGTAATATTTTATTTTTAAGACATCTTATGTATTATAAAAAATACTTGTTTTATAATTTAGCCGTTTAAATTATAATTTATATACAATTAATAATAATATTCGTATTTGACGAATAAGTATTATTCAACTAAATAAATAAGTCTTTTGGTGATACTTTTTAATTAATTAAAATTATTTCCATTTGTACATTTTTCTACAAATAATAAAAAATACATAATTAACTTCAGTTAAATAATTAAAAGTCACATATTCAAATTAAACCAAGAAATATATTTTAAACAAAATTAATTAAATCTTTTATTGATACTTTTTAGTTATATTTTCATATTTTGTATTTTTCAGTTAATAAAAAATTCAAACATTGTTTTACTCAAGTTATTTAAATTATAATTTGTTACAAACTGACAATTCACATTCAAATTTTATCAAGAAATGATTTTTATCTAAATAAAGAAGTCTAACTGATACTTTTTGTTAAATATAAAATATTCTTTTATTTTTTGTATTTCCATAAATACAAAATACAAAATTATTATTACTAAAGTTACTTAAATATTATATTTTATACATAATTAATAATTTTGTATTCAAATGAAATCAAGAAACATATTTTAAACCAAATTAAATAAATCTTTTATTGATACTTTTTAAATAGTTATAAAATATTTTCATATTTTGTATTTTTCTCTTAATAAAAAATTCAAAAATTGTTTTACTCAAGTAATTAAAATTATAATTTGTTAAAAACGGATAATTCACATTCAAATTTTATCATGAAATAATTTTTATCTAAATAAAGAAATCTAACTGATATGTTTAGTTAATTATAATTTATAATTTTGTATATTCTATTTCCACAAATATAAAATACAAAATTATTATTACTAGAGTTATTTAAATATTATATTGTATATATGATTAACAATTTTGTATTCAAATTAAATCAAGAAATATATTTTAAACCAAATTAAATAAATCTGTTAATGATACTTTTTAATTAGTTATAAAATATTTTCATATTTTGTATTTTTCTGTTAAGAAAAAATTCAAAAATAGTTTTACTCAAGTATAAATTATAATTTGTTAAAAACTGATAATTTATAATCAACTTTTATCATGAAATAATTTTTATCTAAATAAAGAAATTTAACTGATATGTTTAGTTAATTATAAAATATTCTTTTATTTTTCTATTTCCACAAATATAAAATAAAAAATTATTATTACTAGAGTTAATTAAATATTATATTTTATATGTGATTAACAATTTTGTATTCAAATTAAATCAAGAAATATATTTTAAACCAAATTAAATAAATCTGTTAATGATACTTTTTAATTAGTTATAAAATATTTTCATATTTTGTATTTTTCTGTTAAGAAAAAATTCAAAAATAGTTTTACTCAAGTATAAATTATAATTTGTTAAAAACTGATAATTTATAATCAACTTTTATCATGAAATAATTTTTATCTAAATAAAGAAATTTAACTGATATGTTTAGTTAATTATAAAATATTCTTTTATTTTTCTATTTCCACAAATATAAAATAAAAAATTATTATTACTAGAGTTAATTAAATATTATATTTTATATGTGATTAACAATTTTGTATTCAAATTAAATCAAGAAATATATTTTAAACCAAATTAAATAAATCTGTTAATGATACTTTTTAATTAGTTATAAAATATTTTCATATTTTGTATTTTTCTGTTAAGAAAAAATTCAAAAATAGTTTTACTCAAGTATAAATTATAATTTGTTAAAAACTGATAATTTATAATCAACTTTTATCATGAAATAATTTTTATCTAAATAAAGAAATTTAACTGATATGTTTAGTTAATTATAAAATATTCTTTTATTTTTCTATTTCCACAAATATAAAATAAAAAATTATTATTACTAGAGTTAATTAAATATTATATTTTATATGTGATTAACAATTTTGTATTCAAATTAAATCAAGAAATATATTTTAAACCAAATTAAATAAATCTGTCAATGATACTTTTTAATTAGTTATAAAATATTTTCATATTTTGTATTTTTCTGTTAAGAAAAAATTCAAAAATAGTTTTACTCAAGTATAAATTATAATTTGTTAAAAACTGATAATTTATAATCAACTTTTATCATGAAATAATTTTTATCTAAATAAAGAAATTTAACTGATATGTTTAGTTAATTATAAAATATTCTTTTATTTTTCTATTTCCACAAATATAAAATAAAAAATTATTATTACTAGAGTTAATTAAATATTATATTTTATATGTGATTAACAATTTTGTATTCAAATTAAATCAGGAAATATATTTTAAACCAAATTAAATAAATCTGTTAATGATACTTTTTAATTAGTTATAAAATATTTTCATATTTTGTATTTTTCTGTTAAGAAAAAAATCAAAAATTGTTTTACTCATTATAAATTATAATTTGTTAAAAACTGATAATTTACAATAAACTTTTATCAAGAAATAATTTTTATCTAAATAAAGAAGTCTAACTGATATGTTTAGTTAATTATAAAATATTCTTTTATTTTTCTATTTCCATAAATATAAAATACAAAATTATTATTACATATTTAAATATTATATTTTATATATAATTAACAATTTTGTATTCAAATTAAATTAAGAAATATATTTTAAACCAAATTAAATAAATCTTTTATTGATACTTTTTAGTTAGTAATAAAATATTTTCTTATTTTATATATCTCTTACAAATAAAAAGTACACAATTTATATTGCACAAGTTATAATTTGTTAAAAAATGACAATTCATATTCAAATTTAACCATTAAATAGTTTTTAACTATATAAATAAGATTTTAACTGATATTTTTAGTTAATTATAAAATATTGTTATTACAAGCTTCCATAAATATAAAATATAGAATTATTATTAATTATAATGTGTATATGATTAACAATTCAAATTAAACCAAAAAATATATTATAATCCAATTTAAATACATCTTTTACTGATACCGTTCAATTAATTATATATATATATTATCTTATTTCATATTATTTTATGAATAAAAAATTTAAAATAAATATTCCTAACATTCATATATTCAAATACCAACAAATATATTTATACCACAAAAATATATCTTTCACTGATACTTTTTAGTTAGTTATATTTTCTTATTTTATAGATTTTTAATAATAAGAAAATACAAGATTTAGCAAGCCACTTTTCAAATTAAATCAATAATATATCTTAACCCAACCAAATAAACGTTTTACTCATATTTTTTTAGAAATGGTAAAATGTTTTCATATTTTACAATACAAACGACAAAAAAATTTCAAAATTAATTTTTAATCCGAGAACAAATTACGGACAAGTTTGAATGGCCATTATCCGATCGTTGCGGCCGATGTTACAGCGAAACTCCATATAAAGTTATTAAACTGGGGCTCTTGTGTGGCGCACAAAACGCGAGGCTAAAGTGTTTTAAACATTAAAGTTTTTTTAAGTACGTAGTTCGGAAGAAGGCGCTAAGAAGTTTCCGATGGCGCTTTTGTTGCCAAATGTGTTGCGAGGAAATATGTGCAACGGGCATTTTTGCTTCGAATATAAATACCCTTATAAATCTTTGGGTACGACACGGTTCGCACAAGGGAAAAATAATGTATATCGAAAACTTACTGTTAGAATTATTCCAGGAAAAATTTCTAACAAGGATTTATTTTTGAATTTACGCTTGTATTAGGTTTAAATTTTTAAAACTGCACATTTTATAATTAATAAGGAGCCAGTTTTTCATGGAAATTAAAAATGGGAATTTAATGCTTTAAAGCACTATAATGCGACATGATTAATTGCAGTTCATATTCGCAAATAATTTCCACCGCCTTTAATGTGGAAATATAAAATTTATGTGGCAGGTGCAATCATATATTTTAGCTACTTACATTTTATTTTGTCCAGGGAAACTGCTTTACAGGAATTGATTTATCGATTTTCACAGACGGCGATAAAATTGTTTCAGCAAGTTTAAAAGCATTGATCGTGATTAAAACTCCTCTTTGATAAAATAAAATGTCAATAAGATGTTTTAATCCCTGACAGTGGCAATTAATCAATGTTTATCAATGGTACAAATCGTAATTAAGCAAATTAATTAAATAATTAAAAACGATCTGCCCTAATGAAAGTCGGATAAAACACATAAGACGGCGGAGTTCTAAAAGAAAATCAACTCCGTTTATGTTACCCGAGACTCCGGCATTGAATGGAAGTCCCCCCTGCCCTCGAACATCTAATCTAATGCAGTTTATTCGCCGGCAACGACGAAAAAGATAAAACCGGGAGCGGAGGCAAATTTTTAGCCTTTGAAGTGAAACGTCTCCGCGTTTATCGCGACGGAAAGATTATCCGCCCCCGCAACCCGGAGCAGGAAAATAAAACTGTCGGCTGAATTTACGGGCGATCGTACGCTTACGCTTGAGGGGCTGTTTGTCGACGTGTGTGTTTACACGTCCATAATTTCGGTGCGGGGAAAATTGAGATGGTTGCGTTAAGTGGTTGTGCGACGTTGCAGGTGTGGCTCAAGGAGAGTATGAACGTGTCGCGGACAAAATGAACGTGGTGGGATTTAGCGTTCGTAATACTGAAGGAATGGATCGTAAAATTGTGAAGATTGGCGACGATTCGGGGGTGAGTTCAGCCACCGAAACGGCGGTCTTGTGGTTTAGCGGTTGTTCAGATGTAATATCTGCTGACACGAAACGAAACGACTGTCAAATTAATCCGGAATTTGGACCAGTAAGGAGCATAAAAGCATATTGTGTACTGTAAAGTTTCTCATTTATAATATTAAAAAAAAAATTATAAATGTCAAATTTCATTAAAATAATCCATTACAGAATTTTATAATAAATATGTAATTAAATACTTTAAATGAGAGACAATAAATATCACAAAACAGTAATTTTAAATTATAAAATGATAAATGCTAACAAATTTTTGTTCATTTTAAATATATTTTATATATTCTACAAATGTGAAATAAAAATTCTAACAATAAAGTTCATTAATGTACAAAATATAAAAATATTGTAAGAAAATAGTTAAAAGTTATGAAAAATAAAAAAGTGAAAAATTAAGTACAACAAAATTGATTTGATTGATTTTTATATTGGAAATTACAACATTTACAAACAAAAAAATATATATTAAATTAATAAAAAATAATTTTCTAAATATAAATCAACACAAAGAAAACCAGAATATCGAATATTATAAAATTATATTAGAAATATTTTTTTTAATTTTAATTAATAAATATAGATGTTCGAAATTGTTAAAAAATCATAAAAAACAGTTAAAAATTAATAAACTAAAAATTTTTAGTTGTCAAATTACAAATTATATTAAAAATATGAATATGTACAATTTTTAAATAAATTAAATAATAAAACAATTTCTCCAATAAAATAAAATATATATAATGTAAAAATGAAAAATTAAATATTACAAAATTGATAATAAATAATTAATCGATAATTTTTAAAATGACAAAAAATTACTTTAAATAAGAAATAATAATATCAAATATACTTTTAATTTTTTTACAGTTGTATTTATTAAAAATAAATATAAAAAAAATTCTATTGGAAAATACAACATTTATAAACAAAAAATATATACTTTAAATTATTAAAATATAATTTTCTAAACATAAATGAACACAAAAAAATCAGAATATCGAATATTACAAAAATATATTAAAAATATGAATATGTACAATTTTTAAATAAATTAAATAATAAAAGAATTTCTCCAATAAAATAAAATATATATAATGTAAAAATGGAAAATTAAATATTACAAAATTGATAATAAATAATTGATCGATTATTTTTAAAATGACAAAAAATTACTTTAAATAAGAAATAATAATACCAAATATACTTTTAATTTTTTTACAGTTGTATTTATTAAAAACAAATATAAAAAAATTATATTGGAAAATACATTTATAAACAAAAAAATATATACTTTAAATTAATAAAATATAATTTTCTCAACATAAATCAACAAAAAAAATCAGAATATCGAATATTACAAAAATATATTAGAAACAAGTTTTTAATTTTAATTAATACATAGAGATGTTCGAAATGTTAAAAAATCGTAAAAAACAGTTAAAAATTAATAAACTAAAAATTTAAATTATGATAAGATATATTAAAAATATGAATATATACAATTTTTAAATAAATTAAATAATAAAAAAATTTCTCCAATAAAATAAAATATATATAATGTAAAAATGAAATATTAAATATTACAAAATTGATAATAGATAATTGAATATAAAATATGAATAAAATTGAAATAAAATGTGAATATGTACAATTTATAAATAAATTAAATAATAAAAGAATTTCTCTAATACAATAAAATATATATATATATATATATATATATATATATATATATATATATATATATAATGTAAAAAGGGAAAATTAAATATTACCTAATTGATAATAAATAATTGATGATAATTTTTAAAATGACAAAAAATTACTTTAAATAAGAAGTAATAATGTCAAATATACTTTTAATTTTTTACAATTGTATTTATTAAAAACAAAAATAAAAACTGTGTATAAAACAGCCCCTAAAATGTTTTCAAATTATAAGAAAACTAAAAAATAATTATAATAAAAATTATTAGTCTTTTTAAAATGACATGAAATAATTTTCAAAGCTAAAATATAAATATATTAAATTAATAATAAATAATTTTCTAAATACAAATCAACAGACAAAAAACAAGAATATCTAATAAATATAAATGTTTGAAATTATTAAAAAGTCATGAAAAACAGTTAAAAATTAAAAAACCAAAAATTTAAATTATAATAAAATATATTAAAAATATGAATATGTACAATTTTTAAATAAATAAAATTACAAAATTAACATATTTTCATATTTTCTAAACTATCTAAAAAATTGAGACCACTGAATTTATGTTTTATTAACAAAAGCACAGTAAATGAATTATTGTACGCATTATTGATCAGGCACTAGTTTACCAAATTCATTTAACCTGGAAAACCGTATGGATGTATAAATTTCCGCCAATTAAACCGGCGTGGATTTGATAAAACGGAACGTGAACACAATGGGCATGTCGGGATGATGATGGGACCCGGCATTAAGGAAAATTGATTGTTGAAAAGGTTAATTACGGGCAGGTTTTGACGTGTATTGAAACTGACGTCTGAATGGCGTACCTGGGCGCGATTAAACCGGAATAATGGACCGCCACGGTTATTATTACCACGGAATTTGATTCGGGACGGCGGGAAAACGTGCGCCGTGACAAATACACCGGAAGCGTCGCGACGCCGAACGCCAAAGTTGTGGGGGCCATTGCGACAGAAAAATTGGCAGTTTGGGAAGTTGGGAGCGGAGTTCGTATGAATGGTGGAATCGTGGGGGGTGGAATGTTAACCGGAGTCGATTGCGGGAGGAAATACAGCAGGGATTACCAACAAACTTATATATTGTATTATCCTACAAAGAAATAAGTAGAAACCTCAATATAAAATAATTATAAAACAACTTAATTATTTTAGAAGCTTTTTTAAAGTCACTTGAATTTAATATATCGTGCTTAATTATTTTAAAATATATATACATCCAGTATATTATGCAAAGAAGGAATTTACCCTCGTGTATACCACAAATATGTACATTAACATGATAAATTATGCAAACTTTAAAAAGCCCTTGAGACATTTAATAAAAAAAGATGACCCCGACGTGATTTGAACACGCAACCTTCTGATCTGGAGTCAGACGCGCTACCGTTGCGCCACGGAGTCATATATAATGCAAATAAGTGCAACGACTGTCGTACCAATTAATTATGCAAATTTAATAAAAACTCATGCTTACATACATACACTTTATTATTTATCCTTTAATACGTTATAAATAACTTAACTAATGAACAACAAAATGTACCTAAACTTTAAATGAAAACATGGTACCTGGACATATTCCAGATTCAAATTAAGCCTATTCTGATAGTACCACATGTCAATTTTCATGTAACTTGACAAAAACTCTGCCTGGAAAAATGATCTTCATTTCTGTGTTAAAAAAAAATGTTTTGTTAAGATATCCAACTGATGCATAAA
This sequence comes from Aethina tumida, assembly GCF_024364675.1. NCBI lineage: Eukaryota > Metazoa > Arthropoda > Insecta > Coleoptera > Nitidulidae > Aethina > Aethina tumida. The sequence continues at coordinate 17,612,538 of NC_065439.1, forward strand.
GAATATTTTTTGTGTTCAGAAAATTTATTGCTTATACCATACGGTTTTCCAAATATAAAATTTTTTTCCCAAATTTATAACATGATACAATTGAATGCATTGAATTTGAACAAAAATCATTACCATTGGGAATGGTAAAGATTTTCACTACAAATATTTAATCTCTTTAAATTTCCCAATGTCTACGCTGGTAGATTTCTATGTTATCTGGAAATCCACTTCCGTATATGCGATAGTTGTAATTGGTTATTCCGGGCACGTGGAAGGTGTACATGTGGTTCATAAAGGCATTCCGATTGACCATGGTGCGCATCTTCAGGTAGTCCGAGAAGACATCGCCACTGGTCGGAGTCCAAATTTTCAGCACACGGTCGACGCTTGCGGTAAAAATGTAAGGTAGTTCCGAATGCACCTCCACACAAGGTGCCCTCGCCGTCGGTCCACCTTCCAGGTACAGTATGAGACCTTGACTCTTCTTCTCCCAAATGAACAAATTGCCGCAATCGGATGCACTAACTACGAATTCGGAATTGCATCCGAAGAACTTGGTGTCCTTGGAGAGTATGGAGTTCCTGACGCCGTGGTAATAACCCTGCTTTTTTGCAAAGCCCGATGAATTGTCGAATAGAGTCACGCCGTTGGCGTAGGCTGACAAAAATTCGTTGCCATTGCGGTTGTATTTTATGCTGCTTATAAATGAGTAGCCAGTTTCCGTATTGGCGTAGGGAACAAGGCTGCGATCCTTGTTCAGGTTCCTCATATCGTATATTTTGATGTTGTAGAAATTTCCTCCGACGGCGAACTTTTGAGCCGACGGGTGGAAATCCATGGCGTAGATTTCCGCATCTATAGCACTTAAGCACAATATTTTATGAGATGTGGAAGTTCTTAAGTCGTGTAACACAACGGTACCATTATTTCCGGCGGTGTAGAAAACAGGCGAATTGTCCGGCGATGGAACAAGACAGTTCACTCTCTTATAGTGGCGTTCCAAATTCTTCGTGAATCTTATTCCGTTCGGATCAAGAAGGAACAGCTTAACAAAGCCGTTGTTTCCTGCTGTCAATACATGCCAACATCCGTGCAAGTTTAGAAACTTGATCTGGGAAAAATCTTCTCTTTGCTCGTCTTGAAAGCTGAGCAAAATCTTCTTCCTCTTCCAATCCCATATTTGTATTTTCGATTCGTTTCCTCCAGTTATCAGTATATCGTTGTTTGCATGCAGGTTCATACAGTTCACTCTATGTTCCAGCGTTATAGCCTGTTCAGCTCTCATTCGCTGAAGTTTTTCAGGATTTGAAAATTGTTTGTTGGGGACAAATGATGGTTGGTTGGATCTTTGTCCAATCTGGTTTCTTAAGAATGTGTGGGCGAAGTTTTTATTGACTTTATTGTGAGAAGACATTTTTGATGTACCTCAATGATTTTTGTAAATGCAGTAGATTTTATATAAACGAAATTACCTGTATGATTTGAAAAATACAGGTGTGACATAAATTTGCACCTACAAATGATTAATGTCAATAAATTTTATATTGAATGGAAAACGAACAAAGAAAAATAAATAAAAATTAAATAAATTTTATTTTTGGATTATCAGCATCAAATAAAACAACAATTTATTATTGCTAATCTCAATTTTATTTCGAACAGAAATTAAAATCAAATTAAATTTAAAATTAAATTGAAATAGAAATGAAGAAATATAAGGTGTGTAAAAAAATTAAATTACATTTTAAGTTTAATATTAAAATAACAATACATATATTTTTTTAAATAATTTTAATTGTTTTTCAAATAATTTTTATTCAACTAATAACTAAAAATAACATTTTTTTTTTCGTTCCTCAAGCAAATTCATGCCAGTAGAAAAAATGTTGGGTTCTTCGAACTGGAGAAATGATTATCTTCAGTTTTCAGTTCCTCTTCAGAATTAAATTGATAATTAAGTAAAAAAAGGATAATTAAATAAATTAATAATAGTCACATGGAGAAATATCCGGAATGTTTGGTGGTTTTAATATCTTAAATGTAATATATAAAAAAATAAATAGCATATTTGGAAATAATATGCAATACTTTCAAATAATAATAACATAGTTTAATAAAAAATGTCCAAATATAATTAAATAAATAATCATAAATTTTAATTACATTTTCGGTGTAAAATTTTATCTTTTTAAGATATCATAATTATTTGTTCATTATAAGATTGTCTATTACAAAACTATAATGGATACTACAGTATAATTAAGTCTTGTTTCTAAAATATCATATAAGCATCGGTGGTTCAGTGGTAGAATGCTCGCCTGCCACGCGGGCGGCCCGGGTTCGATTCCCGGCCGATGCATCATTCTTTTGTTCTTTCTCTATTATAATACAATCTGACAATCTTTTTTCAAGTATCCTATTAGACTTTTCAAGAAATCCGTATATTTATTGGTTCGAAGGGGTTAAATTCCTTTATGAAGTATTTTATTAGATTTATCTAAAAATAAGTTGTTACAAAAATTGTCGAAATATAATTTAACTATTCTCGAAACAATTAATTTATTAACTTCCAATCTTTGACAATAGGAATATTAAAAAGAAAATATTACAAATTCTGAAAAATGGTGGATGCGCCTCAATTTTGACAGATTTTCCTCTTAATCAAAGAAAGAATGGATTAATAAATCAATAACATTTTAAAAAAAAAGTGTAATATAGTTTTTCCATTAAAGAAAATGTTCTATGCAAAGCTATGATTAAAGTAATGCATCGACCGGGAATGGATGTAAGAAATAAAGTGAAAGGAATACGTATAAAAGTGTTACTTAGAAGAAATTCCGTTTTTGCAACACCAAAATGAAGAAGTATCAGCATCGGTGGTTCAGTGGTAGAATGCTCGCCTGCCACGCGGGCGGCCCGGGTTCGATTCCCGGCCGATGCATCATTCTTTTGTTCTTTCTCTATTATAATAAAATCTATTGTAACATTTTCCATTTTTTACTTTTTGTTGTTTGTTTTTTTAAATTTCTCAATTACTATGTAGTATAGTGTTTTGTATTAAACAATTTTATTTTACACACACACACACTACAATAAGTATAATTTTAATAATTGATTAATTCATTGTAATAAAATTTAGATATTTTCTAGTAAATACGTATTTTCTTTTTCAATTTTTAAACTGCACAACTCAAGTACTGTCTTGTACTGAAAAACCATATTGTTATTAATATGAAAGTAACTCAATTCTAGATATAACTTATTTTTCTGCTGCTACAACACCTAGAAAATATTTATTCTAGATATTTGCGAAGTTGTTACATGAAGAAATATCCTTTTAAAATTTAAATACAACATTTTAATAATCATTAAAAAAATCATGAATGAATTTTCTTTACCACTTTGTTCAATAACGAAAATTCAAAATCATTGTCCATTTACGCGTATCTAACATTATAAAAAATCTTCTATAAATTGATATAAACAGTAAATGTTGTTTACAAGGCATCTTATTATTTGAATTCACTGTGATGGAAACATATAAACCAATTTTAATAAAAAATATAAAAATAACTGCATTTTGATCAAAATATATTGTTGATGTATATTGTTATTCATCCCAGTGCAAGACAGTCGTGCATTTTCTCCTTGGAAATATGTACTGCATATTTTCAAGTTTCTGTAAACAAATATTTTAATATCAAATTTAATAAGAATGTTTTCTTAGACGTCTGATATATTCATAATTTCTTTGGTATAAGAGAATTCATTCTTTAAGTTTTATTAAATAATAGACGAGTTTTAATTCTTTAATGCTAATATGTTAAAAACAGTACTACTTGTTTCTCTAGGAAAATATTTGAAATTATGTTTGAAATCATTCACATGTTTACAAATTTAAAAAATGTTTACACTGCACTTAAATTACTTTTAGTATTATATTAAATAATATAAACAAAACTCTGCGTTCGTAATTTATGATTAAAACAGTCAAAGCACTTAGGTGGTTCTATTATAGTATGGGGATGCTTCTCCTACCACGGTGTCGGTCCACAAAATGATGACAGCAGTGTCTTACCGTCATGAGGTAAGTAGGACTATGTTGCCACGTTCTGAAGATAATACACGACTGCGATGGGTGTTTCAACCAGACAACGATCCGAAACACACATCGAAGGTGACAATAAAGTTCAACTTTTAAGCTGACCTGTCCAATCAGCTAACCTAAATCCTATAGAGAACCTGTGGCACGTTGTGAGGATAGCTCTGAGGGGTAACAGTGTCACTAACAAAGAAGCCCTCTGGTTCCTGGTGGATGAAGCGTGAAATTCAATTCCCCAGGAAACGTGGCAAAAGTTGACAGACTAGGGCCTCGTCGATGTTTGGCAGTTATTAAAAATAGACAACTATTAAAAAAAATCCATTCAAACATATACTTTTGTCATTTCTGAAATTGTCTTTATTTTATTTCACATGAAAATTTTAAGAACTCATAAACATATCGATTCATACACAATCTTGTGTGAATGGCGAATATTTAATGGTCCAAAATTTTACAAATTAAAGCTGCACCATCGACCTGAGTCAGCATCGCGACGCCAAGACCAATGTTTCTTTTAATTAGCATATCCATGCAGCACGGCAACGTTCGGAATCGAGTTAAAGCACATTTAACGATTGGTTTGTGTGTTGAAATTGACGGGACTACACACGAGGGTTACAGCGTAAAGGCGTGGCGCACCATTTCGTCCGCCAAACGTAAACTATGAATTATACGGCCCGGTTGTTCTGATTAATGCCGATTTAATGGCTGATTTGTTGCAACAAATATTGACTCCGAGCGGTATGCAACGACGGCGTAGTGTGCACATTATCATCATGAAGTCGGGTGGTAGACAGACTTCTTTGGGCCGTAGCTAATAAATTCAACAAACAGGAATTGGTGTACGCTTGAGGCAACAGTCCAAACAATCCGGGCGCTTAAATAAAGCGCCACAATTTCGACATTACGAACAGGTCAGCGCACACGCGACGTCGTTTATTAATTTCGCAATTAATAGCCCGACGATTCGGCGTGATTAATTAATAACAATTTGCATGCAGCGACCCATTTCCATTCCGCAATTAATTCATCCGTTTGACAGTTTCATTTTCTTGCCAGTTGATTATTCGGTTATGCACAAATATGTTTAATTGGCCTTTCAAAAATATTAATATACATCTAAATCGAGGAAGGTGAAACAAAATAATTCGTTGCTACATAAAAATGAATATTTATGAGCATCAGTGGTTCAGCGGATGAATGATATTTGTATTATTACTTGTAGTCAATTAAACCAAATTTAAATTTCAATAACGGTTACCACACAATCAGGTTGCAAGAAATGCATTATTTTCTTTAAAATCTATTGATTTTTTATTCCTACGACATCTGATATTTTAAAGAAGTGGATTTTCTATTCAGAAAAAGTACGACAGCTTTTGTCTAGTTTTTAGAATCATATTTTTAAATCAATATTTTAACGTTCTCTTTAATAAAATATTTCTTCTGACATGCCTCGAGGTATTTATTCATTATTCCATTGGTTTAAAAGACATTCTATAAAAATGGCGAATGAAATTCACGAGGCATTTTTTGAGATATTATTTATTTTATTTTAGGGTTCTAACAAATTCTGGAAATATGTGGAGCAACTTTTATAATAAGTAAAAATAATATTAAATTCATATATTTACTTACACAAGCCAATAATTTTATATAGAAGAGCATTTCCTAGTTGGACCAAAAAGCCCTGAAGTTATAAACGTAAAATATTTCAATATATTGTAATATGTACAAGCTTCAAGGTATTCACATTCTCTTGTTTTAAGTGAAAAACTTATAAAATTTTATAAAATTAATAAATAATATTTACATTATATTTTTGTTATTATATTGTTCTTGAATTCTAATTAAATAATATATTGTAGTGAATTTTTTGTACTCCTTTCACTCAATAGTGATTTTTTTAAAAAACATTAATTATTTATTTATTACACATTTTTCATAAAATTCAATGTTTTTATCGCCAAACAATTGGATGTTAACAAATTAATTGTTTAGACAGTAGTTAAATCATATTTCGATATTCTTTTTAACAAGTTAAATTTAAATAAATCTACCAAATTACTTCATAAAGAAATTTACTCTAAAATAGGAAAATCTGATTTAAGAATAAAAATTTGATAAAATTTTAATATTTCAATCATCAAATGATTAGTTGTTAATAAATCAAACATAATATCAAGATAAATAAAGTAAATTACCCCATAAAGGAATTTAATCTCAATAATTATAATTAATTAGATTGTATTAGAAATATCTGAAAAAAATACTAAAGTAAAAGATAAAAATAGTTAAATTAGATTTTTTTATAATAGAAAAAGAACAAAAGAATGATGCATCGGCCGGGAATCGAACCCGGGCCGCCCGCGTGGCAGGCGAGCATTCTACCACTGAACCACCGATGCTGGTGCTTCTTCATTTTGGTGCTGCAAAAACGGAATTTCTTCTAAGTAACACTTTTATACGTATTCCTTTCACTTTATTTCTTACATCCATTCCATGTCGATGCATTACTTTATTCATAGCTTTGCACAGAGTATTTTTTAAAAAGGAAAAACTTTATTATATTTTGTTTAAAAAATATTATTCATTTTTTATCCATTCTTTTTTTGATTTAAGAGGAAAAGCTGTCAAAATTGAGGTGCATTCACCATTTTTCAGAATTTATAATGTTTTCTTTTTAATATTCCTATCGTCAAAGATTGGAAGTTAATAAATTAATTGTTTCGAGAGAAGTTAAATTATATTTCGACAATTTTTGTAGCAACTTATTTTTAGATAAATCTAATAAAATACTTCATAAAGGAATTTAACCCCTTCGAACCAATAAACATCGGGATTTGTTGGAGAGTCCAATAGGATACTTGAAAAAAGATTGTCAGATTGTATTAGAAATATATAAGGTAAATACTAAAGTAAAAAATGGAAAATGTTACAATAGATTTTATTATAATAGAGAAAGAACAAAAGAATGATGCATCGGCCGGGAATCGAACCCGGGCCGCCCGCGTGGCAGGCGAGCATTCTACCACTGAACCACCGATGCTGATACTTCTTCATTTTGGTGTTGCAAAAACGGAATTTCTTCTAAGTAACACTTTTATACGTATTCCTTTCACTTTATTTCTTACATCCATTCCCGGTCGATGCATTACTTTAATCATAGCTTTGCATAGAACATTTTCTTTAATGGAAAAACTATATTACACTTTTTTTTTAAAATGTTATTGATTTATTAATCCATTCTTTCTTTGATTAAGAGGAAAATCTGTCAAAATTGAGGCGCATCCACCATTTTTCAGAATTTGTAATATTTTCTTTTTAATATTCCTATTGTCAAAGATTGGAAGTTAATAAATTAATTGTTTCGAGAATAGTTAAATTATATTTCGACAATTTTTGTAACAACTTATTTTTAGATAAATCTAATAAAATACTTCATAAAGGAATTTAACCCCTTCGAACCAATAAATATACGGATTTCTTGAAAAGTCTAATAGGATACTTGAAAAAAGATTGTCAGATTGTATTATAATAGAGAAAGAACAAAAGAATGATGCATCGGCCGGGAATCGAACCCGGGCCGCCCGCGTGGCAGGCGAGCATTCTACCACTGAACCACCGATGCTGATGAATCTTAAGTCGTTCGGCCGTTCGCGGCTGCTGCACTCGTGCCACTTTCGCAGCGAAAGGATCAAAGTCGACGACTACGTACTGCGGACAAGATTAACGACCGAAAGGAAATAAAACCGATGGTGCCTTTGATTTGACGAATGTAAGTGTGCCATCAAACAAACCGCATCGAAAAAGACGATGGAAAATCCGATTGCAAACTCATATTTATCGGCGAGAGAGTTCAATGGAGGCAATTTCCTGTGATCAATCGACGGAATACTTTTTAGCAGCAGTGAAAAATAAAGAGAGGGCGTTACATTTATATAGGACAATGAGAAATGAATCCAATTTTACGACGAACTTTGTTCGGAAGTGAACGCGCGGGTTGAAAATGCCGAATTTCACGGCGACATTCGAACCAATAACTTTAAAGGTGAATGCGAAAATCCGGTCTTTGCCGTTTCAACGTTCATGATCGTACATTCCTGAAATATAAATGTCCCAGTATAAGATTGCTCAATCTTTATTGGGCCTTCAAGATTTTTAAAATGTTCATACTTACATGCATCGATTTTATTACTGTACATTATAAAATGGCTTTCGTCGTTACGGAATGTAAACAAAATTACAATGTAGTAGCTGTACTTTACTCTTATACGAAGAAATAGCTTGCGTCTTTGAAGGGTTAAAAAAAACATAGTGCATTAGTGGTAGAATGCTCGCCTGCCACAAATCCGTATGTTTCAAAGGGATTAAATTCCTTTATGAAGTATTTTATAAGATTTATCTAAAAAAAGTTGTTACAAAAATAGTCAAAATATAATTTAACTGCTCTCGAAACAATTAATTTATTAACTTCCAATCTTTGACGATAGGAATATTAAAAAGAAAACATTACACATTCTGAAAAATGGTGAATGCACCTCAATTTTGACAGCTTTTCCTCTTAAATTAAAAAGATAATGGATAAAAAAAATCAATAACAGTTTTTAAACAAAATGGAATATAGTTTTTCCTTTTTAAAAAAATGTTCTATGCAAAGCTATGATTAAAGTAATGCATCGACCGGGAATGGATGTAAGAAATAAAGTGAAAGGAATACGTATAAAAGTGTTACTTAGAAGAAATTCCGTTTTTGCAGCACCAAAATGAAGAAGCACCAGCATCGGTGGTTCAGTGGTAGAATGCTCGCCTGCCACGCGGGCGGCCCGGGTTCGATTCCCGGCCGATGCATCATTCTTTTGTTCTTTCTCTATTATAATAAAATCTATTGTAACATTTCCAATTTTTACTTTATGTATTTCTAATACAATCTGACAATCTTTTTTCAAGTATCCTATTAGACTTTCCAAGAACTCCGTATATTTATTGGTTCGAAGGGGTTAAATTCCTTTATGAAGTATTTTATTAAATTTATCTAAAAATAAGTTGTTACAAAAATTGTCGAAATATAATTTAACTATTCTCGAAATAATTAATTTATTAACTTCCAATCTTTGACGATAGGAATATTAAAAAGAAAACATTACAAATTCTGAAAAATGGTGAATGCGCCTCAATTTTGACAGATTTTCCTGTTAATCAAAGAAAGAATGGATTTATAAATCAATAACATTTTTTAAAAAAAATGGAATATAGTTTTTCCTTTAAAGAAAGTGTTCTATGCAAAGCTATGATTAAAGTAATGCATCGACCGGGAATGGATGTAAGAAATAAAGTGAAAGGAATACGCATAAAAGTGTTACTTAGAAGAAATTCCGTTTTTGAAGCACCAAAATGAAGAAGCACCAGCATCGGTGGTTCAGTGGTAGAATGCTCGCCTGCCACGCGGGCGGCCCGGGTTCGATTCCCGGCCGATGCATCATTCTTTTGTTTCTTCTCTATTATAATAAAATCTAATGTAACTCTTTCGATCTTTTACTTTAGTATTTACTTTATATATTTCTAATACAATCTGACAATTCTTTTTAAAGTATCCTGTTACACTTTCCAACAAATCCCTACGTTTACTGGTTCGAGGGGATTAAATTCTTTTATAAAGTAATTTATTAGATCTATCTAAAAATAAATTGTTACAAAATTTGTCGAAATATAATTTAACTGCTCTCGAAACAATTAATTTATTAACTTCCAATCTTTGACGACAGGAATATTAAAAAGAAAACATTACAAAGTCTGAAAAATGGTGAATGCATCTCAATTTTGACAGCTTTTCCTCTTAAATCAAAGAAAGAATGGATAATTAAATCAATAATATTATTTACACAAAATTGAATATAGTTTTTCCTTTTAATAAAAAATGTTCTATGGAAAGCTATGAATAAAGTAATGCATCGATCGGGAATGGATGTAAGTAATAAAGTGAAAGGAATACGTATAAGAGTGTTAGTAGAAATTCCGTTTTTGCCGCACCAAAATGAAGAAGTACCAGCATCGGTGGTTCAGTGGTAGAATGCTCGCCTGCCACGCGGGCGGCCCGGGTTCGATTCCCGGCCGATGCATCATTCTTTTGTTCTTTCTCTATTATAATAAAATCTATTGTAACATTTTTCATTTTTTACTTTAGTATTTACTTTATATATTTCTAACACAATGTGACAATTCTTTTTCAAGTTTCCTATTAGACTTTCCAACAAATCCCTATATTTATTGGTTTGAAGGGATTAAATTCTATTATAAAGTAATTTATTAGATTTATGTAAAAATAAGTTGTTACAAAAATTGTCGAAATATAATTTAACTGCTCTCGAAACAATTAATTTATTAACTTCCAATCTTTGACGATAGGAATATTAAAAAGAAAACATTACAAATTCTGAAAAATGATGGATGCGCCTCAATTTTGACAGATTTTCTTCTTAATCAAAGAAAGAATGGATTAATAAATCAATAACATTTAAAAAGAAAATGGAATTATAGTTTTTCCTTTAAAGAGTATGTTTTATGCAAAGCTATGATTAAAGTAGTGCATCGACCGGGAATGGATGTAAGAAATAAAGTGAAAGGAATACGTATAAAAGTGTTACTTAGAAAAAATTCCGTTTTTGCAGCACCAAATGAAGAAGTACCAGCATCGGTGGTTCAGTGGTAGAATGCTCGCCTGCCACGCGGGCGGCCCGGGTTCGATTCCCGGCCGATGCATCGTTCTTTTGTACCTTGTCTATTATAATAAAATTTAATGTAACATTTTCCATTTTTTACTTTAGTATTTACTTTATATATTTCTAATACAATCTGACAATTCTTTTTAAAGTATCCTGTTACACTTTCCAACAAATCCCTACGTTTACTGGTTCGAGGGGATTAAATTCTTTTATAAAGTAATTTATTAGATCTATCTAAAAATAAATTGTTACAAAAATTGTCGAAATATAATTTAACTGCTCTCGAAACAATTAATTCATTAACTTCCAATCTTTGACGACAGGAATATTAAAAAGAAAACATTACAAAGTCTGAAAAATGGTGAATGCACCTCAATTTTGACAGCTCTTCCTCTTAAATTAAAGAGATAATGGATAAAAAAATCAATAACATTTTTTAAACAAAATGGAATATAGTTTTTCCTTTTTAAAAAAATGTTCTATGCAAAGTTATAAATAAAGTAATGCATCGACCGGGAATGAATGTAAGAAATAAAGTGAGAGGAATACGTATAAATGTGTCACTTAGAAGAAATTCCGTTTTTGCAGCACCAAAGTGAAGAAGTACCAGCATCGGTGGTTCAGTGGTAGAATGCTCGCCTGCCACGCGGGCGGCCCGGGTTCGATTCCCGGCCGATGCATCGTTCTTTTGTTCTTTCTCTATTATAATAAAATCTATTGTAACATTTTCCATTTTTTACTTTAGTATTTACCTTATATATTTCTAATACAATCTGACAATCTTTTTTCAAGTATCCTATTGGACTCTCCAACAAATCCCTATGTTTATTGGTTCGAAGGGGTTAAATTCCTTTAAGAAGTATTTTATTAGATTTATCTAAAAATAAGTTGCTACAAAAATTATCAAAATATAACTTAACTTCTCTCGAAACAATTAATTTATTAACTTCCAATCTTTGACGATAGGAATATTAAAAAGAAAACATTACAGATTCTGAAAAATGGTGAATGCACCTCAATTTTGACAGCTTTTCCTCTTAAATCAAAAAAAGAATGGATAAAAAATCATTAATATTTTTTAAACAAAATATAAGTTTTTTATGCAAAGCTATGCATAAAGTAATGCATCGACAGGGAATGGATGTAAGAAATAAAGTGAAAGGAATACGTATAAAAGTGTTACTTGGATGAAATTCAATTTTTTCAGCACTAAAATGAAGAAGCACCAGCATCGGAACGCTAACAGTGTTAATAACAAAATACCATGTTTAATTAATTTTCTGCACACACACAAAATAGACATAATCTGCATAACAGAAACAAAACTGTCCAGCAGACATAATTTCAAAATTAAAAACTATCTAACTTACAGAGAAGACAGGCAATACAACCCGGGTCACACCCGCCACACACACGGAGGAGTTGCAATCCTTGTTAAAAACTCCATCCCACACTCCAAAATAGATAGTATATCTAGTCATATAGAGAATATATCAATCAAACTAGCCGACGGAACCGTAATAATGTGCGCATACAACCCTCCATCCAACAATTTTTCTACACCACAAATAGACCAACTCTGCAAAAAGTATAACAAAACCATAATCTTAGGGGACCTTAACTCTCGCCACACAGCCTGGAACTGCCACAGAAATAATACCAACGGAGCCACCCTGTACAATTATATACTCAACTCGGACGTTGACCTCCTTTTCCCTGAAGAAGCCACGCACTATCCCAATAACGGGGGCACTCCATCAACAATAGACCTAGTCATAAGCAATGGAGTACGCAGAGTGACTGAACCAACTGTACTCCATGAACTAGACTCCGACCATGCCCCAGTGCTAATTAATATCCAACAAAAAAGAACAAATGTCCTCCAACAAACCAAATTCTGTTTCCGAGAAACGAACTGGGACATGTACAGGCACGAGCTAAACACTCTGACGGTCCTAAGAGGTCACATCACGGATTTGGAATCACTAAAGAGAGAAGTGGATTCATTCACACTCAATCTAAAAATAGCCAGGAACAAAACTACTAAGGTAACAAAAACCAAACCACCAGCAGATGATCTTCCAGATGATATAACAGAAGCTATCAAAACAAAAAACTACCACAAAAAACGTTGGCACAAATACAAACTCGACAATGACAAACAAATAATGAACCGGCTCAAAAACGAAATTACATATAAAATCGGGCAACACAGAAATAACGTGTGGCGGGACCTTCTGGGCAGGCTCCAAGCCACGGATTGCTCCTTATGGAGATACGTAAAGAAACTAAAAGGGGAACGTCCTATATACCCGACCATCCTCTACAACAACATCGAGCACATGTCCAACAAATCTAAAGCTACAGCCATCTCCACACACTTTGCAGAAATTCATAAAACTGATACGACAAACCTCACACCGGAACAAAACTACATACAGCAAATGGCTCAGAATATACACAAAGCTCAACCAGAGGTAATTCAAAACAATGAACTTGCTAAACTACTCACAAGGCCGAGTGAAGTGCAGCAAATTCTGCGAAAGCTGCCAAATAACAAAGCTCCAGGACCAAACGGTATCCAATACATCCTTTTAAAAAACATACCAAGGAAGACACTGGTCCATCTAACCTATATTATCAATGGTATTATTAGGCTGCAATACTTCCCAGAACAATGGAAACACGCTGTGGTTATCCCCGTACTAAAGCCCGGTAAACCGCCACATAACCCCAACTCATACAGGCCAATATCGCTACTAAGCTCTATTTCCAAGGTAGCCGAAAGAGTTATACTGCGACGCCTGGAAACAGCCGACTCACACCTACACATAACACCACACGAGCAGTTCGGATTCCGCCCCAAACATGGCACAGTCCTGCAGGTGGCGCGAATTGCTGAACACACTAAGAAGCACTGGAACTTCGGGAGAAACACAGTTGCACTCTTTTTAGATATGCAGAAAGCCTTCGATACCGTATGGTTGGATGGACTAGTGTATAAACTGGACCAGCTAAAACTGCCTAAATGTCTGGTCAAACTAATCGACTCGTATCTGCGAGGAAGGACCTTCCAGGTAAAAATCAGCGGGGAATTATCCGAAACACGAAACACTTCGGCAGGAGTACCACAGGGAACGGTGCTCGCACCAAAACTCTACAACTTCTATACCTCCGACATCCCTAAGTTTTCCCACACTAACTTGGCACTATACGCTGATGACACTGCCATCTACAGCTCGTCCTTTAGCTCACAGGTCGCCACCCAACAGATTAAAATCCATCTGGGCATGCTCACTGCGTTTTTTGAGAGATGGAAAATTAAAATAAATCCTGAAAAAACAGAATTGATCAACTTTACAAAAAAATACACTAACACAAGGATAGTATCTCCACCCACTATAGACGGAACCATCATTCCATGCAAAAAAGTCGTGAAATACTTAGGCACCTATCTGGACAATCGGCTGACCTTTAGACCTCATATAGACAAAATTAGACCAAAGATATTTGGTGCAATCAAGCCACTATATCCCCTAATCTCTGCAAACAGCCCCATGAGTAGAGATAACAAAATTAACTTATACACCACAATCCTCCGACCCATCATGACATACGCATGCCCCATCTGGTGTGGAGCCTCAATAACCGCCATTAACATACTACAACGACTGCAAAACAAAATACTGAGAATGGCAATCAGCGCACCCCAGAGAAGCAGAACCCGACACATACACGACACAACTGGAGTGCCATATGTACAGGATTACATCATCCAAGAGGCTAATAAATTCTACGAAAAACAAATACACCACTCGATACTCACAAAACACATGGCTGACGTCAGAATCCACAACATTGACCCTAATCACAGACACAAACCCCTCTACCATAAACTTCCAATTTTTCACAAACTCCCACCATAATGTCTGCCGCGCACTCAAAACTTTCCACTTAAAACGCAAAACGTAAAGACGCCCACTAAACCATAAAACATTATCCGAACAACGCGAAACCTCCCCCAAAAATGCTTCAACGGGTTTTTTGACTAAGTTTTTCCCGAGCGCACTAAATTGCAAAGCTGGCCATCCAGCAACAGTTTCCGCTAATTTCATCTACAGGTTCCATTATCTAAATCATATTGAGACAAAATGCCCCCAGAAATGCAACGACCATGTGAGGGGGGTCTTGGACCCATTTTGCTTTCAACATCGTTGCTGACGCTCGGAGATGCCACGACACCGGCAATTGGCCGTGCCAATCTCCAAGAAGGTGGACAACCCCGGACTCCATTCGGTAACCCACCCCCACAAGAACGGAGCCTACTATATATAGTGCCCACAGGAGTCTCGAGCTGTACGAGCCAATGATGTGTATTTTAACAAAAAGACAAATAAAATATATTTAGTTTAGTTTTAGTTAGCTCGCCTGCCACGCGGGCGGCCCGGGTTCGATTCCCGGCCGATGCATCGTTCTTTTGTTCTTTCTCTATTATAATAAAATCTATTGTAACATTTTCCATTTTTTACTTTAGTATTTACCTTATATATTTCTAATACAATCTGACAATCTTTTTTCAAGTATCCTATTGGACTCTCCAACAAATCCCTATGTTTATTGGTTCGAAGGGGTTAAATTCCTTTAAGAAGTATTTTATTAGATTTATCTAAAAATAAGTTGCTACAAAAATTATCAAAATATAACTTAACTTCTCTCGAAACAATTAATTTATTAACTTCCAATCTTTGACGATAGGAATATTAAAAAGAAAACATTACAGATTCTGAAAAATGGTGAATGCACCTCAATTTTGACAGCTTTTCCTCTTAAATCAAAAAAAGAATGGATAAAAAATCATTAATATTTTTTAAACAAAATATAAGTTTTTCCTTTTTAAAAAATACTCTGTGCAAAGCTATGCATAAAGTAATGCATCGACAGGGAATGGATGTAAGAAATAAAGTGAAAGGAATACGTATAAAAGTGTTACTTGGATGAAATTCAATTTTTTCAGCACTAAAATGAAGAAGCACCAGCATCGGTGGTTCAGTGGTAGAATGCTCGCCTGCCACGCGGGCGGCCCGGGTTCGATTCCCGGCCGATGCATCATTCTTTTTGTTCCTTCTCTACTTAAATAAAATTAATGTAATTTTTTCCATCTTTTACTTTAGTATTTATTTTATATATTTCTAAAATAATCTGACAATTCTTTTTCTGGTATCCTTTCCAACAAATTTTGTTAAAAGCTAAAGCATGATCTTTGACAAAATGTTATATTGAATAAATTATTTTTCTACTAAACCACCAGTGTTGATGAATTTTCACATTTTTGATCTAAGAACCAAATTTTTTTTAGATAAAAGACAAAATAAAAAATTCTTCGATGAAGTGTTACATTCAGGAAACTCTTTTCAATCAATTCATTAATGGTAGTGTAAAAAACTTACAGATGCATAATGTTTTCTTCTACTACTGAAGTATATATTATATATTCACAATTTTGACGTCATAATGAAATTTCCTCGAATTAAAAAACAAAGTTAATGGAATTCTTTGGCGAAGTGTTACACTAAAGAAACTCTTTTACTAGTGGACCACTGAAGCTTCTCTCAAAACGTAAAAATGTAAAAAATATTTTCTATTACTAAACCACTAATGTTATGTTGAAGAAATTCTTCCACGACCAATTTTGATGAACCTTCCTTCACCTTTTTGATGCAAAAACCAAATTTCCTCCAGACTAAAGACAAATTGAAAAGAATCGTTCGACAAAGTGCTACATTGAACAAACCATTTTACAACTAAAACAATGGTGCTTATGACAAAACCCGCAGATTTTATGGCCCAACTTCGATTCTCGACCGATGTAATTACCATTACGCGCGCAGAGTAAAACTACGTCCCACTCAAAAATTAATTCATTCCGTCTCGCGAGATCCGCAAAAACTTAAAAACATTTTTGCGACGCCAGAGATAAAGTGCACCTAGAGGGTAACCGACGTCGGGCGTCGCGACGCGGATTTATTGGATCTTCAGAGACACTTTATGAAAATGTAATTATTTTAATCTGCGGCCTGGAAATTACTATCTGGCCGTCATTAGAATTTCATATGAAGTGATATAAAACTGGAGTATCGTCTGGGACACTTTGCATTTCAGCCGTCTCCACTTTTCAATGAATATTCGCGCCGGAAAATATGCCGGATTAATTACTCGCGGTATTATTATTCAGAAGATTTAGAAATGGCGGAATGTGAGGCTATTAATCATTAAATTGTAACAAAAATATAACGTCGACTTACCTTTAATGGACGTTTTATCGTCACTGTCTCTATGGTCGTCGTCGGAACTGCCATTATAATACTGGAAAAGAAATAGTCAATTACTTAATATACAATACATGTTGCGAGAAGCAATTATATATTGAGTATATAAAAAAAGTTATTTATTACGCGATTCCCAAATGTGTTGTCAATCTAGTGTGGATTCTGATTGGAAACAAAAATGCCAAATATAAGTGAAGAAATGACTATGAGCATTGTTTTCTTAAAGAACAAGGGAAAAACATATGGGTAATATTGTTCTTAATTGGCGCGTGATCGACACGTGATCGTGACCGAATTACTTAATGTTCAAATTAGATATAGACCAAATTACTTAATGACCGAGATTTCTAATGAACAAATGACTTAAAAACAAAATTACCGAATGACTAAATTACATAATGACCACATTGTATTATAACAAATGACCTAGTGATCGAATCACCTTATAACCGAATTACCTTATTACCAAATGACCCAATGACCGAATTACGTTATGATCAAATTACTTGAATGAATTATCTAATGACCAAATTATGTAAAGACAACCGAATTATCTTATGACCAAATTACCTAATCGAATTACTTTATTAACAAATAACTTAATAACTAAATGATCAAATTACCTAATGACCAAATAATTCAATGGCCGAATTACTTTATGACCAAATTGACTAATGATTGAACCAAATGACCTAATGACCGAGTTAAGATTGAATTACCTAATGACTGAATTATCTAATGACTAAATTAACAAAAGGAGAAATTAGAGAGAGAGAGAGGCAAAACTAGTGGCCAGTTTAAACCTCAAATTACAATTAAGTGGATGGGACTGATTATTTCAATGAAATTTTGAAATATAAAAATAATTAAATAAGTTTTTATTTATATTTTTATATTTTTTAATTATATTTAATTATATTTTTATTTGTTACTAAACATTTTTTTCTCTATTAAAAATTGTACAGAGAGAGAAAGAAAAAAAATTATGACCAGTATAAACTAATTTATAATCACGGTTTATTAAATTGAAATAATTCTTTTGATAAAAGAGATATAAAAAAACGATTAAAAATATTCGAAATTTACATCACAAAAATTAAAAATTGACAAATAAAAATAATATTACATATATTTGACTGATTTTTTACAAAGACAAAGAAACAAAAAGGACTAATTTAAATTTGTAATTATAATTAATTAAATATGATTAATTTTCTAAATGAAATTTTGTAATTAATTTTGTAACATATAAAATAAATAAAATAAAAGATATAAAAATATGTCCAAAATATTTAAATTACCTTATGACCAAATGACCCAATGACCGAATTACGTTGTGATAAAATTACCTGACTGAATTATCTAATGACCAAATTACGTAAAGACCAAATAACCGAATTACCTTATGACCAAATTGACTAATGATTGAACCAAATGATTAATGACCGAATTATCTTAAGATTAAATTATATAATGAGTGAATTATCTAATGACTAAATTAACTATGGAACAAATGACAGAATTACCTTATGATCAAACTACCAACTACCCTGACCGATTAACAAATAATCTAATGACCGTATTACCTTATGACTAAATGTTCAAATTATTTAATGATCAAATGACCCAATGGACGAATTACCTTATGATCTAAATTAACTAACGATTGAATTACGAACTGAAATTACTAAATAATTTATGACCAAATTACCTAAGGGCCAAACGACTTAATGACCAAATTACCTTATGACCAAATTAGCTAATGATACGATTGCCCTATTAACAAATGACCTAATGACCGAGTTATCTTATGACCAAATTACCTAATGACCGAATTACCAATGACTAAATGACGAAAACTATAAATATATGTTGGATAAGTTGCGGTATTAGAAAAATTGGAGTAATTTAAGCATTTGCAGTAACCACATCTTTAGTCATTTTTTACAAATTTAGTGAAAAAAATAATAGTGAAATTATTATAAATGTAAAAAACACTAAAAATCCAGAAAAATCACTAAAAAAGTATATATAAATTTACAAAAACAATACGGATAACTCGTTTCTTCCCTTAAATTCACCACATATATAAAATTATATACATATATGAATCCCATCCCTGCTATAAAGATATGTAATATATCAGGACGTTAATGAAATTCGAGTATGTACCGCAAAAACCAAAACGCGGACGCGTCAGCCAAATTCACTTTTCCATTTCCATTTTCGTTTCGACCGCAGTCGTACAATGACGCCGGAATATTCAAATTAAATTTCGCACAAACGCCAGCAATTACGATCGGTCGCATTAGCGGACCGGTCGCTTCGCGTCCATCTAATTAATTCCAATTTCGGGGGCACAAATCGATGTCGCAGTTCATTTTTACATGAATTATGGCGGTTGTGACGTTTTTAATTGGTCGTTTCGACGAGTTCCGGGAAATACAAATCTGACGGTTGAAACAATATAGCGTGCATCGATTTTCGTTGTTTGGCTAATGATAACAAGAGCTTGATGGAATTGTCGTGTGGCAACGGAATCGTTTTGCGAAAAATAAAACGTTAATCCGGCTAGATAATATTTTACTCGATCGACTATTGGGGGATAATGTTGACGTTGTGCGACCTGAAACTGACACAATAACAACGTCCAATATTGGCTTTTGTCTTTCAGTAACGCAATCCGCAGCTAAATAATTACCTGTCCGTTTCATGCGTCGATAACCGCGAGAATTATGAACCATCCGATATCGGGGATCGTTTCGATGCAAACCTAATAAAGCGGAAGCTGATTAGAAGATTATTTTGTTTATTGCGTTTTTCAGCGTTGTCGAATGAACAATGAGATGTCATCATATCCACTTAGTCATAATTTTTTATTAAACTGGTTTGGTTTTTGAATTTTTATAAATTTTCATTTTTTAATTTCTTGAGAGATCTCTTGACTACTTAATTTTTAAAGTAAAATCTTGTCTCGTAAGACGATTAGATATCTTAATTAATAAATTTTCATTATTTTTAAAGAAATTTGTTGTTTTTCCTTATTTTTATACTCATTTCATCGAGTTTTGACATTACTTTATAATATTTTATGTAAATTTGCTTGTTTCACCTTTCAAAAATTATAGATGATGAGAAAAAAATAATGGTCAGTTTCCATCTTTAATTACAATTAATTAAACAGTATTACTTATTTTAGTAATTTTAATGAATTTTGAAATTAATTGTGGATGTAGATAGGACTGATTATTTAAATGAAATTTTATAAAATAATTAAAAATATAAAAATAATCGAAATTTATTTAATTAAAATTGACTAAGAAAATTAAATTAATTAATTTTTAAGTGTTAATTAAAATATTTATTTTTATATTTTTTTAATTAAATTTTTATTTGTTACTAAACTCTTTTTTTCCTCTTTTAAAAATTATGTATGACAAAGAAAAAAAATTAGGACCAGTGTAAATTAATTTATAATTACACTTTATTAAATAAAAATAATTTTTTTGATGAAAGAAATATAAAAAAATAAAAATATGCGAAATTTACATAAAAAAAATTGAAAATTGACAAATAAAAATAATTATTACATATATTTGACCCTTTTAAAAAGACAAAGAAAAAAATAAGGACTAATTTAAATTTGTAATTACAGTTAATTAAATATGACTAATTTTCTAAATGAAATTTTGTAACATAGAAATAAATAAACTAAAAGATATAAAAATATTAAAAACAATCGAAATTTATTCCATAAAAATTATAAAAAAAATTACACTACGTAATTAATTAAATTATTTCAACATTAATTAAAATACTTCAAGTTTTTATTTTTTGTATACGTATATTTAATGTTTTTATGTATTTTTTAAATAATATTTTTTATTTGTTACTAAACTTGCCTTTTTATGTGTATTTCTACCATGTTTGATCAATTTTTATTTAAAAAATATTCATAAAATATATTTTGTTGATTATTGATTAATCTAATATCATTTTTTTCTTTTTTTTTGAGAAAATAATTAATAGTCATTAATTATTATTAATTGTAGGTTTTCAGATAAAATCTTGTGTTATAATGCAACCAAAAAATTTAATAATAAATATGTTTAATTGTAATAATTAATTTTTAATAATTAAATAAATTTAATTTTCTTAATATTTTTTAACTTTAACATTCATTTGTGCTTTTTATATATTATTAAAATAAATTTGTTGTGTATTTTTTCTTATTTAATTAGTAGTAAAAAATTAATAATTTATATAAAACTCACTCACAAATTATTGATTATTGCCCTGTTGAAAAAATATTGATCAATTCAGATTTATAGTTAGTTAATTAAATAGGTATCATTTGAATTTTGAAAGTTATAGAAATAAGTAACTACAATAAAAAGACATAAGGAAACATAAATAAAATGTTGTTTAAGAAAGGCAATTACAACAAATTAATTAAATTATATAATTTTAATAACAATTCCAGTGTAATTAAAATATGTCATCAATTTTAATATTTATTAATATTTCGTGTTTTTATGTATTTTTTAATTATATTTTTTATTTGTCACTAAACTGATACATTATTTCACATTTGTTTCATTTCAATTTAAATAATTTATTGATTTATTCATAATATATAGAAAATTTATTTCAATATAAAATTCTTTATAGATATTTTTTAAATTTAATAGATTTTATTACGTCCGAGAAAAGTCTTTGATTCAGCTTTTTCATTAACGATTTACGGATCTTTCATTATTTGTCAACTTATCCAACAACAGAAATATTTCAACGTGGATTTATCGACTTAACAATCAAGTCCAGAATCAAGTCGCAATACAGGATTTCGCTTCACTCGCCGTCCAATTTCATTCCGCTCCGTAATATTTTCAATGGGGATGTTCTTGTTTATCATGGAGAAAAAGTAGCTTAATCCCAGATAAGATAAACATGCAATCCGCACATGTGTAGTTTTCGTGGAACTAGTTTTCCGCAAAACTGTTACTTTTTATTGCCACATTTTATTAACATAAAATTAAAATTACAGTTTCAACGTTTCTGGCATAATTAAAGCGGGAACACCGAACGACATTAATTGTTTGTCGACCTCAATCCGTATCACTGTGTACTGTTTGCTCTTGCACAAATCATTAATCTTCGCTTATTGTATTTTATCACGGACCATTACGTTACGTATCCTGTTGGCAACATCATTACACAGTGGTAATATCGCATTTGAAGTATATATGCAGGACTACATACAACCCGGTATACCTTTAATTTCGCCAGAGAATAATAGTCTCTCACTGTTTAAAGTTAATTCTGTTTTTTTTTTCAAAAGGTCTGTGACGGGAAACGCAAACACTGTTTAATAACCGGATTAAAGGAGCTTTTATGAGTGCACCTTTGTTAATTAATTTCAAACGTATGAAACGCTGCAAGAGCTAATTGAATTGTTGAATTATTGCCAACAATTATGGTACATTTTAATAATTAATATACACAATAAATACATTAACGTTTTGATTAAAATTATTCAAAATAATTATAAAATAAATATCTATTAATTACATTACATTAACATAATTAAAATCTAATTTTAAATAAATCTAGTGTTTGTATTGAACTAATGGAAATTTTATGAAAAATCTAAATTACTCTTTGTTTTTAAAATTAACCTTTAATTGTTATTAGATTTATTTCCTGTTATTAACTCACATTAATCATGTCAGTTTTTTAAAACTGTTTATAAGTAACTTCTTTTTAATTTTAATAAATTTCCATTGTGATCTGATTACATATAGACAAGCATATTGTTTGTGTCACTCTTTTTACTTTTTAATAGGCTTTTGTTCTTTTTTTACTTTTTCAAAATAAGCCTACTTTTCTGTTTAACTACTTTATATATATAAGTAATTCTTCTAAGCCAGTTTTCTTCAATTATTAATCCTCCATTTGCTTTTTAGCAAAGAGAAAAGTGAGAATTTTTTGTACTAATAAACTAATCTGACAAAATACTCATTGTATTTCTAATTTAGCTGTGAAACAATATACAATATTTTTTGTGTCTAATTTTCTTTGTTTTATATACTTTCTCTCTTTCTTAGTTCAATTGTTCTAAATCGTCTTTTTTCTTATACTTAAAATATATCTTATAGAACTAAAAACGTACTGAATGATTCTTTTAAGACTATTGAGAAATCTATATAACTAAGGTATACGTTTAAGTGGCATTATGTTCCTACTGGGTACAAATATAACTTATGGAATGTGAACAATCCCCATTAATGTTTATTTAAGATTTTAATAGGTCTAACATATGTCTCTTCCTTTTTACTTAATAAACATTCTGATCTTATGGTACAAAATAAGATTCCTGAATCAGATTTTTCTACAAAAAATAGTAAGAATCGCTTTTATTATGTTTTTTCTCTATTGAAATTGAAATCTATACTGACAGTGATAGTGATTCTGATTCTGAGATCAAACTCTCATATTCTTTTTGTGTGTGGTTCTAAACCATGTTTTTTGGATCTCATTTGCTTTAATACACTTTTATTCTTCTCTATTTCATATTTTCAAAATTGTTTTAAGCATCCCCATTTTCTTCTTCCATAATATTTATTTTGATGTAGTCGTTAAAGGAGGTAAGTGATTATCTGAGTTAAATTTGCTTTTTAGAAAAAAAGATATAATTTTTATCTATTTATATTGATCCATATACTGATCTAACAAATCACTCTTTGTATTTTTAATTTAGCTGTGGTTCAATATGCCATATTTTTACAGACTTTCGTCTTTCTTTTTATTTGTTATTCCAATTTGAGTATATGTTTAATTATTAACGAAATTATGTTCCAGTGGAATATTTGTAAAACTTGAATCAGTGTATTCTCTCTATTGTTTCAATTTTTCAAATCTTTTGATTTAATATATGTTACACTAGGGGACATTATTATAGCAACTTTTTGAAAAGCTATATAATTGATTTGGACATAAATGGCAACTCTAATTTTAAAAGGGATTTTAGTGATTAAATACGTGTTATTTATGACTAAATTGTTATTTAATACGTTCTTATAAGTAACTCGTACACCAGAAGAATTTAAGCGCCCCTACAGCATAATTGGACAGTCACCATATTTCACTGCGGCCATAACAAACTTTTTGTGTAGTTTTGTCCCTGTGGGGTGTTTAACATAAGCAGAACCATTTTATGTTATAAATTAAATCGTGACTAAAAACTACTGATCCTCACTGTTTTGCGGTTCAGTGAATGAGATCCTAGATAAGTCAAAATTGGAGTTTACATTTTGAACCTAGTTCCTTCAGGTCGGTTAAAATTTCAGTTCATGATCAGATAGTGTTTCGACATTCGAATTATCCAGTTATCTATTTCCCAACTCAGACAATTTTTTTCGTAGCCATTGTCTCTAAATTTTTTAAATAATATGGAAAACGATTAACTTATTTAAACTCCAAGATTTCTCTTCTTATTTTTCTCAATTTTGGTAACACTGAATATTTTTCTTACATTTTTATTTCGACCAATATTTAAAAATTGTAATAAGCGAAACACCGCTAGTAAATAAATAAATAATCGATTTCAATTCACAGATAGCAATGAAACACAATAAAGTAAAATTAATATTATTGAAAGATAAATAATTATGGAATTTTTGAAAGAATAAAATGAGATTGACCAGTTGCATAATAGACACAATAACAGAAATTACAATAAACTGGTATCCAATGTAAATAGTACAACTCATATCTTTGATATATTTCAATAATTAAAATTTTAAAAAAACATAAAAGATGAGAACTATTGTCTTAATGCAAATATTTTGAAAAATTAAATTACATTTATTTTTTTTTTTTTAAATTTACATTAAATTGTTATTAGATTTATGCTTCTACTGGGCACAAATATACCATATTTCGTTATTTGGAAAACTTGTATCTTCCTCATTAATGTACATTTTCCGGAATCATAAATTGCAAATGTAGTTGCCTTAAAAGCTTCCACTCAATATTCTGATTCAATTTGTGTATTTACCCTTTTTATTATGCACTGTTTTCAGCAACACAAAACTGCTAAACATTTTCAATTACATTTATTTGTAAAAAACCAAACACAGAAGTGTCAACCATTTTAATTCAGGGTTCATTAATTGTGTTACGCCGTGATAATTAAAGTGCAACAAAGTAATTCTTCATTTTCACAATTCCTAAATTATTGCTCAACGGCGAAATTAAATTTAAATTCCGTCGCTTATTATTAAACCGTTCATCACGTTCCGGGGATTCAGTTTGGACCACCGATGAAGTAAATCTAAATCTGTCAGTCAATTTTAAATATAGATCCACGGAGGATTTCCATTATAAATAAGGTCTGTGCTACATAAATGGTTATTGCCTTGTTGTTGTTTGTGACCTTTTTACTATCAAACATTCCTGGAAAATTTAGTAATTAATTAATGCCACACGCTATCAGTCATTTCTTTGTTCATAAAGCATAATTGTAAAGTAAATTAATC
Source organism: Aethina tumida (assembly GCF_024364675.1). Lineage (NCBI taxonomy): Eukaryota > Metazoa > Arthropoda > Insecta > Coleoptera > Nitidulidae > Aethina > Aethina tumida. Next base: position 17,638,219 of record NC_065439.1, read on the forward strand.
AGTGGTCAGTGAATCATTTTGTGGAAATAACTGAAAACCACAAATAGAAAATGTGGCACATGACTAATTAGCTCATTTAAAACATAACCGTGATGGAAATTGAATAATATTCAGTAGGTAGGAGTATTATCTGCATTATAACCATGTAGTACTGACGATCAAATTTAGTCAACGACCTCCAACTAGTCCACAATTATTATTAACGACATGAATCACATAAACGGTGAGGTAGGTTGCGATCAAAACGATTAACCGAGATCAGTCAATTAGCACATTTAATACGGTTCAACCGGATTAATTAACGTCTGAACATTAAAGACCAGATTAACATGTGCATACATTAAATCCCACCGAAAGCTCAAAATAATATAACAAAACAACAACGCGAATGTTTATAACTCACGTATATTCCGAGACACGCGAGAGACAAAAACTTCCGAAAACACCGCAAAACGGTAAACTTCCAGACTTACTTGCCACCATAAACAGCTTAAATAAAGACTGAGAACTCGGGCAAAAGTTGGGAGCGTGCACTATTTTATTATTAACACACACACACACGGCCAAGAAGAAATTGCACGCCACCCGAATAAAACAAGGCAGTTTTCACACACGGCCGCAAAACATAAACAAACTCTCGGCGGCAACAAACTTAAAACGAAAAACGGCGTGTCGGTTCGCGGACGCGGTTTAACAACCTCGACGGGCCCGGTCACGATTTTAATGTCACGACGGACGGAACGGACCAGATAGAAATCGGAGCGAAAGGAAAAGTCCGGACTGACGAAGGCGCGTTAATGCGTTGACGTCGGTGAGGCAGTACCGGACCATTGAAAATTAACGCCTCCATTGTGCGAATTTGGAGCGGAATCTGTTCCGACGGATTCGGCCGAAGTGTGTTTGTCTTTGGGCTTGTTTTATTGGGGGCGTTGTGCCGCGGTCTTTCCGATCACGTACCATTCTCTCTTAGTGGCAAATCGATTTTTTGTTCTATTTTGTCTAGATTTTATTGGTTTAATTTATTGTTTACACTCCTGGTTATTATTTTTTTCTTATCCATTGGTTTTTCTCTTACTACTGAACCTGAAGCATATTTTTATGTACCTCTTTGTTTTAAATAAGATTTTACTCCGTCTTTTTATCACTTTTTCTTAATTTTTATAAGCGTTTACACTTTAGCTAACATCTTCCGACAGTGTTTGAACCTAGTTCCATCAGGTTGGTTAAAATTTTAGTTCACGATTGGATAGTGTTTTGACATTCGAATTATCCAACTTTTTTTTAATACTACGAAAAACGATTAACTTATTTATAACTTAACTTATATCAGTAAACTCTAAGCTTTCTCTTCTTATTTTTCTCGATTTTGGTAACGCTAAATATTGTTTCTTACAGTTTTACTTCAACCAATAGTTTAATAATTGTAATAATCAAAACACCGCTAGTAAATAATCGATTTAAATTCACACAGAATTTTGTTCATTGAAAAATAAATAAGTACCCAATTTTTGAAAGAATAAAATGATATTGACCAGTTGCATAGTAGACACAACAATAACAGGAAATACAATAAACATCATATAACATGTATATAATAATTTCAATAATTAAAAATTTAAAAAAGCATAAAAAACGAGAACTATTGCCTTAATGAAAATATTTTTAAAAATTAAATTACATTTATTGTTTTTAAATTTACATTAAATTGTTATTAGATTTAGGCTTCTACTGGACACAAATATACCATATTTCGTCATTTGGAAAATTTGTAACTTCCTCATTAATGTACATTTTCTGGAATCATAAATTGCAAATGTAGTTGCCTTAAAAGCTTCCTCTCGATATTCTGATTCAATTTGTGTATTTACTCTTTTTATTATGTACCGTTTTCAGCAACACAAAACTGCTAAACATTTTCATTTACGTTTATTTGTAGAAAACCAAACACAGAAGTGTCAACCATTTTAATTCAAGGTTCATTAATTGTGTTACGCCGTGATAATTAAAGTGCAACAAAGTAATTCTTCATTTTCACAATTCCCAAAATTATTGCTCAACGGCAAAATTAAATAAAAATTTTTGTTCTATTTTGTCTTGATTTTATTGGTTTAATTTATTTTTATGTAATTTTTTGTTTTAAATAAGATTTTACTCCTTCTTTTTATCAGTTTTTAATAATTTTTATAAGCGTTTTCATTTTATACTAACTGTAAAAAAATACCCAAAAGAAATTAAAATAATTTCATCAAATTTGGTATAGAAGTACCTATTGGAATAAGAAATGATGAGAATGATGAAAATTTGAAGGGAAACGTATTGTCGTTTCTTTGTTCTTTTTTCTTCAAATCTTTAAGGTATCTCAAACAAGCGTGTAGTTTTTGTCACAGTTTGTTTAGTAATTTATACCAAAATATGTAAAATGTCTAGAGTACGAAGAAAAAATAATTTTAGCCAATTAAGTGAGTTTGATAAAAGTAGAATAGTTTGCCTGGATATTTACCCTTTTTATTATGCACTGTATTCAGCAACACAAAATTGCTAAACATTTTCAATTACATTTATTTGTAAAAAACCACTCCTAGTTATTATTTTGTTCTTTTCAATTGGTTTTTTTCGTTACTACTGAACCTAAATCATATTCTTATGTGCTTTTCTGTTTTAAATAAGACTTTACTTTCTATCAGTTTTGCTTAATTTTTATTTTTTTATTTTTTACTAGCTGTAAAAAAATACCCAGAACTCATATTTTCATAAAATTTGGTATACCGTACGAAAAATGCTCTTCGTGTCTGGATGTTGTAAGAGATGGATGCACGACAAAGAGAGAAAAGTTTTGCCCGGTAGTAAGAATCCCTACTCTCAGAGACAATGCGCCGTGCTGGTGCGCGCCGGCGCACAATGTAAATTAATCTTTGCGAATGCATTTAGTAACTCTCCGTATGCGTAGGGATGTAGTTAGAGTTCTTCGGATGCTCCATTTAAATTCCGTAACTTTGTATAATTTTCAATCTGTAAAATGAAATATTTTTTGAGGGTATATCGAAAACAAAAATAAGTATTCTAAAAATAAACTACTTTTTTCAAAATAAAAATGTATCCCAAAAATTAAATAAAATATACTAAAAACAACGTCTGCGGAGACGAACCGCATGCTAAACGCAGCAAAACCAAATGATCCCCTCCAGTCAGTTCGGCCCGCCCACATAATTGCATGTATATCTTTCCTTTTTGTTTACAAAGGGGTATTGATGTTCCGTCTCAATATGCGAGTAGACACACTCATCATTTTTGATACGGTATAACTACTTATTGGAGTAAGAAATGATTTGAAATTTGAAGGAAAACGTATGTCGTTTTTTTTGTTCTTTTTTCTTCAAATCTTTAAGAGATCTCAAACAAGCGTGTAGTTTTTGTCACAGTTTGTTTTATGTTGTAATTTATACTAAAATGTTTAACATGCCCAGAGTACGAAGAAAAAATAATTTTAGCCAATTCCGTTTGAAAAGAAATAAGAGTATTATAATACTTGGCAGTCAATGAGTGAAGAGGGTGGAAGAGGTAGAGCAAGACATGCTGGAAGACCCAGAGCTACCATAGTGCCACAAGACCGTCGTCTCAGATTATTGATCCTAAGGGACAGGATGAATTCAACGCGAATGATTGCTGAGGAATTTTTTGCCGATGAAGATACCCCAATTGGTATTCGATCTGTTTACCATAAAAGGCCTTTTGGCCTAGGAGTTGATCACCCTTATGAGCCAACGTAGTCACTAGTATATGGAACGTCAACAGTGAGATGAGGAATGGAATCACATTGTATTTAGTGATGAATCATGCTTTTGCGTGGGCATGTTATTGCTTATGGTAGCAGGTTACCTTCAGTTTTCATTAGTGGTAATATGACGTCTCAGCTATATGTGGATTACGTTTTGAAGCCTTATTTTCATCCCTACATAAGAAGAGATCTGGGACTAATTTATTATTTATATATTGCCAGGAATATATTAAACTTCCTAGAATCCTCCCATGTAAATTTACTGCTTTGGACACCCGATCTTCAGACCTTTCCCCAATGGAACATGTGTGGGGTATGATGGGGCGATGCTTAAGGAATTTACAGCACCCTCCAAGGACTTTTAATAAACTAATAGTTGACAATCAAATAACAGCATTACAAAATATTCGAGGGTTGAATGAATTAAATTTCCACCACAAAGTGTATCATTGTGTGCGACCGGATTTTTACTGCTTCATAAAATGTTTACCGACATACCAGCAGTTCCTGGAATGGCTGAGGTTTAACGACCAATTAACCGTTTCCTAATTAATTTAAGACACCACACTAGAAACGCCCTTCCTACTTTGACCCCTATAATTCCAGCATACTAACACCACCAACTGCGTGACACGTCTTAATCGTTCGAGCATTAACAGATTGTTTAACATGATTTTTATGAATAGAAAATGAATTATACGGGTCATTTATATGCATGCACTTTTTTCTTCGTAACGAGACCAATGGGAAACATGAATAGAACATTATGATTTACGTCCTCGTGACAAGGGGGACCGAGATTAATACAGGCGGATTTGTTTGGGCCTGGGCAGTGATATTTTTTAAATACACGAGAGGATTACGCACGACAGGAAGACGGGAACGAATTTATGGGACGTCCCCGGGGGAAAACGCATCAATCCATTACGGTGCAACGTTCAGAAAGTTGCACGAAGACAGTTGCGCCCTCCATTATGTTCGTGGCACGATCCCCGACGTCCAGATTAGCATACGCCGAAATCTCGCGGCCCGTTCACCTGTTCCTGAATATAATGATCCTTTCGTGTCGGCTCTCACGTCTGATTCATTATGCACCTGTTTCTGCCGGCAACCAACAATCCGTGTTTTCCCTCGGCGGATCGCTCAGGTCGCCGACAGCTGTGACGGTATGGGAGGGTCGGCAACAGGGGCATATTTACGTGAAATTAATCTTTGTTCAGTGTAAAAAATTTTCGGAAAGGAATCTCATCTAAAGTAGAATTTGTTACTTTGTCGCATTCCTTTGTGACTTTTTAATTGATATTAGAAAATATTGGAGTAAGTAATCTTTAAAAATAATGACAAAATATGATTCACTTGTTTCTAAAGTGTATAAAGAAAAGAAGTTATTGTTCCAAATAAGAGAAGCGTAAACCAAACAGAAAAATATTAAAATTGGTTTTTTGTATTAAATATAATAAAAGAAAACTGGTAGATTTCAAAATGAAAGAAAGGAGAAACTAAATAGGCGTTAATTTCTGATAAGGCCTTTAATAAGAGAACATTAATTATAAAATTATTAGGAGAAAAACATTTTTTAACATTAATAAACTATTATATGTGTTAATAAGCTGACCATGACAGAGCAGACAGGATTATGTTAATTTAAATAATTTACAATGAACTTGTCAGATTATTATAAGGTTCAATTACAATATAGAAATATTTAACAAGTTGAAGAAGCACGTAGTTCTTCTCATTGATTTTTCAAAAAAAGATGCTTTGAAAAGTTCAAGAAGAACCTGAAACCTCTAAACATTTGCGATGTTTATCCAAGTGTATTAGACATTTGTAAATACCAAAGATGATTTACCAAATTCTGATCTCTCTGACTACAATCAATAAGGAAGACTAACCACATTAGACAACGACATACTAAGACCAGAAATTCATGTCAAACAATCAAAGAACTGTTAAATATCTTTAACCAACCTTAGTGGACCATACAGCAAATTGGAAAATTAAACAGAGCAGGTGTTTGGGTCCTCTGTAATCTGTCCGAAGAGAACAAAGCCGACCGATCCATCACAGGCAACGTATCGCTTCAACGACACCATACAGAAACGGTTTTTAATTGTTCACTGGAAACGAAATATGGAGTTTATATAGTAATCCAAAACGCAAAAGGTAGTGGCTCTTTCCAAATGAATCACTATAAAGTACTACATAACTGGGTTTGCATCTCAGAAAGACTCTTTTGTGTATTTGGTGGAATATTTGATGAATTGTTCTCTTTGAAATGCTGAAACCTGGACTTAATGAATTGGGATGAGAGGTACTACCTCACCCACCATACTCATCCGATATTGAACCCTCGGATTTCCATTTATTCCGATCCGTAGGACATTTTCTTGATGGCAAATAATTTGAAAATTTGGATGATATCCAAATCAAAAACAACTTGATTTTCATTTGCCTGGAATAGAAAATTTCCACACTAGTTGCCAAAAGGTTGTTGATAATGAGGGTGGTTATATTATTAACAAGCTGTTTATTACACTTCTATAACGAAAAAATTTTTGATTATAAAAATTTCATGTGAAAATTATTGTGAAATAAATTTCTTGTGAAAGCAAAATTGGAAGAAATTTTGGACATCTCGAACAATTTAGTTTCTAAGAAAATTTCCCGTATGAGTAGTAAATACTAATGAGCCATACTTTCGAAATTTCTTGGGTGCATTAATTGCTACATTACGATATATCTATAACGATGTTACGAAAAACGTAAAAATTTACTAAAAACGTAAAAAACTACTAAAATCTCAAAAATTCATTAAAAACGTGAAAAATTACTAAAAACGTAGTGACCTAATTCCATACGAACAAATTCCATACGATCATTTTCCATATGATTAAAATCCGTACGATTATTTTCCATACAATGAAAATCCGTACGATCAAAATCCATACGATCATTTTCCATACTATCAAAATCAATACGATCATTTTTCATACTATTAAAATCCGTACGATCATTTTCCATACGATTAAAATCCATACGATCATTTTCCATATGATAAAAAATCCATACGATCATTTTCCATACGATAAAAATCCATATGATCATTTTCCATAGGATCTAATTCCATACGATTATTTCCCATACGATCAAAATCCATACGATCAATTTCCATACAATTAAAATCTATAGGACAGGATCCATACGATTAAATTCATACTGATTAAATTATATAGTTTCACTTTAATAACTTTATGGATTTTTATTATTTTACTAATACTAATTTCCTGAAAAATCATTAAAAAAGTAAAAATAAATAATTGTAATTCTTCCTGGATTCCCAAAAAATTACTAAAAACGTAAGAAATAACTAAAAGACGTAATCATTTTATTAAAAGATACATGCCCGTGAGCTGCGCGTGGTACTGGACAGTACTTGGACATTGCAGCATTACTTTATTTTTCTAAAATATTACAAACAGACACTCCAATTTTATTTATATGTACAGATTAAAATTAAAGACTTATCAAAAATGATTCACTTGAATTTAATGTAAGAAAGCCACATTAACTTCCGGTCCTCCTTACTAACTGAAGACTGCCTAAATTACAAAATCCCGTCAACCATGTATAATTAACGTTACCCTAGCATTTTTAAAGAGACAGGTGCAGCATATAAAGTAACAGCCTTGACACAGTGATGTAATTTGCTGTCTCGACTCGTTTATTAGTTATACGACACCAGTTCGGTATCAAATTCTAGTTCGATACTCACAAATAGTAAAAACATTTAAGTGGCAAACAGGTTGTTCGAACTTTCTCGAAACTACACCCAAAATTTTGCCATCGAACGAAAGTGAATCACATTCGTGTCATTCGTGCCCGGCATTACGTGTTCCATCGACCGAGGCCGATTTTAATTCAACAATCAGTCGCCATTACCGGAGTCCCATGTAAATTCGCGTGCTTTTTCCTATAAACAAAGTTTTTATTGTCGGCGCAATCGAAGCGTCGCATCTGTTCTCGAATTTATGTTCCGGCCCGTTCTAATCTCGTCCGGGCTTATTCGGGGTTGTTTATACTAAACCAGGTTTCCGATATTAAATTAATAGGGCGGGCGTTCCGTATTTTCATTCAAAACTGCTTTCGAGCCGGTTTTGAATGCTAAATATCGGCCTCGATCGAATCGGAGGGGGTTGGGGGCGATAATGGAGTTATTTCGGTGTATCAGCGGAAATCTTAACGACCGCTTTTTATGATGGTCCTACGTGGATATAAAATAAACACATCGAATCCATTATCTTTGTTTTACTGCGTCGGCGATCGTCCATAATCTAGGAAGTGCAAGTGGAGACATAAACAAATGTGTGTGACTGGATTAATTGCGACGTGTTCCCATAAAAAAGCATTATATGGGAACGAGGCATTGTTTCGACTTTAAACCGTTCCAAATTTAGTTCCATTTGCATACCATGAGTTTGTATGGTCGGTGATTTTTGTCGGCAAAAACGTACAAAACATTCCCACGATTTGTTCCAATAAATAGGTGAAATGAACTATTATTACCGTCCATTGTGAAATCTGTATTTGAAAAATGTTTTACTGCGGCGCTATCTAAGAAAACTCATAAATTCGTATCGGGAACATAAAACCAACTGGGTCGCAAATATGGCAATTTTAAACTGCAATAACTTTTTCATTGGTTAATGTAAATTGCACTTGGTCGTGATACTGAACGTGCATCAATGGTATTTCCTGTAATAAAATTCCGTCGATTTTTGTGTTCTACAGTATCGAAAAAATTTCATTGTCATTTTATGATGGGAGTTTTTTTGATTGTCATAAACAGGAAATGATTCTAATATTCATACTACAATACATTGAATTGTTTCACTTAAAAAATTGTCTTTAGTTTGTAAGTCCATTTACAAATAAAATAATAAATACTGTATTATGTATTTGGAATCAATCACAAATGAAATAAAATAAATAAAGAAGTATAATTCATAAGATAATTAAAAAGTAGCTCTTTTTGGTGATCTACTATGGAGAAAAAACTGAAATGTTTGACAATATTTCTACTACAATACATTAAATTGTCCCACCTTCAAATTCTTTATATATAATGTTTATACTCTTTTTATTAAGTGGCCCTTTTTGATGTTTTATTATGCATAAAAATCTTCGGTGCCATTCTATGAATAATTTTTTTGAAGTGAAAACTTCTTTAGCCCCGTTGGGCACTTTTTGGTATGGGAAAATCTTCGCGTCACCAACATGCTTATAGCAGCATATCTGTAGCTATACAGCTGACGTATAATATTGTGTATATTTTATAAGTGATATTGAATGAATTTAGTGAAAAGTTCAATGTTTATATACTATGCATTGTTGAAATAATGTTTTTGTTTGATTATTATTTGAATGACCATGTGCAATGATCAAAAACTCAGTACTACAAAATATAAAACGACAATCGAAATTTGAACCAAACATTTTCATTTCTTACTTTAGTAACCATAAGACTATTGTATCTTTTTTAGAACAAAATGAAATAATTGAAAGTACAAAAAGTCTAAGTATTGTTGAAATTAATGATGACAATGATGTAAACAATTCAAATAATGATAAAAATCAAGTATATTGATATTTAAGTAAATACAAATAGTATCCATATATAATATGATAGTATATTAATTGTTATTTCAATTGAATTGTATTTATATTTTGTCATGATCTTATACAGCCCGTAATATATTTGAATAATAAAAAACCACATAAACATGCATATAATTGTTGTTCGGAGTGTTATTAGATGTGAAAACCAGATTGAGCTGGTAAATTTAATTCAAACATTATGAAATTTCAAATTTTAATACTAAAATATCATAAAATGTCCCATCTTTGTTTTGTAGTCTATATACAAGTAAAATAATAAATAATTACATAATTTTCTACTATATTGAAAAAAACTTTTTTAACATTTTTTAAAGTTCTTTTGATTGCTGTAAACAGAAATTGATAAATATATTCTTATTATAAAACATTAAATTGTTCTATGTTCAATTGTCAATCATTGAAAATATTGACAAAACGTCAGAGAATAATTTCAGTAAACGACGGTTCAAAACCCGAAAAATGAAATGTATGTCAACAAATATGGTTGTAAAAGCCTCAACTCATTCATTATGTACTTTGTATTTAGAGTCTACTAGAAACAAAATAAAGAGAAGCACAAACAATCATACATATATCTAGTTGCTTTTGATAAATTCTCATTGGTTAATAGAAAAAGCAAATAGTGACATTTCCTTTAATCGACTTACTCAGTACTCAGAAAGTCTTACAAAAGTTTCAATTAAAGTTGACGTAAACTGATTAAGGATCTTAAGGTATGTAATTTTAAACTAAATAATTTAAAAGAACATTTTAAAACCAGTAAAGTCACTGCAAATTCTTATTAATATAATGATTAGTTAATTTAAAATCATTTCTGCTCTTGATTTATAATATAAGTATAAATTAGCAAGTTATTTAATAAATTTTAATTGAATGTGTATCCAATGACATATGTCATACATATCAGATCATTAATAATGCCATAAATTAGAAGCAACATTTGTTATTGCTAAATAATTGAATAGCTAACCGCAATCGTGTCTAATAGGACAAAAATAGAGGTATGTTATTTTAAACTTAACTATATTTTTCAATTTATTTATGTGTAAGCCAAATCTAAATGTCATCATTTAAATCGTTAAAGTCCTTGACCTAAAGAGGCAAGTCCCAAGTACAAAGCAACCCATTTCGAGACTTTTCACTTTGTTCAATGTTTCCCCTCAACCCAAACGGTTCACATGCGTCTGGTCATATGGGATGCGGTCGATAATTGATGACTCATAAATATTTCCTCTCGAACATGCCCCTAATAGTGATTTGTCAATGTCGCCCGTATATTGACATTAGCGTCACACACGTTCTTCGAGGGGTGTCGAATTGCGACCTACGTCAACGCGATACACGGCCGCCGCCGGACGAATTAAAGGGCACGTAAACACGAACCCAGATCGAGCGCCAACGCAAACAAATTATTCCATAAACAAACAAAAGTGGGACACCGAGTGTAAATTAAGTCCAAACCGTGGACACTGGGCACCTTACAATTCGAAACAATCTCGGCGAATCTCCGTGTTTGTTTTGATACACTGGATGCTTGTTAACTTTAACCTGTCGACGTTTAAATGGGCACCGCAATCGGGTTCGCTTACCTGTTCGAACGGCAATCTGGATAACTCGAATCGATGAACAGCACAAAAGCACCGATAAGATAAGTCGTCACGGGGGAAGAACGTAACGCAAATACCCGCGATCACAGGCCGACCATGTTTGTTTAGAATATGGCGGATGCTGCGAATGGACCGTAGTTCGGATTTGTCGGGTAAAGCTGCACCGCACGCCACTCGTTGCCACTGCAGAAACAAACTGGACGCCCCAAAACAACACATCGGCTGGTGTCGAAACGAAGAGATTTACGCGTAGGCAACCCAGTTTACAAATTTACTTTACACGATTGTATTTATTAATATTAATTATATAGTTAATCCAGACTAGAGGATACAAAATAATAACAAAAATTTGATAATTTGCGTTGTCTTTAAAGAAATAAATTTAATCATCGCATACGTCGAGCAACGTTGGTAATCATTTAACCTGTTGCTTCAGGGCGTCGTTTATGCGCTTAACCTCTTATATTACCGGTCCTTCACTTGCTATTTTCTACAAAATTAATAAGTTTGTAGCTCGAAACACTCAAAATTTGCAATTCATTGAACACAAGTAAGTAACTGTTGGTCATAAAAACAAGTGACATTGCGACATCGTGTTTGATAAAAAGTTCGAATTTTCGTGCTTTCATCACTCACAAACAATTAATTCCAACTAGCTGGTACCAAAGAAATGTTCAGTATTCAGGTACAAAAAATATAGGACATTTGACCAGAGTAAGTAGTTACATCACGTGTACATAAATTTTATTTTTCATAAAATTTATTTACACATAATCCGTAGTTGTTGATTACCTTAATATATCCGGTGGCCAAATATTAAAGGACTATGTCTAGTTCTCAATATAAATAATCAGTGGAATAAAGTTCCCAAGTAAGTCGTCTTAGAAACTTAAAAATATTTTCCAAATTTCTGGTAAGGGCTAGTTTAATAAAAAAATATTTTTTACCAATTCAAATAATAGGTTCAACCCTTGATTATTTGGCCACCCTGTACAATAATACATTTATATGAAATACAGTTTATAAATATATACAATTATACAGTGGGGCCCATTTGAAAACGGGACTCCTTCATACAGTTTGTATTTTTTGTCCGATTTTTTCAGTTGTAAAGCATGAAGATATGTATTTATGGACACGACTTGTTTTTTGGCTCAAAATTTTATTTTTTAATTTTTAAAAATAGTACAATCTATCTTATTTATCAACAGTATTAGAATATTGTACTAATAATATTATACTTTTAAATTTATTGAATTGAATGGTGGGTTGGAGGAAATAAAAAAGAGTATTAGTATGAATATAATATTATTAGTATTGTTCTAATATTTTTGAAAAGTAAAATATTTTGTGCTATTTTTAGTAGTTTATTCCAGAGACTACTTAATTAAAATTAAAAATAAATTCCTAACAAGAATATAATTTTTAATTTTTCTACAGAATTGTGATAATTTTTTATGAAATTTGGTATATACCCATTTCAGGGTGTGTCTGATCTAGAGATGTAGTTAGATTTTCTATAAATAATTTGCAAGTATATTTTTTCAATTTTTATACCTCAAAAATCATCCTGCAGGTTTGGTTTTGGGCCTAAAAACTTGACAATTTATCTGCACATAAATGTTTCCATGCTTTACAATTTTTTTAGTTCTCCAAGATCTCTAAAATAATTAAAATAGATTGCTGTAATCTTTAATGTTTTAATATTAATAATTGTTTTAATATTAATAATGTAATTAGAGGCACAATTCAAATTAAATATTAATTTTATTAGTTCCTTTAAAATTTATAAGTTATTTTAGTTGAATTTAGTTTTATCATCACTTCATTGTGAATATATTGAATTCGATTTGAATATTTGTGAAGACATTTCTGTCTCTTCTTACTTATATTAATAATCTAATTAGAGGCACAATTCAAATAAAACCTTAGTTTTATTAGTTCCTTTAAAATTTATAAGTTATTTTAGTTGAATTTAGTTTTATCATCACTTAATTGTGAATATATTGAATTCGATTTGAATATTTGTGAAGACATTTCTATGTCTCTTTTTACTAAGTGATATATATATATTTTGATAACTTTTTGTTTATTAATTTTTATAGATAACTTGGTGTGTTCAGTCTCACTCTTATATGTAAATAAATTTTGAATAACATTTTTTATGAAAGTCAAAGACTTTTACTTAAATTCTATTTCTATATATTTTAATTTTAGGTTTTTAAATAAAAAACGCATTTTAATAATTACTTTAATAATATAACACAGTGAACAGTAATAAATTTATTATAATAGGTACATACAACTATTATAAAATATAACAGTACACATTGATGTTTCTCAAAATATCTTTTGTGATGACATTAAAAAATAAATAAAAAACATGAATTTTTAATAAATTAGACAATATGACATCGTTTACATTATAAAATAAAACAATAGAAATATTCACATTTATCATTTATATTAAAATACACAGATTTCTCTACAGTTACTTTTCCTTATCAAATCACAATTTCAACTCCCAGATAACGATGTGGGCATCGTTACTGTTCGCCTCCCGGACAGGCGTGACAGTTTTGGTCTTGTCGGCCGAACAGCACGGCGGCCGACAGTTTACGTAACCCCTACCGCCCATCAGAGTGATTACAGTCCTGCGACCGTTGTCGAACGCACTGCTCTTGCTTAATGTCTTTGTCTTGCTGGCCGTGACGGCGGTCGGTGCCGGTTGCGGTTCCTTTTCGATCACCGTCACGTTGTTCTCACTAACACCGTTCAGTTGCCTGCTCGCGTTCGAATTGTTCCTCGAGATGCTCCTGCCGTGCATTCCGTGCCTTACCGCCATGCTCTCCTCGCTACCAGAAGACGTGCAGAGACTGGACGATCGCGAGTCCACGGACCAATTGGACAAGTCCAACGATCTGGGTCTGCTGGCCTTCATTTTTAGTCTACGATCCAGGGTGCTGACTTTGCTGGGAATTGCCGCCAGTTCCGGGTCGCTGCGACGTCTCGATTCGTACATGGAATCCGTGAGGATGTTCTCATCCCTTTCGTAGTCTTTTACGTACATAAGGTCGCCGTACAGACCGTAGACGTTGCAAGTGTCACCTGAACTGTGTGAGGAGGTGCTGCTGGTGGAAAAGATTGATCCTCCAGTTCCCATGCCTCGGGGCAACGTTTTACTGAGCCTGGAGATGTCACTGTCTTTAGAGCGTCTGCGACGCAATACTATCGGGCTGCTAGTTAATTGGTACTTTAGTTTTGCTGAAATGCTTTGAACGGAAGCATCCGAAAGTTGTTTTTCCATTTTAGGCCGTTCACTCTCTGCCTTTTCCGTGAAACTGTTCTCGAGACTGTCTGGTTCGATTTTGGAATCCTCCTTACTTTCTCTAGACAAAGTTTTCGTTAGATTATTATTGTAATTCTTTGGTTGTAGTGCCAGTAGGAAAGTAATCGGTCCAAAATGTGCGTGATAAGAAATATTAACCCTACCACTAATAATCGGAACACCCTCTAGTCTCGGCAATGGAATAGTTAGAGTTCTACCCACATTGGTGCCAACCCACAAAAGTCCCTTACACGCCAACAATGCCGTAACACTGACATGCGTTCTGTTATTGTTGATAGTATCCCTCGAGCCAGCCGAACTGGAAACCCTCATCACAATCGACGCAATGTTAATGTCCTGCAAATGCTTAAACGTCTCAGTGTGATACAAACAAATTGTACTGGAATTCTTCTGCGAGATCCATAGGCCGATACCGCTGTGAGCCATCAGATTCACATTTCCGACATGTTCGTGCTGGATCGTGAAATTTTTCTGCACTTCTCCAGTAGCACCGTTGATCACCCAAACCTTCTTGCCACAGGCCGCATACATGCACTGGTTTATCGGCAACAGACACGATATCGGATCTGTGCCCAGATTAACAATCTGCGGCTCTTGCAACATCCACGCTCCATCGACGGGATTCTTTCTATACACGTAAAGAGTTCCATTGCCCAGTGCTACGTATACGTTATCACAGTGGTATTTAATTTGCATGACTATGTCAGAAACCGTCGCCGATCCCAGCTCCTCTTGTTTCTCCGGTTCGTCCGCCGCGTACAGTACTATCTTCCGACTAACCGTGCCCATCCAGACTGCGTCAGCAGCTAAGTTGGGGCCCAAAAACGAAGAGCCTTTCACGAATTCCATCGCGGTCACTTGCGTTTCCACCAAGGAGAACGAGGTTACGTCCTTCAGAATCTCCGTGTGTTGATGATGTTGAGCTAGAACTGATATGTGACTGCTCACTCCGTTTGAAACGCACAACCACAGATAACTCTGCTGGCGGTGGCGCCGTTTCGTTGGCTTTGGCAATGTTATTGAGTAATAGCATCCACAGCGAACCTAAAAAACCATCCGATTAGATTCTTTGGAACAAATTTGATTCGGTTTGTTTTACCTCTGTTTGATGCTGTGACGAGTATACAGGTTGTGCTCGTACGAATAGTGGCATCTTTGTAGACGGCCTCTGTTCCTGTTCAGGTACTTCCCAGGCTGGTGAATTACTGGGATCCAAAGCCAGTTGCGCCAGTCGTAGCTCGGTTATCCACTCCTTCTTGATTGAGGGGTTATCTGTTTGAAACGTGTAAGTTTCTTCTTTGCCCTTGTTTTTGACCATCAGTTGAAGACAGCAAGAGTCCACCCAAGCCATTTCCTCGTCTTTCAGCTGGATTGAGGTTTGGATTTGTTGCAGAATCCTTCTGGTGCTCTCCGTGTTGATGTCTTTGTAGGTTCCTCTTAACTGGGCGGTCAAATCATTTATTCGACTCATCACCTCGTAGTCATGCATCAATTGACTCATTTCATTGCAAAGATTGTTGGCGTCCTGCGGTTGAGTGCCTTCAAAAGACCCATTGGATTTTAGGCTTCCACCTTTGGAATGGCCGGCAGTCAGAATACGACTCAAAGTGGGAGATGTACTAGTATCCAGAATTTCTATTTCGGAAACTGGATAAGTCCACTTGAGACTCAGTCTTTCGTTGGCGCCAAAATCATCCGATGACTTGGAGGCCACTGACACGCAAACTACTAAGTCGTTCAGTAGCAGCAGTCGACGACTTTTCGTCTTCGTTATCATTCCCGTTTGGTTATATTCCTAAAATAAATAAACAACAGTTACATGATTCATGCGGTTTAGTTTCCTGAGGATGCTTACAATTTGAGTAACGTTGTCTTCTCGCAATAGGAATCTGTTATTGTCTGTTAAAGGACGTGCCGCAAATTTACCGCTGATGTTCCTTAACATTTCTTTGAAGGCTTGATATTGTTCAGCCTCACGTTTTCGCTCATTGAGCATTTCCGCCAAGGATTCTAACTGGGTTAAAGCTAATTGTAAGGACATCCTGTCATAATGACCTTGAGGCGTATACTTCAGCAAGTCCTAAAATATAAAAATTTTATGATAATAAAAGTACATATAATTATTACAAAAATTATTTTTACCTGTAATAACAGAATAAACTGGGGGAACCTTTGAACAGGTTTTACCATAAGTCCGAAAAATGATAACCGATCATGAGAACTGATCTGTTTCACCTGTAAAAGTCAATTTTAAATTATAGCAAAAGGGGGATTGAATTTTAAGTCAAAATTTACCTTAAAAAAGTCTGCAAGAGCTGATTTACGTTTGGCCTCCATTTTGGCCAGGTCCATGGCAACGGAAAAATTGTTAATGAACCCGCTGTATATGTCCAGGACAATGGCTTTAGAGAAAGAGGCAACAAACACGTCTCCGATTTTCTCTTCCTTGTCCCAATTTCGCACGCACTCCGCCAATGCTATCCTAAACAACGTATGGCACTGGAGAATCTCTGGAAGTCGATGGAACAGCACGGCTATTTTCGACGTGCTTAAAACTGGGGGATTACTTTCTTCTAAATGCTTTTTATAGTCCTAAAAGAGTTTTATCGTTAAAACGTGTACTCGGTAATTGAATGGACGTTGACTTACATGAACTAGTCTTTGAAGGGTTGCAATATAAGAATTTTCTGTATGTACAATCTGGGCCACGATCATCCTCCTCTTCTGCTGATTCGGATTCAGATCGGGTGGGGGCGGCGGCAATGACGGGGGCAGCTGTCTGCGTTGCTGTGGGGTGCAATTGGGGAAGGCGATGGCGCTTTCTTCCTCCACCTCAGGCAGTAGGGGCATTTTGTTGGCGCCGGTCGGCGCCACCTTTTGCCCGTCCGCACCCTCCACATCGTACTGGTGACTGCTGCCCCGCCGTATCGAAAACCACCTAGACAGTTTTCCTTGATTTGCCGGGCTTTGGGGCGACGCGTCCCCCGGCAGGGAACCGTCGAGCGAGAGCCGATTCTGGGAGCCCGCGCCTCCGCTGCCGCTGCTCCGCCAGAGGGTACGCGCTTTGTTCAGTGTGTTGCGCAGCTGACCGTTGCTCCTGAAAATTACGGAAACGTCAGGGATTTGAAACGAGGCAAACTTAAAATTAGTAACACCTCGGACTGTAGGAAAATTGATTAAGGCCTTTAATTATATCCGAAACCGTAAACATTGATTGGGTTTGATGCTTGTTTAATCTTTAATTACGGCCAGTTGATACATAATTAAAATTGTCCGAACACAGACATAACTAATTGCCAGTCTGCCGAACTTTGTTTGTCCTCGAAAATATTTGGAAATTGTCCAAGTGGTTTGATTTTATTTATGTTCCTAGTTATCTTAATTTACTGTAACAAATTCTCAATGGGTTAAAGTACTTGAATGAACCAGGCACTAAAGCTGGCCTTATATCAGTCCCAAAATTAAATATAAATTTACAGATTTTATCTGATTTCAGCATCCTTGGCTATTATTAATAATAATATTCGAGTACTGGGCGTGACTATTGTGGCAGAGGCGTAGCACATCTGCAATTTTTACTTTCTAATCCCACATTTGGCAAAAAACTCCTTATGTGTCAACTTGAACATGAATCACAGATTCAATATTTTAGGCGTGCGTTTACACTTTTAGGAGCCGGAGCAAAATTAATTTATTCGATAATCTATTCAATATCGGAGAGAAGAATTTTAAAAGGCCCGAGTTGTACCCGTATTGAATGGCTGTTGGGCCTTGTAATTACGTCTGAGGAATGCGTAGTCAATCATTTTTTTTATGTTGATTGAGGCGTCTTGCTTCGACTTAATAAAGCTGTTTTCCTGACATATACAGTGGAATAATAAAAATCTGCGTTTTAACGTCTTCCTCTTAACATTTTAGTGTTCCTTTAATGTAAATATTTGAATAAATTCATTCATTTATTACATCGATTTCGTCATATTCATATAAATTTTATGATTTACACTTTTATCCCGTCCTTCAGATGCATTTAGCGTACTATGAATAGAATTAATATTTTCTTAATCAATTTACAAATTTCGATGAAATATAGTTGCCTATCATTTAAATTACTACATGTGTGTTATACGCATTTAATGAACTCGCTATGGGCAAGTTACTAAATTGGTTCTATTATTACAGCACTTGGCAGATGGTTTCGGGATATAAATTGTAACAAAGACCATATGCAATATCTATTTTTAAGACGAAGTCTACATCGGCACAACTATTTATTCAATGGTACCTTTGATACAAGATAGATTTGTGGTGTGTATCAACAATTATAGTAATTGCTGTTGGTACTACCACAAAAATAGCTATTTTAGTAGTGTTGGCCCTTTAAACAAAAAGGGTTTGTTAATTTTGGCAGTTCATAGTAAAGATTAAAGGTTAATCCAATGAAAACTTTCAAAAATAACCATTTTGATACGTTGAACGTTGACTCTTGGAACAGAGTTTGTTAATTTTGGGAGTTCATGGTAGAGATCAATGGTCAAACTCACGAAGACTTACAAAAACAATAGGTTTCGCACACGAGCAGTACCAAAACACGTCGAAACAAAAACAAAAGCACAAAAACACGTTCACACAAAATAGAGTATGGCGCGACTAGTTTGAACGTACCAACCGGTCGACTGAATAGCTTACCTACTGCTGGACGCGGCACTCCTGTCGCTCTCGTCGTCGGACGACAGCTCGGGCTCCGACCCCGAGCACCAGCTGTCCTCAGAGCTGCGCTGGGAGACGGTGTGCTGCAGGGTGCGGCCGTGGGCCAGCGTCGGTGCCGTACGGTGGTGTTCACCGCATCCCGGCTCTTCCCATGTGCCGGACCGAATGCGGGGCTCATCTGTAATACGAGAATGACGGGTTTTTAGTTGATTTTTCGGTCACAGATGTACGGACAGATGCCGGGACAGGTAGAAAGGGAAGGTCGGGGGTTTCGAGAGGCCGTTTCGCCATGGTTGTGGCGGTCGTGATGGAATAAATTATGCACTATGGTCGGGGAACTTGTATACATGTATTCGTGTGTGTGTGTAGTCGGTTTATTTGACTGCCTACTTGTTGTATGTTTATTTATGCCATTGTTTGGTTCGTTTTAACACTTCCTATTCAGGTTTCGGACCATTTAAGTCAATGTCACGGGTATCACAACACAAGGTTTCAATTTGAATTGTATAGGCACAGATGTATTCAATTCGAAAACTTCACACTAAACTATCTTTAATTACAGCAAAGTTTTTCGGTTGGAAGTTAGAACTTTCTTTATTAAGTCATAAATTATTGTAAAAACTCAACTTTTCTTCCGTAACTAAATAAAATATAACTCCTCCACCAGAACATGCAGTTTTACTTACAAGCAACGTATCATTTTTTCTGCCCGGCTTCATTTACCGAGAATAATTCGCAGATTTAACGCAACATTTCCAGAACTAACGTACATATGAATCCATAAATTAAATTACGTCGTAAAACTGTAATAAAATCCGTAATTCAACTGTAATTTCCCTGAACTACTAAACAACCGCTCTCATCTTAATTACAATTAATTCCGTGCGAGTTTCAGCAACGTATGGTAATACGAAAGTTTCAAAAATACGGGCGCAGAGTTTGGAAAAGTTTACTCAAACAGAAGTGATGTTATTGTTCGAAAATGCAAACTTCAAATCAACAGATGGCATTTTATCATAACACACACAAAAAGTCACGAACCGTTGATTGTTTTCAGTTTATGAAATCCATTAAAAATTCTTCGGGCAAACTCACTGAAACTTCATTACAAACACCACGCGTTTAATTGAATTCCACGGGGAGCGTAAATATTTACTCATGAATCTGATACGATTTGCTTTGAAGTGGTGAATCAACACGCCCGCACGATTTTGAAGTCGGCAAATTTTTTATTATGATATCTTGGCAACGCCGCATTATTAATTTTTTATTTCAATGTGTCGATAGTGTTTGTTTTTAATTAATTGTATTTTAAATTTTCCAGGGGTTTCCGCTGCCAGAACAACGGTGAGTTTAATCAACCCTTAAGTAACTTTATGAATTTGTCGCGATCGAGTGGTTGCGGTTTACCGAGGGGGGAAACTCATTGTGCAAAGGTGAACCTTGAAGCTCTTAATTAGTATTGCCAATAAAAACCGAAGTTTGCACTTTAATAGCCTCAAGTAACACCGATGTGACGATGATGTCAGACGGCCAGAGCTGTACTCGCAATTTCACCTCGGGCTTAATTAAATTTTTGTCACACAAGTCGTTTGTACGGTGGCGGTCAAGAGTTGTCGTACACTGAAATTGTAAATATTGCGATCGTTCGTTTCAATTTCTTTTGCACACGGAATACTGCGATTGCAATTTTACAGTTGTACAAGCAAGTTGTTGTGAAACTAAAATAAACTATTTTCTTTGGTTTTAAACTAGAGATTTATAATTGATTATGCAAAATATTGATTTTTGAATTTCAAATTTCTATTTTTAAATGCTTGTGCTTTTATAAAATGACTATTTGATTAATTTTGTCTCATAAATTATTTATTTATTTTTATTTATTTTAATGTAGGTATCAGTAAGGTAGTTAAACATACAATAACACATAAATGTGTGTGAAAATAGATTTTTGAATTTTAAAAATGATTTGATATTTTAAAACAATTTATTTTTTATTTTGAAACAAATATTTGTTTAATCATATTAATATAGGTTAAATATTATTATAAATTTTAATGTACAAATAGTTATAAATCTAATGATAAATACAATATCTACAAAATGAGACATAATTTTATGAATAAAAATTATTTTTATTAAAAATTCAATAATTTTATAGAAAAAAATTGATTATTACATATTAAAAAATCTATTTTTATATTGATTTATTTTTTGTTTTATTATTATATTTATTTAATTTTATTATATTAATTTCTAATTTTTACGTATTTTAATATAAAAGTAGTAGATAAAAATTTAATGGAAAAGAGTTTCTCCAAACTGTGACAATTTTATATAATACATAAAAGGTTATTTATTTTTTTTACTTTCAAACGAATATTTGCTTCTTATCTTAATATCTTATTAAATTAGTTCATAATTTTAATGAAATTAAATATGTTTATTTTATTAAATTATTTTAGTATTTTTACATATTTTAATGTAGAAATGCATAAATATTTAAATATCTACTGATAAATACTATATCTACAAAGTGATTCATATTTTTAACATAAAAATGTAACTTTTGATAAATTTAATAAGATAAGCATCGGTTATAGAATATTAAAAAAATATTTTTAAATGTTTGGATGTTTTAAACCTATTTTTTTGTTTATATTTTAATGTAGAAATTGTATAAATATTTAAAAATCTACTGATGAATATAATGACTACAAAGTGATTCATATTTTTTACATAAAAATGTAACTTTTGTTAAATTAAATAAAATAAACATCGATTATAGAAATAAATTTATTTATGAATATTAAAAAAATATTTTTAAATGCTTGGATGTTTCAAATCTATTTTTTCATTTATATTTTAATGTAGAAATAGTATAAATATTTAAAAAATTAATAATAAATACAATATCTACAAAAGTGAGTCATAATTTTGTACATGAAAATGTTATTTTTGATAAATAAAATAAATAATCGATTATAGAAATAAATTTATTTTTGAATATTTAAAAATCAATTTTTAAATCCTTGTATGTTTTAAATCTATTTTTTATTTATTTTCAAGCGAGTCTAATTTTATTCATTAATTTCTAATTTTTACATATTTAAATGTACAAATAGTATAAATATTTTAAAAGTCTAATAATAAATACAATATATCTAAAATGAGACAATTTTATACATAAAAGGTTTTTTAATTAAAAATTAAATTTTTAAATGTTTGGATATTTATTTTTAAAAAATCTATTTTTAATTGATAGTTTTAATTCGATTTATTTTTTATTTTCAAATGAATATTTGTTAAATTTTATTAAATTAATTAATATTTTTACATATTTTAATCTACAAATAGTATAAACAGTTAAAAATTTAATAATAAATATAATATCTATACAAAGAGACATAATTTTATACAAAAATATATTTTTATTAATTAATTTATCAATTTTTTTTAAATGCTTTAATGTTTTGAATCTATGTATTTTTTATTTTCAAACCAATATTTGTTTAATTTTAATTAATAGTTTTTACATATTTTAATGTAGAAATATAATAAATATATAAAAATCTACTGATAAATATAATATCTACAAAATAAGACAATTTTATATATAAAGGTTAAATTAAATATAAAATATTTATGATGAAAAAATGAAATTGAATGAGTAGAACAAATTCAATTTGAATGTATTATGTTTCTATTTTAAAATAATCGTGAATTATATGATATGATACGATATGATATAATATGATATGATACGATATATTTTCCCATTAAATTATTACTCTTGTTTGTTTTTTATACATTAGTATTGATTAAGTCTATACAGAATCCCCAAATGAGAAATAATTTTATTCAGAAATATGCGAAAGATTTTTTTACTATTCTTAAAAAATGTTTTAAGTATATACAATAATGTCAATTAACCGTGGTTACCGAAAACACCCACTCAACTAATGGACCAGTTTCGGTGCGTAAAGGCCAAATTATGCCGGCACGGTTTATTTAATCACAAGGACGATAAATTTCCCTAAAGGACCATTTTTTCCTTCTAATCCGTCTGGATGAAATTCATCGGAAAATACGTGCGATATAATTGCAGGGGCGTACGTGATCATGAATACAGATAAGCGAAATTGTCGACTGAATAAGGCCAAGAGTGTTCCTAGTCACTCGGGAGGGAAATTGCATTAAACAGACACGATTATTTTCTTCGTTTTGACATTTCGACGAATCGTCGTTGGGTTTTCTGTTCACTTCCACTTTATTATTTATTTGTAATCAGCAATTAACGGGAGATCTATCTGCCCATTGTTCCTTATCGAAGGTCCGATAAGAGCGGCACAATATCCGACTCTCGCATTGTCCGTCCGCAAACAGAAAACCAGAATGGTACGGAATTAATTTCATTGTCTTTTGTTGGGGGGCCACGGTACGTGCTCGGATGCGCCACATTTTATCGTCGACGGTTTGTTTATTTTACTCAAATTGTAATTCAATCCGGAACGTGTATTTACCCGTCGTGTTTGTACATTTTTGTCTCCGCCAGTTGATTCTTGTACTAGCGACGGTGATTAATCGGATTTGTTCCGGACGTTATGTCATTTGGGTTTCTTAATTGCTTCGCCAGATCTTGTGCCACCGAAAAAGGCCATTGTTCTGGTTTCCACAACTTCAAACTGACTAATGCATTGTTCGCACACGTATAAATATTATTATTCCCCATTGTATCTAGAATTCCGTGACTAAAAAAAACTAGTGAATCACACACCCGCGCCTGCACTGAGTAACGTGCAAAACACAAGTCATAACAACAATAATAAAAACATTCCTCTTCGTTTGCGGATGCGACGATTAGAACAAATCGATTTCCCTACAATAACTCCCACACGTCCGATAGAAAAACAACCCGACGGACGAATTGATTACTGTCATTCCTGTCGCTTTATCGGGATTTAAGTTTCTATGCTTCGCCGTTGATTTGTATGCACAGAGGACGCATCGTCGCGAAACCTGTTTGCCGTGGGTGAGATCATTGGAACCGAAAATCCAGATGATCAAAACAGACGTGAGTCAGACGGTGATCCCGTGCTTAGATCAGTTTTTATTTTGGACCAAAACCTGTTGATTCTTATTATGATTGGTTGTTGTTAACAATTAGTATTGTTTGTACAACAACGATAATTTATGCTAATATTGATTCGATTATTCCATCCGCGATCCAAATTGGATAATCGCCTTGAGTGCTAATTTTAATCAAACGCTAAATAGGCTCGAATTGATATTTTAATCAGAACGAATCATATTAATCGGGACAGGCCATTTATCTAAATCGAATAGGCCATTGATAATTTTACTAAAGACCGACAAAGACTTGTTTACTGTCTATATTTAGTGCTTGGCAAACCAAGGCGGTTACATATTAATGAACGCCGTTTCTTAAGCAGAAAGTAAATGTTTTTATAGAACGATTCTAATTAATAACGAATTTTGGACGACACAAAAGTAAATTAACATAAACAGAAGAACACCTTTGGCGCAGCTTTTTTTGAACAGTATGATTTAATATTTTAAAGTGTTCCCGGAGCTCATTCCGGGACAATTAATAAAGGTGCAGGTGAAACAACGAAGTGTAATAAAAACCGATGATCTTAAGTTGTCAAATAACTTTCGCAACTGAGTCTGGAATGTGGCAGCTAATTTATATTCCAGACGCAGTAATGCATTAGCCGTCGATATAAATAATAAATTTTTCGCTCAACTTCTAAAGCTCAATTTTATTGCCCGACCAATAAACACCCGACGGTTTTCAGCTAAGTTTCGACGTTTACGGTTTGCCATTACGGGCAAAAATACCTTATTAAACACAACGCGAATTTAATTAAAATCCGAATTGGAAATTTTCGGGAAACAAAACTGAAATGCTGGTTTGCATGTCACCGCTCTGCGGGAGCAGCGTGTTGACTCAATTAGTGGGTTAATTTATTATTATTGCGGCTAATTAAACGTACATTTCGTAATTTTCGTCAATTGGAAACTATAGACAAAAAACGGTGCTCGCAGATTTATGTTCAAGTTTATAAAGCATTTTTAGGAATTTTAATTATTATTTAAATTCAAGTTTATAAAATATTTGTAAATTTTGAAGATATATGTTTGTCAAAATTTATTTTTTTTGGAATTCTTGATTGAGCTTTTACATCAAATTGTACCTAAAATTCTATATAAAATATTTTTCATAATATTTGAACCTGTACTGTGAAAACAGAATAATTAATAGATAGAGATCAAAATTTATTATTTTATAAAATTTTAATTCAATTTTTTATTAGATTGTAGCTACTCACAAAAAGACTCATTGTCAAGATAATTGCTTTTATTATTAATAAATTTAAATTCATTATTATAAAATACTAAATTTTGAAATAAATAGTTTGACAAAATTTATTTATTTCTTTAGGAATTTTTATTGGGCTTTATTTTTTATTAAAATAAATAATTAAATTTTATTTAATATTCTTTATAATTTTTCCTCGTTTTTACTACACAAATATGACAAAATTTAATTTATTATTAGTGCGGCTAATTAACCGCACATTTGGTAATTTTCGTCAATTGAAAATTATAGACAAAAACAGTGTTCGCAGATTTATGTCCAAATTTATGAAGAATTTTTAGGAATTTTAATTATTATTTAAATTCAAGTTTATAATATATTTGTAAATTTTGAAGATATGTTTGTCAAAATTTATTTTTTTAGAAATTCTTGATTGAGCTTTTATATCAAATTGAACCTAAAATTCTAAATAAAATATTTTTCATAATATTTGAACTTGCACTGTGAAAACAGAATAATAAATGGATGGATATCAAAATTTATTATTTTATAAATTTTTAATTCATTTTTTTATCAGATTGTAGCTACTCACAAAAAGTCTCATTGTCAAGATAATAAATATTAGTTTTTCTTTTATTATTGACTAATTTAAATTCAGGATTATAAAATATTAAATTTTGGAAAAAATTGTTTGTCAAAATTTATTTATTTATGAATTTTTATTGGACTTTATTATTTATCAAATTTTATTTAATGTTTTCTATATTTTTTTCTCGTTTTTACTACACAAATATGACAAAATTTAATTTATTATTATTATGACTAATTAACCGCATATTTCGTAATTTTCGTCAATTGAAAACTATAGACAAAAACGGTCCTCGTAGATTTATGTTCAAGTTTATAAAGCATTTTTAGGAATTTTAATTATTATTTAAATTCAAGTTTATAAAATATTTGTAAATTTTGATGATAGTTGTCTGTCAAAATTTATTTTTTTAGGAATTTTGATTGAGCTTTTACATCAAATTGTACCTAAAATTCTATACAAAATATTTTTCATAATATTTGAACCTGTACTGTAAAAACAAAATATTGAATGAATGGAGATCAAAATTTATTATTTTATAAAATTTCAATTTAATTCAATTTCTTATCAGATTGTAGCTACTCACAAAAAGTCTCATTGTCAAGATAATAAATATTAGTTTCATTTTATAATTAACAAATTTAAATTCAAGATTCTAAAATACTAAATTTTCAAAAAAATTTTTTAGGAATTTTAATTATTATTTAAATTTAAGTTTATAAAATATTTGTGAATTTTGAAGATATACGTTTGTCAAAATTTATGTTTTTAGGAATTTTTGATTGAGCTTTTACATCAAATTGTACCCAAAATTCTATATAAAATATTTTTCATAATATTTGAACCTGTACTATAAAAATTTATTATTTTATTAATTTAATATAATTTTTTTATCAGATGGTAGCTACTCACAAAAATTTATTGAAAGTCTCATTGTCAAAATTATAAATATTAGTTTGCTTTTATTATTAACAAATTTAAATTTACGATTATAAAATACTAAATTTTGAAAAAAATTTTTTAACAAATTTTATTTTTAGGAATTTTTATTGGACTTTTTTATTTATTAAAATAAATAATTAAATTTTATTTAATATTTTCTATAATTTTTTTCCATTTTTTCCCATTATTTTTACAAATTTTTAATTGAACTCTAAATAGATTTAAATAAATGTTTATAACATATTTCTTCGAGTTTTGAAAATATATATTTATGAAAAATAATAATTTTATTTATTTGAGATTTTAATTGTTTTTTTTATATCAAATTGTCCATAACATTTGTACTAATTCTGCGAAAACTAAGCAACAAATGAGTGGACATGAATAGATGGCTACTTTTCTGGTTTATTTTCCCAGTTTAAAAAATGTATTGTCGCAATTAGCTTGCTAATTTATTATTATTGCCGTTAATTGACCGTACATTCCGCAACTTTCATCAAACACAAAACGCGAGACAAAAAACGATTCCTCGCAGTTCGTGAACCCCAAACGAATCGGAAACTGTCTTATTAATTAGCAGCGACAGAAGAAAATGATTTGTTTCGTTTTATTTTTTTCGTCCGTTCATTTGTTTATCCAATTACGGCCCATAATAAAGTCGCCTGTGTCAATTCGAACACTGTTCCCACGCTTTTGAATAATTTATAAATGCAATCTCGCCGATCTGCAGCCGCTTTAAATGGACAAAACAAAGATCTTTGACTCTATATGCGCACTCAATCCACTTTATCCTATATCAATTAATGGGAGAAACTTGTTTTTATGATTTCCGAACGAAATCTAGTTAATAAAACGCTACAATCTAAAACCTAATGTGAACATTGTTTGTACAACTATTCGTTTATAGGCTGCAAACTGCACCATCAACGGCAGGAAACGGCCGTTTATGCGCCTCGACCCCAATGAAGTGCTCACTTCCTCCTGCCACGATTGTCCGTCGAAATTTCGAAAGACAAATTTCCATGGCAACTGGTTTTCTCTTAAGCCCTGGACGCGTTGGAGTTAAAATAAAGCTACCGGAAAATTAAACAAGCATCCTGACATTTGCCAGTCGTAATAAACAACGTCTGAAAAGTCAAAGGTCATCACCAAGTTTACACAAGTTTTTAAAATGAATTCGTAATTTATATTGATGCATTAAAATCAATAGGCAAACTACACCTACAATTGATTCGAAAGCCAATTCGCAATTGGGAAAACAAAATAAAATTAACGATATGCAATATTTGCTTCCTGTTCTATCAACGGTTGTCATAAACCAGCTGCCGGAGCTTTCGTTTTTAGAGGAAAAGGAAGTTTGGGTTCGCGACATAAACATGCAAGTGAAACTGTCCACTCGGTGTTATATGATTTAATTGTTTATTCTTGCCATTACATTAGGATAGTTTCAAATCCGCAACGTGTTTAATTATAACTTTGTGTCTGGCCACGTGACACGATTTCATTTGCGAATCATTAACTCAAATAAAAAAAATGAACGAAGTGTTGTCGTCAAGAAAAGTTATACAATTTATTTACCACATCGATTATTGTATTGTAAAGCAAACACGGCGATCATTGTGTTACGTCAGTCCTGATAAAAGCACACATTCGTTACACAATTTCTATTTGTTCTGCTCATCGAGACAGTAAAAGACGCGTCATCACTGGCACACCATAAATCGTGTCTTTAATTAGGGGTGGTAATTCGTGGGTGCGGTTAAATTACCAACTTCCCGTCCCGTTTCCCAAGTTTTTACAGTTGTACCCGTACAATAGGTCACTGAGTCAATTTTCTGTCCATAATTAGGAAAAAGTACGGCGTTCATCGATTCGCGTGAGAAAACGTTTCGGTGTCACCATGTTTTAAGCTCCGGCTTAAACCCCCCTAATTGAGACTTTCCCTTGCGAACTAATAAATTTTCAAATCTACGCCCTTGACACGATTTCCTTGATACTGTCTGGAATCAAGTCGTCATCTGGTTTAGCGTCCGGAAGCGCTGCATCACGTGCAGAAATGAAAAATGACGTTGCGAAATCCTTTTTAAAACCGGCCTGGCTATTTTTTATTGTCTTTAACTGCCTCGGTATGACAGTTCTGAAACGAGAATACCGCCTTGGGCTTTCGCCAGAGTATAAGGGAGCTTTTACACGGTTAATGATAATTGATGGAGCTTTCGTCTCGAGATCATTCGAGAATGAATCAATATTTGTACCAGCTCTATAGAAACAAAACAAAAAATTGTGTGAAAATACATTTTTCTGGCTCATTTTAACGGTTAAAGGAAAACAAAATTAAATAAAGCCTTCAAAAAGTGACCAGAATAACGAATAAAGCTTATTGAAAATCGCCATAAAATTAGAAAGCTTTTACTGACTAACAATTTTAAGTTAGTGTCGTCAAGATCATAAATTTCAGATGGTGTTTTCCATTAGACAGATTTATATTTAAGCTTATAAATCATCTGTAACTTTAAAAATATGTTTGTCAAACGTTGTTTATTTAAGAAATATTTATATTAAATTGTAACTAAAATTCTCCAGATTGGAAACTATACCTTATTGGCTCATCCTCATGATTTAGAAACAAATATTTATAGGTAATTTTATGATATATTTTATTTTAGTGTAACTAAAAATCTTTTCATACTTTTCTTCCGATTTCATCAGTGATCTGTGATCAATTTTATAGAACAAAAAATATTGAATAAAAATGAAATTATTTTTTTGTGGCAAAAATTAAATTAAAAAAAATTTCATTTATGTGTTAAAATATAAGAAAAATTCTCTAAATACTTTCCCCCTTTTTTATATATTTAACAAAACGTTGTGCCCCACTTCTATTTGCATGGAAACTAAAAAGGAATGTTCGGTTAAAACGTACGTTATTAAAATACCATAAATTTTCGACGCATTTGAGTTAAAACAATGCTTTTATTACGAACCGTTTGATTGCTCACAACATTGGACTTTGCTATCCGAAGGTTTCCTGTCAGGAATCCTATTGGTCAACAAATGCAACTGACGTACACGTAATCCGACGTCCGAATGTGTTGACATTGAATATGTCGTCAGATAAGAAGCTATCTGCTTCGCCGGTATTATTAATACACAACAATTTCTAATCGTTTTAAAACGCAGCATCCCGTAGGATCGTTTGGACGTGACCGCCAACTGGACCTCCTCAAGGTCTGTGTCACCGATGGTTTCGTTGTGGTCGATGTTTTGGACACATCGACAATAATAACAACATGATGTGGGTGGGAATATTGTACTGGTCGGAGTGGTTTGTTTATTCGGCGTTTTCAATTACAAGGGGTGTTGTTCCAAAAATGTTAGCAAAAACAGTAATTTACATTTTTAACGTTTTATTTTAAAATAACATTTGTTCACTAATAAAATCAACAAATGAATAATTAACAATGTCAAAGTTTTGACCTCCTCTACAGAATATGACTGTTCCTTACGTAAAAATTGGACTGTAACTTAAATGAATAATAGTTAGAAGAAGAAATATATATATATATATATATATATATATATATATATATATATATATATATATATATATATATATATATATATATATATATATATACACTATATAGTGGATGAGGTAGAACACCCCATTTAACATTTTGACCACATCTTCTATTGACTAAAGAAGCTCATCTTTGAGTAAGGCTCTCATGAACTTGATCAGTCACCTTCACTGTACGTTTAGTAATGACACACTTCCTTGGGATAAGACTTTTTGATGAAATTTATTGCATGAAGCTTCTTTCTAGTAATTGATGAATGATCGTAATTTAAAAGCAATTTCCAAATATGTTGTGTGAGGATTTTGCAGGAGATACAGCTTAATTTCTTCTTTGGTACTACAATTGTGCCATCATCATCATTTGCGACATAAAACATGTTTAAATGTAATGAATGAAATTAAATGGCATATTTAGAAATATCATAAAACAAGCTTTCAAATAATATTTGCAATTTAATATAAAAATTAATTCACATGAATCATAAATCAAAAACTGGATTTCTCCGGAGGCCAAAATCGAAATTTCAGTCGTCTTTTTAGCTCTTCGCATAGGCGAACGGTAGTGCGAGAATTGCATGTAAGCAACCGCCCATAAATATCCCGGTGACAAAATGAAGTAGGAGGCAGCATAATTAATGAGGACGGACGACAAAAGATCGCGCGTTATTTATCGGGGGGGACCGTTTATGGTCGCAAAACAAATAATTACAAATTATAATTGGGCGATACTCGGGTCCGGTCGGATAAGGCGATGGACATGAGGTCATGACAATTATGTTGGCAAATATTTTTCGAAAACGATAACCGGCATTGGCAAATTGGCTACACTGTCTCTGCTTCGTTTGAAAGGCCTTAATTAGCTGGATTTGGCTCGTTAAAAGTCAGCAGGGAAGTAAAATAAAGCGAGTTGTTTAAGGTAATAAAGTTTTAAAGAGATTTAAGTGAAGTCGTTTTTCATTTTATACGGCAGGCAATGATTTGAAACTCGATAATGGCTCGCACAACTATCAGGAAATCGTGTCAAGGCAGCGAAAATGTAGATCTTTGGGAGTTAATGTAACAACCACTTGAACTTATTCGAATAACATCCACATAAAATGTTTATCTTGTTTTATAATTTGTTGAAATAATAATGGTTTTACTCTGTTCCAAAGTTTCATATATTTCCATTAGGACTTAAAAACAACAGTTTTTTAAAACAACAATTAAGACATTTTGAAAGTTTTATTATTATTAACCCTCAGTATTTCTACTCATAATAGTTGGAGTAGTTGGAATATTTTTTATTGTTAAAATCAACAATTCTTTTGATAATTTAAAACTTCCGTAATAATATTTTTAAACGCATATAAAATTAGAGGTACACGAGGCACAACTTGAGTCTTATTTTCCAATTAGATAGAAAATATGAAGGAAAATTTTATAAAATTACAATTTTTCTCGATATTATATTCATTTTTGTTTTGCAGTTTCTTGTTTACTCGTAATTTTAACAGAAATTCTTTAGTTGTCTATTTATCTTTTCCTTCAATATTATCTTTATTTTTAAAAATATGAAATATATTTTTAATAATTTTAATAAAATATGTCA
The DNA here is from genome assembly GCF_024364675.1 of Aethina tumida. Classification (NCBI taxonomy): domain Eukaryota; kingdom Metazoa; phylum Arthropoda; class Insecta; order Coleoptera; family Nitidulidae; genus Aethina; species Aethina tumida. The sequence continues at coordinate 17,670,381 of NC_065439.1, forward strand.
TTAAGAAAAGACATGTGGTACATTCAGTATATTTTTATAATTCATTAAATTGTGTTTTATTACAGCGTTTTTGATATAAAATACTTGGTATTACAGTAATTTAAAAGTTACTTATTAAAGATGTGACAAAGTTGATAAAATACATAATTTCTTATATTTTTATAATTCTTTAAATTGCGTTTTATTATAGCTTTTTTTTGATATGAAATATTTGATATTAAAATATTACTTAAAAATGTAACAAGTTTGATAAAATACTACTTTTTATAAAGATATCCACTCTTCGATTAAATAACCTCACTAAATAATTATAACAATAAATAAGTCGTTTTTTAGTAGTGTCAAATATTTTTGATATATCTGTTTTGTATCGTTGGTAATTTGTGTTTGGTAACTTTTGTCCTGAAATATTGAAGTAACAGAAATTTCATTAATTAAATATTCAAAATTAAAAATGTTTTCCTATTCAAAATTTTAATAAAATCTTACGTGATTATGATTATTTATACGTTATTATGAAAACTGATAAATATTTAGAAATTACTATTTTTTATAGAGAATATTTACTATTTTCATTAAATAAATATTAAACAAGGATTGAATTATTTTATAAATGTTATTTTAATATTTAAATATTAAAATAAAGGTTATTGAAAAATCACATTTTTTTCCTGCTCATAAAATATTAATCAAAACATACAATAATATCAAATATTTTACTTTTTTACTTTTTTATAATTATACAAGTAAATATGAAGGAAAACTATATATAATTTTTCTTGAGTATTTTATTTATATCTGTCATCAAATACATTAATAATTATTTTTTTTTTTTTATGTTATTAAAAAATATATAACTGATATTTTCAAAATAAATATACATTGGAACCTTTCATTGTTAATAAGATTTTACTCGAAAATGATATGATAAAACTGATATAGAGAATATTTATTGTTTACATTAAAAATGATATATATTAAATAAGATTTTCTGAATTTCTTTATAATTTTTATTTGTGTACTAAATATTAAAATCAAATAGGTAAAATATTTTCAAAAATTTCTGATTTCTGTTCTATTCTATAAATAAATATTTTGTACTACTTTTTGGAATTATTAATATAAACGTTCTTTGTGTCTATATAAATTATGAAAGAAGTAAAATATTTTGACAAAAATATGGTTGTATTATTAATTAACTATTAATTATATTAAATTATAATTATTGTGTAATAAAAATTGTATTATTTTATTAAAAAAAGATATTTTTTTATTTAATTTTAAATTTTTCTAAATTTAAATCAATAATATTCATTATTCTTAAATAAAAATCACAAATAATAATATATTATTATTAATTTTTTATTATTATTATAAAATATTTACGTTTTTCTGTTAAAATGATAAAATATAATAATTAATTAGTAGTATAGTAACAATAAATTCAATTATTTAGAACATAATTGAACATTCTTTACGACATATTTTAAATAAACTAATGCAGTCTTTGTACTTGAAACATAATATTTACAAAAGTGGGTACATATATTAATTACGCGTTGCCATTGTTAACAATTTAGCTCTATAACCTTTGTCTGTTTCATCAGTGTTAATAAAAAATCAATATTTATAGATACTAGATTTTATATACAAAATTATTCAAAATGGCTGAAAATTAAAACTATTTAAAACAAATTGGACTAATTTAAATTGATTTTTAAAACTGGAATTATAATTAATTAAATTTATATATTATTATTTATCAATTCAAAAGTAATTACAGCCTTGGCCCTATATTTATTTGGATTGTAATGTACTGTTTATCTGTGACTAAACTAGTCACTATTTATTCGCATTACCATTTGTTTATTGCCTATTAATAACTTTCGATAAAATTTAATCGATTCTTGCTGTTCATCAACTCAATTAAATAATAAAAATAAACTTACGGACTGACACGGTGGGTTTCCTCAAGAAAAATGATTGCATAAATGGACGCGTCGAACACACGCTAAGTGTGTCCGGAAATCACATAAAAAAAAAATCACTCCAACTCCGTCAAAAATCCGCAAAACCAAAACCAAAAACCGTTCTTAGCACCAGCGTCAAAATCGAAACGTTGAAAGTTCACGCGACTGATACGAGGCGCGCGTCCGTACGCGCGTACCGTTCACCGTTCCTGCAAGTTTCTCGCCGTCGACTGGCCGCGTCCTGCGGAGCGGGCGGAAAGCTCGGGCGATAAGTCGTGATCGGCGCTGCGGCGGGGCCTCGTCGCCGAACAACACGACCCGGGGGCCTATCCCACAGTCTTTCGGCTTGATCTCTCCGCACATTCCATGTTTTAATGCAATCCTTTTTTTCCCCTGGCCGTTCTATCGATAAAACTTCACGTTTCGCGGCAGGAATGAATGTATTAGACGGTCTTTTTTGGCGTTGTAAACTTATTTAAGTTTTCAGCCCTTGAAGATTTTGATGTCGAGTGGAAATGCTGAGACGATATAATAGTTCTTTGAAAGTTGGGTTGGGTACTTTCAATTCTCCTTGAGTTAGGAAACTATTTTTGTGTTTATTTGCGGTAAATTTTATATACAAAACTGAATTACGTAAATTTACTTTTAAGTCTGGTGGTTCAGAATTTATTTAATTATTTATATCCGCCTATAAAATTAGATTACCTTTGAAATGCACTGTATATAATGTACATAATTATTTTTCGTATTTGTATTTCATCATAATGATTCATTCACTGAGATAAGAATATATGTTATTCTTATAAATGATAAGAAATATTATGTTAAAAAATAAAGCTAAATATAAAGAATATTATCCAAGAAACTGTAGAGAACAAGAAGATTTAATTTTAAATTTAAAAAAATATTATAAACATTTAAAATGCAATCAAAAGAAAGAAATTTATAATTACAAAGTCAAATTAAATTATTAAATTATTGACTGCCCTTAATATAATTCAAAATTTCAGAATAAAAAAGTCTGTCAAAGGAGTTTTTATCTCTAAACTTGTAAAAATTAAAACTATGAACAATTATCCAAAAGGAAATAGTCTAAAATTGTGAATTATAATATTTTACATTAATATTTTATATTAAAAAGATCTTTATTTAATTATTTTAAAATATAAAAATTTATATTTTTCAGCTCTATTAAAAAAACTTTTGAAACAAATAAAATAAACTAAAAATCATTGAGCTACAAGTGTAAGCTAAAATTGTTAAAATATATAAAAAGATGTTTTATATATGACGTTTATGATTATATATTATGCTTATCTATAAATAAAAACGTGACATATAATCGAAATATTTTATAATTAACAAAGAAAAACCTTTAATTTAACATTAACAATGGCAAAATAACGGACATAGAATAATAAAAATTAAAAAACGAAATATTTTATAATTAACAAAGAATGAAAGGAATTCTGCAAGGTATATAAATTTTCAAATTATACACAAAACTGAATAACGTAAATTCTTTATATTCGCCTATAAAATTAGATTATTACATTTATAATATACTGTCAAGAAAATTTAATAATAAATAATTATATACATAATTATTTTTCTATTTCATTATAATGATTCATTCACTGAGATAAAAATATATGTTATTTTTATAAATGTTAAGAAATATTAGGTTAAAAAATATTATAAACATTTAAAATACAACGGAGAGAATTAGGTTTACAATTGCAAAATCAAATTAATTAATTATTAAATTATTGACTGCCATTAATATAATTAAAAATTTCAGAATAAAAAAGTCTGTCAAAGGAGCTTTTATCTCTAAACTTGTAAAAATTAAAACTGTGAACAATTAACCAAAAGGAAATAATCTAAAATTGTGAATTATATTTTACATTAATATTTTATATTAAAAAGTTGATCTTAATTTAATTATTTCATAATATAAAAATTTAAATTTTTCAGCTATATTTAAAAAATTTTTGAAACAAATAAAGTAAACAAAAAATCTTTGAGGTACAAATATAAACTAAAATTGTTAAAATATATTAAAAGGTATTTTAAAAGTTACTTATTAAAGATGTGACAAGGTTGACTTCTTTTTTGTAGAGATTCCCCATACCATTTCTTATATTTTTATAATTCTTTAAATTACCTTTTATTATAGCTTTTTTAATATGAAATATTTGATATTAAAATTTTACTTAAAGATGGAACAAATTTAATAAAATACTACTTTTTATAAGGATATCCATTCTTCGATTAAATAACCTCACTTAATAATAATAACAATAAATAAGTCGTTTAATTATTTAATAATTATTTCAAAATATAAAATTTTAATTTTAACTTTTGAAACAAATAAAATAAACAAAAAAATCATTGAGTACAAGTAAACTAAAATTGTTAAAATATATAAAAAGGTGTTTTATATATAACGTTTACGATAATATATTATGTTTATCTTTAAAGATATAAGAAAAACATGACATATAATCGAAATATTTTATAATTAACAAAGAAAAACTTTTAATTTAACATTAACAATGGCAAAACAAAGGAAACAGATTAATAAAAATTAAAAAAACGAAATATTTTATAATTAACAAAGAATGAAAGCAATTCTACATGGTATATAAATTTTCAAATTATTATAATAATTATTAAAAAATACATAAACTTCTTTGTAGAATACTTTCTTTGTATGTAAATTTAAAATTAATTGGTAATTATTAGAAAAATATAAAAACTTGTCGTTATAAAACATAAAAAACAAATAAAATTTATTTTAATAAAAACAGAGAAAAGGTTGCATATTAAAAATATGTTTGTAATATAATTTTAATTGTGCAAATTTAAAAATTAGTACTTAAGATAAACTATTAAAAAATTAGAATAATACACAAAATCTTATTTATAACTGTAAAACTTAAATTAATTAAAGGATATACTAATTAAAATACTACATAAAAAGAAATTAGTTGTGTGTATACAAAATTAAAATATTATAGAACTAATTAAACATATTTTAAATTAAATAAAAGAAGATATAAAAACACAATTAAGAAAGAATTACTTGTGTACTAGAAATTCATAATAATATTCAAAGATAATTAAAAATCAAGAGAAACTTATTAAAGTTAACTGTGACATTTTAATTTAATTTAAAATTTATCACCACAAAATAAATTAAAAGAAAAATTGGGTTGATAAAATAAAAATAACTGTGAAAATTAGAAGGTAAACAAAAGGTTGCCCTGAAAATTTATAATTAATTTACATATTTTATAATTCCCCTGTTTTCCCACACACAACAAAATCGACTAAACAAAGTTGCCTGACTTCCATAAATAATAGCCCACATAATAATAATTCCCCGTGTACGACACATAATTAGTTTTTAACCAAATGTAAATCATAGACGTCATAAAATGGATGAAGGGTTCGGCCTGACAGTCGACATAATTAATTCACAATCGCAATTAAACCGATAGGGTATCAAAAATGACTCAATTATGTAAACACCCGTGTGCCGCGCACACATGTGATAAATTACAGAAATTACAACGGGACGGACGGACGGACGGTTGTGTTAGTCACATTGTTTCGTTTCACAACGGCACTTCGCGTGTACCGTCTCCGAAACTTATTTACGGAGCGATACGGCAACGAAATAAAAACGCATCTCGGAATAATAAAATGCGAACAATGCACGTTTGACTGAAGAACTCACCCTAAATATAACCAGTCGAACGTCTTCAGCCATTCCGAGAATCGGTCCGGCGTAAATGTTCTCAAAAAAGTCGACGAAAATCCCTGAAAGAACGAAAAAAAGCTGCACGAGAGCCGGGCATCTCGATCGTCGATCGTCGATCTGAAAGTTTTCGGCGATGCAAAAGGTGTTTTTGTTATCGTTTTCCCTCGGTATCTTTATAATCTCGGATGAATTGTACATTTTTTATTCGGCACGCGTCATGAGAAGCTTTGTGTGTCGGGCCGTAATCTCTTGGCGATCTGAAAACCGGCCAAGGAATCGACCGGAGTACGGGAGTGATCACGAAACCGATACGTATCTAATAAAGTAAGAGTGGACGCGATCCGTCACACTCGGGCAATCGATTTTAGAAGGAAAAAATACTTTCACCGATTTTGCTCCGCAGATTAAAACATGTGAGCCCCGTTACGATAACGGCACGTGTTTGTTTTAGATATGGTTTCGCAGTTGCGATTCGTAATTGTCGGGATAAACACACGAATGTTTGGGTGCATCGTCAATGAACTAGTAATTTTCGTGGAACTCATTTTCGTGGTGATTTACTATCGCCAGCATCTGTAAACTTGCGTGTTGCTTTCCTTGAAATCTTGAAAACGTTTTCGGGTAATTGCCCATTAACGTTATTTAACGTGCGGTTGTGCAAGAGGTCAATTAGGCCTTTTTATTATGTAAATAGTGAAAATGCTGCCGCAGAAATTCTGGTTCTTCAACTAAAAACACAAATTCATTATTTAACTTACACTCAGTTACACAGAAAACATAACACATACACTATCATATGTAGAACAACAAATTAAAAAATATAGTCAAATTATTAAAAGAACAATTATTTATGATTACTAAAGGCCTAAAAATTTCGTACCTCCTTTCATTTGCGGGAATCTTTATAGACTTCAATTCAATTGCAAACATTTAGGATGAAATTTGTCGAAAAAAAGACTTTAAATGAACTCTACGAAGTTCAAAATCAGTCGAAAGAAATATCGAACGATTATATTGAAAAACCACTGAAATCGATGAAAAAGAGGTGTTTAGAAATTAGAAAGTGGTCCATTTCTAACAAAATTTGCTGAGTCTACAAAAGGGTTCCTTATTTTTAAAATTTTTATCGTAGAATCCATTTTTTGGACTTTTTTCTTATCTCTTGTTTGTGCTTTCTATCATTTTGTAATATTGTTCTTAAAGATTAGAATAGTGCAGAGAACGTGAAAAATTTTCTGTGAAGAGCTGCACATCAAGAAAATTGATAAACCCCATTTGTAGTCTTATTTTTGAAGCTTTCAAAATTAGTCGAAAGAAATATCGAACGATTATATTGAAAAACAACTGAAATCGATGAAAAAGAGGTGTTTAGAAATTAGAAAGTGGTCCATTTCTAACAAAATTTGCTGAGTCTACAAAAGGGCTCCTTATTTTTAAAATTTTTATCGTAGAATCCATTTTTTGAACTTTTTTCTTATCTCTTGTTTGTACTTTCTATCATTTTGTAATATTGGTCTTAAAGATTAGAATAGTGCAGAAAACGTGAAAAATTTTCTGTGAAGAGCTGCACATCAAGAAAATTGATAAACCCCATTTGTAAGTCTTATTTTTGAAGCTTTCAAAATCAGTCGAAAGAAATATCGAACGATTATATTGAAAAACCACTGAAATCGATGAAAAAGAGGTGTTTAGAAATTAGAAAGTGGTCCATTTCTAACAAAATTTGCTGAGTCTACAAAAGGGTTCCTTATTTTTAAAATTTTTATCGTAGAATCCATTTTTTGGACTTTTTTCTTATCTCTTGTTTGTGCTTTCTATCATTTTGTAATATTGTTCTTAAAGATTAGAATAGTGCAGAGAACGTGAAAAATTTTCTGTGAAGAGCTGCACATCAAGAAAATTGATAAACCCCATTTGTAGTCTTATTTTTGAAGCTTTCAAAATCAATCGAAAGAAATATCGAACGATTATATTGAAAAACAACTGAAATCGATGAAAAAGAGGTGTTTAGAAATTAGAAAGTGGTCCATTTCTAACAAAATTTGCTGAGTCTACAAAAGGGCTCATTATTTTTAAAATTTTTATCGTAGATTCCATTTTTTGGACTTTTTTCTTATCTCTTGTTTGTGCTTTCTATCATTTTGTAATATTGTTCTTAAAGATTAGAATAGTGCAGAGGACGTCAAAAATTTTCTGTGAAGAGCTGTATATCAAGAAAATTGATAAACCCCATTTGTGGTCTTATTTTTGAAGCTTCCAAATCAGTCGAAAGAAATATCGAACGATTATATTGAAAAACAACTGAAATCGATGAAAAAGAGGTGTTTAGAAATTAGAAAGAGGTCCATTTCTAACAAAATTTGCTGAGTCTACAAAAGGGCTTCTTATTTTTAAAATTTTTATCGTAGAATCCATTTTTTGGACTTTTTTCTTATCTCTTGTTTGTACTTTCTATCATTTTGTAATATTGTTCTTAAAGATTAGAATAGTGCAGAAAACGTGAAAAATTTTCTGTGAAGAGCTGCACATCAAGAAAATTGATAAACCCCATTTGTAGTCTTATTTTTGAAGCTTTCAAAATCAGTCGAAAGAAATATCGAACGATTATATTGAAAAACAACTGAAATCGATGAAAAAGAGGTGTTTAGAAATTAGAAAGTGTTCCATTTCTAACAAAATTTGCTGAGTCCACAAAAGGGCTTCTTATTTTTAAAATTTTTATCGTAGAATCCATTTTTTGGACTTTTTCTTATTTCTAGTTTGTGCTTTTTATCATTTTATAATATTGTTCTTAAAGATTAGAATAGTGCAGAGAACGTCAAAAATTTTCTGTGAAGAGCTGTACATCAAGAAAATTGATAAACCCCATATGTAGTCTTATTTTTAAAGCTTTTAAAACCAATTTTTTCAACAGTGTAATGGCCGATCTCATATTGAAGAGTTGCTTTACTATATTTCCAACATTCCAATGAAAATATGTTACCCTATACTTAAGGGGCTAAGGGGCACACCCAGTGTGAAAAACCTTCAGAAATAACAAACTAAAATTTCAAATGATCAATGCCAAGGCGAGTCAAGGAGTGTCTGGATTATTTTGTGGAGGGATAACTCATTAGTAGTTTAAAAAATGGTACTGATTGATATATTCAGTATTTGAATGAATTTTTAATGAATTTAAATGAAATTTGACCACGTGTTACATTCCCCATGCCACCGAGCACATTTCGCACACTAAATCCAAACTTCAACGGGCCCCAGACACCATGTACAACAGTGAGGATCAATTTTTTCTTCGCAACTTTAAATTCCACCTTCTGCAGTGTTTGCAGACCTTCGGTTTTATGTATGCGCATATTTTGTCTGCCTCAAGTTACCAGTTTGTGTATCATATTCATCTCCACTAAAAAAGAAAATATATACCTACCTCGGATTGTCCACGATTTGCCGTGTTTAATCCGCGTGTGGGCAACAATTGCACAGATTTTACGTAACAATCCCATGTGGAGATAAAGTCACCTTGCGAATTATGTAGGTAAAAGCGGCGCCGGCGATGCAGACGCTAAATTAGTGTGGTAAATTGACGTTGTTTTCCTGGTTGCGAAAATTGACGGGCTCAATCCCGAATTTGCCTAATGTCGAATTACATGAGTGATGGAAGATCGTATGTAACGTAATTAAAATCACAAGATTAACATCAAAATATTTATGCATCAAATTAACACAATTTAACTTAAAAAGTATATAAAATAAAAAATAATATTTTGAAAACTACAAATTTTTAATGAAAATGATTAAATAAAAAAATAATATTAACTACCTTTAAATTGTTAAACCTTTTTCATTTTAAAATTTATAACAATGAGAATAAATAAATGATATTATCGATAAGAAATATTAATCAATCTCCTAAAAACTTAAAATTACTATAATTTATTTACTTTTAGAACAATGAAAGATTTATTATTATTATCTCGTACTTTCATTTTACAAAAAATTGTGCTATTAATTAAAAAATATGAATAATTTTTTATATAACAATTTTAAGATGCATAATTTTGTTCAAAAATACATGTGAAAATTGAATCCCAACAAATTTATACTGAAAAAATCTTTATTTAATTTTTTTTTAATTTTTTATTTTTATATTTATTGTGTTAATTGTAAAACATTAATATTAAAATTAATGTGTAATAGGAAAGCATGTTTCTAATTTTAAATTTTATCTAAAAATCCTTGATTAATTTTTTTCATATACAAAATTGTACATATTCAAAATAAATAAATTGGAGAGATATAATCCGATTCTGAGTTTTGCTGATTAACGATTTAAATAAAGAAGCATACCAAATTAAAAGTAGTAAAATGTGTTAAATATATAAATTTTCAAAAAGAAATTATTAAAAAATTAATCCTGAAAATTACAATTAAAAAATATGAATATTTATTTTATAATATATATATATATATATATATATATATATATATATATATATATATATATAAAAATTATAAAAATAGTTTATTTGAAAATTTGTTTCAAATTTTAAATTTTCTCTAAAAATCCTTTATTAATTTTCCTCATTTCAAAATTATTTTCAAAATTGTACAAATTCAAAATAAATAAATTGGTGAGATATAATAAGATTACTGAGTTTTGCAGTCTAACGAATTAATTAAAGAAGCATACTAAATTAAAAGTAGTAAAAAGTGTTAATTATATAAATTTTCAAAAAGAAATTATTAAAAAATTAATCCTGAAACTCACAATTAAAAAATATGAATATTTATTTAATATAACATTCTTAAGTTTGTAGGAACCATAAATATGTATAATATATCAAAAAATTTTAAAAATATATTTGAAATTGATAAAAATTTTAAGATTTTGTTCAAAAAAAAAAAACTTGAAAATTGAACCCCAATAAATTTATACTGAAAAAATCCTTCATTAATATTTTTTTTCTATTTTATATTTATTATGTTAATTGCATTTCAAAACATTAATATTAAAACTAATGTGTAATAGGGAATTATAAAAATAAATAAAAGAGTATAATTAAAGTTTTATATTTGATTTTTTTTTTCTAATGTTAAATATTCTCTTAAAATTCTAATTATTTACTACATATTTGTAACTGTTTTCAAAAATGCACATACATAAAAAAATGCACATAATAAATAAATTGGTGAGATATAATCAGATTCTTGAATTTTGCTGTCCAGCGAATAAATAAATAAATAAAGAAGTATACCAAATTAAAAATGGTAAAAATTATTAAATATTATATAATATATATTATATTTTGAAAAAGAAATTATTGAAAAATTAATTCTGAAAATTACAAAAAATCTATTTTCAATTAAAAAATATGAATATCTTTTTAACATTCTTAAGTTTCTAGGTACCATATGTATGTATATAATGTATCAAAAATTTTTAAAAATATATTTGAAATTTATAAAAATTTTGTTCAACAAATTTAAACTAAAAAAAAACTAATTAACATTTTTTTCTATTTTTTATTATTCTTTAATTGCGTTACAAAACATTTGTATTAAAATTAGAGTCTAATAAGAAAGCATAAAAATCAAAAATTATAAAAGCAATATTTTAACATTTTTTTCTAATGTTAAATATTCTCTAAAAATCCTTCAATAATTTTCTTCATATCCATAATTTTTTCAAGATTGCCCAAAATTCAAAATAACAACAAATTGGCGAGATTTTATCATTTTCTCAAGTTTTGCCGACTAACGGAGTAAAACTCGAATCTGCCTTATTTCGAATTACATGAGTAACATGTTTGTTATTTTGCTTTTTCCGAAACGCGAAATTTGTCATTAAAATCGCGAAATTAAAAGCCCACAACGTCAAAATATTTATGCACCAACTCTCTACAACATAATTAATCGGAAAATATCGGTTTACATTGCGAAAATTTCAGCACGTGCGCTAACGATTTTATTTTCGCCGTACCAAAGTCCATCACATGATCCCATTAAATCTTTGAAATTTCCTAGAACCCGTCGCGAGATTCCCCGCTTGTATTGCGAGGCTGAACCTCTATTTTCGACGGACCGACTTCAATCAAGGTCGAATTCGTCCCTTGCAATTTCAATATGTTTTGATATGTTTTGATTAATCTGTATTGAAAATGTACGCGTGCACCAACAATCGTTGTTTTTATAGCGTGCTTTATGGAAAAGTTATCGACTGACCGCATATAAACACTGGTTTATTACTCCACGAGATCAAAACCGTGGGTTTAAAGAAAAATAAATGTGTAAAACATTCGCAAAACATGTTTGTTTTATTATTATTATTTCATGGCAATTTTTAATGATTACGTTTTAGTTAATTTTCTTATCACCGACTAAAAATAGAAACCAATTTGTTACATCGGAACTTTGCTTTGATGTTTGCGGTGGCACTGACAAAATATTTACGTCTGTTTGAAAAATCGATTAACGAAAAAATGTTAAAATTTAAAAGCGTGTTAATTGCGACACCGATCAATATCTTTGCATGGAGTAGGACGTTGTTTATTTAGTTTCAAAGTTCGGAGAGAAATTTTCCTACATCGCCAGACTCTTCGTCTCGATCTCGGTAATTTATTTGATAACCGATGACATGCGTTTCGTGAATTTGTTGTTGGCAAAACGACAAGGTGAAGTTATAAATTTTTATTCAGCTTGTTGTGAAAAAATCCAGACTCAGTCACAAATTCTACGAACCACAAAAAATTTATCGGAAATTATGTAAATTTATGTAATTTGTAATTACTTATTTGTTTGTTATTCATTTAGTTTTTACTTATAAACTCAATATATTAATATAAAGACTATTCAGTTTTTTGTACTGGAAATAAACATAATTAATAAGAATATTTTTATCTTTTTTATATATTAAAAGATGACAATCAAAAACATGTTCTTTGAAGGAAATTCAATTTAAATTTTATATATAAATAAATATTCTAATTAATGGTATCTTTTAGCATTTTAATTTAATTTAATTAAAAAAGAAATAGAAAGAATATTTTATATTTTATAAAAATAGAAATACTTTAATTAAATCAAGTGATACCAACAAGAATTTATAAGAATATTTTAGTAAACATTTTCTTTAAGAACGATATTCAATTTCGTTATTATATTTTTAAAGTTGAATATAATTTTGTATTCTTAATTATAAATTATTAAAAATTATAGATAAGTAAATATTCTAATTAAACCAAATTATACCGGTTAATGTTTTTTATTTACAAATACCATTTCTTTATATAAACATATTTATTTATAATTATTGAATAATATGTATTTTTATATTTTATTTAACTCAATAGATTTTGAAAATTTGATTATAAGAAAACATATTAAATTTTATAAAAATACAAATGTGTTTTCAAATTAAATTAAGTTTATTTGTAAGAATTTTTCTTTGTTCTTTAAGAAATATATGCTATTCCATTATTATATTTTTAAAGTTGAATATAATTTTAATATTTTATTAATTGGTATTATTTTATGAAATAAAATCAATTCAATATATATATATATATATATATATATATATATATTGAATATATATATATATATATATATATATATATATATATATTTGTTTCAATTTTGTAATATTTATTTACATACATATTTTTTTAAAAGGAAAATACTTAAGACTTTTTATTTTATTAAAATATGTTTCATATATTTAAGTATTATTTTTCAAAAATCTGTTTTTTTTTGGAAAAATATCATGTTATACAAATGTCGATATTCTAATGAGAGTATTTTAATTTAATTTATTTTTTCTATTAAAAATAATTAAGAAGTATGTTCATTGTTTTTTATTTCAAGCTCAATTATTTAAAATTTTGTTAATTTTTAAGGAAAAATATAAAATTTTATAAAAAGCAAATATTTTAATTAAATCAGACAATTAGATTTTTAATTAAATTTTTATTTCGAAAACGTTTAATTAATAGGTTTATTATTTTATTAATGAAGTATTTTCATTTCATGTTAATTTGTCTATTTTTAATTATAAAGTCATTTTTTAGTACAACATAACTTAAATATTTCAAAACTATTTAAAAGAATATTTTATTGTTTTTTTTGTTTTAAGAATAATTTTTTTAATATATTTTACATAATTTTTTTATGTGGTTTAAGAAATGTGATTTTTTAATATTCCATTTTATTTACTTATTAAATTAAAATTTATTGTGTTTTCCATATTATTTTGATAGTATGTTTTTTTAGTTTAAACGCAATTTTTAATAAAAAATCAATTAAATGTTTTTATAGGAAACTAAAACACATAATAAAAATATTTTATTGTACGTTTTGTTTCAAATACATTAATATTTTGTTTTAAGAATATTTCAACCAAAAATTCTTGACATACTTGATTTTTAAATTCATTTGTTATTAGTATAAACGAATTGTTAATAAATTTATAATTAGTTTTATCTTTTTTGTCTAAAGCAGCCTTTTAATTTAATTTAAATTGTTAATTTAAAATGTCTGATATACATATAATTGTCTTATTGTTGTTACTGTTTAATTAAATAAATTAAAATAAATCAACTCATATTTATTTAAATAATACGTTTATTTATATTTATTTTATTACTAGTATAAAAGCATAAAATATTAATTGTTTAGTAAAAAATATTTTACCTTGCGTAAATGTAAGATAAGAGAGCATTCACCAGTTTTACAATCTGGACTTGAAGGTAATTTTATATGGAAATGAATTCATTTACAAAATCATCATAAATGTACATATATGTCAATAAACATCAGTATATATATAAAAAATAATGATTTTAAATATCGCTAAACCAATACATATTTTATTGGAACGACAAATACGACAATTGCATTTCAACATGCATAAGTCACGATACCTTGACACCAATTGATCCGAATGGCTCGCATTTGAAAAATTAACGAAGAATGAGTATTTTATTACGTTTATTACGGATCGGAGAATTTTAAAATGTCCGGCAACGATCCCGGACAATTATAAATCATTCGTTGATTGGCGGACCAGTTTTTTACTTTATATGTTTGTCTAAATTGGATTCGTTTGATTTAATACACTATTTGCATTATATTGGACCAACAAACCGTGGTACAACCAAAATAAATGATCGCAAATTAAATTTACAGTTACTCCTAACTGTTGTACAGCCTTCGAATTTGCATTATCTAATCGTGGGTGTACCAATATCGAACGAGGGAAAAAAATCCTGGAATGATTGAAAACGTGTTGTTGTAAACGCAATACGAATTCATGGCGATTTTAATGGTACACGATAACGCACTGTTGTCGCTAAAGAGTCGCCATACAATGCCGTGCCATATTTTTCTGTCACAGATAACGAATGAATGGATTGCCGTCAACGTTATAAATCACCAACAACATTATTAATAGTAAAAATGTTGACTTGCATCCGCAACTATTTTTAATTACTCGCACGTGCTGAAAATTTCAACCCAAATTAAACCGACTGATTTTTTTAGGAAAAGTTACACAATTTTATTTATTCACGTGTATGATTTGTTACGGATATTAATGGGTGAATCCAATTCATCTGTCCATAAGACCAGTCCAGTAGCATTGTTTATCTAACCGGTAAATAACCTGTATTTATTCAACATTATTTTATGTACAATGTGGGCTTTCCCTATTTTGTCCTGTCACATATAATTCTGCCCTAATTTATAAAAAATGTTAATTTATAGATAGATTTGTTAACAGTCAAATGGAATGACAATAAATGGTTTTAAATATTCATTCACATAGTTGTTTTCATATTTATATTACATTATAATAAATAAATAAAACGTCAATTAAATAATAATTAGAATTTGTATTGATATTTTCTATATTATCAACTTCTTAATAATTTAAATATGTTATTTATGTTTCATTTATATATAATTATATTAAATATTAATTAGTTAATTTATCTACTCTGACTTTAAATATAAAATCAATTAAATATTTTATATAAGAAACAAAAAGAATTAATGTTATAATTTTTCAAATTTTAAATAAAAAATCGTATTTGAAAAAAGATATTAATTATTTTTGTGTCATACATGAAATATTTATTTAATATTTTGTTAATAAATTGCTTTGGGTTCTTCTATCTATAAATATTAAAAAATAACCTTTTTTTATTTTTTATCAGTCAAATAAGATGAAAATAAATAGTTATTTTAAGTTTATTTTGTCTACCTTTTTCTTTAAACTTAATTTTAAATATAAAATTAAGTCAGTATTTCATATATGTAACAAAAATAATTAAACACATTTAAACATTATTTTTTATCCTTTTGTTAACGAATTGCCCTCTTTTCTTGTGTCTCTAAATAATAAAAAATGTTTTATATAGTTTTTTATGTTAAATAAAATGAAAATAAATAGTTTTTAAATATTCATTCAAATAGTTATATTCATATTTAAATTACATTACAATAAAACTTGTCAATTAAATAATAATTAGAATTTTTATTGACATTTTCAATATTTTCAACTTCCTAATAAGATAAATATATTATTAATGTTTAATATATCAAATAGTTAATTTGTATACTTTTTCTTTAAACTTATAAAATAAAATATAAAAATTAAATATAAAATTAAGTAAATATTTTATATATGAAACAAAAATAGTTAAAAAGAATTAATATAATTAATTATGATTATTTAATATTTAAAAATGTTTTTCATATAGATATTTCAATAATCAAATAAGATAAAAATAAATAGTTATTTTAATTATTCATCCAAATATTTATTTTAATATTTATAAACAAATAATTAAAATTTGCTATTAAATAATTAGAATAGAATTTTCATTTCATTCTATATTAATAAAAAATCATAATAAATATTAATTAACTAATTTGTGTACTGTGCTTTAAAGTTAAATTTAAATATAAAATCATTTAATATTCAATAATTTTATCAGTTACAAGCTTTTTACTTTATAGTCTATAATTTTTATATGTCGAAATTTACCAAAAAAACAAAAAAATAAATAGTTTTTAAATATTCATTCAAATAGTTATATTCATATTTAAATTACATAACAATACATAAATAAAATTTGTCAATTAAATAAAAATTAGAATTTATATTGACATTTTCAATATTTCCTAATAACATAAATATATTATTAATGTTTAATATATGAAATAGTTAATTTGTCTACTTTTTCTTTAAACTTATAAAATAAAATTTAAATATAAAATTAAATATTTTATATGTGAAACAAAAGTAGTTAAAAATAATTAATTAATTACGTTTTTTTTAAACTTAAAAATGTTTTTTATATAATTATTTCAATAATCAAATACGATAAAAATAAATAGTTATTTTAATTATTCATTCAAATTTTAATATTTATATTACATTTTAATAAACAAATAAATAAAATTTGCCATTAAATAATTATAATAATAGAATTTTTATTGATATTTTCTATGTTGATAAATTATTATAATAAATATTAATTAGCTAATTTGTGTATTTTTTGCTGTAAACTTAAATTTAAATATAAAATCAATTAGTATTCAATAATTTTAGTCGGTAATTTTGAATGTCGAAATTTACCAAAAAAATGTTAATATCTTATACTTTTGGAAAGTTTGATTTTTTTATACATCAATTAGGGTCTCCATTTCAAAATAGTTGCACAAAAGCTTCCCATTTTGTTGTAAATTAGCAAGTAAGTAGTCTGGTAAATACGCAAAATTTTGTTTGACGGATATTTTGCTATCACTTGCTTAGCAGTAATATTCAGAAAACTTAGTCCAATTTGCTTTTTATCAGACCACCCTGACAGAAGTGTGTCGCCTCTTCAAGGGAGTTGAACAGCTTTTAAAAGGGATAATTAAGGGCCTTTTGCTAATTTTGCATTTAGCTGAAATATCAAGTTTACGCGATATTCGTCAGACGAGTCATTGTACCCAACTCAATTGAACTTCCAGACTTGATAACGTTATTAAGAGCACTCGAAACTTTCATGGAATAATCCTTTTTTAATCGTATCCTTCATTCAGCTTCAGAAGTGACAAGTGCAAAAAATAATTTATTAATTTTCCCTACTTTACTAGACTAAAAACACCTCCAGGTGGTTGTTTGTTGTTGTAGAGGCTTGACTTAATCGGCCCCCTGTTTGTCCTAGATCAAGGTTTCCTTCGTCAAGGCCGTGCATTGTTTTGACACCGTTCATTTTCATAATTGACAAGATTTATTTCGGTTGCCTAACGCACTGCGTCGTTTCCTGCTCCGAAATTATTCGTAAATTGCCCACAAGCATCCTTCACGTTGCTACGTATCCGTCTTTTGTAAACGTACGAACTCCGGAGCAACCACAATCGAGCCCATAATTGGAAATAACCGGAAAATGCGCCAGACTTTATGAAAACGTCGTTTCTCCCGTCTATTTCCTAGTTCCCTTTCGTTTCGTCGCCACCAAAGGCTTTATCATTCAAACGTTTACGGTTATGGATTTCTTCGGTTAACAATTTACATAAAGAGGTCGGCGCTCCCGCGACTCCCGACTCGTCACTTTAAAGCACGCCCGTTACGTAAGACCAAATAAACATTCGTTCTCCAATTTATCGGGGCGAGAAAATGCGACAACGACGTCGGAAAGTGCGAATAGAACGTGGGAAAATGTGCACGGGCGTCTGTGATCTTCACCTGAATTCGGTCGCCATAAATTTGCACGCGACGCAATTTATTTATTAATCAACTTTTACTCGCGTTTCGACTCCCTTTGCCGGACGGCGAAGGCCGCTGTGCCTTTGGGAAAGCGTTGCGAAATTGATGGTCTCGTATTGTTTTTTTATGTGTGGAATTTAACACGGCCACAAACGGGACCGTAATAATAATAACGCCGAAGGTTAAAAATATCCAGTGGAAACGCGAGAATTGAGGCACGGACACATGGAAGCCAATAAGGACCGATGCGTTTCCTTTGTATCGGGAAAAGGGAACAGTGTATCAACTTCAAAGCGCCGCACGGACGAAATTGAAAATGTTAAAACACAGACGACGCGTCGCAATCGATAGCTTTAAAATTCAGATTCGGATTTTTGGTGCCCGGAATACACCCGGAGTTTTCGTAATCGTTATTCACCCGAGGTGACATTAAACTGGAACTATGATCTGTTTATGACAGTTACAAGAGAAGACAGGTTCGTATCGCATTATGTAAATGAACGTGCATAATTTATAGAAAGCTGCGGAGACGTGGCCTTGCATCAACGTTATCTAATTTCTCGTTAAACGAGAACAATAATATATTCATAAGGAATGATCAACAGGAAGTCGGGATCTCATTGTATCAGACCTTCGCACCAAACCATTATTAAATCCCCCCGTAAATTTGATGGATTATCGATTCATTTTTAGTATTAACTCAGAAAGCGTTGCAAAATACCTGGCTTATTAAATTCACTACGTTGAAACAATTTAAACGTTATTATTATAAATTATTCACTTCTCACGTATTTAAAAATCATGGGATGTTAATATTATTAATTATGTTATTCTATTATTCACACGGCAGTTTTATCTATGATATTTTTATAAATTTATCAAAATATTTAAGTGTTTTTAACCTTGAAATAACCAACATAAACATTTAAGACACGCAATTAAGGCCAGACGTAACATGAGTGTTCAAAAAAATTTAATATCGAATATCAAAAAAAAAAAAAAAAATCATTCATTTATATTATTTATTTATTTTTTCTATCACAAAATTAGATTAGATAGTAATTTTTTTATTATTATTTAAATAATTAATTTCACCATTCCAAAACAGTTATTTTTTTTGAATTTCACGTTTTTTATTACAAATTATCAGTCTCCTCATTAAAAAAATATATACTAAAATTTTCAAATTCAACAATATTATAAACATTAATAATTAGATGAATAAAATAATATAAATTTTTTAATTAATTTGTTAAATTACTAGTTTATTGGACTGTCCACAATAAACTATATTATTATTATTTTTTTTTAATATTAATGTTTATAATATTATTTTGTTTTATTTTTAGAATAACAGATTATTTTTTTATTGAAGACACTAATAATTTGTTAAAAAAGTAAAACTTGTTAATTAATTTGATAGATAATCTATGATGAAATCAGTCAATATGTTTATTAACTTGTTAAACTACAAGTTTATTGCACTATTCACAATAAACTATCAGAAAATTAAATAATAGGTGATTTTTCGATTAGTTTTTTCATTAATTAATTTCAACATGTCAAAACAGTCATCAATTTTGAAATTTTACTTTTGTAATACAAATTATTGGTTTCTTCAATAAAAAAATAATCTGTTATTCTAAAAATAAAACAAAATAATATTATAAACATAAATATTAAAAAAATAATATTATAGTTTATTGTAAACAGTTCAATAAATTTGTGGTTTAACAAGTTAATGATGATAGAATCAGTCATCTTGTTAATTAACTTGTTAAACTACAAGTTTATTGAACTGTTCATAATAAACAACCAGAAAATTAGATAATATTAATTTTAACATGTCTAAACTGTCATAAATTGTGAAATTTTACTTTTTATAATACAAATTATCAATCTCTCCAATCAAAAATAAGCTATTAGTCTAAAAATTTAACACACAATATTATAAACAAATATCAATCAGTCAAGTCAATAAAATTACATGATTAATATCTTAAAATAGTCGTAATTGTCTTTTTTTATTACAAATTGTCAAACTCTTCAAAAACAATATATTATAAATAACTAAAAAGTGATATAATATGGATAATCAATGAATCAATCAGTCAAGTTGTTACTTAACTTGTTGCATGACATATTTTATCAAAACTCTTTAGTAAAAAATATTGTTATTTTTTTATTAACTAATTTCAACGACCCATTACCGATAACTAATAAAAAATCATTATTCCAAAAATTCATCAAAAACAATGTTGTAAACTTAAATAATTAGTATAATAAATCAACTTGTTAATAAAGTGCAAGTTTATCGAATTGTTCCCAATAAACCACGTCAAAATTAGATTACAGATGGTTTTTCAATTAATTTCGCCGTTAGAAAACAGTCACACTTTTGCCCAAATCTCGCAATTAATTTAAACCGGGCTTACTGTTGGATCTGATACGTGTTCGATTAGTGTTGTGGCTGTGCAACATTACCTACCAAATTAAATTTCGAGAACTCAATTTGGAATAGGGGATCACGACGACGGATGTGGCCAATTATGCCACCTGTCTTCGGTACGCAACCCCGTGTTTACCCATATATCCCGTTTCCATCCTACCAAGACGCATATTCTAAGAGCCACTCAAAATTAATTAGTGTACATTAGAAACGTATCCGCCTGTTCTTGGTTATCATAATTTTCGGGTTAAGAATATATACTCGGTGACATAGGAAAAGGATAACAGGGGATTAAAAGTTCATACAATAATTTTGAATATATCGTGGCTTTAATAAAAATGCAACATCTAACACAGAACAACTTAACAAAATCATATATATTGGGTAAAAAAACTCCACTGCAGTATTGATTGTTACCGTTGTAATCGTTTGTATATCTATCTGTACAAATTCGATTACAGTTGTTCAACAATTTCTGAGTGTTGAGTTTTTATGAAAACCAATATATATGGATCAGTAGAATTTTTTTAAAACTAAAGATGATCTGTCTGGACTTCTCATACGTCGTTTACGCCCTTCTTCAGACCACACTTTCCGAGAATTCCAGACTTTGGTTCATTCGATAGGCAATTTCCACAAACGAAAGTCCTGCTCACTTTAAGCAAATAATTCGACCTCTCCCAAACTCACTTAGTGACTAGAACTTGCATGCCTTCTTACTAATGACTTTGAAATGAATGAAAGAATCCTTTAAATACAATAAAATTCAAATGAAAACTGAACTGCATTATACTAATTTAGTACGGGTATATTATAGAAATTTTATTTATTTATTTACATTTATATTAATAAAATTTTGTATTTGCATTTAATTAATTTCATTCGCCACTGCCGCAGTGTACGTTTAATAAATTCGAAGTACGTGCTTGTTTCACCCGAGCCACACATTTCAATGTTCCACCCACACCAAAATACCCAGCAACCGATGAACTAACCGGTCGCAATAAATTCAACCGAAAAATATCGACAAGAAAACAATTTACGTCCGATCCTAATTAATAACCTGTGCCAAAGTTCTACGGCCTCGAGAACTTCCGGGAAAACGTAACTTCACTTAATCGTCCGTTTCGAATTCTCGAAACCATTTCATTCTCGGCCGCCAGATCTTTCGCACTAATAAAATTACACACGTCGGTCATAATTTGATCTGTTTATCGTTCGAGCATGTGTTTTAAGGCTAATTTAATAATTGATTACGGTGCAAGTGGTTTCGCGTGGCTCGGGCGCCTGTTTTACATGTTTTTACGGTTTGTTTAACAAATACTGAAATTGCCAGTCTGCATATTATCGTTAATAACAATCGAAGAAGGCACCGTAAAACCTTTGTTTGCTCACATGCCATTCGGTTTTGGACAAGGGCCAAGTTTTTGTCGCAAATAGTTGGCAATTTTTGTCAAATTAAGGAAAGCGGTTTAATTGCATTTTAATTACACTTAATTGTGTAATTGTCAGATATTAAAGCGACGTGTTTAATTAAAGTTAATTGCTTAAAAATGCGCGTGTGCTTATCCAACAAAATTGCTCAATTCCGCGTGAAACCGTAAAACAAACGGCGAAGAAATCATAACAGATATGCAAAATTTAAACAAACATCGATACCATTTGAAAGTCTGTCCATTATATAACATTAAGGATTATTTTCTGTACAACAAGAATGGATGGTGATTAGGCAAAAATGCAAATCAGACAATACGAAGGCGTATACGCTTTCCTGATTGGTGACCTTTTTAGTGCATGCAACGTTGCGAAAGTACCTTGCAATTCTCTTTGAACACATTTTAATCGTATTAGGCCATAAATAAGAGGATTTCGATTTGTAACTCAAAAATGACAATTTTAATTGGCTACTTAATTACTTATCTGATGTCGTGGGTGTATTCTCTATATAATACCAAGGGAAATTTTTCATAAAACTTGATTAAAATACCAATATAACAATATAAAGTTAAATTAAGCAGAATTAAATTTGCAAAGGAAAGTCTCCAAAGGGAATACGATTTGCATGATTATTTACATTTATTCAAAAGTGATCAGTGTTTTAAACATATGCAGATGGGATTCAAATTAAAATTATTGCACTCAATGAATCACGACAGACTAAGATTACTCACAATCCGCCGGGAATTAATCTAAACATAGACAATATTAGAATAGTGACGAACGGATATTAATTTAACCTAAATTAAATGTTTTCAAGGTTCAGGTAACCTTGTTAAGTAATTAAACGTTTATATTTTATAAGCAAAATCTATAAAATTAAATATAAAATACAAATCCATCTGTTAAAACTTATTACTCTTTGTTTTAAGTAATAAAATAAATTTAAATGGTAAAAGTAATTTATGAGATCATATTATCATGCAAATATTTCTAAAAATATTATCAGAACTTTGTTATTATTATTGAATTCAATCAATGATTATAGAAATAATTGGTCAACTTATGAATAATCTTGTTAAACCACAAGTTTATCCGGTTCTTTACAACAAACTTTACCAAAATTAGGTCGTAAAAGATATTCATTTTTTATTAATTAATTTAAATGCCACAAAATTAAATAAAATAAAAAGATTAGACAGTGTTAAAAAATGCATTAAAAGTTCACTTGAGGATTTATTTCTTCTTCAGATACAATTATATAATAAAATGAGATTCAAAAAATAAGAGAAATTGGGTCTATTATTAATTATCAGTCTCCACAAATAAAATATATTATTCTAAAAATTTAACAAAAACAATATTATAAACTTAAATAATTAAAGAAATAAAATAATATAATATAGATAATCAATCAGTCAATTTGCTAATATTTTTTTTTTAATTCGATGGTTCATAATAATCTGTTCCAAAATTAGATAATAGATGGTTTTTATTCAGTTTTCTTATTAATTAAATTTTCATGCAAATACTTCTGAAA
Source organism: Aethina tumida (assembly GCF_024364675.1). Classification (NCBI taxonomy): domain Eukaryota; kingdom Metazoa; phylum Arthropoda; class Insecta; order Coleoptera; family Nitidulidae; genus Aethina; species Aethina tumida. Next base: position 17,694,297 of record NC_065439.1, read on the forward strand.
ATAATACCAAAACTTTCTTATTAGGTTTAGAAATATTATTTATAGAAAATAATATTTTTTTTGACACAAAAACTTTAAAATTCATATTTTTTGATAAATCTTAAAAGATTCTAACACTATTTTTGTGTTATGTGACTATAATTTTGTATTACTATAATTATTACAAAAATTACAGACGAATCTTCAATTTTAAACGTGATAAACTGGCGCATCCGCCATTTTTTAACTTCTGGGCCAAGATATTTGCTTTAATTTTTAACAATTTTGTTTAAAAGTATTATACCAATTAAAAATTTAAAATGAGAGTTTTTCGTATGTATTTTCCACCCTTAAATTAATTATAATTATCCTCATTAGTGTATAAATTTAATTACAATATTTTAAAAATTGTGCCATGAGCTTGGTGTTTATAATTAACCAGTTCCAAGGTAAAACAAAGGTTGCCTAACACATTTCTGGTAACGTAACCAACGTCCAAGAAGTTATTTAACGAAAACATTTCAAATTTTACTTATACGACCTATTAAGGAGTATTTATTCAAAATGTTGCTTTATTATAATTAGAATCAAGACTGAATTGTTTTCGTTTTATCGAAATATAACAATCAAAATATAGTTTCAAGAAAATGTCCCCACTTTATTTATAATAAGCTTTATAATTTTTATTATATATAATTTTCATGTGCATTTTTAACCAATTTTACTGTGGATTTATTCGATTGAATTTTTAATGTAATTTACATCTACAGTTTAAAAAAAGATGGGCAACGTGCGGTGGCTTTTTAGCAAGTCACAGATCAGAAACACGCCCACCCACATATGCGGTTACGACGAGGAAAAAGAGGCGTTCATCCGACGCATAACCGCCGCCGTAATCCATGACACGAAGGAGCATTTGAAACTCAGTACCCTGACGATCGCCACCGCAATGGTTTACATGCACCGCTTCTACATGCTCCATCCGATGAACCTTTTCTGTTGGCACGACGTCGCGGCCGCCGCCGTTCTGCTGGCCACGAAGACCGAAGACCAAGCGAGAAGGGCCCATTCCGTTCTCCAGGTCTTGAACCACGTGCGACGCGTCCCCAACCTGATGCCGGGTGATGAACAGTTTGTCGAGCAGTGCACACGGGCGACATTGACGGAGAATGTGATGTTGCAGACGTTGGGTTTCAATCTGTGGATCGAGCATCCCCATATGCATATCATCAGGGTCTGCTGCACGATGAGGATGCCTAAATATGTGGCGGCGGCTTCTTATTATTTGGCCACTTCTTGCATTGAAGTAACCAAGATGTGTTTGCTGTACGGGCCTTCGTTTATTGCTTGTATATGCATTAATTTGGCTTGTTACTGGCTGAATTATCAACCACCAAATCTAGCCAACGGTCTTCCATGGTACACACTTCTGGAAGCCAACATGACGACTGAGGAGTTAGAAAAAAGAACGGAAGAATATAAACATATACTTCACAACTATAAAGATTTTGGAAAACGGCGAGGTTATGTCAAGTATAAGGTATTAAAATTTGCGGCAACCTCACCGATTGACCAAGAGAATCATGTGGAACAAATGACCACTACTTGTTTACTAGAAGAACCTTCAATTCCAAACAACTTGCAACCTATATATCAACTTCTCCTCCAAGCAGATGTCATAACAGAAGTGCCTTCTCCCTTGTTGGCGATGAGAAATTATCGTAATTCAATTCCAAATGAATTAAATGAAGTACAAGAAGGTGCAACTCTGGCAAATATACCAATCAAACAAGCTGATAACATTAATGATTCATCGCAAGAAACGATCGATACTGTACTGATGGCTTTAGATCAGAATCAAATACTGACCAATTTGGAAGTACCTCAAATAGATAAGAATTCTTTTGCCCAGACAGAACAAATCCATCAACAATATTTTTCGGACTTTTGGACATAATAACAAAATATTCTGATAAAACAGATAATAATGAAGAAAGAGAATGGACGAAGAAGGGCAAGATGGACATAAGCTGTGATGAAAATTTAGCTGTTTTATTTTAAAAATATACAATGTATTCTTATTATACAATAAAGTTCTTACAAGAACAAGAAAAATTATTGAATTGTTATAAGTCCAACTATTCAAAATTAATGACTACATAAACAAAATGATTATTGGTTTGGCATTTTGTTTCAGATACAACAGTGGAGCGTGCCTGAACCATGGAGTCACTCTTCAGGGACAATATCGTTTGGCACGGTGGTAAATATATTTCATCAAACCCACACACCCCAACAATATGTTGTTTCTTTCCAGACAAATTTATCCCAGATTACGTCCCAGACCAAAACAGATGGATCTTCTCCGTAGAGGACTTCCAAAACACCCCGTCAATGAGATGTGGCCTCTCGAGTAAGGAAGAAAGCCGTCAAAGAAATAAGGCATCGCAACTGATCCGGCAGATATGCATACATCTAAATTTGAGCGCGTTTTGCATATCAAGTGCCGTAACTTATATGCATCGCTTTTATATGATGCATCCCATGACAGTTTTCCCATGGGATGAGATCGCGGTAACTGCCCTGTTTGTGGCCACGAAATGTTTAGAATGTACCCGTTCAGCAAGAACTCTGGTATATACGAGTAACAGCTTCAGATCTCGGAGGGTTCCGATAGACGGTAGGGAGTTTAATTCTCAGGTTGCACAGTTGATTTTCAATGAAGATGTTATGTTACAAACTTTTAATTTCGATTTGCACATTAATGACGTTTGTAGTTACATACGTTTGGCTTGTTTGTGTCTTAAAGGTATTCCAAAAGCTGTGGCTAGGCTGGCCATTAGTATATACTCAGATATTGTGTGTGTTAGTTCGGTCTCTGTGAGATTCAGGGCTTCTGTATTAGCTTGTGCTTGTTTGTCTTTGGCGGGAGCAACTTTAAACCATGCGTTGCCTGTACGCTCCCACAGGGTATCGTGGTATTCATTTATCGATAAATATATTGATATACAAGAAATTGTTGAATGTGAAGAAGATATTAATAGTATTAGGGAATGTTTAAAGAGACACGAAGGGAGAAATCCTGAGATTTACGTGATTGAGAAGAGGAAGAATTCCGGCAAGAAATATAAACGACCAAATGAGGGTGGAATTTTAAGAAGCCTTTTGGAAAATAGAATATCTTACAATAGAAATGCTTTACAAGACAAAACCAATGTAAAACCACCTTCGAAACAAACCAAAAGAAAATTGGATTTAAATGGTGATGATGATGGAGGTCCTCGGACCAAAAAGGGCGCTCCAAATTACTCAGAGGTATCGCAGGATAAATGTAACGTTATGAATGACTTGTATGTTCAAGATTTTGATGACAATATGGAATTCAGAACTGTCGACATTGACAGAATGTTCAATAATATCGAACTAGCGTTTGAAGAAGCAAGTGGTTTTATGAAAAAGACTAAAGTAAATCAAGAGAACATCAATCAAGAACATCAAGGAAGTGTTTTGGATTTAAATTCAAACGTAGATAATCTTGAAAGGGATAAAAGTCATTATAAAAAAAGTACAAAGACTCGTGCCAAAAGTCACAAAAGGAAATAATTTTTTTTTGAAGTTCCTACACTATAAGACTGTTTTTATTTACACTTTTTATAATATAAATGTTTTTTTTTTTTATTATTTTACTGTTTCAAATGTTGTCAGTATTGATGATTGAAACGTTAGTTCCTATAAAATAAGGCTGTTTCGTTTTTATATATGTATTATTTTTTTACTGTTTTATTTGAAATAAAATTGTATTTTTTTTTTTAATTTTTGAAGTTTTATTGAATTTCGAAGAGAAGAATAAAACTTCAGAACAGATTAAAAGAAATTTGAAAGGTCATGGTGATAATGATAGGGGTAGTAGAAACAAAAAGTGTGCCCCGAGCTCATTTAAAGGTCACAGGGTAAATTTAACGATATGTTCAATAATATTGAACTAGTGTTTGAAGAAGCAGGTGGCTTTAGAAAAAAGACTAAAGTAAATCAAGACATCATCACTCAAAAACATCAAGAAAGTGTTTTAGATTTAAATTCAAACGTAGATAATCTTGATATAAAAAAGTACAAAGACTTGTACCAAAAGTAACAAAGGAAATATTTTTTGTTTTTTTTTTGAATTTGAATTTGAAACCTAACCTACACTATAAGACAGTTTTTTATTTACACTTTTTTATAATATGAAAGCTTTTCTTTATTTTGTTTGTTTATGTCTTCTTTTTTACTTTTTTTATGAAATTATCCCTTTTTAATTTTTAAAGTTCTATTGAATTATCGAAGAAAAGAATAAAATTTTAATTTAAATTTTCTGTGCTGAGTGGGTCAGCTTTTGATTGTAATACGAGATTGCACAGTACAGTTGTTGCGTTCATTAAATATGTAACGACAATAGTATGTTTGATTGCATATCAAATAGCAAAATGCATGTGTTCAAACAACGAAATAGGTCAATACTCTAGTGCAGTGCAGCACTTTAGACACTATCACAAACTAAATTGACTTCGATTTTCCTTCCAACAACACTCAACACTACAAAGTAATTATCCGACATAATTATTTGTAACTCAATTGACAAACTTATATGTAAACATAAAAAATTGCAACCTAAATTTTAAAATTAGCCAGACCTAAAAACACCCACAAATATATCACGATGGCTGTTTATTGCGTATAAATAAACTAACCTTGTGTGACTTTATTTTCGCCAAGTATGTCATTATCTAAATTGTGATGAAGATGCGTTGGATCGTAAGACAGACAAAAAAAACCCGACATAATTGTTTGGCTATCTGCATTGGAACAAAACGGCGTAGCAATCCAATAAAACTCCGTTTTTTCACAGGGGCATAATTCCATTTTCCCAGCTATCATTTCCTGCCTGAATGGGATTAAAGTTACGAACTGCTAAAGCTTCGAATCATTGAAAAATTAATAATTCCCGGATTGGAAAGTTTGCGCCACTACGTCGAATAGAAATTTTAAATTTTACGGTGCATTAATTAAGTGATTATTCGACGTGTGTGCAATCAGCAGCTTTTTGTCGTCGAAATCGAATTGTACTGAAGCTGTGCGTTAAATCCGACCGGCTTCAAAATTATCGAACAAAAGTACAGTGTTAATTGACCACTTGATGCGAAAATTGATCACACAATAATACGAGCTTCATTAAACAGTTTTCTAAAAACCGAATTAATTAAGGGATTTAATGAGTCTGTGCGAAAAGCTCAGGTTACACAGGAAAAAAAGGGGAATGAATTTTTGCGATTCGTTTGTTTGGAGTTTAAAATAACTAGAGGCACACCTCAAAGTAAAAACGGATCAAAAATTTAACGAAAATTAATGATGAAAGAACAGGTGGTTGTTCGAGCTATAGTGGGTCGATTTGGATTGAAATTCTAATTAGTATAACGTTCAGGTATTGTAATTGATTAGTTTCCAACTATTTTTATTACAATTCGGTGACATTGTATCGGACAATGGTCAGATTCATTAAAACGATCCTATAGTTGTATTGAAAGAGTCGTAAAATGTTTAATGCCTCTTATTATACGTCAGCTATGTTCGCACACGTTTTAAAACTATTTATGATGTGGGGATAAAATACAATCAGCAGGAATGCGATTGGAATTGATCCAGACGCACAAAACGCCAAAGCACAGTGACTAATTTTACAAACCAGTTATAAATTCGTACAAGACCGTGCTTATTTTTTTTGTACACAAAATATAGAGACGGATAATTCACCTTGGCTAAAATCCTCTCGAGCTTCTCCTCCTTGCATTTCCAATTTATTCTTGTGGTCTCGAGAGAAATGCCAAGGGTGTTTGAAAATGTCGACTACGACCGAAGTAAGATATTTAGGGCGACCCCAAAATAAATATTAAGGATATTTGATTAGCATAATAACTTCCACCTACTTACTAAGTTCACGTCTCTGTTCTCTTACCTAAAACAAAACGAATTAATTATTCCCTAACATTGTTCAATGTGGAACCAGCGAATGTGGCAACGACCTAAATAAATGATAATTTTTTATTGAAAAACCTACTCCAATCTACTGTTTTTGGTGCTCTTGATTTATTTATACGTAACGATATGAATGACTTGTATGTTCAAGAGTTGATTTTCAATGAAGATGTTACGTTGCAAACTTTTAATTTCGATTTGTACATCAATGACGTTTGTAGTTACATACGTTTGGCATGTTTGTGTCTTAAGGACATTCCAAAAGCTGTGGCTAGGCTGACCATTTGTATATACTCAGATATTGTGTGTGTTAGTTCGGTCTCTGTGAGATTCAGGGCTTCTGTATTAGCTTGTGCTTGTTTGTCTTTGGCGGGAGCAACTTTAAACCATGCGTTGCCTGTACGCTCCCACAGGGAATCGTGGTATTCATTTATCGATAAATATATTGATATACAAGAAATTGTTGAATGTGAAGAAGATATTAATAGTATTAGGGAATGTTTAAAGAGACACGAAGGGAGAAATCCTGAGATTTACGTGATTGAGAAGAGGAAGAATTCCGGCAAGAAATATAAACGACCAAATGAGGGTGGAATTTTAAGAAGCCTTTTGGAAAATAGAATATCTTACAATATAAATGCTTTACAAGACAAAACCAATGTAAAACCACATTCGGAACAAACCAAAAGAAAATTGGATTTACATGGTGATGATGATGGAGGTCCTCGGACCAAAAAGGGCGCTCCAAATTACTCAGAGGAATCGCAAGGTAAATGTAACGTTATGAATGACTTGTATGTTCAAGATTTTGATGACAAAATGGAATTCAGAACAGTCGACATTGACAGAATGTTCAATACTATTGAACTAGCGTTTGCAAGTGGTTTTATGAAAAAGACTAAAGTAAATCAAGAGAACATCACTCAAGAACATCAAGGAAGTATTTTGGATTTAAATTCAAACGTAGATAATCTTGGAAGGGACAAAAATCACTATAAAAGAAGTACTAAGACTCAAAGCCAAAAATAACAAAAGGAATAAATAAATTTTTGTGTCCTGTCCTTATTTACACTTTTTATAATTTAAATGTTTTTTTCTTTTACTGTTTCGATTAATGTCAGTATTGATGGTAGAAATATTAATTTCTCTAAAATAAATCTGTACTGTTTTTAAATATGTATTATTTTTTATTTTTGAAATAATGTATTTTTTATTGATAAATCGAAGAAAAGAAAAATTTTGATTAAATTTTCTATGGACAGTGAGAAGATTTTGTAACAAACAGAAAATTGAAAGAATTTGATGATAATGAAAAAGGTTGTCGAACCAAAAAGAGCATTCCAGTGTGTTCAAGATTATGATGATAATATGGAATTCAAAACAGTCATTAGTGTCAGAATGTTCAATAACTGAACTAGCATTTGAAGAAGCAAATGGGTGAATGAAAAATACTAAAGTAAATCAAGAGAACATCAAGAAACTCTTTTAAATTTAAATTCAAACACAGATAATCTAGAAAGGGACAAGAATTAATATAAAAGAAGTACTAAGGCTCGTGTCAAAATAACAAAAAGAGGAAATTAATTTTAATAATAAGATATCTGAGGCAAAATACAGGAAATAAGGATATCAACATAATAACTTCCACCTTCTTACTAAGTTCACATCACTGTTCTCTTACCTAAAGCAAAACGAATTAATTATTCCCCCAACATCATTCAATGTGGAACCAGCAAATGTGCTAGTGACATTAACACCTAACTGATACAAATCGCCGGCCCGAAACAATAAACAAAATCAGATAATTTTTGGTCGAAAAACCTAGCCCAACCTAGGGTTTTTGGTGACTCATGATTTATTTACACACACCGTGTGTGTGTGAGTGTGTGTAATGCGATAGGTCCCAACAGATAGTTCAGTCAGTAAGTTATATTGAATTAATAGTGGGGTCGAAATTATGAGGGTTAGTTAAATTTAAGCTAAACACATGTTTGTGCGGGTTATGGAAAGTTTTATCGATAACCGAGAGTCTGTACATATCGTGTGTCTCGATAGGCTGATAGACGAGCATGAAATATGAGAGATTTAATTAGTGGTTGCGATAACTTTCGTGACAAATTGGGAACGCTTTATTAACCGATAGCGATAAAATAGACTTCCAGGTACGCATTGAACGTTCAAGACAGTGATAAAACACAAAGGAGTAAGATTAAACGTGGAAATACAGAAATGAAAGCCGACATTCAAATTGAGATTAATTGAAACAGATTACGAATAAATTGTAAAATTCGTCCGACCAAATTGTCAATTTGCCGAGCCGAAGGAAATTTGCGTTTTTCCTTTTTAAACTAGCTAATCAAATGTCCGCCGGTGTAAAATGTTAAAAACTAATACATAATTACCCGCTGCATCCTCTAATTAAAGAAAATACACATTGCAAAAAGTGTAGACTGGCAAAATAAACAAACACTGATAGTAAATTAAACTCATTAACACTGCGTTAAGTGGCGGAATTTGTACGGTCTAAAGAGCTAGATGAGAAATATACAGCTTGTGTAAATATAGAAGTAAACACCTTTTCAAGTTTGCCTATATATAACGTCTTATAAATAGATCAAGACACATGGAGTCCCAATCGTAAAATGTATCAAAGTGCATAATTGAATGGGTTAAAATGCCACTTTTTTCCACTCTCGCCATTTTCCCACATCTCCATTTCTACATCGAGATGAATGGGATTAATAAATGGTGATTAGCCTCCTCTTCAATACTCATTATCCCATTAACAAATATGTTAATTAGATAAGACTGTTTAAATAACAATGCATCAGTATTAATGACTTGTGTAATTGAAAGTTTCTTCTAGATTTTGTCTTTATGGCACGTTGTTTGGAGCTATTTCCTAAAATCCCTGTTATTAACAACCTCAGATTCTAGATATTCAATCAGTTACGTAGACAAAGCTTCTGAAGCAGTAAAAAGTTGACCCACTTATCAGAAACCAAGAAAATCATCTCCAAATTAATTTGAATGAAGCTGTAGAACAAAAACTAAAAAGGTACGACCATATGGCGAAATAAAGAGATTTAAGAATGAATGTAGGTCCATTCTTAGTTTTATTTCCTGTCGATTATTGCTCATGTGCACAACTAAATCTTAGCTCTCAATTAATCGATCAGTTCAACAAGCTGCTTATTTAATTAATTACGTTAATAGTATAATTAGTGTTTTGTATGTATTTTACTAGTTGCGGCAAATTATAATTGCAAGCAATAAACATCCTTGTTATCTCATTTTTAGCATTAACACACTGATAACATGCAAACTATAAAATTGCTCTATAAACGGTCCAATTTAATTTAGTTTAGAGGCTCGTTTGGGTAAAACCGACAATAAAAATTAATTTCAAATAATGTTTTATAATCGTTAGAAATCTATCCAATTACGAACGATGAACAAATCCAATTAGTCGTTTGGCACGGGTTCATGTTCGACTCGATTCTCTATTTGTCATTAACATATTATTAGTATTTGTGCTGTTAGTTTCCGCTGAAAGAAACATCAGTGTGCATTTTAATTAAGGATTTACGAAAAGATTGGGTCGTACTGTTCAAATTATCTGTTTCGCGTTACGGACACGTAAATTTATTATTTTTAAGTCGTTCGTAATTATTTTTACGTGACGCTTCACTTTTGATTAATTGTAAACAATATTGCAGAAAATATCTTTCACTATTTTCCGAGGACGTCAGCGTATTTTCAACGCTGTTACTCCTTGCCAAAAGATTCTCGGTATTATTTTAGGTTAAATAATATTTAATTTTACACAATTTCTTCTTGTTAACATACAGCATATTTCAACACACGTTTATACACACAATTATTGTGTATTTTGTGTTTATTTTTGTCAATGGTGTTTAAGCAATATTTTCACAGAAGTACCGAAAGTTCTTTTAATTCAATTTTAATTATGGGAATGAACATAATTAATTATAATACAATACAATAGTGTATTTAAAATTTGTTAGTGTTAAATTATATAAAATATTTTGGTTTGTATACCAAAGTACCACATTAAAACTATATGAAATTCATTTAGTTACTTTTTATTATTATTTAGTTACTAAATTGCTTAAAGTAGTAATAATTTTTAACAACCCACAGTAGTACTAAGAAGTAAACTACTAGTAAAATACCTTAAGAAGTACCGCAGACTTCTTTAAACTGTTTTCCCAACATTAAATAGTTGTAACAAATTAAAAATTACGTAAAATAACGACAAATTCGAAGGTAGTACCACGGTACTGCTAAAAAAACACCCAGACGAATACGAGTACCACTGGGTTTGAGGTACCTAGAGTTCCAAATATATCCCAAACATCTGTTAAACATGCAAACAAACGCCACACCGAAAAAAAACCCTAGCGTGGTACTTACATTTAATAAGTACGACTCCGTTAACATTCTCCATGGCTCTTGGGCCAAGCGAAAAAGCGAGAGTAAAACCCAGAAACCGGCACCACACACTATCACTGATAGTAACAGGTTAAGAGTTCACGAAAACAAAACAAAGGGCCTCTGGTGGCCGGTGCGTGGAGCGCGGGGGGCCGTCGGGTCCAACCGAAGAAACATGGCCGTTCGGAGGCGCGCTGAAACGGCGACTGCTGGTGGAATTACGGTGCATGGCCACAACACGGCCGGGGCATATAGAGAACACCGGGCCACCGGGAACATGGACGGAAGGTACGGGTCGGGACACAGGGCCGGGCCCGGGGACCCGAAAACGGCACCGCTCCAGACACCGGCTAATTTCCATGCGATATTGTCGGGGACCAGATGGAAAACGGATTTTGATGGTTGATTTACGCGTCTGGGTTCGGTGCTTTAAATTTAGCACGTCGGCCTATCGGATTTTTATGTTGCAATGTTTTGATGATGTTCCAAGTATTTTTTATAGAGTTTCGTGATGCATTTAAAAAATATTTCGTGAAATAAAATAGGACATTTCACATATAAATTCGGTGAGATCAAATCTGTTTTTTTAATTATTATTATAAAAGATATTCATAAAATCTTTGGACATTTTCCAACTTAATAAACTTTAATTATGAGTTAAGCAAAACATTTTGACTTCAATTTGTTCCCAATGTTCTCAAATCAAAAAATCAACTGTTTATTGAACTTAATAAACATTTTATAAAATAAAATTTCTCAATTTAAAACCAGAAAAATTAATTATTAAAAAAATAATATAATAAAACATTTGGACATTTTGTACTGATTACCAATTTAATAATGTGAGTTAAAGTTGACTAATATTTTATACTTGAAATAAGATAATATATTCTTTGATAATTTTTATAAAAAATATATTACGAAATCATTAAATAATTTAAAGTACATTTTAATAAATTTTAATTTTGAGTTAAATTTTGTAACCAGGAACATTTTCAGTTCAATTCCTATGTTCTCATATCAGAGAACATTATATCCAACATTTATTTAACTTAAATTTAAATAAATATTTTATTTAATAAAAATGTACTTTTTACACTTAAAATAAGATAAATTAGCTCTTCTTTGATAATTTTAATAAAAAAGTATATTATAAAATCATTAGATATTTTAAACTAACTGTCAATTTAATAAATTTAAATTTTTTAGTTAAATTTTGTAAGAAAAAACATTTTCGCTTCGATTAGTTTATTCTCACTTCAGAGAACATTTAAATCAAACTTTTATTTAACTTAATAAGCGTTTTATAAATTAAAAATATACCTTTTACACTTGAAATCAGAGAAATTAGCCTAATTTTGATGATTTTAGTAAAAAATTATGTTAAAAAATCATATTTTAAACTAGCTGGCAATTTAATAAATTTTAATTTTGAGTTAAATTTTGTAAGCAAGAACATTTTCATTTCAATTTGTTTGTTCTCATATTATAGAACATTTATTTAACTTAATAAATATTTTATATAACAAAAATGCACCTTTTACACTTTAAGATATAAAAATTAACTCTTCTTTGATAATTTTAATAAAAAAATATATTACAAAATCATTAGATATTTTAAACTAACTGACAATTTAATAAATTTTAATTTTTAGTTAATTTTTTTTTAGGAGAAACATTTTCATTTCGATTAGTTTGTTCTCACATTAGAGAACATTAAATCCAACATTTATTTAACTTAATAAACATTTTATAATATAAAAATATACCTTTTTTACTTTAAATTAAAGAAATTAGTTCTTCTTTGATAAATTTACTGAAAAAATATATTACAAAATCATTATTATTAACAGGCAGTTTAATAAATTTTAATTTTGATTTAAATTTTTTTAGGAAGAACATTTTCATTTCGGTTCGTTTGTTCCCACTTTAGAGAACATTAAATCAAACTTTTATTTAACTTAATAAGCGTTTTATAAATTAAAAATATACCTTTTACACTTGAAATCAGAGAAATTATTCCAATTATGATGATTTTAATAAAAAAATATATTAAAGAATCATTAGATATTTTAAACTAGCTGGCAATTTAATAAATTTTAATTTTGTGTTAAATTTTGTAAGCGAGACCATTTTTATTTCAATTTTTTTGTTCACACATTAGAGAACATTAAATCCAACATTTATTTAACTTAATAAACATTTTATAAAATAAAAATGTACCTTTTATACTTGAAATTATAGAAATTAGCTTTTATTTGATAATTTTAATAAAAAAAAAAAACATATTACAAAATCATTAGATATTTTAAACTAACTGTGAATTTAATAAATTTTAATTTTGAGTTAATTTTTTTTTAGGAAGAACATTTTCATTTCAAGTTGTTTGTTCTCACAATAGAAAACATTAAATGTAACATTTATTTAATTTAACATCATTTGATGAAATAAAACTGTACATTTTGCACTTAAAATCACAGAAATAAGCCCTGCTTTGAAAATATTTATAAAAAATTGTATTACAAAATCATTAGATATTTTAAACTAATTGACAATTTAATAAATTTTAATTTTGAGTTAAATTGTGTAAGCAAAAACATTTTCACTTCAATTTGTTCACATTAAAGAACATAAATACAGCATTTAATTAATGTAACAAACATTTGATAAAATAAAATTGTACATTTTACACTTGAAATCATACTTTGATCATTTTAATAAAAAAATATATTACAAAATCTTTATCTAATTAACTGGCAAGCAGGAACGCTCTTTCTCTTCGATTTGCACATTTGTATATCAACGAACAATAAAACCACCATTTATTTACCAGTTTGCAGTAAACACAAACATTCCGCATTGCATTTTCCACATCCCACGTGTGTCCAGACATCAAATGTGCCGTTCCACTCGGCACACAGATTAAGAAATCGATTCGATCAATTTAATTGCCATCGCCATCAATCAGAATCACTCAATCGCATTTCCAAGAACGGAACAATGTACGGTACCATGCACAACAGATATTCCCTCCCGGTAATTTGTCATTTATTGGTCGGCCAGTGTTGAGCCAGCGAAAAGCCAAGGCAACGAGTCTTGTTACAAGCAGGTGTTGCACAACACATTTTGCAGTAGGTATTTAGCCGACCTACGCACCAGGTTTGTGCCCCTGCGTCTGTGCACTTTGCATTTTATGCATTTCAAATATTTAGGTCGATCGAGTGGCAATTTTCTCACGTACGCAAACGATTTTTAATAATTGCGGATAACCAAATTAACCAACAGTTGGGCGTTTCTGGTGTTGACCTGAAATTAGGTCGGAAATATGTCCGTCAAATAAAGGCTCTAATCAGACGTTTACGATGTATGTGCTCGACCGTTTCGGGCTTTTTACTGAGCCGTAAAGTTTATTGCCTTGATTAAATGGTGCATTCTTTTAATATTTGTTTATAATAAAATTTGATTGGGGTTTTAATTAATAATGAATGAGGCATCGGATCACGAAAATAGGCTCCCCGTGTTTATGGGTGAGTAAATATTGCTTGTCGGTAAGGTGTGTATTTTAAACCGCATTAACGTTTTAAAAAAGCTTAATTATAGACTCATGTACTAATTTTTATGAACCTTGGAATGGATACGTTTATGTACACACTGAAAAATCTGCTGGAATGTTCAATGTTCTCGAAGCTGGATCAAATTAAGGAAAGTGATTGATTTATTTTTTGCAGCGCAAAAAATGTATCATCCTTTAATATCGAAATCTGATGTAATTACATTTTAATTACTTAATACAATTTAACGTCCATTAGACTAGATCGAGAATATCGATTTTTAATTAGAGTTAATCTATTTGGTACATATTTTGCTGCTCATATTTAGGTCATTCAAATAACATTTAGTACTTTTATCGCAATTATCATTCCCTTCACGTATCGCATACAGAATTAATTTGAATCAATCCACCAACACATAATTAAAATAATTACAGTTTCAAAATTATTTGAAATAATTACGAAACTCGCCCTGAAATAGATCTACCCACGGCTCCCGATTTATTTTTTCCCGAATTTCCGGTGGAAACGCAGCATAAATTAAACAAATCGCACAATACGAATGCGGCAATGGCGAAAACACGGCCCACGCGAAAACGTTTCGACATTTTCATATCGGCGATCTGACTGAAATGCACCGAAACCAGTTTCTTTCAAGCCACAATTAAATGTAAATCTGCCTTTTATTTTGTGTTTCGAGTCTTTGAATACATCAACCGAATGAATGAATCCATAATAAGCACCGTGTTTCGTGTTGGAATTCGCCGAAATTGAAATCGACCATTTCATTAGTAATTGGACATCGCCTAAAAAATGAATATTCATCGATCGCACATTTGCGGACGCCGTTTTAATTTCTAAGCAACTATCCGAGGTGGTGTGACATGCGGGGTCCTCAGGATTCCTGCAGTCGGCGGAGGATCACTGCAACCGCTGAGGATTTCGCTTAATGCGACGCATTTCAGCTATTCAGGTCATTAAATAAGGAACGGTGTCGCAATCGATTCCATTAGATTTTTGCGACGAGTTAACTTCTCGACGGTGTCTGATTGTGCATCAATTTTCTTTACGGAAAATTCCTTGGGTGTTCGAAGAAAATATGCCTGACGCGGGTCCGGTTGCCCGTGTCAATATTGACACTAATATATGCCCGGTCGTTTTACGCAATGGAAGCCGACATTGTTAGACAAAGGTCCCACTACTTGGACCCGGTTCAATTCGTATCGAATGGACAGGAAAAGGTGTGCATGTGTGGAGAGGTACGAAAACTGAAAAGGGGGGACGACCTCAGGAAGTTGTGTGTGTGTGGTGTGTGTGTAGAGATTGCATTTTTAGTTGTGCATCGACCGGAAATCCAGAAAAAATATACGTTCCAAAACTCAAATCTTTAAAAATAAAATGTGTCAAAATTAAAATAAAAGAACAAAATCGAAAAGATAAAATAAAAAATACTCGTCCATGAAAATAAAGAAAACGAAAAAAATAATATAATAAAATTAATATAAATATTAATAGAGATACGAGGAAAATGATACTAATTCGCTCAAAAAATCGTTTTATTTAATTTCAAGGTACAATAAATACAAATAATTTAAACTATATTACAGAACGATCTTATCCAATAAGTAGACATTTCGAATGCTTATTTAGTAACAATTTTTTAATTATACAATTTTTATTGTAAAAATAAATTTATACATTTAAAAAATTCCAAGGATCAATAAATAACAAATAATTGACTAAACAAATAACTAGATTTGGCAGTTAATTTATTAACCCCTCGACTTTAATTATTAATTTTCGTGACAAGCGCAAATCGGAATTAAATTACTATGACATTTATAATTTTCTTAGATCTAGTAGTACCAGAAGTCTTATACCCAACCTTTAAGTTTCGATAAAAACTGGTCGAACGTACCTGAAACAAGTAAAACACATTAATAATAACCCACTCATTGAAACGACTGATGTTTTACCTCAAAAATAAATGTTATAAAACTTGGAACTATAAAATAATTCACTGGAACTTTTTGAAATCTGGCCAAAGCAACGCAGACGTCCGGACCCTCGGCCGTGATAAATCGGCTTTACAGTTTCGATTTGTTTAACGAAAACTCAATTAATGGACGATAAATTCGACTAAGTACGTGCCCCAATTTTTTTTTTCCTAAAATTATTATTCTTGGAGATTTCGTCGGTGGTTAATGCCTTTTATTTTCCCACAAAGCTCTTCGGTTCGTTTTGTGCGAACAGTCCCCCCTCAACGGGACACGAATGAGTGACGGGACAAATGTAAAAATAAGACAAACACCGGCGGCGCACATTTATTATTCCAGTGCCTCAGGAATCGTCGCACAGTTTTATTGTCTTCGGCAGGAGGAATTATCGTTACGGGCAATCGATGAGGACGTACATTAAGCAAATTGCGAAACACTAAGATTGATTGGTGATCGTTTTTTAACAGACGTTTGTGTGTGTTAGAGTGCTTCCACGCCGTAACCCACATTCACTAATTGAAAATGGGTCGATTTGAGCATGTTATAAATAAATTTCTTTCTTTCTTTCTGAAATTGTAATAATTTAAAATTGGTAGCTCTAGCTTAAATAATTGGGGTCGTAACTATCTAACATTTGTAACTATGAATTAATTCCTTTTTTTAATTCTGTCACATATACTTTAAAATAAAAAAAATAATTAACACAGTAATTAAAAATTAGAAATTACAAAATATATTAAATTGTAATGGTGCGCCATCTCTTGGTGAACTATAAAACTAATAAGCTTGAAAGCAGATTGCTTCCCAAAGCAACTCGCTTGTAGTCATGTTCAGGAGTTCACCGATAGATGGCGTAACATGTCCATATAAATATGTTGAACGAACTAAAGTAACATTTTTCAAAATGTTCAAGTGTTGATAAAATTTAAAATTTGAAATTGGCATTCCCGTTAAACCATAAACCATAAAACATGTAACATGAATAAAAAGTAGCTAATTTATTGATGCACAACGACCCTATTGAATCAAAAATCATTTACTTGTACAAATTTACATTTATCGCCCGTTTATTCGTAATTTATTCAGGATCTCTCAGCAAGTTCGTTTTATGGCTTATTAATTTATAATTAACAAGATGTTCGACGTCGTTAAATTATTTAAATAATCCACACGAAGAAAAAAATACCAATGCCACCCAAGTGTAATAAAATTACAAATTAACAGAGTTTTTTTTTATGGGAATATTATTTAGAGAGTGTTATGGATTTGTCGAAAAATACTGAGCGACGAACAAAAGATCTAATTTGAAGGCTTGTTAATATTCAAAGACACCAACATAAAGTCTATTTAATAGACTTTATGTGTGCTGTAAAAAAAATCGTAATAGCTGGAATATTCAAATTGTTTAAGATTTTTGCTTTCGTATATAATCTGTGGGAACCTCCATCCTTGACAAATCGTGTTGATTTATTGTTATTATCCGTGCACAAAACACCCACTTAGCACTTAAATACACGTTAACATCATGTAAAGTCCGGCCAATTCGGCATGTCTAATTGATAATTAACTGTAGGGCCCAGGCCCCACGGAAATTTCTCGAATTGTGTTTTGCTGGGTTCTTTAGCGTTGTTACATTTTATGATGTTTTGAACTCTGTATTCCGGGAAGCTTCGCCAGATGTGGAGTACCGAGAGGACTTGCCAGATGTAGAAAGTGCTGTCCTTTGAGGCACACATGTGTGGCGTTAGAAAGTGCGTGTTCCACGAAGGCCCACCAGATGTGGAAGTGCCTGGACACCCTTTAAATAGCCTTAGCGCCCTGACTCGATCTCTCAGTCACTCTCAGTCGCTCTCAGTCTGTCATCCGTCTCAATCACGGCCCAGTCACTCTCAGTCACTCTCAGTCACTCTCAGTCTCTCAGTCAACTCTCGTCCGTACTCCTCCGTCTGGATCAGCTTCCATGTGTATCACAGTGATTAATAAACCTATCAAACTCAAGTGCATTTCTGTAGTGTACCACCCGTGTTCGTACACCCATCCTTTACTCCAGCAGACAGTATAAATAGGTGTTCAATCTACAAGCGAACGCCAAATAACTAATGGGCATTTAGCACTATGTAAAGGGCAATCAATGCTTTTATAAAAGGAAATTACTCCCGCCAATTTATCATTTTACTTTTGTGCAACGGCTCGACGCGTTTATGCGAAAGCCCGTTAATTCCATTCCGGCACGATGATTTGTAGATGCTGATGTCCGTGAAAGTAAATGAAACCCATCTGCGGAAACGTATTTTTGACGAGGTTCATACATATTTTCAGTAAGTGTCTTAAATTGGGCCTCATAAATAATACATAAGATATATTCCGGAAAACGTTGAAGTGACATTTTTAGGGTTGAATAAAGCGTGTGTCACAATCACGGGCCGTATGTGAGATGACGTTTATTTAAAATAAATATTTAAAGCCGTCCGCTGTACGCATCGCATTTTCCGACCTTTTTAGTTGGGCAAAAGTGCACGCGAACCCGCTGAATCGTAACATTTATTTCGACTGCGTATCGCACTCGAAAGATCAAAGCCCAGTTAAGATAATTAGACACTAATGAGAAAATATATCCGACTGGTAATCAATTAAAGAATTTGTTGGTGGTCTTGTTCAGATGTTGTCCATTCATTCGGACGCGTATTTCGAAGTGCACACACACACACACAAAATCACCGCCCATAAATATCTTATCACAAAGACAAGTCGCTGGAGTTGGTCCAAAAGCGCCGCCAGATATTCTCTATTTGTATTCGCGGTATAATATTGTGTTTTAGTTTATTTCGGACAAATAAAAACGGCGAAACGGGGTTGCTGGTTGTGCTTATCGTAACCAAACAATCTGATGTGACAAGCTTTATAATTAACAAGGTAGCCATTGACACCTGAGTGCAAATTTAATGAGCAAATATTCTCGACCGACACAGTACGGAGCCAATATTTAAACATGCAGCGCTGCTACGACATTATTGACATGCAACAGAAACCCGGACCAGCATTCAATATTCCACCGGCATAATAATACACTGTTCTAGAAATTGACACACTACACCAATAATAATAATTGATTATTACTAATATTTTGTGAAATCAGTAAAAATAAACGTATATATTCGTATACTTTTTAAAAATAGGCTTTTATTTATTTATAATTGTTATAAAATTCTTAAAAATATTGTTTTTCTTAAAAATTAACTAAATTTGATGTTTATAAAATATAAAAATTTGAACTTAATATGAAGTATTTCCACCTCTACTATTTATGATAGCCTGACATCTTCTGTTCATACCCAAAATCAGGGTTTGAATTTCATTTTGGTCCAAATTCTCCGAAATATCGAATAAAAGACTCTCCACATCTAAGTTATTCGGACAGTTGGGATACTTCCTCAAACGTCTCCAAAGAATGTCTCAGTGAAGTTCTATCGAGTTAAGGTCTGGACTGTGAACTGGCCAGGCCATACCATTAATCCTAACGTCAGTAACATAATTTCGGACAACATGAGCTGCATTTGGTCCTGCATTATCCTACATTAGTAAAAAATTTGGACCTATAAAAGGGGCATATGGCACGACATGTCCTGTTACAAAATTATAGGTTGATGCATTAATTTCTTGGAACAGTGTACATTGAAAATTCCGCGTCCATACAGAAAATCACGGCCAATCTATGCTAAAATTAATTGTTCATTGGAATATTTCCACCTCTACTATGAATGATAGCCTGACATCTTCGGTTCATACCCAAAATCAGGGTTCAAATTTCTTTTTGATCCAAATGCTCCGAAATGTCGAGTAAAAGACGCTCCACATCTAAGTTATTCGGACGGTTGGGATACTTCCTTAAACGTCTCCAAAGAATGTCTCAGTTAAGTTCTATCGGATTAAAGTCTGGACTGTGAACTGTCCAGGCCATACCATTAATCCTAACGTCAGCAACATAATTTCGGAAAACATGAGCTGCATGTGGTCCTGCATTATCCTACATTAGTAAAAAATTTGGACCTATAAAAGGGGCATATGGCACGACATGTACTGTTACAAAATTATAGGTGATGCATTAATTTCTTGGAACAGTGTACATTGAAAATTCCGCGTCCATACAGAAAATCACGGCCAATCTATGCTAAAATTAATTGTTCATTGGAGTATTTCCACCTCTACTATGAATGATAGCCTGACATCTTCTGTTCATACCCAAAATCAGGGTTCAAACTTCTTTTTGATCCAAATGCTGCGAAATGTCGAGTAAAAGACGCTCCACATCTAAGTTATTCGGACGGTTGGGATACTTCCTTACACGACTCCAAAAGAATGTCTCAGATAAATTCTATCGGGTTAAGGTCTGGACTGTGAACTGGCCAGGCCATACCCTTAATTCCAACGTCAGCAACATAATTTCGGATAACATGAGCTGCATGTGGTCCTGCATTATCCTACATTAGTAAAAAATTTGGACCTATAAAAGGGGCATATGGCACGACATGTCCTGTTACAAAATTATAGGTGATGCATTAATTTCTTGGAACAGTGTACATTGAAAATTCCGCGACTATACAGAAAATCTGGGACAATCTATGCCAAAATTAATTGTTCATTGGAGTATTTCCACCTCTACTATGAATGATAGCCTGACATCTTCTGTTCATACCCAAAATCAGGGTTCAAACTTCTTTTTGATCCAAATGCTGCGAAATGTCGAGTAAAAGACGCTCCACATCTAAGTTATTCGGACGGTTGGGATACTTCCTTACACGACTCCAAAAGAATGTCTCAGATAAATTCTATCGGGTTAAGGTCTGGACTGTGAACTGGCCAGGCCATAACCTTAATTCCAACGTCAGCAACATAATTTCGGATAACATGAGCTGCATGTGGTCCTGCATTATCCTACATTAGTAAAAAATTTGGACCTATAAAAGGGGCATATGGCACGACATGTCCTGTTACAAAATTATAGGTGATGCATTAATTTCTTGGAACAGTGTACATTGAAAATTCCGCGACTATACAGAAAATCTGGGACAATCTATGCCAAAATTAATTGTTCATTGGAGTATTTCCACCTCTACTATGAATGATAGCCTGACATCTTCTGTTCATACCCAAAATCAGGGTTCAAACTTCTTTTTGATCCAAATGCTGCGAAATGTCGAGTAAAAGACGCTCCACATCTAAGTTATTCGGACGGTTGGGATACTTCCTTACACGACTCCAAAAGAATGTCTCAGATAAATTCTATCGGGTTAAGGTCTGGACTGTGAACTGGCCAGGCCATAACCTTAATTCCAACGTCAGCAACATAATTTCGGATAACATGAGCTGCATGTGGTCCTGCATTATCCTACATTAGTAAAAAATTTGGACCTATAAAAGGGGCATATGGCACGACATGTCCTGTTACAAAATTATAGGTGATGCATTAATTTCTTGGAACAGTGTACATTGAAAATTCCGCGACTATACAGAAAATCTGGGACAATCTATGCCAAAATTAATTGTTCATTGGAGTATTTCCACCTCTACTATGAATGATAGCCTGACATCTTCTGTTCATACCCAAAATCAGGGTTCAAACTTCTTTTTGATCCAAATGCTGCGAAATGTCGAGTAAAAGACGCTCCACATCTAAGTTATTCGGACGGTTGGGATACTTCCTTACACGACTCCAAAAGAATGTCTCAGATAAATTCTATCGGGTTAAGGTCTGGACTGTGAACTGGCCAGGCCATACCCTTAATTCCAACGTCAGCAACATAATTTCGGATAACATGAGCTGCATGTGGTCCTGCATTATCCTACATTAGTAAAAAATTTGGACCTATAAAAGGGGCATATGGCACGACATGTCCTGTTACAAAATTATAGGTGATGCATTAATTTCTTGGAACAGTGTACATTGAAAATTCCGCGACTATACAGAAAATCTGGGACAATCTATGCCAAAATTAATTGTTCATTGGAGTATTTCCACCTCTACTATGAATGATAGCCTGACATCTTCTGTTCATACCCAAAATCAGGGTTCAAACTTCTTTTTGATCCAAATGCTGCGAAATGTCGAGTAAAAGACGCTCCACATCTAAGTTATTCGGACGGTTGGGATACTTCCTTACACGACTCCAAAAGAATGTCTCAGATAAATTCTATCGGGTTAAGGTCTGGACTGTGAACTGGCCAGGCCATACCCTTAATTCCAACGTCAGCAACATAATTTCGGATAACATGAGCTGCATGTGGTCCTGCATTATCCTACATTAGTAAAAAATTTGGACCTATAAAAGGGGCATATGGCACGACATGTCCTGTTACAAAATTATAGGTGATGCATTAATTTCTTGGAACAGTGTACATTGAAAATTCCGCGACTATACAGAAAATCTGGGACAATCTATGCCAAAATTAATTGTTCATTGGAGTATTTCCACCTCTACTATGAATGATAGCCTGACATCTTCTGTTCATACCCAAAATCAGGGTTCAAACTTCTTTTTGATCCAAATGCTGCGAAATGTCGAGTAAAAGACGCTCCACATCTAAGTTATTCGGACGGTTGGGATACTTCCTTACACGACTCCAAAAGAATGTCTCAGATAAATTCTATCGGGTTAAGGTCTGGACTGTGAACTGGCCAGGCCATAACCTTAATTCCAACGTCAGCAACATAATTTCGGATAACATGAGCTGCATGTGGTCCTGCATTATCCTACATTAGTAAAAAATTTGGACCTATAAAAGGGGCATATGGCACGACATGTCCTGTTACAAAATTATAGGTGATGCATTAATTTCTTGGAACAGTGTACATTGAAAATTCCGCTTTCATACTGAAAATCTACGCCAAAATTAATTGTTCATTGGGGCTCTTAACAACAATGTACAACAATTGTAAAGAATGCAAATGAGTTTTTACTTATTCATAATGACACCAGTTTTTAAGGACGCCCCGCCACGTTTCAATCCAGTTTCATTCACATTGTAATTAGCCGGTGAATAAAATCCGTCCATCAATTAACCGCATTAGCGGCAAGACCCCCATAAATAAAATCGTCCGGCCGGGGCAATTCATACAAATAACAATAAAATAACAATTTCGTTGCGTCCGACTGCGATGCTGCAGCAAAACGGTCGTAAGAAGAACGGTTTGCGTCCTTCATAATAAGAAACTCCTCAGTATGCAGGAGTAATTCGCGTAATTATCTTCACACTGAGCTGGAACTAATCCCATTTGCTTATTAAATTTTATTGGGAACGATCTAAAGAGAGTTTGAGCCGTGCATCGCGCCGTGGTGGGTGCCATTGAATCCATACAGATTGCAATAAACATTTCCGTTTAGTCAATTCGGTGCTGTTAATAAAGTTTAATAAAGTAGCGGCGTCCCGCCACTACGGCTTTACGACGCTAATTAAGTAAAGGCCGAAGACTTCTTGATCTAGTATCGATGCGTTTTGCCCATTGATCGATTGCAGGAATTTAAAACGAAGCAGAAGAGCGAAGCAGTTTGAGGTGAACGAGTAACATGTAAGAATTTCATAAAATTATTAAATCGAATTTGCTGGTACGCAGTTTCCGTGCCGTTTTAGATATGCAGATAAAATAAATTGCTTGTATTAACATGTAAAATATGTATTATTTTATGACGAAAAGGAATTAAATTTTAATTTATGCAGTCCACCTTGCCACATTATTTCCATGTTGGGTTTAATGGGTGGTCACAAAAGGCAGTTTATGGTTTATTTTCGCGTTACTTAACCTGTTAAAATTATTTGAACGTGCCATTAAAACTCAACCAGCGAATGCCCGGATGAACATGGCATGCCGAAGAATTACCGAAAAGTGCACATCCCCCCATCACGAGTGATTGATCTCGTGCGTCAGCCACCGGCGTTTCAATTTTAATTGAAAATATTGAATTGCACGCACACGATGTGTACGTACGTGACGGCCATCAATAATCCTAATGACGTGTTAAAGATTTCGCGCCTTTCCCAGCCCTGTAAAACTATTCGAGGAGAGTGGAGGCCTCGCGGTAGATGCAATACAAAACGTGGTCCGTGATCCCAAAGGCAATGTTCACTTTAATTATGCCCATAAATAATAACTCGGCACAAAATTCTCGACTAATATGACACCGCACCGTACAGCAAACTTCTTCGGCACCAAGGTCTTCGACTGTGGAAACGCATTTCGATTCAGAAAATTAACCTCCCATTCCTTTATCCTTTCATCATGGTGCGGAAGAACCAAATCGGCAACATAACCATTTTCTTTTGTTCGCGGTTGAAAATATTGAAGATTGTTCCCAAGCAAATGTTGCTTTGCTCCACGGTGGAATGCACCGCATTTGATCGTGTGGGCGTGTCTTTTTCTCCAGAGGATTATATCTTGTATTAGTAAACGATAAATATTAAAGGCAACGTTAGTTATCTAAGAGAACGTTTAAAAGTTTTAAGCATATGTTTTTCGAAATTGCTTCTCAGATATGATGATGAAGATTGCAGGAATGCAACAATCTTCCTTTGCCCACCCAAATTCTTTTATTTATCTGTACAAAATTTTGATAGTTATTAATGTTTATTTTAAGTTTGCTTTAAAAACGTATAAATTCTAAGATATAGTTAATATGTAGATAAGAAGTTATATCTATGTGCAATCAAATTTGGAAATTATTATTTTTTTAATGAATTACTTTTATTTTTTGCAACTATCTTCTTTTGCATACATAAATTATGTAGTTTTTTATGATTTAGAAGGAAAAACTAACACGTCTAGATATAATCATGATTATGGGAATACAACAAACTTTCTTCGTTTATTTAGATTTTTTAATCTTATTTAATCATATATGGTTGTTTGTTTTTAATAACTTGCTGAAACATTTGTACCCACATCGAAACAAATATCTATGATATCTATAACATAACGAAGATTGAAGATTATTTATGATATAAAATACAAAACAGACGCAGTAGCTTCTAACTAGGAGATATGACCTAGATTATCAGGATACAACAATCTTCCTTTGTGTATTCAGATTTTTGAATTTTACTCATAGATTTTATATTTTTTGGTCATTTGTTTCTGTTTTTAGAGAAGAACTTGTTGAAAAATTTGTATACACATCGAAACAAATACAGAGGTATCTATAATATAACGAAGATTGCAGGAAAGCAATAATTTTCTTATGCCCAGTCAAATTTGATCAAAACTTAGATTATTTTGACTATTTTGTTTATGATGTAAAATAAAAAACCGACGCAGTAGCTTCTAACTAGAAGATATGAACTAGATTATGAGGATACAACGATCTTCCTTTGTGTATTCAGATTTTTGAATTTTACTCATATATTTTATACTTCTTGGTCATTTGTTTCTGTTTTTAGAGAAGAACTTGCTGAAAAATTTGTATCCACATTGAAATAAATACAGAAGTATCTATAATATAACGAAGATTGCAGGAAAGTAATAATTTTCTAATGTCTACTCAAATCTGATCAGATTATTTTGGCTATTTTGTTTATGATATAAAATAAAAAACCGACGGAGTAGTTTCTAACTAGAAGATATGACATATATTATGAGGATAGAACAATCTTCCTTTGTGTATTCAGATTTTTGAATTTTACTCGTATATTTTATACTTTTTGGTCATTTCTTTCTGTTTTTAGAGAAGAACCTGCTGAAAGATGTTGTATCCACATCGAAACAAATACATAGGTATCTATAATATACACATCTATAATCTATAATTTCACATCGAAACAAATACAGAGGTATCTATAATATAACGAGAATTGCAAGAAAGCAATAATTTTCTTATCCCCAGTCAAATCTGAGCAGAATTTAGTGTTTTGGCTATTTTGTTTATAATTTGAAATAAAAAAACTGATAGAGTAGCTTCTAACTAGAAGATATGACATAAATTAAGAGGACATAACAATCTTCCTTTGTGTATTCAAATTTTTGAATTTTACTGGTATATTTTATCCTTTTTGGTCATGGGCTTCTGTTTTTAGAGGAGAACTTGCTGAAAAATTTGTATCCACATTGAAACAAATACAGAGGTATCTATAATATAATGAAGATTGCAGGAAAGCAATAATTTTCTTATCCCCAGTCAAAACTGAGCAGAATTTAGAGTATTTTGGCTATTTTGTTTATAATTTGAAATAAAAAATTGACAGAGTAGCTTCTAACTAGAAGATATGACCTAAATTATGAGGACATATCAATTTTTCTTTGTGTACATATTCAAATTTTTGAATTTTACTGATATATTTTATTCTTTTTGATCATTTGTTTCTGTTTATAGAAGAGAATTTGCTGAAAAATTTGTACCCACATCGAAACAAAGTATTAAAAATGTAACGAAGATTGCAAGAAAGCAATAATTTTTTTATGCCCAGTCAAATCTGAACAGATCTTTGATTATTTTGGCTATTTTGTTTATTACTTAAAATAAACGAAGATTTCTGGAACTTACTAATATATTTTATTTTTTCATTTGTTTTTGTTTTTAGAAGAGAAAATTTGTGCCCACATCGAAACAAATACAGTGGGATTTATAATATAACTAAAATTGCATGAAATGTTCTTATAACCTGTCAAATATGAACAGAATTTTGATTATTTTAGCTATTTTGTTTACAATTTAAAATAAAAAACCGACACAGTAACTTCTAATTAGCAAATTTGATCAAGATTATGATAATTTTTTATTTATTCAGAATTTAGAATCTTACTTCTTTTTGGTGATTTGTTTTTACTTTTAGAAGAGAACTTGTTGGTTACGTCTAATCACATTTGTGATATTATATTATCTAAACAAAATCTGTATTTTTAAGAGGTTTGTTTATGGCTTAGAATTAAATACCTATTAGGAAACTTCCAACTGTTATATATAATAAAGACTTTGAGAATATAAAAATCTTCCTTTTTAATCTTGTTAATGAATTTTCTTTGTAATGATTTATTTCCGTTTTTAGAAGAGAACTTACTGAAATTTTTTATTTATATCCAAGTCTATAAATTTGTATCTAAAATTATTGAAGACTGCAAGAAAACACCAATTTTCATTGTAACTTGTGTTTGTTTTGGAACAAAATTTCACAGTTAAACTTGTCGAAGAACCCTCGTACCGAGTACTCGTATAAATACGTGCGCGGCCAGAAATAATGCCGGAAAATAAAAAGTACGAACGTGATTGTGCTCTGGGTACTAGAGATACGGGAAAAGTTTACAATATGGTACATGGGCGTAGAATTCACGCCGCAGGAGATCGCATATTATGGCATTAACGGAAAATATTGTTTCAACGAGTCCTAAAATAAAATAAACGTGGCTCACGTCGTCCTTCCATACGGCCGGCCGCCAGTCCGTTTTACGTAATTTCGATTTTTAACGAGAAAATTAAAGATTGTGGCGAACGTTTCTGAAATAAACACAAAAATGTAAACCAGTCTGTGGGGCGTTACGGACAGTGTGAGAAAGGTTGTTGCGAGGTTTCGCGAATGTCGTAAATCGCACGTATTATGTGCAATATTTAACGCCATTTAGCACGTCTTTACGTTTTTTACCTCCTCCGACTTCTGTGTTTGAATATAATAAGGCGTGGGTGCATTATGCAATTTTTCAGACCAATAAATATGTGCGAGATACGGAGCGAAAACATAAAGTGGAAAATTATGTGCGAAACACCGGCGACCCGGTACAAATAAATTCGAAAAAATACTCACTTAGCGATTTTCGATAAGACCTACATAGACGTACCTGTAACACAAAACATAATTGGTTAGTGGAACAATTTAAATATCAATTTTTCAAATCAAAAATGGAGATATGTCACGCGTAACCCGTATGAGAATAAAACGGGACCAATGACACAATAAAAGAAAAAACACAAAACCACAACAGTTGTTCTTACAAGATGGTATTTTATAGTTGTCGGCCCGCATGATAATTAATACTAATTCAGGTCCAATTAGTTGCTTAGTCTCGCTTATTATATCTTTAACAGCATCTTTAAATGGTAACCTTTTCAGTATAGAAATGCAAATGTCGGACATATCAATAAGTTAATGAGCAATCGCAACTTATTATTTTTCATCTGAACGAGCCAGGACGAGTTAATTAGCAAAATCGTCATCAATTAACGATTACTTCTCGTGGTGATTGTGAATCGTTCACTAAATCCATGTTTGATGGTTTATGTTAATGAGTCAAATTGGTACAAAAGTTAGAAACTGTTTCTTGAGTGTGTAATGTACAAAAACAATACTGTTTTCAATATTTTTGTTTTGTTAATTTTAAGTGCTCCTGAGTAATCAACAGAGTGTTTTTGTTTTTGGCGAGTAATAATTTTCCTTTTATCACTGGCCAAATTGTTTAGGTACAAACCATTTTAGCTGTAGTCAAAAAAGAAACTAAAGAATGCTTTTAAACACGTATGTTTTGACATAATTCTAAGTATATGACATTTACCCAATTTACTGCCTGTGAGTATCTTTATCATAGATGACATCAAGTCGAGATTCAAATTTTGAACTAATGCTGTTTTTACATGTCGACTAAAAAACTGGATAAGTCTTTACTGTTGTTTATTTTAAATAAAATATAACAAAAAAGCAAAATGATAACAAATTTGCATGGCTTCTTAATATATTTTAGTTTACCCAGCTAGAGTTTTGAATTGTTTCTGTTTTATTGTAGATGAGAGCAGAAAAACTTCTTCTAAAACCTTATTGTTCTTTGTATGACAACAAGAACAGCAGGAATGGAACAAATTTCTTTGGATTTAATTTATCTAAGTAGAATTTTAATTTTTTACAATGTGAGTTTATTCAGTTCAATTCAATTCTGGTAGACCAATATCCAATAAGAAATGAAAATGTTATGATAGAAAAAACTGATTATTAAATTTTTTTCTGTTTCGGCAATTTAAACAGTGTAAGGATCTTCATCCTAACTTTGATATCTTCTTTCTATTTCAGCCAGATGTTGGTGAAATCGTTATTCTTGTTCATCGTTTTGATTAAGTATGTTTTTGAGAGAACACTGAGTAATTGTACAAAAAATAAATCTTAACTGTCTTATTTGAGCTTAAAATTGTACCTGAATATTTTGGTACGAATTAACATTAAAAGTGTCTTTAACTAATCATTTGTCATCGGTTTACACAATTTACAGAAGAATTTGTAGATTAACAAGAAATTTTTGATCCGATTTTGGAATGCTAGAACTTAAAATGTTTGTAATTAAATTATTTGTTATCGAATAAAAATGGTCAAAAGTCGGAAACGACTGAAAATCATCATCAATTGTAACTCAGTTACTTGCCTTCCTATAAAACCTTATTGTTCTTTGTATGACATAACAAAAACAGCAGGAATGGAACAAATTTCTTTGATTTTAATTTATTTGAGTAGAATTTTATTATTTTTTTAATTTAAAACAAACAACAAAGTGAAACCAAAGTACTTCCGAATTGTTGTTTTAGATGTGATTTTACATGAAAACTTCTTTTAATCTCTAACTCATGTTTGTAAAAAATAGTAGAAATGCAACAATTTATTTTGTCCGTCAAAATAATTAAATGTTTAATTTTAAACAAAATTTTGGTGCTTTTTCTTTTAGAACAAAAATTAAGTTGCTGTGAAAAACGAAAGAAACTGAAGTAAGATTTTTGAATTTTTTTGTTTCTGTGGGAAATTATCTTAAGAACTTATATTTATGTTTACTATTGTTTATAAGATTTCATAAAAATAGAAGGAAGACAACTAATTTCTTTGGATCACTAAAATATTTTAATTTATCCAACTAGATTATTGATAGTTTATTTTATTTAAAATAAAAATTCAGCTGCAACTAACAAAGAAACCAAAGTAAGACTTTCAAATTACTCATATTTTTAGAAGAGATTTTACAACAAAATGAAACCAAAGTACTTTTGAATTGTTCATGTTTTAGATGTGATTTTACAGGAAAACTTCTTCTAATCTCTAACCTGATGTTTGTAAAAAAGATAGCAGAAATGCAACAATTTATTTTCTCCGCCAGTATAACTAAAAATTTAATTTAAAACAAAATTTCGCTTCTTTTTCTTTTAGAACAAAATTTAAGTTGCTGCTAAAAACAAAACAAACTGAAGTAAGATTTTTGAATTTTTCTGATTCTGTGCGAAATTATTTTAAGAACTTATTTTTATTTTTACTATTGTTTATAAGATTTCATAAAAATAGCAGGAAGGCAACAAATTTCTTTGGATTACTAAAATATTTTAATTTATCCAACGATACTATTGATAGTTCACTTTAGAATAAAAATTCAGCTGCAATTAACAAAGAAACCAAAGTACTTTCGATTTGTTCATGTTTTAGATGTGATTTTACAGGAAAACTTCTTCTAATCTCTAACTGATGTTTGTAAAAAAAATAGCAGAAATGCAACAATTTATTTTGTCCTCCAAAATAATTATATATTTAATTTTAAACAAAATTTTGCTTCTTTTTTTTAGAACAAAAATTAAGTTGCTGCTAAAAACGAAACAAACTGAAGTAAGATTTTTGAATTTTTCTTTTTCTGTTGGTAATTATCTTGAGAACTTATTTTTATTTTTACTATTGTTTATAAGATTTCATAAAAATAGCAGGAAGGAAACAAATTTCTTTGGATCACTAAAATATTTTAATTTATCCAACTATACTATTAATAATTTACTTTAGAATAAAAATTCAGCTGTATCTAACAAAGAAACCAAAGTAAGACTTTCAAATTATTCATATTTTTAGATAGAATAGAGATTTTACAAAAAAATGAAACCAAAGTACTTTCGAATTATTCATGTTTTAGATGTGATTTTACAGGAAAACTTCTTCTAATCTCTAACTGATGTTTGTAAAAAAAATAGCAGAAATACAACAATTTATTTTGTCCTCCAAAATAATTATATATTTAATTTTAAACAAAATTTTGCTTCTTTTTTTTAGAACAAAAATCAAGTTGCTGCTAAAAACGAAACAAACTGAAGTAAGATTTTTGAATTTTTCTTTTTCTGTTGGTAATTATGTTGAGAACTTATTTTTATGTTTACTATTGTTTATAAGATTTCATAAAATTAGCAGGAAGGAAACAAATTTCTTTGGATCACTAAAATATTTTAATTTATCCAACTAAACTATTAATAATTTACTTTAGAATAAAAATTCAGCTGTATCTAACAAAGAAACCAAAGTAAGACTTTCAAATTATTCATATTTTTAGATAGAATAGAGATTTTACAAAAAAATGAAAGCAAAGTACTTTCGAATTATTCATGTTTTAGATGTGATTTTACAGGAAAACTTCTTCTAATCTCTAACTGATGTTTGTAAAAAAAATAGCAGAAATACAACAATTTATTTTGTCCTCCAAAATAATTATATATTTAATTTTAAACAAAATTTTGCTTCTTTTTTTTAGAACAAAAATTAAGTTGCTGCTAAAAACGAAACAAACTGAAGTAAGATTTTTGAATTTTTCTTTTTCTGTTGGTAATTATCTTGAGAACTTATTTTTATTTTTACTATTGTTTATAAGATTTCATAAAAATAGCAGGAAGGAAACAAATTTCTTTGGATCACTAAAATATTTTAATTTATCCAACTAAACTATTAATAATTTACTTTAGAATAAAAATTCAGCTGTATCTAACAAAGAAACCAAAGTAAGACTTTCAAATTATTCATATTTTTAGATAGAATAGAGATTTTACAAAAAAATGAAAGCAAAGTACTTTCGAATTATTCATGTTTTAGATGTGATTTTACAGGAAAACTTCTTCTAATCTCTAACTGATGTTTGTAAAAAAAATAGCAGAAATACAACAATTTATTTTGTCCTCCAAAATAATTATATATTTAATTTTAAACAAAATTTTGCTTCTTTTTTTTAGAACAAAAATTAAGTTGCTGCTAAAAACGAAACAAACTGAAGTAAGATTTTTGAATTTTTCTTTTTCTGTTGGTAATTATCTTGAGAACTTATTTTTATTTTTACTATTGTTTATAAGATTTCATAAAAATAGCAGGAAGGAAACAAATTTCTTTGGATCACTAAAATATTTTAATTTATCCAACTATACTATTAATAATTTACTTTAGAATAAAAATTCAGCTGCATCTAACAAAGAAACCAAAGTAAGACTTTCAAATTATTCATATTTTTAGATAGAATAGAGATTTTACAACAAAATGAAACCAAAGTACTTTCGAATTATTCATGTTTTAGATGTGATTTTACACGAAAACTTCTTCTAATCTCTAACTGATGTTTGTAAAAAAATATAGTTGAAATACAACAATTCATTTTGTCCGCCAAAATAATTAAATATTTAATTTTAAACAAAATTTCGCTTCTTTTTCTTGTAGAACAAAATTTAAGTTGCTGCTAAAAACAAAACAAACTGAAGTAAGATTTTTGAATTTTTTTGATTCTGTGGGAAATTATCTTAAGAACTTATTTTTATTTTTACTATTGTTTATAAGAATTCATAAAAATAGCAGAAAGGCAACAAATTTCTTTGGATCACTAAAATATTTTAATTTATCCTACTATACTATTGATAGTTTACTTTAAAATAAAAATTCAGTTGCAACTAACAAAAAAACCAAAGTAAGACTTCAAATTGTTCATATTTTTAGATGAGATTTTGCAGGGAAACTCCTTCTTAATCGCTAACTGGTATTTGTAAAACATAAAAGCCAAAAACAACAATAACTAAACTATAACTAAAAATGAAATCAAAGTAAGCCTTTTAATTTTTATGTTATTGGATTCTACAGGAAAACTTTTAGTAATCCCTTACTGTTGTTTGTAAGTTATAACAAAAATAGCAGAAACGCAACAAACTTCTTTTATCCACCAACGTATAAGATTTAATAGAAATAGAATTTTGTTGTTTTTAATTTATAGTAAAAATGCAGACATAGCCAAAAAGACAACCAAAGAATGCTTTTAAAACCATCTTAAAAACATACACATATGTTTTGACATAATTCCAGCCACTCGTATCGAAACGTTGTGACACAGATGAATACACTTCACCCAATATTTGACGTCTACCCAATTTACCGCGTACGACTACCATAATCACACAAGACATCGAGTCGAGAGACCGTACAAAAAAAAAAATAATTTAACAGGTAACACAAGCGCCGACAATGTGTGGGCGCCAGATAAGCGATCTACAAGGGAAATAATGTCGTTCTCAGGCAAAGAATAAGGATGATTGCGCCGGATTGTCCCCAACAACATGTTCATTAGTTTTTGGT
The DNA here is from genome assembly GCF_024364675.1 of Aethina tumida. Lineage (NCBI taxonomy): Eukaryota > Metazoa > Arthropoda > Insecta > Coleoptera > Nitidulidae > Aethina > Aethina tumida. The sequence goes on from NC_065439.1 coordinate 17,727,637, forward strand.
TAAATATGCAAGGCTGGTTGCCAACCGAACGGACTGCGCATAAACCACCGCCGAGATAAACCATCTCGTTTTTCGATGCCTTAAATGGAAATTTCAGACAAACACATCGTACACGGAATTAATAAAACGAAACGGCTCAAACTTCACAAACAATCCGATTATGATGTCGGGGATTTAGCTGCGAAAGTTCAACGGTGGATGTGTGCTTCGGGTATTTTTTAGCAACATAACGCCGGGTTAAATTGAGTTTTGCCGCGATTCGATTTCGCGAAATGAGCCTGATAATAAACTGAAAACGTGTTGAACAAACTAAGGAATTTTCAACGATACAAAAACCGTTTTATTAGAAGCTTTAATGTTTAAAGTTAATGGAAACTAAGAGATTAATTATAAAGATATTAAGTTGAAAGACGATTAGAAATGTTTAACTGGAAAATTAAAGTAAACGTCGCAATATAAACGAAAAACAATTACATTGGTTTGCGGAAAAAATATAATAGAATCTCTCTCTTCTATGTTTAGGTAAATTCATTCCATATTCCCATTGTATAATGGCAATTTTATGCTTTTCATTTTATTAATTACATGATGAATCACACAGAATGAACGACAAGTCTGATTAAGATATAAGAGTAAATTGCTTCGTACAACGGAACGTAATTTATTTCAACATGTACAAAAATAATCAAGTTACAGGTGCAGAACGCTCAAATTTCCTGGAATTTTTCATTTTCAGTCACTATTTCAGTAATTTATTTAAACAACAAATAATTACAGTACCACAAGTTATACATTATTAGTAATTCGTTTCAATTCAATTCTGGTAGGTCAAGATAGAATAAGAAATGAAAATGTTATGAGGGAAAAAATGAATATTTAAATTTTTTCTGTTTCAACCATTTTAGACAGTGTAAAAATTTTCATCTTGAACTTTTACACCTTCTATCCATCATAATTTAAACAAATAAAAACCAGCAAAAGTTTTTCATTATTTGCTCTTCCCTGAAGTTTTGATATTTTCTTTCTATTTCGGTCATCTGTAAAAAATAACTGAGTTACAAGTGCAGAAATCTTAAATTTACTGGAATTTTTCATTTTCAGTCACTATTTCAGTAATTTATTTAAACTACAAATAATTACACTACCGCAAGTTTTACATTATTAGTAATTCGTTTCAATTCAATTCTGGAAGTCAAGATAGAATAAGAAATGAAAATGTTATGAGGGAAAAAAATGAATATTTAAATTTTTTCTGTTTCAACCATTTTAGACAGTGTAAAAATTTTCATCTTGGACTTTTACATGTTCTATCCATCCGAATTTAAAAAAAATTAAAACCAGCAAAAGTCTTTCATTATTTGCTCTTCCCTGAAGTTTTGATATTTTATTTCTATTTCGGCCATCTGTAAAAAATAACTGAGTTACATGTGCAGAAAGTTTAAATTTCCTGGAATTTTTAATTTTCAGTCACCATGTCAGTAATTTATTTAAATAACAAATAATTACAGTATCGCAAGTTTTACATTATTAGTAATTCGTTTCAATTCAATTCTGGAAGTCAAGATAGAATAAGAAATGAAAATGTTATGAGGGAAAAAAATGAATATTTAAATTTTTTCTGTTTCAACCATTTTAGACAGTGTAAAAATTTTCATCTTGGACTTTTACATCTTCTATCCATCCGAATTTAAACAAATAAAAAACAGAAAGGTCTTTCATTATTTGCTCTTCCCTGAAGTTTTGATATTTTCTTTCTATTTCAGCCATCTCTAAAAAATAACTGAGTTACAAGTGCAGAAAGCTTAAATTTTCTGGAATTTTTCATTTTCAGTCACCATTTCAGTAATTTATTTAAACAACAAATAATTACAGTACCGCAAGTTTTACATTATTAGTAATTCGTTTCAATTCACTTCTGTAAGTCAAGATAGAATAAGAAATGAAAATGTTATGAGGGAAAAAATGAATATTTAAATTTTTTCTGTTTCAACCATTTTAGACAGTGTAAAAATTTTCATCTTGGACTTTTACATCTTTTATCCATCCGAATTTTAAATAAATAAAAACCAGCAAAAGTCTTTCATTATTTGCTCTTCCCTGACGTTTTGATATTTTCTTTCTATTTCAGCCATCTCTAAAAAATAACTGAGTTACAAGTGCAGAAAGCTTAAATTTTCTGGAATTTTTCATTTTCAGTCACCATTTCAGTAATTTATTTAAACAACAAATAATTACAGTACCGCAAGTTTTACATTATTAGTAATTCATTTCAATTCACTTCTGTAAGTCAAGATAGAATAAGAAATGAAAATGTTATGAGGGATAAAAATGAATATTTAAATTTTTTCTGTTTCGACTATTTTAGACAGTATAAAAATTTTCATCTTGGACTTTTACATATTCTATCCATCCGAATTTAAACAAATAAAAAACAGCAAAAGTCTTTCATTATTTGCTCTTCCCTGAAGTTTTGATATTTTCTTTCTATTTCGGCTATTTGTAAAAAAATAACTGAGTGAAGTGCAGAAAGCTTAAATTTCCTGGAATATTTACTACTTTCAGTCAACATTTCAGTAATTTATTTAACTAACAAATGATTAGAATGTCACATGTTTTACATTATTAGTTTATTCAGTTCAAACCAATTCTGGTAGACCAATATTTAATACGATATAATACGAATTTCTATCTCAGCAATTTGAACAGTATAAAGATCTTCGTCCTAAATTTGTACATGTTCTATCCGCCGAAACTTAAACTTATAAGCTTTAATATCTTTTTTGTATTTCAGCCATATGTTGGTGAAACCGTTATCCTTGCTCATCGTTTTGACTGAGTATGTTTTTTGAGAGAACACTGAGTAATTGTACAAAAATAAATCTTAACTGTCTTATTTGAACTTAAAATTGTACCTGAATATTTTGGTAAGAATTAACATTAAAAGTGCCTTTAACTAATCATTTGTCATCGGTTTATACAATTTACGAGAATGAAGAATTTGGAGATTAACAAAAACTTTCTTCTTTCTATCACGACATTTAAATTTTTGATCCGATTTTGGTATACTAGAGCTTAAAATGTTTGTAATTAAATTAAGAATTGAATAAAAATGTAAAACTTGGGATATTGGAATTATTTGTTTCCGAATAAAAATGGTCAAAAGCCGGAAACAACTGAAAATCATAATTAGTTGTAACTCGCCTTCCTATAAAAACAAATTATATACCATTGGAGGCGTAATTTAATCACCTTTCTGACGAAACATTATCCATCTGAATCCGACTAAATTCTGGACATAAGTTTAAATAAAATGATAATATGAAAAATACAACTTTTCCTTAATATAGATATCATTTAAATAAAAAAAAAAAAGAATATGGTTTCCGTGTTCTGCTGATCTGAATTTCGATATTTCAAAAGTTGAGAGCTGCAGATCAACGTTATTGTTTAAACAACAATTTGCGCTGAACATTTAGTTATCAGTCGATTAGTTGTGTTTGCCGAAATCCGGGAATAATCCGCCAACGAAGCCGTCCGTAATATCTGACGTATGTGTGCGGATACCGTCGCTCAAAATATGCATGCAACCACCCCGGATTCGCGTGCAGAATGCAGAACGCATCTTGCAGAAAATTGCCCCGGCGAAATTATATCACAATTAAAACGCGTTCGACAATGGTGCACGAAATAAAAAAAGGAAGGCGAATTAATTAGAACAGCATGTCGGACAAGATTCCTTCAATGCATGCTGTGGAACTTCTACGCAATTAGTATTATGTAAGTTTTTTTACGCGGATGTTAATTAGATGATATTAAAGTTTGCTGAATTTTAATTAATTGTTACGACCTCCGAAAATATGGCCTGTGTTTTATGATTTTAATTAAAATTGCCCGGGCGTTTGTCTAATCGTTAAATTTTTTCCTGGTGTCGTTATTTTTATGCATTCCTTTGGCATTAGCAGAAGGAAAAAAACGCCAATTAAAGATTACGAATAGGCGTACAATGTGTAATTATTTAAGTCGATTGCCTCCGTTTCGCATTCGATCGAAATAATTTTATTCAAAATGTAATACCTGTGTTATTATTAAAATCTACATGATTTTAATTAAGTGTACCTTCCTCTAAAACTACATTAAACATTCCGTTTAATTAACATCGTTCTTGTCGTTTTATAGACTCGGGCATCTCTTGACGTAATTTAATAAAATACTTTTTATTTGAATTACATGACTTTAATGTTATGTATATTATGTTTATCTTGATAAATGAATTTATAATTGGTACGATACTGATAAAACTTTATCTTTTACTTCAGGCTATTAACAAAAGTTAAAGACAATGTGCAGGTTTAAGTGTGGTTTATTAGCTCATTAAAACAATACACGATATTGTACAGGAAACGATTTTTTTAAATTAATTGTCAATTTATCTTAAGAGAAAATCTTTGAAGTGGACATAAATTAATGATGTATACAAGTTACTTTATAATTTAGTGAAAGACGATAAGTGATATTTTAATCAATATAATTCTCACATATTTTATTAAATTTAATTAACTGCAAAGTCTATGAAATAATTTCTCAACCCGATAAAAAATATACAGTTTTTATAACATCAATGTATTAATAATAGTTATATAATAAATTTTCAAGAAATACAATCAACTAGTAAAAATTAAATTTTCAAAACTATTAAAAAACAATTTTTAAACAGATAAAAAATTATTTAGTAATAATTTGAAAATTATATTTATAGGAATATTAATGATGACATAACATGAAAAATAAGAAATATAAAATTACATAATAAACTTTCTAGAAAAATAAAATGAGGTAAACGGCATTTGGTTATAAAAAATTACTAAAAATAATTAAAATAATTAAGAAATTAATGATAAAAAAATGATTTAGTAATAATTTTCTATTCAAAATTATATTTATAGATATATTAATGATGATATAACATGAAGAAAAAAAGAATTATAAAATTACGTAATCAACTTTCTAGAAAAATAAAATGTGTTAAATGGCATTTGGTTATAAAAAATTACTAAAAATAGTTAAAATAATTAAGAAATTAATGATTAATTGATTAATTAAATACAATTTTTTTATGGAAATAAATATGAGTAAAAATAGTTAAAATAATTAAGAAATTAATGATTAATTGATTAATTAAATACAATTTTTTTATGGAAATAAATATGAGTAAAAATTAAATTATCGAAATTAAGAATATAACACACATAAACATTATGACTCCATACATCAAGTTTTAAATTAAAAAAAATATAATTAGATAAAAATAAAATTTAGAAAAAAAACAAGAAATTCTTAAAATATGAATAATGAATATAAACATAATTTAATACAATTTTTTTTGGAGTATAAAAATAACGAATATCTGCAAAAATTATACTATTAAAATCTTGCAATAAATTTAGGATCATTATAAGAAACATTTAAAAACTCCTAAAATTAATTTTAAAAGAGATAAAAATCGTTAAATATCATTTTTAAAAACTACTTTTAATTTTTTAATGATATAAAATTAAAAATTGAATAAATTTAAAAACTGGAATAAATTAATTTCCAAAACTAATTTTTTAAATAAATAAAAATCCTTAAATGATATGATAAAAGTCTGCAAAAATTAAGTTATTAAAAACTTTGGAAGAAATTTAAAAAAATTTTAAGAAATTTGTAAAAAATCTCTTAAAATTTCTTAAACAGATAAAAATCAACAAATACCAGTTTTAAAAACTTTTAATTTAGTAAAAATAATTGAAATAAATTAATAAATAAGATAATTTAAACAACTGAAATAAAATTTTAGCGAAATAAATAAAAAAAAATAAACTAAAAAAATATAAAAAAAAATTACCAAAAATAAATTGTAGCTTGTTAAATTAATTTTGTAAATATATATAATTGTTAAATGTTAATTTTAAAGATTGCTTTTATCATAATAAATTAAGAATTAATAATTAAAACTAGACAGTTTAATTTGTAATACAAGATATGAAATTAATAAATTAATAATAATAATTTTAAAAAATACTGTAACAGGATATATAAAAAATAATTACAAGTAAAACAATTATATAAGAGATAAAAACTAACACTTTAAATATTTAAATAATTTTTAATTGAATTATACAAATTTTATAAAAATAACTGAAAATCATTAAAAGATAATTAAAACAAATAAAATAAATATACATAAATAAATACAATTTTTAGGGAAATAAAAAGTTATATTTAATATTTATTTTCCAACGGAATTGAAATGTGAAAATTATAATAGTTTTAGAGTAAATTTAATTAAATATGTTTTACAGAAATATTAAATTTTATTACAATTTTATTTTGTTTGTCCATGAATAACTGTATTTATTTTACATTGGTTTGTTATATTACTTTTAATTATACGTATGTAGAATTTGTAAAAAAGTGCGTCTATATTTTGATAACTATTATAATTGTTATTGTTGAAAATATCTTGAACAAATGTATGTTTGCAAATCCCTTGTCTTTTATATTATTTCAGCTCTCGGTTTTTAATAAATTTAAAATATGAGGAGTTTACTTATTTATTTCCAATTTCCAGTTTTAGAAACGAATATTATTAACTTAATGAAAAACTACTTAACAATAAATTGATTGATTGCCTGATCAACTCAAACATGTATATAATCATTTTATATCTGTGTTGTTTTTGGTTTCGGAGTAGATAGATCCCTTATTGTGCAAGTCATTCCGGGATATTGTCTCGTTCCGGCAGTTTCACGAACCGAACGCGACACACTTTCATTCCGATAATCCGGACGGGTAAGCCCGGTGAAAACTGAAAACACGGTACGGAAAGCGAACGTAAATCAGCATAACCGAGAGGTTCTAGGTAACACTTGACTGACTGATGAAATCTATTTTCTCCAGCTAGTCCTGCATAGCTCGGTCGTCTACTTTGATTACGGCTTTATCTAATGGCTTGGTCTAAACAGCATCGCAACGTTCCTGAAGCTTTTTTTATTATTTTTTTTTCGTCGGGTTATTTTCTTCCTGGTCGTTCGGATTGAAAGTAATTGTAATGGTATGCACCTATCTGCGTTCGCATCGATGCGACCGAACGGAAAGCGAGATGCGATGTTCTGGAATGATTTTCCAGGTTACAGACAAACGAATTTTCATCTATTTTAAAGTCGAACCGTCCATTTGGTGAACGCTCGGCCACAAATTTATTTCCATTGCTATTCTTGTAAGTATAATACACCCGTGTTAACCGCGATAAATTTATGTCCTCGGGAGAAGTAAAACATTCAGCACTCGGGAATCGACAATCTAATACACGACGCGGAAAGAATGCGGCGAGTCCGAGTGCGAGAGGCGAAAGAGCGTTGAAGGAGATATTAACGAAATGGTATCTCCGTAATGAACTCGTCGGAAATGGAGACGATTAAATATACAATTCAGGGAAAAAATACCCTTGTATACACTCATCGCTGCTGCACATCTATTTACAACTGTATGGGACTGGGATAAAAAGGAAAATGCTTTTTTAACCGTGTCTTACGCAAAGGGGAGCTAAAAGCTCTATGATTTATAATGTATGAGCTTGCATTATAATTTCCTCCACACTAGAGTAATCACATTTGTTGTAAGGTATTGATTCAAGTAACCAAATAGTTGGTAGGCCATATTCAGAACTTGATAATCAAATAGATATGATAAAATATATGACATTTTACTGAAAGTATTTTTCTGTTTATCAATTAAAGGTTCATTTTGGATATTTGAGAATATCTTTGCTCTGGAAAGACGATTTTGGCCACACTTTACATTCATTCTTAATTTATTGAATGGAATAACATTTATTTTTATATTTAAGTAAATAAAGCCATTAAATCCAAAGTTGGTGAAATTCTCATCCTGACATATTCCTTAAAATGTGGCCAAATTTATCTTTATGGTAATAAAATTTACATTTTTTTAAATTTAATAAATATAATGAGAAATACTTTGATATTTAAGTAAATAATACTATTAAATCCAAAGTTGATGAAATTATTATCTTGACATCTTTATAATGTGGTCAAATTCATCTTTTTCATTTTTTTAAATTTAATGAACAGAATGATAAGTATTTTTATATTTAAGTAAATAAAGCCATTAAATCGAAAGTTGGTGAAATTCTCATCCTGACATATTCCTTAAAATGTGGCCAAATTTATCTTTATGGTAATAAAATTACATTTTTTTTAAATTTAATAAATATAATGAGAAATACTTTGATATTTAAGTGAATAATACTATTAAATCCAAAGTTGGTGAAATTCTTATCCTGACATATTCCTTAAAATGTGGCCAAATTTATCTTTATAGTAATAAAATTACATTTTTTTAAATTTAATAAATATAATGAGAAATACTTTGATATTTAAGTAAATAATACTATTAAATCCAAAGTTGATGAAATTATTATCTTGACATCTTCTTTATAATGTGGTCAAATTCATCTTTCTAGCAATAAAATTTATATATATTTTTTAAATTTAATAAACAGAATGATAAGTATTTTTATATTTAAGTAAATAAAGCCATTAAATCCAAAGTTGGTGAAATTCTCATCCTGACATATTCCTTAAAATGTGGACAAATTTATCTTTATGATAATAAAATTTACATTTTCTTAAATTTAATAAATAGGATGAGAAATACTTTTATATTTAAGTAAATAAAACTATTAAATTCAAGCTTGATGAAATTACTATCTTGACATCTTCTTTATAATGTGGTCAAATTCATCTTTCTAGTAATAAAATTTATATATATTTTTTAAATTTAATAAACAGAATGATAAGTATTTTTATATTTAAGTAAATAAAGCCAATAAATCCAAAGTTGGTGAAATTCTCATCCTGACATATTCCTTAAAATGTGGACAAATTTATCTTTATGGTAATAAAATTTACATTTTTTTAAATTTAATAAATAGAATGAGAAATACTTTTATATTTAAGTAAATAAAACTATTAAATCCAAACTTGATGAAATTATTAACTTGACATCTTTATAATGTGGTCTAATTCATCTTTCTAGTAATAAAATTTATATATATTTTTTTAATTTAATAAACAGAGTGATAAGTATTTTTATATTTAGGTAAATAAAGCCATTAAATGCAAAGTTGGTGAAATTCTCATCTTGACATATTCCTTAAAATGTGGACAAATTTATCTTTATGGTAATAAAATTTACATTTTTTTTTAAATTTAATAAATAAAATGAGAAATACTTTTATATTTAAGTAAATAAAACTATTAAATCCAAAGTCGATGAAATTATTATCTTGACATCTTTTTTATGTGATTTAATTCATCTTTCTAGTAATAAAATTTATATATATATTTTTTTTAATTTAATAAACAGAATGACAAATATTTTTATATTTAAGTAAATAAAACCATTAAATTCAAAGTTGGTGAAATTCTTATCCTGACATATTCCTTATAGATAATAAATATAATGAGAATTATTTTTATATATAAGTAAATAAAGACATAATGTGGTCTTTAATTTTCCAGTAATAAAATTTACATTTTATAAAATTTAATAAATAGAATGATAAGTTGGTTTACATTTAAGTAAATAAAACCACTACATCCAAATAGTGTAGACAAATTACTGTCTATGATATATATATATATAATATATAAAAACATATAAGAATAGTCAAATTAATGCCTCTGATGCAAAACAGCTGATTTTTTTTGTAAAATAGAATAAAACATTTCTTCCTACATAAAGTTGAATTTGACAATATTATAAAATTTACATTTTTTAAATAAATAATATATTTCTTTTAATTTAAATAAAGCCATTTAATTTAAAGCCATTAAACACAAAAAGATGATAAAATTCAGATCTTGTGTATAAGATATAACAAAACTATAATAATATCTGTGGTAATAAAGTTTTTCTAACTGGTTTTAGACCTTTCGAGTGTCCTAGAGGGTTTATAATATTGTCGACGTTTTTTGTGGCCAAATTCATCTTGCTGGTAATAAGGGCCACTTTTAGTAAAAATATTTCTGAACCCCTCCAATTATTGGTATATGTAATGTTTGAGATATGGCCGAAAACCACCAATATTTGGCCACCCGGTACATGCTTTCATTCAATTCGATTTATTTACACAAAACCGCACACCAAACGCAGAATATTATTAATTGGCGCCGAATTATAATACGCGTTACACAAATTTAATACCTATTTATTTCGTTAATCATTATTAATAATTAATCCGTGTACTTGGCGCAGTCCGTTATCGATGAAAAGATCATCGACGTGGAAGGCTTTCATCGAATTCCCAATCTCGTGGTGATTAGAGGGCCGGTAGCTTTGAACGGATTACCTTCTCTCAATGCCTTCACGTGTTTCGGAAATATTATGAGTGCGCTAAAATCCGCATTGAATGCTCTCGTTGCATCACGTTTTCTTTTTTTCCCTTTTCGACGTACAAAATAACATAATGCCGCAACTACGTTCACGGTATTTACCTTCTGAAGATCATAATTTGTTATTATATTGTATTATACATCCTGTGTGGAAGCGGTGCGTTTGATACAAATTGCCGCAATAAATTTCCCGTAATTTTTATACACATATTTAACATAATATGTGAGGTAATTAATTCTCGCGTGAATTCATTAGATGCACTGATGATCTTGGGCTGAAAGCTCATTTAACATCGGGAACTGTGTTGTGCGAAAACCACGTTACTTTACAACATTCATTCCGCACTCCGATTGTTGTTGCTTTTTTATTCCGGTCAGCTAGTTTTTCAGAGGTGATCGAGTTGAAAATGTTACGGCACAGCGGTCGCAAAAAACTGCTGAAAACTGTGCTGTTTGCACAATTTATGATCGTTTGATGCAAAAAACATCGATAATTTTCTTGCTGATTTCATGAATTTATGAGATGCAGTGGTGGTTTTAAGTTGAAAGCTCAAAACTTTGGAAACTGAATTTCAGTACCGTATGAAATTCAAGTTACACTTCAACAAACGTTTTTTACATTGTTGTTTCTTTTATTCCGGGAAGCTAATTCATCATAGATGACCATGTTAAAAATGTTATGGACCAGAAGTCGCAAAACACTGCTGAAAAATGTGATGTTGCACAACTTAATGACCGTTTTATGCAAAACACATCGATAATTTTCATGCCGGTTTCGCGTTTTTGTACGCGAGGCCCGTACGAAACGTTTTTTCTGTGTAAATTTACTTTTATGTGCTTTTCGATAACACAATGTTAATTAACCGTCCTCTCCCGAGAGACAGAGAGAGAGGGAGGGAGTGCATAATTATTACTTCTGTTTTTGAGTATTCGTACGTATACGATATGTTGGCTAATGAATAAATTTACCGGTGGTGTTTTATGGGCTTGCGGCTAGCATGAGACAAATTAGAATGCAATTCAGGAACATGTATGTAAAACATCGTCTATAAAATCTGAGATAGAAATCTAATTAGTGGATGAAAAGATATTATTGTGTCACTGACATTTACAGGTTTTTTTATTGTTTCTTTTTTGTAGTTTTCAGGTGGGACGATGGTGCATAATTTACAGTCCGTTCCGCATAAATTAATGGGATTTCGTTACAATGTAATAATTGAATGAATAATTAGCCGGTCCAAAAATAGTGGAACTGCAACTTATTATATTAATTAAGGACAAGCGAAGTATTTTAACAACTCAACCTAATTAAAATTGTTCTCAGCAATTTAAAATCTTCCTCGTTTTCATGTAATTTCGCATAAATCTAATGCCCGGACTGCAATTACCAAGGCATTATGAGCATTAGTGGTTTTTTATTCGACTGGACTAGTTCTCTCAAAGCCATTAACTAATTTTAGAATTAACGACCGGATTTTTTTTTGTTTTTTTGGTTTGTGTATCCAGAAAATTGCAGCAATGCCGTTTTTCTTTATTTGTATGAAAAGGAAATTAATCGGAATTCCTTCATAATCGGCTTGAATTGCAAACACTTTCAGTTTCTTATGCCATAGTTATATTTGCATTAAGAGTATTAAGCTTGGTGTATGTGATCATGGTGGTGCAGGCATAATATATTATTTTGAATGAACAGATGAAAACCATAAAAAGTTGAATGACATAAAGTAATAAAATTTTTAAAATAAAAATGCAGAAAATTATAAATAAAAACAATCAACAAATGTGAAAACAGCTAAAAATTAAGTTAAATTTAATAAAAAAATATCAAATGTCAATAAAAATGAGTGTATATACTAAATTAGTTGAAGAGTTCTTAAACATATTAAATACCTGTTTAAAATTTAATTTGAAACAGAAAATAATTAAAATTTTGTAAAAAAACTTATCTATATATAATTTTACATACATACACAATATTTTAAAAAATTGTCAAAATCCATGAAAATTAAAACAAATTTAATAAAAATAATCAAATTTCAGTATAAATGAATGTAGATTAAATAAATTTTTTCATGGGATTACAAAAATAAATACCTTTTATAATTCAATTAAAAAATATATTAAAAATTAATAAAAAAATAAACTTATTCAAAATAAAAACAATTATTTATCATATTAATATTTAAAAAAATTATCAGTGATATACAAAGTAGTAATGAATAAAACAATTTAAAAAAAAACTGCCAAAAACTACGAAAAATAAATGAAATTTGATAAAAAATAACCAAATATTAATAAAAAGTTTAGCTTACTCTTTACATTAGTACATTAAATTTTTATAGAGAATTAAAAAAAAGTATATTGCCAACAAAAAAAATAGTTAAAAATTAGTTAAAAATTAAAAATGGGCCTAGAATAAAATCTACAAATTAATTTTTTTGAAGAATACTTGAAAAACATTTGTTTAAAATTTAATTTAAAAGAAAATATAATTAAAATTTATTTTTCCGAAATAAAAATAGTAAATAATATAGTAAAAAAATATATATCAAAATTCTAGAATTTTAAGTAATGTTTACATTAATAAAAAAGAAAAAAATAGTAATAAAAAAACTTATACAAAATAAATACTATGATAATATATTTAAAAATATATCAATTCTGTAAATAGATGTATATAAGTTTAAGTAATGAATATAATTTTAAAACTCTGTTAAAAATCAAAAAGAATAAATTAAATTTAATAAAATTATCCAAATATCAACAAAAATTGACCCAGATTAAAATCTACAAAGTTTATTTAATAATACTTAAAGATATTAAAATACCTGTTTATAACTGAATTGAAAGGAAAATATAATTAATAATTAGTAAATTTATTCTTTAAACAGAAATCTACAGAAAAATGTTAAAAATATATACATGAAAACTATAAAACTGAGTTTTATTAAAAAATATTATTACATTAAAATGGTAAATTAAAAAAAGATGAAAAAATTGTACAAAATAATAACTTCAAAAATGTAATAAAACAATAAATGTATATTATTAAATCAATTGAATAAATGTGAATTAAAAAAAAAAAACTAATAAAATTGATAATAAATATGTCAAAAAAAATTTTGAAAAATATTGAAATAAAAGTAATTATTAAAATGATAAATTAAAAAAAGATGAAAAATTGTACAAAATAGTAACTTTAATAAAGTAATAAAACAATAAATATATATTATTAAATCAATTGAATAAATGTGAATTAAAAAAAAAATTAATAAAATTGATAATAAATATGTCAAAAAAATTTTGAAAAGTACATAATATCTGTAGGAAAATGCGAAATATCATTAAATTAATTAAATAAATATAATATTTTCTTAAAATCAATTAATAATTTAAATTTAAATCGTTTCGCTCGAATATTTTCAAGGAATACATAAAATGATGCATAATAAGTTAAAAGAATCAATTTCAAAGTTCCTTCGTGAACAAATTGATGTTGAAATTGACAGAAATTGCTTTAGAACAACCATTTAAATTTGTTAAGGGATAATTACAGACAAGTCGTAATTATCTACATACAGAAAACTGGCCACGAAATTTTCAGCTTGTTAACGAATGAAGAATCACCGAACGCAAATGTCGAATTATAATTATCGATAATTACATGGACATTCTCCTCTAATGTTTTCGTTGTTCCGTGTATCGTCGTGTGGGAAGTTCGCATCATGTAAATAACACACTAGGAAATAAGTGAGCGCCTGACTGGATGCGTTTAAGTTAATATTCCGCATAAAATACAAAATTACATTTGGCGGAAGGAATCCGCCGCTCATTTTTAATTAAGCCCGGACCTCCCACAGAAATCGGTGACGTAATCGAACTGTGCTGCAGGAGGATTAAGCATAATTAAACTCGCACGTAAAGAAATGATGGAGCGACGCAATCTTGTCGTGTCACAATTAAGAATGGCAATTAATTAAGGCCGGACAAAAATACGAAATAGATGCTAAATGCAACGCACAGATAATAAACAATATGGACGCTCCGTTGTTGGCACGAAACTCCTCATTTTTTCCTTTTCAATACGAGCGGCAGCATGTTTGCCGTGAACATGAAATTTATTGTATTTATCGCGGCGGTAATCAAAACATTTCCAAAGACGTTATAAAGTATGAGTTACGCCTACATTAGACTTATTTTATTGGCCATTAGATTCATTAACTCTCCAGGCTGCGGGGATGACCAGAAAGCAAATGGATTAACTGTTTAGGTGTACGCACTGTTTGATATTCGGCCGGTTTTTTCTACCTGTTACTTATGTAAATTAATGTTAAAGCAATCAGCCAGAGTGTAACAACGGCAAAAAACTACTTTGCACACTTTTGCTGATATGGATCGGCAGGAAAAAACCTTCGTGTCCAACTTGTGTTTATCAAAGGAAACATAATTTTATCAGCCAACAGAAAGGTTGTCTTGTCTTGGGTGATGGACAGTGGGTAAATGCCAGAGGCATATTAAAAATAGTACAGTCATTAAACTACCATAAATTAACCATTAGAAAGAGCTTCAAAAATTTCATCAATTCCATATAAATTAAATGAGGATAACAAAACTAGATATTGGATAATTGCTAAATTCTCTCCTTGCACGCAGTGCAAATGGTTCTTTCATTGATCTAATTGTTAAATGCGACGAAAAATCCATTGATTAACTAGTTGGGGCTGGAAGTTAAAAAGTTCTACCTCATCCACCATAAAGATCAGATGTTTCTTAGTTACATAAATGGTCATTGTTAGATAAAAATAGGAGACTTCATTCTGAATTTCATTCAACTGAAAAAACTGGAAGGCTTACACACATAACATAATTGGAAGATTGGAGGAGTCCAATTTACGGGAACAACAACTAAAAGTACTTCATATTCTGCAGAATATTCTCATGAAGATAAAAATAGTTACTTCTAATTTCAGTGTAAATAACAGAGATAAAAGTAAACTATAAGGCATAATAAAAAAATTGTAACTTTGTGACAAAAGGTACCATAGGTACTTATTAAAATTGGTGTGTGTGCGATCCATTAAATTCAGTCGCCGGCAAATTAACATGAGTGTTTATGAACCCCATCTGTTTATACTCGGGTCAGCAACTCATCAAATAAAACAACATTATCCAAACCGAAATTTGATCACATCTCATCCATATGAAACGAGGTCCAATCAATCTTTCCCCATTCGAAACTTTTCAATATCGGTTTATATTTTGTCCGTCCGCGTATTTTTCAACGAGTTTGTTGGTGGAAGTAGTTCGAGAAGGCAATATATCTTTTTGCATCGTCACGATTTTCACTATTGGCCCTGTTTCTCGACTAGTTTCGTCGCGTACCCTGTTTTCGTGATAAATCAAAAGGGTTGCGCCTTATTTTCGGTGCTGGTGCGAGCTTAATACAGCGATCGGGAGATCACATCACACCTATTACCTATTTGGCACCGGAATACTCGACGAACGGTTTTATTTTTGTTTTCGTCGAACGCTGGTTGATGCATGTACGGGGGCGGATCTTATTACATTCGAATTGAATTCATGAAATATTCCTTTTGTGAGCCGTCCCATGAATAAATTTATTTGCAATTAGATTCGTCCTGTTCAACGGTATAAAGGGACACACTTCGGAGGCATCGTCCTTTTAAGAGACGAGGATTTTAAAAGTAAATCGTGAGAGAAGAATAACAAAACGTATATACACTTAGTAGGTTTTTAAATAGAGATAAAACAAATGAAATGTACTATAAAAATAGTAATTATGACATTTTTTTAGAAATTTCAATTTCAAAAATAAAATTAGTAAAATAGCAATAAAATTTAATTAAATATGTTTAAAATGATAAAATATTTATTTTATATTATAATATACAAAGAACTGGAGGTGTGAAAAATTATTGAAGATTCACAGGAATTCATTGCAAAAAAGAAATGTAATAATTAAAATCATATATTTTATTACCATTTTAGAATAACTAAAAAACTAACCAAATTAACAAATCAATTATATTAATAATGCAACAAAATTAAATTTATTTAAAAATATGTCGTGTAAATTGTAAAGACAGTAAAAATATGAACAAAAATGTTTTAAAACTTATATAAATATATATATATATATATATATATATATATATATATATATATATATATATATTTATAATTTTTATATATTTATTTAAAAAATATATTGTGGAAAATGAGAGATGATAAAATAAAATGAAAATATTAAATTAAACAAAAAAAAAATAAATAAATAAAAATAACTTACGATGGATATAAAGAAATAGTAAAAAATTATAAAACAATAAAATATATTTTTTGAGGGATTAAAATTATTAAAAACAGAAGGGACTTAAAAAATTACCACTTCTAATTAAAATTCGAAATCTTTTTAAATTATAAAATATATATTTTATTTTA
This sequence comes from Aethina tumida, assembly GCF_024364675.1. NCBI lineage: Eukaryota > Metazoa > Arthropoda > Insecta > Coleoptera > Nitidulidae > Aethina > Aethina tumida. Next base: position 17,744,556 of record NC_065439.1, read on the forward strand.
ATTAAAATTAAAATTTGCAATAGTCTTGACAATTTATACTATTTTTTATACATACTTAAAAGATATATTGTGGAATTTGACAGAGATGAAAAAAATAAATAAATGATAAATTTATTTATGTTTATTTAAAAAATATATTATAGAAAATGACAGAGATGATAAAATAAAATGAAAATATGAAAATAAACAAAAAAAAAAATAAAAATAACTTCCGAAGGATATAAAAAAAGAGAAAAGATTATAAAACAAATAAATATATTTTTTAAAGGATTAAATTTATTAAAAACAGAAGGAACTTAAAAAAAATTACCACTTCTAATAAAAATTCGAAATTAAAGAAATATTTTTAAAATTATAAAATATATATTTCATTTTAATTAACAGTAAAAAGATGAAAAAAATAAATAAATAATAAATTTTGTATATATATATTTTTTTATATAGAATTAAATATATAAATTTTTTATATATTTATTTAAAAAATATATTGTGGAAAATGACAGAAATGATAAAATAAAATGAAAATATGAAAATAAACAAAAAAAAAAATAAAAATAACTAACGATGGATATAAAAATCAGTAAAAAATTATAAAACAAAAAAATATATTTTTTAAGGGAATAAAATTATTAAAAACAGAAGGAACTTCTATTAAAAATGTTTATAATGATAAAATATGTATTTTATATTATAATATACAAAGAATTGGAGGTATACAAAATTATTGAAGATTTACAGAAATTCAGTGCAAAAAAGAAATATAACAATTAAAATTACATATTTTATTACCATTTTAAAAAAACTAAAAAAAAAAACTAACCAAATTAACAAATCAATTATATTAATAATACAACAAAATTAAATTTATTTAAAAATATGTCGTGTAAATCGAAGACAGTAAAAAGATGAACAAACATGTTTAAAAACTTTTTTAAATAAAATTAAAATTTATAAATTGAAAGAGATGAGAAAAAAATAAGTAATATAAAACAAAAAAATATATTGTTTAAGGGATTAAAATTATTAAAAACAGAAGGAACTTCTAATAAAAATTAGAAAATTAAAGAACAAATTATTTCCATTGCAATAAAATTAAATTAAATATATATTTTATTTTAAATAAAATTAAAATTTATCTTGACAATTAATAATATTTTTTATATATATTTGACAGATGAGAAAAAAAAATAAAAAATGAATTTTATATAAACTGTATAGAATATAGGACCATAGAATTACTATTAGAAAAGAAAGGATCGCTGAAAGATCACTTAAATTGATTAAAAAGAGGTAATGGAAACAATAAAATCCGTAATGGCTTTGAACGAGCAATAAAACGACCAAAGACAAATAAACCGGCACCTCACCCATAAACAATAATTGCAAATTTTAATTCGCCCATTCGGCCATCCGACTCGGCATCTCAAAACCTTGACCAGTTTCTCGTCGAGATGCAGCACCGGATCGGGCCAACATTTTAATGTATTCCGTTCATGCATCATGCTCCCTCCGCCGTTCGAGTCACGATATTATTGTCAATTATTTTAACACTTTTCACTTTCGTGAAATTGAACGGCGATTAAATTGTTAAAATTAACGGTGCCGGTGCCGTAGGAAACCCGTTTCCATGGGTGCAGTCGTTGGCAGTATTTTCGGCCCCCCGTCGTCACCAACTCCTTTAACAAGCCGAGCCAGCCCCAACAATTCGCTCTTGGATACTAATTTTCACTTGTCACAACAATGCCACATCTACCTGCCGTTATAAATCAGTGACAACTGAAGCTGTTTTTAATACATTTCGGGTCGTTAATAACCGCCGGTGGTCATCCCCGAAGGCCGGAGCTTAAAACTAAAGTTACCTTCATGTGCTATTATTTTATTGGGAGTCGGTGCCTTTGGCTACGAACATACCTGCAACAGACAAAGGAAATGGGACGTTAGCCGGCTAGTTAGCAATAGTGCAAACATGGGGGCAAAAAACGTTTTCCCGTTAAAAGAAAAACCACCAAATCAAATCTAATTTGATTAAATCCAGGTGGATTAATGGCCGACATTCGTTCTTCGTCCATAAAAACGACGAGACGGATCTTTATGGCGCCCGTAGTTAATTGAATTCCAATGTTGGTGCATAACCCTTAACATTTTATCTTAAAAAGGTAAATAGACGAACGATTGTGAAAAAATTTAGTTCCATTAGTCAGAGCTAAGGATATTAATTATCTGGGTGTAAATTTGTTTTCATGCGAGAATAACTCAACGATGGCTGAGTCATCGCTAACTATTTAAATGGACGGTGAACAGTTGGGCCTGTTCTAGCCGGCCAGAACGGCAATTAGAGTCATATGAGACTTTACAAGGCAAATAAAATCTATTTAGCGCCTCCCGATCATTATTTACGGGGCGCACATTCATTTTTCTTGCGCCTAACGAACTGCTTTTGTCTAAAATTAAATTTCCCTAAATCACGTTCGCTACCTGTTACGTTCACATAAACACTTAAGAGGCAGGTGTGTCTTGTCCGTATAAAAATGGTTAATCTCTTTTCGAAGTCATTATTACATCGGCTTCGTGCGTTCTTATTATAATCCCTCTGCGCCTTTCCACCGTTGGAAGTGGGTTAAAAAATTTAGTAACGGCCCGTTTCATTTTGTGTGTCGCCCGTCATAAATTGTTTTATCTAATATTGTCTGAGAGGCAGGACGTACTGAGACTGAGGTAGTCTGGAAACAGTAAGTTATTTGCATGTCACAGAGTATTGAAGTACATGTGTATGTAATTACACAATGCCTAGTTACTTTACCCTGAAGAAACACGAGCCCAGTTCGTGGTATGTTTTAAGTATACTATGTAATTTATTATAAGAATAATATATGGATGGAAAGCATGACAAAAAGTGCAAAGAACACGCAAATGAACGCTGAATTAGTCACAAAAGAAGAAGAACGAGATCACGAAGAAAATAAATAATTGTGGTGATTTATAAGAATAAAACACTGCACTAATTGGTTCTAATAATGTAATTGCGTTGATTAAACTATTTTTCTCTATTAAAAACCTGTGTAATAGAGAATAAGTCATAAATTTAGTGTGAACAAATAAAGTATTTATATTCAGATTAGGTTATATTAGGTTAGGTCTCTATTTCTTTTTTATATTTGTATGAAAATATTCCATTTTTGATGAAAAAAATAGGTATACATTATAAAAAAAAATTCATAAAAATTTCAAGCAAAAACGACAGCAAAACATATTCTTTAATGCGCCGAAGAAAAAGAAATATATGAAAAAATTATGTGTCAATTTTTTATAAATAAAAATAGTTGGATTTTAAACTATTACCTTTATTTGGTTCAATATATAATTTGAGTAGATTTTATTTTAGGTAAAACTTATAATTTGATTGCATTCATTTTCTAATTAATAGTTAATAGTAAGTAATGTGGTCACCATTATGTATCATAAATAACAAAGAAGGAATGTTAAAACATTTCACACAACACATTGATTTGTCTACGACAGCCGTAAACACTATTAATAGAAGTGTCTGATATTGTATTAGTGTATCGATAACAGTTTTACAAGAAGTGATAGCTTATCGGCAGTTTTGTCGCCCGATGCAAATTCGTTGCTCCAAACCCATTTAAAGGAGTAGCTCTTAATCGTGTTACGAGCTATCCCAGTGAATTAATCGGCGACAACAAATAACAGTAAAGTTCGCAATGGAAATTCCAATAGAGATACGAGGCAATTGTTTAAACTACGTTAATAGGCCACAAAACACCAATGCGAATAATCTTCGAACTGTACGTATGCACTCGTATGAAAGACTCTTTGTGTTACTATCTGACTATTAATTTTAATTGCATCTATAAAACCGCAGATAAATATCGGGGTTAAGTGCTTCTTCGAAACTGATTAGGCTATTCTAAATTCCCAGGATAAGACGCAACACATCTTTTTTTATTGTTCAATTACATTTGCATAAGAGTGCGGAAATGACACAAAATGAAAATTGGTGCGTACGTAAATTTGTAGTTTACTTTTCGAAACGAAACACGTCATCGATTACAAAACGGAGAAAAATTTACGCAACGATTCATAACCGGGGCCGGTCCGTTTCAATTTCCGACACCATCTGATTACGGGAGTCATAAATCTTGATTTCTTTTTAAATCCAACACCCAGAACTGAACGTGACTTATACAATTTCGAGATTATAATTATGCTTTCGTTAAATTTTAATGCGGAGCAAATAATCGGGACCAAAACGAAAATTAATATAAGCCACTCCTCTCCTGAACTTATTATTAATGATTTTGTTTTTAATTTAAAATCTTGTTGGTCGTCAAAAAAACTTAAATGTGTCATTTTTTACAGTACAATAATTTTATATATTTTTTATGGAATGTACCAAAACCGTTCACAAAATTAGAAGAAAGGAAGAAACTTTTATTGTTAAAATTTTTAAATATTCTAAAAATTTCACGAATAAAATATTAATATTCAATACATATTTTTAAAATAAATAAAAATTAATAAACGTTGACGAGAGACAAAATTTCAAAATTAAATAATGTCTAATGTCTTAATTAAAATTTTATTAAAAAATTTTTAAATAGAAGAAAAATTATTAAATTATTAAAATATTTAAATATTTTAAGGACTAAAAATTTTAAAAATCTCATGAAATTTAAAATAATAAAAAATAATTAAATATTAATATTAAATATATATTTTTAAATTACTTAAAGTTTACTTATTATGAAAAATTATACATATATATATATATATATATATATATATATATATATATATATATATATATATATATATATATATATATATATATATATATATATATAAAACTAAATAATTTAATAAATAAATAACTTAGGATGAATATAAAAAAATAGTCAAAAATTATAAAAAAAAAGAAGAAATTGTTACATTGCTATAAAATTAAATAAAATTAAAATTTACAATAGTCTTGACAATTTATAATATTTTTTATATATAATCAAAAAATTTATTTATGGAATGTACCAAAACCGTTCAAAAAAATATGGTAATTGTTTTATTCTTATTTTGTAAGATAAAGAACAACAAAAATTCTTAGAAGGAAGAAACTTCTTTTAAAGTTTTAAATATTTTAAGGTCTTAAATATTCTAAAAATCTCATGAAACTCGAATAAAATATCTATATTCTATACATATTTTTAAAATAAATAAAAATTAATAAACGACAAAAATAATATAAACAATAAATAATGACAATAAATGTCTGATGTTTTAAGTAAAATTTTATCACAAAATAGAGGAAAAAAAATTATTAAATTGTTAAAATATTTAAATATTTTAAAAATTCATGAAATTGAAAATAATAAAAACTAAATTTTAATAATTAATATATATTTTTAAATTACTTAAAATTTACTTATTGTGAAAAACATGAAAAGTAACATTGCTTCAAATTTAAGAAAAATATTTTTAAGGTATTAAATAATCTAAAAACCTCATTAATCTTATATAATAAATAGTTTTAAAATACATAAAAAATAATAAAAAATGCAATAAAATATGAGAAGATGGAATTTAAAAATTAAATAATAAAATTATAAACATTATGTCTTCATTAAACTTTATGAATTAAAAAAGAAATAAACAGTTGAAGTTTTAGAATAAAAAACAAATTATAAAAAATATAAAAAACTCACACAATATAAAAAAAATACCATAGTAATAAAATTCTTACATTTTTAAAAACGACGAATAAGAGTGCAAAAAATGAAAATATTCAAATACCAATAAATTTCAATATTCTTGAAAACAGTAAAAGAATTTTTATTCTTTATAGCAGTAAAATTTGGTTACACATTTTTTGAGAAGCAAAGAATAATTTTAATAAAATTTCAAAATATACATATATTTTCATAAATTAGAGTTGAAACCCGAAAAAAAATTTTACATTAAAAATTAAACACTACGAAAAATAGTAAAAAATGCAATAAAACCATAAAATTAATTCACTCATAATAATAAAAAAATTAAAAAGGAATAATGACCAAATAACTATAAAAAAGCAATAAAATTGTTACATCCATAAAAAGTTCAATACATTTTAAACTGGGATGGAAATCATTTAAAATTTTAATCATACTACTGAACTTATTAAACAATTTAGCATAAAGAGGTATAAAAATATAAGTTTATTAATAGTATACTTAAGAACATAATGATATGCATGGAAAAAATGAGATCAGTTTAATATGTTTAAAAAAAGTCGTAAAAACTTAGTTGGCTTTTAGCAGGACAAGGAATTTGATTTGCATCAGGTGAGAAAAGCTGCGATAACACAATTACCATATTAAAATATTTCTATTAATATCAGAAGCTGTGAACGTTAATCCAGTAATTTATTACACGGGCTTGTTGGTGTGTGTGAGTATTCAATTTAAACCATTTTTAAATTAATCTCGTCGGACACTTGGTTAATAAACTTGTCAAAAGTGTATGATAATAATTAAAATAATCCTTATCTATCTATTTTTCTCAACAAAATAAAATAAGAAAAAAAATTGAAATTAATGGTAGCCATTCTTGGTACTAATGGAGGCGATTAATTTTATGTAAATAAGACGTAGAAAATATGTATGGAAACGAACGATTTCGGTAAGGAGTTAAATAATATTTAATTAATCTTCACGGTGAAACCAGTCGCGCCTCAGTTACCAAATGCAGTTGGTAACATCGTTAATATGTAAAACGCTACTCGTAATTAATAATAATACAGTTAACCAGTCGAAAACGAACGCAGAAGTTGGAAACCGTATAGCTGGGGTGGTCCACGAACTCACTCTCCGGCAGCACAAGAAGTAAACAAATATTTTCGACTTGCGAGACCGTAAGAAATCTAAACGGCATATTTGATTAGCACGAAGAATGTAAGCAAACCAACTTAGACATTAATTCATTCCCTTTTATGTCTCACTAAAACACAGTCACAACTTTTGAATAATTACCCGTAAGTACGTACGGTGTCGCAGTCACATAATAAAAGTCATTAAAATTCATAATTGATAATACTAATTAGACATCCAAGTACTGCCGTGCATGCGAGTCGCTGGAGGACAATTGAAAAAGGCTTATTACTCTCCCCACACGGGCTCAATTGTCAATTGGGGAGGTTGTGTACGTGTACACTTTCAATAACTACTCCAAAACCACTTCGATGCATTCAAACATCAGACGGCAACCCTTCAGCGAAAGGAAATTGCGTCAATCGACCTCACTGCGTTGTTGTTGTCGATTTCAAAGAGCTTTTTCGTGCAGTTTGCAACAATAAATTTCATTGTTATAAGTCGCTTTGCGATAATGCCGGTGATATTAAATATTCATTACTGCGAGCTTATTGTTTTAAATTACACGTAGCCGTTTCATGCCCAACGATCTATTACTAATTAAAGCCGCAGCCATCATTATTGCCTGTGTTTAGATGCGTTTTTTACTTTCCATAAGCACAGCGAAATAAATTAAAAGGTGGAGCCGGGGACAAGAAATTAAATCTTCAGATGGCCATAATTAAGAGGTGCTACCGCGAACAAAACACCATTTATCACGCGATGTGCGTCCTTTTTAAATGCGAAATGCAAATGCGATGATTTAGAATTAACGCTTGCGACCTTTGACGAATGTCGACGTAGGGGATTTTATTTTATTATTATTTTTTCTACGCCCCCCGACTCGGACCTGTGTAATACAAGAAGTTTGAGCCAAACCTTTTAGCTTGACGAGCTTTTGTCTTGGAATTCTTTTGTGTACGTTTTAAACTTACTAATGAACTCCGAAAATTTTGTTAGCTCGAAATTGTACAACGGACCACGGTTAATAAAAGATTGGCCGGAAAATACCCCCCGATATAATGGACGGAATATAATTTTAAACGTGATTGTTGTTATGAATTTAAATTTTCAGACTTTTTGTTCGATTTTTTTTCAGTAAATAACGCACAAATCTAATTAACGTTGTTTTTTTTCTTTATTTCAATAATATTGAAACGTAAACGGATAATGGGCTATTATAAAAATAAATATAAAGAAAATATCAAAAAATTAATACCCAAGTACAAAGTTAATGAAATATATTTTAAACATATATTTCATGAAAATTAAAAAAAAAATTAATATTTTTTTGAAAATCAACAAAAAAATGATACGAATTTTTAAAAAGATGCAAATATAATTTATTTATTTATAAACATATAAAATTATTGTAATTTTCGAGAGGTATTAATAAATTACAATTAATCACAATGTTTTTACTGAAAAATAAATAAAAAAATTAAAAATATAAGGTATATTTTGAAAACATATATTTAAAGGATGGAATAAAATAGTTTTCTGGAAGCATTGTGTGTTCAAACTTATTTATTTATAGATATATAAAATTATTGTAATTTTTGAGAGGTATTAATAAATCACCATTAATCATTACAATATGTTTTTACTGAAAAATAAATAAAAAACTGAAAAATATAAGAAATATTTTGAAAACATATTTTAAAGGATGAAATAAAATAGTTTTTTGGAAACATTGTATGTTCAAACTTATTTATTTATAAATATATAAAATTATTGTAATTTTTTAGAGGTATTAATAAATTACAATTAATCATAACAATATGTTTTTTGCTGAAAAATATAAGATAATACTAAAATATTTAAAAATATTTATAAAAATATAATAAATATTTTGAAAACATATTTTTAAAGGATGGAATAAAATAGTTTTTCTGTATTGTTTTGTGGATTCAAACTTAAAATTGAAAATGATAAGATGTATTAAAATATAAGATAATACTAAAATATTAAAAAAAATATATATAAATATATAAGAAATATTTTGAAAAGACATTCTTAAAGGATAGAATAAAATAGTTTTCTGGAAGCATTGTGTGTTTAAACTTATTTATTTATAATTATATAAAATTATTATAATTTTTGAGAGATATTAATAAATTACAATTAATCATAACAATATGTTTTTACTGAAAAATAAATAAATGAAAACTGAAAAATTAAGATAATACTAAAATATTTAAAAATATTTATAAAAACATAAGAAAACATATTTTTTAAGTATTGTGTGTTTAAACTTAAAATTGAAAATGAAAAGGGGTATTAAAAATTAGAATTACTGCAAAGGTGTATTTTTTATAGAATAATTAAAAAAAAAAAATACTGAAGAGAAAGGAAATATAACACAAATAAATTGAAATACACAGAAACTGAGAGTAAAATATTTCTAAAAAAAAAAATAACGTGTAAACAGAAATTTTCTAAATACATAATTTTTAAAGGGTGGAAATTATAAGATACCGCAAAATAAAATATTGTTTTCGAATGATTGGGAGACATTGTTAGTTAAATAATTATCTTATGAAATACATACAAACATCAAGAGTATATATATTTTTAAAAGAAATTTGTAAAATATTACAAAATGTCAAAAAATATAACAGTGTATTTTTTAAAAATAATTTCTTGTTTGTTACACATATTGTCTAAAAAATAATAAAAATTGTCGATAATTCGGAAAAATGTTAATCGAATTTAAAATTAAAAGTATTTTTTAAAGGTATGTATGAATTGTGAAAATTTTGAAATGCAGGAAAAATATACATTTTCCAATTTATCATGAACATTTTTCATTAATTAAATTAAATTACAAAAAAAATCGAGTAAATACTAATTAGATAAGACATAAAAAATTAAAATATATATACTTCCAAAGTATTTTTTTTTTAAGAAGTGACAAAAGCAATAGAAAATAAAAAATGAATGGAAAAAATTGAAACAAACAATTTTGGAAGTAACACAGGAAATATAATCTAAAATAAAAAACTTGTAAAAGCAAAATATGCAAATTAAAATCTTCAAACACCAGAAAGAGTGAAAATAAAACACGAATTAAGAAGATACAATCTTAAAATTTAGACATTTAACATATTATCTAGAATTGTGTTCCCGAGGTGAAGGCCAAACAGATTTTCTTGTGCACCTTCAACGGAATTAAAATTAAGTGCTTCCATTTTCCTTAAGGCGTCCCGTAATTGTAACATTTAAAAACAATTTATATATAATAGTCACATAGTTTTTTATTCACACCTTCGAAAAAAGCGACAATCTTCGTTCCGTAGCTGAGCTAGACAACAGACAGTGTTTGTAAAATAAAACCGCCACTCCGGCCGGGAGGAAGTTTAAAATATGGAATTACTGGTTCGTAGACTGTAATTATACGGTGTCCTTTTTTAAAAAATTCCCTTTAAACTACTTATTAACTACTGTGCAGCGCTTCACAAATTGTTTTTTAAAGTTTCTTTCACACGCACACCATTTTTAACCTAGTGTTTTGTTGTCGTGTCGTACTTACAATCAACTAAATAGCAATTAGCCAACGGCCCCACTCGGATTATTATTTAAAACAGATCCGTGGGTGTGGGCTTTGAAATTCCGAAAACAAAACGACGGTCTTGGAGGTTCTAAAACCACGATTTTTAGTGCATTTCTTCCACCTCCACGACACAATTCATGAATGTTAAAAGCGGAAAATTCATTAGTTCGTGGGCTCCATTCATACGGAACAACGTAAGATGAAATATACGAATATGATAATGGGATATGAATAAAATTTAAATATAATAAAGAGGCGTGCTATTGTTTGGACTTGCTGACTGATTTATATCAATTTTACTGCTGATTAACGCAAACGTGTGCAACTAAAACTGGCGCTATTCCTTCGAAACGGCATAAATCATTGCCGGGATATATTTCGCAGCCTTTTTTGTTTTGATAAAACTCGCTTTGGCATTTTTTGCGTGGCAGGTAATTATTTAATCACGGCGACAAAATAAATAGTACCCTCGCTTTGACACTGCTAAATATTTAAATGAATTCCTCGGAATTGCGAGGAGAGTATACTTGACAGGACACAGCCGCCCTGACAGCAATTAATTCATCACTGAAACTGATCGGCTTCATCATATCGTCGGGGGAAAAGTGGCAGAATTTTTTTTGTTGTACTTATTTAAACTCGAACATTTTATTTCTCACGTATCGCTGAACCGTGGGGCCATTAATCATAATTAGTTTGCGAATATACATACGGGGAATTATCGAAATCATTAATACACGTCGACGTTCCGATTGTTTGTACGAATTTCAGGAACGATTTTATCGTCGTTCCTGCGGCACGTCGATGTCGAATTAAAAAAATTTTATAGTTCGCACATAAATTTGCATAATGTCAGTTTTAGTTGTCTCTAGGGCGATTCCACAGGTAATTCAGCAAATTCCTTTATCCACACAATCGTCTGGGCAATAATATTAAAACGGTAAATCTCCATTTGAGAGTCGCTGTGCACTGTTAAAGGTATTGTTCTTTCAGCGTTTAAGTGGTTCAGCCAACTTAGACGGGACCACATATTTCTCGTTTAACGTGCATAATAAAACTTTAAACGGCCTGAACTTAACCATACGCCACCAGACTTCTGTGCCCGTTGCATTGTTTCACATCGTAAAACCTATATAGGTTCATCTCATTTCAATTTATAATTCCCGTCGCATCGCATAAATATCAAACAGCTTCTTTTCATATTTTAAACGTATCCAATCGAACAGATGGGACACTTGCCCACTGTCTTTCGCTTCTGGCCAGACCAGATATGTTGCATTGATTCGATGGGCCGTGATAAAACTGGATTGGGGTTTCGAGGAGCACCTTCCTACCGGGTAAGACGAGACCATCGCCACCGATAATACGTTATTTTGTAAAACACATGTCCTACATGAGGAACACACCTATTCCCAGTTTTGTACACTTTGTCACTGTCTGATGTATCAGTAACATGAGCCGTGGCTCTCTACCTACGCCGTGAATACCGAAGGTGGTTATAAATAATCCGACTCAGACTTCATAAAAAACCAATTATAATAAATTTATTTTGTATCTAATTAAAACCAAATAATACGTTAAATTAAGGTAATTTACATTTTAACGGATGGCTTGTTAGGGAAATGGGATGGGGTTTCTTCAGTTGCTGGAAGATAAACGATCAGGAAGCTGTACGAAATTTAGGAATTTCTATTTTTGTTCTATCCGTGTCTTTTCGTGACAATTTTGAGCACTATTGGTAAGAAATATATTCAATTATTAGTTCATGTTCAAAATTTATTACTTCCCAACCTTTAGTCTTTAATATTCGTGACTAATAAATGTGTTATGGTAAATTTGAGCTCTTTTAATAAGACGCATGCTTATTTATTACTCCACTTAAAAACCTATATCAATGTATTACTTCATACCATTTAATCTCTAATATTATCAAATTATAAGATGAGGGTAGATCTTCTTGTACATCTATGTGTGGGAGGCAAATTCAGGCACCTTTGAAAGGAAATATATTTACTTATCAATCCACGGTTCCACTGAGAATTTCATACATTTTGGTTTTCAGTATTCTCATTTGAAAAGAGTATGAACGCGTCCATAAACTCTTATCAAATTTTGGCAGGTTCTTACACCTATGTTTCTCCATGTATATCTCCTAGGATCGCTAATTTGGACACTTTTGGTGAGAAATATGCTTGTTTACTATATGAATATACCATTTAATCTTTAAATTTTTTTTTCATACTCTTTGGTTTTTATTATTGTCATTTTATAAGAATATGGACGACCATAAATTCTACAACATTTAAGTAGGTTTTCATTCCTTTGTTTTTCCTGGTTTCTGGTTAAAAAATGTGGACACCTTTTACAAGAAGTAAGCTTTTTTACTATTCCACTGCCAATGTGCAAATTTATTCCTTCACACCATTCAATCACTCATAATCAAATAAAAACATGAAGTAGTTATTCATCTTCTTGTATATCTAACTATGTCACAAGATGACCAACATAGGCAATTTTGATAAGAAATACATTTAAGCACCAACGGGCAAATTTATTATTTCATACCCTTTGGTCTTCAGTATTCCAATTTGTTAAGATTATGAATTCCATAAACTCTTCGAAATATGGGCAGGCTCTTACATCTTTGTTTCTCCGAGTATACATCATAGAGTGGAAACATACCAATCCACATAGATCCAAAGAATTTATTACTTCATACCCTTTCATCTCCAGTATCTTCAACTGATGACTTACCAATCAACATTCGTTCGAATGAACAAATTTATTATTGCATACCCTTCGGTCTTTGATATCCTCAATTGATGAGATGAAATAACTCTTGGACGTTTATAAATCGGAGTAATTTGTGCTAGGTTTATTATGATTTTGTATTGTCCTCGCAACTCCGCGTAGAACGACAAACATCATTCCTTCAGATTATTTATTTAGCTCTTTTCCCCGAGCCTTTGTTGTGCAACTTACGACGTAGTTGTTTGTTCGATTAGACCAGATATGGCTGTGCCGCCTGCATTAAATATAGACAAGTAAATAATCCATTATTAATAACTCAATTGGATTATTGTGTATTCAGGCATCCCAATAACGGCGGAATGAATATGGTCGTAAGTCTTGTTCGTTTTACATTTGCTTTTCAAACAGTAATGTCCGGTAGCTTTTACAGCTCGGCTTTATGCCGCTCCCGCAAACAAAGTAAGAACCATTCAATAAATAATTTAGGTTGCATGTAAGGAATGAATTTATTTCAGCTAGGAATTGGCTATTGTTCAAAGGCATTGTTTTTTGATTGTTTCTTTTTTATTATTATTTCTTTTGAGATCGGCAAAAATTCACCTTGTCCGGAGGACTGCAACAAATGGAGCACGGGGATGTTTTCAGTTTTATTGATTTGGATTAGAGTCAACAACTTGTTTCGAATATTCCGTGACCGGGTTTTAAGTTTATCCTGGTTTACGGCGGTTTGGTTTTTACAACTTAACTCCTTAATAAATAAAACCCGAGTGCCCGGCCGAACGTGCACCACTGGCCACATTACAAATTTTATTTGTGTCCGCTAAGTGTACAAGAGATTTAACATAATGCCAACAGATTAATATATCTCTCTTAGCACAATTGAAGTGATATTATTTTCGATAAAGCTAATGGACCAGGTTGTCCGGACATGTGGAATGCAGTTATTAACAAAAGACTTTATCTCGAGGTGTATACGGGACTTGAGAAAAAAAACAACACCGTCCGCTAATCGCCCGATTATCGACAATTTATGGCACTTTCCTGGGCGCAATAAAATCAATTCGCCGGCTAATGAACACGGGGAGGGAAATTGCGGACCGTCTGAATAAGGTGTTTGCTGTTTGGTTTCACTTATCTCGTCTTCTCAAGGCTGGAATGTCTGTAATAAGATACGACGCCAATATCAAGTCAGGTCTTATTTTAAACCGCACTCGGACACGGCGAATAATAATTAGTCACGGGACTGGCAAAAAACGGGGCCAAACTCCAAACGGCAAACGTGAGATGAAACGCAGATTTTTCCGGCAACGCAACTGCATCCTAATCGTTCAGGTTCGACAGATTCACTTTAGCTACTCGATGTTTTAGTGCCATTACAAGTCGACGGGAATATGTATAAAATTTAAGTTGGTACCATTATATTTATGTATCTACATTGAGGTACTTTGAGCAAAAAATTTTATTTATTGTACACAACCAAATTTATTGTTTCATACCTCTTTATCTTCAATATTCTCAATTAAGTAGAAGAACAAAATAAAAACTAGGTAAGTACGTCTTTATTTGTATGTCCATGCGATTGTCATAAGGTGATGAACTTGGGTACTTTAGTCAAGAAGTGAAGAAGAAATATCTTTATTTTATAAACAATTATGTCCTTATAATCAAATTTATTATTTCATTCCTTTTTATCTTCAGCACTCAGAATTAAAGAGAAAATCAACAAAATGTTAGCTAGGTAAGTACTTCTGAATTTGTATATCCATATGTGAGTCATATGATGATGTCCATGGATACTTTAGTTAAGTGCATTTTATTACTAATTCATTTACGCTCCAATGTACAAATTTACGAACACGAAGCTATAGTTATAGCTATACAAATAAGACCTTTATTTTCAAATCACTTATGTCCTCTGAACCAAATTTATTGTTTCAGATCCATTTATCTTTGACATTCTGAATTAATGCGAAAAGGAACAAAATATAAATTAGATAAGTACTTCTGCATTTGTATGTTATAAGGTGATGAACTTGAGTACTTTAGTCAAGAAGTGTATTTTATTAATAATACACGTTCTAATGTCAAAATTTATAATTTTGTAGCTTTGGGTTGATGAAAACATGTACTAGCTATAGTTATAGCTATACAGATAAGAAGTACCTTTATTTTATAAACAATTATGTCTTTATAACCAAATTTATTATTTCATACCTTTTTATCTTCGACATTCAGAATTAATGAGAAGATCAACAAAATGTTAGCTAGGTAAGTACTTCTGTATTTCTATATCCATACGTGAGTCATATGGTGATGAACATGGGTACTTTAGTTGAGAAGTATATTTTATTACTAATCCATTTACGCTCCAATGTGCAAATTTGATGAGAAGATGTACGAACACGAAGCTACAGTTATAACTATACAGACAAGAAGTACCTTTACTTTCAAATCACTTACGTCCTCATAACCAAATTTAATGTTTCAGATCCATTTACTTTTGACATTCTGAATTAATGCGAAAATGAACAAAATATAAACTAGGTAAGTTATTCTGCATTTGTAAGTTATAGGGTGATGAACTTGAGTATTTTAGTCAAGAAGTGTATTTTATTAATAATACACTTACGTTTTAATGTCAAAATTTATAATTTTGTACCTTTGGGTTGATGAAAACATGTACTAGCTATAGTTATAGCTATACAGATAAGAAATACCTTTATTTTATAAACAATTATGTCTTTATAACCAAATTTATTATTTCATACCTTTTTATCTTCGACATTCAGAATTAATGAGAAGATCAACAAAATGTTAGCTAGGTAAGTACTTCTGTATTTGTATATCCATATGTGAGTCATATGGTGATGAACATGAGTACTTTAGTTAAGAAGTGTATTTTATTACTAATCTACTTACGCTCCAATGTCCAAATTTGTTATTTCGTACCTTTGGCTTGATGAGAAGATGTACGAACAGGAAGCTACAGTTACAGTTCTTCAGTCAAGAAGTACCTTTATTTTCAAATCATTTATGTCCTCATAACCAAATTTATTGTTTCATATCCATTTATCTTTTATATTATGAATGAATTCGAAGATGAACAAAATATTAACTAGATAAGTACTTCTGCATTTGTATGTTATAGGGTGATGAACTTAAGTACTTTAGTCAAGAAGTATATTTTATTACTAATACACTTACGTTCCAATGTAAAAATTTGTAATTTTGTACCTTTGGATTGATGAAAACATGTACGAACATGAAGCTATAGCTATTCAGACAAGAAGTACCTTTATTTTCAAATCACTTATGTCCTCATAACCAAATTTATTGTTTCAGATCCATTTATCTTTGACATTCTGATAAGATAAGTACTTCATTGATGATGAATGGATGGATGGATTGATGAAAACATGTACGAACATGAAGCTATAGTTATAGCTATACAGACAAGAAATACCTTTATTTTCTAAACAATTATGTCCTTATAGAGAAGATCAACAAAATGTTGATGAATGAACGAATACAAATCTATAACTAAGATTATTATAAAATTTGGGCTGGTACTTTTATTTCTGTATAATGCATACATTTCCTGCAAGACAACCACATCCTAATAGTTCAGGTACAACGGATTCACTTAACTACTAAATGTTCTAATTGGATTTAAAGTCACCGCCCGGGAATTTGGCATTGCTCGTCGCAGATTAAGCCAAGATTACCGGACTCCATTGAGCCGGCATTGAAATCGTTCTAAAACGGACCGAATAATAGAATTCGTGTCCAGTCAAGAACCACGAAATAGAAATTTAATGATGCATCTGACCTTGGCTGGCAGCCTCGACGTCGCATTTTGAAGTGTAAATCCAGTAAGCTCATGATAATCCCCGTGTTGTGTTACCAACGGCCGCACAATTCATAATTTATACGTGTTATAATGGAAAAAATCGACAGTGAAATTAATTTACTGCAAATACTCATGCGATTTGTAGCAGTCGTGTAAATGCTGCTAATAGCTTATGCTAACGATAAATTATTATTTAAGTAGGCCTCCTTGTGTGGTCAAGCGCCTTCCCCGAGACTACCTTTTAACGTACAACGTTCGCTTTTATCTAGGCTTTACTTAACTGATTATTATACCTTACTTAAATGCGTTCTCATAACCGTTGCCCGGATTAGAACCGATTTCGGGCCATTTCGAGGTATCGCTATTAATTAACAACCGAAGCCTCACCTAAAGCCACTCGAATAATTAATTAAATTTCAATTTTTTTTGTTCCATATTGTAAATGTTAAGAAAAACAATCGCCTACCTAAACGTAACGGACAAAGATTAATACCCGCATAATTAAAATTGATCGCCACGATTTTTCTTATTATTCTTATTGATTTTGACCGATGATTAATGCAAGAACTAGTTTAGTTCGGTCGATAACGAATTAAAAATTTATTGTCCGTACATCATTAAGGTTTTCCACGTAGGTATACATTAAAATAATAGCGCATGGTCTAATTATAAAGTTCTACCCAGTAGGTAGGATAATTATTATTGAAAATTACGCCGATAATTGACCTCTCACATTCGGTCAAAATAAATCTTCGGTCTGTTATTGAATTAGATAGGTGGGAACGTATCGGAAACCTGACTAATAATGGTGTTAAATTATAGTGGGTTGTTTGTACAAGGAAAACCTAAAAGATGCGAGGATGACCGTTTATTATAACTCCTCATAGTTTAATCATGGTATCGATCTACATCAACAGCACACCTTTTCCTTTTGGCGCCCAAAACGCATCTTTAGCCACACAAATGGGAATAATAATGGACGTCGATTAGATCTGGTTTCAATTATTCATAACGCTGAAACGTGAATCCAATTATATTTCTAAAAACGGTCAAAATAAATCCAAACAATGTACGCTGAGAAACATCCAACGTAATGACTATTTTGAAATGATTATGTTTAAACATCGCCTCCCGACTTGTTTGTTAATGTGTAGCAATTTAAATTTTCTATTATCGCCGAGTCATTGTACTTCAGCAATTCATCCTTTGAAATGCTTATTTTCTGAAAAAGTGCTAAGTAATTACAAAAATTATAAGCAATTATGCTGAATTATGACTGACTGAAGGATGTTAAGTCACAGCTGAAGGGTATTTAATTAATGGATTGTGTCCATGCTGGCTTTACAAGCCAAAAACGCATATATCTTCAATAACTTTAAACTCAATTTGTCACACACACAATAGATAAATCCACGCCATTAATAATTTTGATTTATTTACGCACGTACGATATCAAACGGTCTTTAATCCACGCCACACATGAACAATATATATTTATTTTAAAAAAATGATAAACCGTTTACTAACAGAAAGGTTAATTAAGTGATAATTTCATACGGACAGCGTCTTGTCTTAATTTAAATCAATCAATCTCATTGGTTGTATCAATGTCAATGAACTACAACATGAATCACTTCAGATGTAATTCTATATTAGCGGTTTAAAAAATTACATCCATGCATGTTGGAGACGGAAGCTTTTTCAAGGAGTCCATTGATGGATTTATTACGTGGTTCCCATGAATTAAGTATTCAATAACCTAAGAACGTTGAGAAGCGTAAAAAATACTTAATCAATATTCCTCCAGTATTTAAATTTTTAATTAACAAAATAACAGATAATTAAAAGAGTTAATCACCCACTTCTTCATTTAACAAGTTTCCCCACACAATAACTCCTTACGTTCCTTATCTACACAACGAGACTCCGGTTAAGAGATATTACGTTGTCCTGTTGCATTAGTCTCCAGCGGGTGCTAACTATATTACTTATCCACACGTAAATGTTTTCGACGCTCCCGCCGGAGCTCATACACGTATGTGTCGTCTACTGGGATCCGTTTACGCTACGTGCCGGGACGTTTGTGTGTTCCAGGATCAAGACGATCCGTCATAAACAAGGAATTGAGGGGTTTCTGTTACAGTCGTCATAAAAAAGGCCAAAGGCCAAATTGCCGTGTCACATCCAGAAAAGAGAGAGGGGGACTCACCTTTATTCTTATTCAGACTAATGTTGCTGGGAAAGGCGGCGATCTTTTTCCATGCCTTCTTGCCCCAGAACGTTTTGTTGGGGGCGGCGTCGGCCGGCGTCGACGTCCTCGGTCCGCACGAACTCGATGACTTGGGTCTCTCAGGACCGCGCCGCAAACTGCCCGCCGCACTACGGTAACTAGCACCACTGGAACTGCCACTAAAACCACTATCCAGATCAACGGTGGGCACTGGCGATAACAATTCGTCCGTCGGTCCGACGGTCAGCAGATCGGCCAGCTGATCGTCCATCTCGTTCTCCCTGTCGGTGTCGTCGCTGCCCTCCCGTGAGTTGGAAGGCATCAGCATCGCCTCCACCGAGAGGTTCAGCTCGCCGAGCACCCTCCGGTGGCCGCTCTGCACCCGCCTCACCTCCTCCTCCACTAAACTTTGATTCAGGGACATTATGCTGTCCTGGTGGATCGGTCTCAGTCTTGCTCTGGCTATGTCGCTGATCTCCTCGTAGATGTTCTCCTCGGTTCCGTACCTACAACTACCGAAGTTAAAACAACAACCCCTACTCAAACCGACCTCCAAATACCTGGTCATGTAAGTGTGCCTGGTCCTGTACGACCCCTCCCGGTACGTTCCCGGGTACTTGCTGGGCACGTTGGTGTGCCTGGTCGGTGGGCCCGGTTCGTAGTACGCATAGGAGTAATCGTTGGGCATGTCCCATCCCATGTCCGCCTGCTTGGAGGTGGACGGGCCGGGGGCGCTCAAGAAATGCTCATCGGCCATCTTGGAGGTGGATGGATGCGATGGGGGATACTTAGGTGGTGGCGGGAAGTGCAAGTAAGCCCGACGTACGTGCGGGGGTGTCTGGGGGGCACAGCGGCGCATATACGACCCGGTCAGGTTGTCCGGATGGAGGGTGACGCCGTGCTGCTGGTGATGGGAGGTGGAGGAGTGGGCGCGGTCCATACTGTTGCATTGCTGACGGTTGTGGTGTGGTCGGTGCCACATTTACCTTAAAGAAAAAAACGAATTAAACCCTTAATACATGTGGATAAGTTGTCAAGAGTCGAAGAATGTGCAAGCTTCCAGTGCTGATTGATTCTTTTGAACGATGAAATCACCGCTTACAAATGTACTGTAATTTGTTATTGAAAATACCATTACGTCGATGAGGCGGATATAAATAATGTTTAATTAGAATTTCATTACTCAGAACATATTCCCAGAGTAGTTACAAGAGAACAAACGCACCTTTACCAGCACATTATTACTACAATAACCGATAAATACAACTTTCTAATTCATTTAGCTTGTTCAAATCCCATTAATTTTTTCACCAACATCTTAAACATTGTATCGACGTGATTGAAGCCGGACAAATGAGTTTTGCAACTTGACAATAAATAAATTTAAATATAATACAATATACGAACTTGTAACATTGTTACTTGGAGGTGCCAATACAACAATAAATTCACTACAAAATTCAATTTGACGTGGGTATTATAAGATAATGACCCCTAATAATATTGTAAACAAAAGCGATAAACAAGGTTACGCCACATGTTATTTTGTGGCCAGAGGCCACAGCTTTTCGAACAGATTAATATGCTATAAAAAGCAAGAATTCAATATACTCTGTCCATACAATTCAGCATTCCAATTCATGTTTTAGCTAGTCCATAGAAATATCAAAAGAATAAAAGCACAGTCCAGTTTTTGATTCAAACAAAATATGAAAAATAAATGTTTTGAATACACAAATTTATGACCATACTGATTTCCAGTTCATATATTATTAAAATTCAATTAGTGATTTATTATTAATTTTAATTCATTCATTCGAACATATTAAATTATTTATAATAACCCCAATCGATAAAATCCATTAATATTACACAGATTTGTGCCATTAATAATATTCATATAATAATAATTTTAATTAGTAATCAACAGAGTTTAAAGCTGTGTATAATTTAATGGCTGGTTCAAAGCCTTATATAAAGTTTAACGGCAATATCAGAGGATGTTAATCATTTTAAAGCTTCATGAACCAAATGTATAACCGGTAAACCACAATTTAAAATAATGGTTTGACAAAACTAAGCAAAGTAGACTTGTTTTGTATGGCTGCATGAATATATCATACGTCAGTTGCGTAAAGTTAATCGATCGAAAGTTTTGTTTTGAAATGTTGGTATCTTTTACAATTAATCATGCACGTTTCTGTACAATAATAAATTACCCAGTCATGTTTGTGATCACTTGACACCCGGAATAACGCAACAAATCCCCAAGAACCCACAAGATCCGTCGACGTAAAACTACGCGTGAACTGCACAACATTCTCATGACGTTAAAACGTTTAATTTTTTTCGACGCCCGCGATCAAAAGCTTCATAATTACCGGAACGTAATGAACACGTGAAAAAATCCGGGGCATTTGCCGTGTAATGGATTTATAATGCTGTAAATTAGTAGGTACGAAAAACTGTTTGGACGTACCACACATTAGAATGTTATTCTGGTGTATCTGTTTCACGTATTGGTGCGACTTTTTCAGCGCCGGAAGTTCGTGTTTTCGTCTTCGAAATATTTAATAATGCGCCCCTCGGCGGGCGAACGATTTATTTATTAGCGCGACACTTTGAATTTCGTGTCTGACGAAGGAAAGGTCTGGAATTAGTCTCGCCGTTTTTCAGTATGTACTCGCGAGTCGTACAGACGTCGCCGCACTTTGTAACCGCGTTATGTACTCACTCGGAAAATATTCAGCGCCGACAAAAGAATTTAACCGCATTATTACTGAATTTCTTCGACTGACAGACATTCAATTTAAATTAATATCACTTTTTTACGGTGTTACGTGCTTTATTGTTTCAACTGCGCTCGGGACGGGAATTAATGCGCTCGATAAGGATGGATGTGTGACTAACGTTAAAAATATGTCTTTGTTTTGTTTTTAGTGGTAAAAAGTTGTTTGGCGGATCGTGGTCCGGCCTAGTAGCAATAATTTTTTTTTTGAAAATATTCTTTAATGGTGCGAACAACTTGTTTATGGCGGAAATTTGAATTGCAAACAAGAATGTCTGGGCAAGGATTTTATGTTGCAAGAAAAATTAATTACAATTCAGTTTTAGTTCACTGTGGTAACGTTATTTTGTAGATTTTTATTTCAATGGAAGAAGCGTTTTCAGTTGGAGAAATATAAGAATATTTAGACAGTTTTCCCTAATTAAGTTATATAGTTAATTGTGTACCTTTTGTTAGAATTTTGTAAAAGTATGTTTTGGCTTCAAGCCAATTGAAAAAATGCTTTGTCTGCAATGTTACGAGTCATAATTCAACTCAAAGTGAAGCAAAAAAACCCAATTTTCTTATTTATTATCGCATTTTTTCAATTTGTCAAAATTTTTGATAAAAATTAACCATATGCTGAAATCAATTTTGAGTTATACTGCAATGCGTACAAATTTTAAAATAATAACACTAATTTACAAATGAATGCAAGTAGTAAATTTAATTCTAAAAAAGTAATTCAGCTTTCTCTTTTGTCACGGTTTTTCAGGAGTGTGCTTCCTTGAATACAAGAAGTACTTTCTAATGGATTTTCAAATAATTTTACACAAACAATAAAATCAAAAGTTCTTTTAAGCCAAATTTAGTTAAAATTCTTATGTAATTATATTTCAATTTTATGGAAGCAAATATTTTGAGTTCTACTGATTCGTTCAAAAAATCTTTAAACAATTTCCATAAGAATTCACAAACGAGATCAAGAAGTAAATTTTATGCTAAAAAAAGTAAGTCAATTGTTTTTTTATTATGGGTTTTCAAAAGTTAGTTTTAGCTTCAAACTTCTTTGAATACAAGAAATATTTTCAAATTAATTTTCACATAATTTTACAAAAACCATAATTAAAATTAAAAGTATTATTGAGCCAGATAAGAAAGTCCAACATTCTCAAATAAAATTTAATTAAAATTCAATTCTTGTTTAATTTATCTATATTTTTTATAACTAATTGTACTTCAATTTTATGGGAATAAGTTAAGTTTTACTGAATCGTTCAAATATTTTACACAATTTCCACAAGAATTCACAAACGAATTCAAGAAGTAAATTTTTTGCTAAAGGAGTAACTCAATTGTTTCTTTTATTATGGGGTTTCAAAAGTTTATTTTAGCTTTAAACTTCTTTGAATACAAGAGATATTTTCAAATTAATTTTCACATAATTTTACAAAAACCATAATTAAAGTCAGATAAGAAAGTCCAACATTCTCAAATAAAAATTAATTAAAATTCAATTCTTGTTTAATTTAACTATATTTTTTATAACTAATTGTACTTCAATTTTATGGGAATAAGTTAAGTTTTACTGAATCGTTCAAATATTTTACACAATTTCCACAAGAATTCACAAACAAATTCAAGAAGTAAATTTTATGCTAAAGAAGTAACTCAATTGTTTCTTTTATTATGGGTTTTCAAAAGTTTATTTTAGCTTTAAATTTCTTTGAATACAAGAAATATTTTCAAATTAATTTTCACATAATTTTACCAAAACCATAATTAAAATAATTATTATTAAGAAGATAAGATAAGAAAGTCCAACATTCTCAAATAAAATTTAATTAAAATTCAATTCTTGTTTAATTTATCTATATTTTTTATAGCTAATTGTACTTCAATTTTATAGGAATAAGTTTTTTGAGTATTACTGACTCGTTCAAATATTATAAATAATTTCCACAAGAATTCACAAACGAATTCAAGAAGTAAATTTTATGCTAAAAAAAGTAACTCAATTGTTTCTTTTATTATGGGTTTTCAAAAGTTTATTTTAGCTTTAAATTTCTTTGAATACAAGAAATATTTTCAAATTAATTTTCACATAATTTTACCAAAACCATAATTAAAATAATTATTATTAAGAAGATAAGATAAGAAAGTCCAACATTCTCAAATAAAATTTAATTAAAATTCAATTCTTGTTTAATTTATCTATATTTTTTATAGCTAATTGTACTTCAATTTTATAGGAATAAGTTTTTTGAGTATTACTGACTCGTTCAAATATTATAAACAATTTCCACAAGAATTCACAAACGAATTCAAGAAGTAAATTTTATGCTAAAAAAAGTAACTCAATTGTCTCTTTTATTATCAGTTTTCAAAAGTTTGTTTTAGCTTTAAACTTCCTTGAATACAAGAGATATTTTCAAATTAATTTTCACATAATTTTACAAAAACCATAATTAAAATGAAAAGTATTATTAAGCCAGATAAGAAAGTTCAACATTCTCAAATAAAATTTAATTAAAATTCAATTCTTGTTTAATTTATCTATATTTTTTATAGCTAATTGTACTTCAATTTTCAATTTTCACAAGAATTCACAAACGAATTCCAGAAGTAAATTTTATGCTAAAAAAGTAACTCAATTGTTTCTTTGATTATGGCTTTTCAAGAGTTTGTTTTAGCTTTAAACTTCCTTAAATACAAGAGATATTTTCAAATTGATTTTCACATAATTTTACAAAAACCATAATTAAAAGTATTATTTATCCAGATAACAAAGTCCAACATTCTCGAATAAAATTTAATTAAAATTCAATTTTAGTTTAATTTATCTATATTTTTTATAGTTAATTGTACTTCAATTTTATGGGAATAAATGATTCGTTTAAATATTTTATACAATTTCCACAAGAATTTACGAATGAATGCAAGAAGTAAATTTTGTTCTAAAAAAGCAATTCAACTTTCTCTTTTGTTACAGTTTTTCTGGAGTTTGTTTTGACTTTAAACTTTATTAAATACAAGAGATACTTTCTCTTTTATTTTAACATAATTTTACAAAAACCATAATTAAAATCAAGAATATTATTAACTCAGATAAGAAAATCCAACAGTCTCAAATAAAATTTAGTTCAAATTCACTTCCAGGTTTAATTAACTACATTTAATTTAATCGAAAGAAGTATTTTAAGTTATATTGATTGAATCAAAAAATTTTAAACAGTTTCCACAAAAATTCATAAAATAATGCAAAAAGTCAATTGGATTCCATGAAAAGTAACTTATTTTTTTTTTGTTATAGTTTTGAACTAAATCAACTTATCCAAGAGTTAAGTAAGAATTCATCGTTGCTGTAAACATTTACAGTTTTCCTAGAGTATATTTTGACCAACAGCCACTCTAATATTTACGTATAACTTAACTTCAACATTCTCATTTATCAGTATAATTTATATTTGTTTAAAAGCGTTCTTACAATTCATTAATGCATTCTCGGTACAGAAAAAAACTACTTGAAGAATTCCTAGCAGTCGGAAACCTATGCCAACACTAATTTACTTATCCTGATCAACGAATACCAATCGACATTGATATTGAAACCATGTAGCTAATACAAATTCGTTAAAATACCAGTAAGTATTACTAATACTAAACTACTTCCCGGTTCGTATAACTCCTCACAAATTCCTTTCACTCTAATCTCATTTCGTGAGCAATGCCTTACAACTAGTTTACATCCTAGTTTTACGCTTTATTTACGACTGTTGTTACAACTAAAACTTGTACGCGCGGGGTCGAGATGCGGTGCCCGACAAAAATGCCTCGGCGATATTATCATAATTTCTCACCTTTAACAGTGCACGTTTCTGGTATGACGCCGTCATAACGAAGTGGGCATTTTGAGGCCACGAAACGGATTTACACATCGCGAGTGAATCGTAAATGAGCGGGCGCATTGTAAAAAGGCGATGTGGTTCTTTCTCCTCGACGGTTTTCGTTGGCAGGTGAGCGTGAAACAAGGGCGTTCGAATTTGTCATGACGCGGATCATGCGGCTATGATTCCGATGTTATCAATCGCATTGTGGTCCGCTCCGGTTTTCTCACGGGGCACACCAACTTGGAACGGACGCATGGCGGTACCGGCGCGCGGTACCATTAGATGCACACGAGATTGCGTCTCGTTTCGGGACGCATGATTAATAGACGCGTTTTAATGTTGCGGTGTACGACTGTTTGGATTGTTGACGGTCTAATTGGACGATGAAAATTTGTTCGGACGTATGATTTCCGTGTTCTCGGCATTAATACTTTTTACCGACGCGTAAATGGAAATAAAAGGATGGAAGGAAGACTGCGAACACACACATTTAATTAAAGCTGCATTGTAAATGTATATAATACATTACTCAACGTAATATCAAGTTTGAACAGCATCATTTACATTTAATTACATTTAATAATTCAAAACAGCTAGTTATAAAAGTTTCCGCTTACATAATACCATTTCGAATAATAAAAGGAGCATAAAATTTAATTAAGCCGGAGTATTTGGTAAATGGTTTAAAAACATCAACATGACGATTACCATATGGAACGTGGAAAGTTTTTACAGCTATTTTTAATGTACAATAAACCTAAATTGAATTTACAAATTGTGCACTAACATATTCGCAAATGCGTAACTCGGTACTGTGTTTTCATTAAATACATCAAATACATGTTGTACTTTCTATTAAATAACAAACGTACAATTTATATTTTCACGTCGGGTAATTTTTGAAACATAAAAAATAATGTAATAATGAGGAAAGTAATGATCATTAATAACACTAATGTGTGAAAAAAAAACAGAAATTATAACCACACAAGTAATTTATGTAAAATCAATTTATTATTATTATTAAAATAAACTATATTAAAAATAATATCATATTGCGAATTTAAAAAATCTGATAATAAAATAAAAATAGTAACAGAAGTAAAAACTGTTACTTGAAAAAAATTCATATGTATTTAAAGAAAATGAATGAACAGAATTTATTTTCAAATTTTAATTAAACATAAATAAAAATTCTAAGCCTTAATTTACTATTTTTTATTTTAACATATTTTTAATCAAGTTCAAATAAACAAATACTCAAAAACTACGAAAAAATCATTATCTGTTAATTAATTATTAAAATAAACTATTAAAAATAATATGTTTCTGCGTATTTCAAAAATTTGATGATAAAAAAGAAGTACTAATAAGTAAAAACTGATATTTGAAAAAAATTAAAAAATAGAATACACACAAGATAAATTTTAATGCATTAATTACCTATTTTTTATTTTAATATATTATATTATAATAACAAATACTCAAAACTACGAGAAAATTATTAATCTATTAACAAAATAACAATTTGTATGAGAATAATTGAAAAAACTTTTATAAAAATTAAATAAAAATAGATCAACTGATAATAATATTATTTTCACTTGAAATAAAATACGTGATTGAAAGATAAAAAATAGTTAAATTAATTTATTTTTGCAAGATTTAATATTTTTGGTGTACTATTTATTTTACTATAAGTTTATATTAAATACTTCAAATTAAGTACAATAAAATACTCAAATATTATTACACTACTACACTATTGACTAATTTTTCTAAATTTTGAATAAGAACACAATTTTTAAAATTTAAATTTAGGAGTCTGCAAGATAAGTTTTATTAAGATTATATTTTATTTTAGAAACACCTTATATATTCATATTAAAATATGAAAAAAAAAAAAAAAAAAAATAAAATAAATAACTTCTAATATACGAATGTGTAATTTAAAAAGAGAATTTTTTATAAAGATGAGTTAAATTGCAATTATCAATTAAACTAAAAAATATCATTTCAAAGGATATGAAAAATATATGAAAAAATAAATAAAATAAAAGTACAAAATATTTTATAAATTATAAAAAAACATAAATTTGGAATTAAATATGTTATGTCTATAATAAAAAAAATAATACAGAATACGAAAACATCAAATTGATGAAATTCTATTTGTTTAAGCATTAAAAATTATTTTATAATTTTATTTTTTCAAAGATATGTTTGAAAATATTAAATTAGAATATCAAATAAGAAATAAATATATCTGATTATTTTAAATTATAATTTTATATATAAACATAACATTAAGCATAAAAAATTACAAATTACTTATTAAGTATATTTGCAAATTTGTACAAATGTGAAAATTATTAGTGTAAATATAAAATAAAAGAGTTAATAAATAAATTAAATAATAATTAAACAGAACAAAATTTGAGACAATATTGTTTATAGTCGTAAAAACAGCTTTAAGGTACTTAAATTAATTTACAACATAAAAAACAAAAAAATTAAATAAATTACCAATACATATTTGGAGTGTGGTTTAAGTTTAGAACGAGCTTAAATAAATTAAGAAAAACAAAAGTGTAAAAGTTTTACTTACAAAAGGTACAGAAATTTAAAAACATCAGTACGAAATGGTAAAAGTTAATAATTTAAAATCCTTTAAATGGTAAAATAGAATTAATGCAACACCAGTGGTTCAAATTAAAATAATTTGTAATTATGAAAAGCATCATAAAAGAAGATTACAAAATCGTTAAAACATACAAACTTACAGTTAAATAATTACAAAAACTATAAAAAATTGTAATTAATTAAATCATAAAAATAACAGTATATAAAAATATCTCAGTTATTTGTTAATTGGAAAATTGTTTGTGCCTAATCCAGGCACTGATATCTAGAAATTGTTTTGTTTCCAATATTATTTCAATTCATAGCTTTACATTTGGTTTAAAACACAACTAAAAAATCACACGTTCGTATCTGAAAATATTCACGTCGGTTTTGTTCCAGTTCTAGTTTTAGATTTAACTGGAAAACAGTTCGGCAACAAATATTGTCATTGTTGCCCACCGAAACGTACATCCGAAACGTAAAATTCGAAAACTAACTGACGTTTGTCGAGTTTTAATTTACAGAAAGAGTACCAATTAAATTAACGAACGGTAATTACTACATTCACCGATCGAGTTCTGCCTGAAAACCAGAACTTTTCATATAACGACAAAAAAAAAAAGCGCCGAAACGAGCCCGAACTTTTTTTTATTATTATTTTCGGGTACACGATGCAATTTACATGCGAAGTTAAAAAATCGGCTTGCCAAACTGCGACGTATCGATTCTAATGGGAAAAATGCAAATTTATCTGTGTTACTACAGTATTCATTCATTATTCAATCCGGGTGCATTTTCGAAAGTGTGATCGACGATGTGGCATTTATTTACTTAACAGTCGAAATATCTCACTTGGTCGTGTCCAATTTTTTATCAATTAACCCATACAAACGTCCAGATATCGAAATCATTTTCAGGCTAATGAAAGTATTATGTTATTTGGTCAACAGACGATCGTTATCTTTTGTATGTAACAGAATTCTTTGTTTTAACGACACGAACCTGTGCTTAATGTTGTATGGTACATCAATCAAATTCAGTATCAAGTCCATTTACGCTCTTATCAGAAATTAAAATGAAAAATCAAAAACCACGGCTGATTGGAAGATGATCCGATCCGGTGTTATTCTAGGTACGAATGTCCGAACATTATTTCATGAGTAAAAGCAACGATCGTAAATATTATTATACTATTGAAAATATATAAATGTTGAAATATTGACTGTATATCAAATTTTTGAAACACATATTTCTTTGTAATAGGTATAAATGTTAAAATTATGTTACTATAAAACTATTAAAATTTCAGTTAATTCGATATACATTTGAAACATGGATATTTGTATTGATCTTCATATAAATTGCAATATTCTTCTTGTGTTATATTATGATATTTCTAATACTATTAATTAAATATGATATATTATGAATCTTGATATTTATGCTCATAAAAAAACATTATTTTTAGTGATATTTCTGTTATTAATTTCACAATTATTAAAATATCAGAAAATCCTTTTAATGTTGGTAAATTGATATATCGGGATGGATATTTATGTTGATATATCATAATATAAATTGAATTGTTCCTGGGATTAATTTAATACAGCAAATACTACAAAATTTCGGTAAATATTTATATTATTAATTTAAAATAACATCTATTAAAACTCATTTGATATTTATTTTCATATATATCATTATATTTACTGATATTAATTTTATTAATTCAACAAGTATTAAAATATCAGAAAATTCTTTTAATGTTGATAAATTGATATATCTGGAATATGGATATTTATGTTGATCTTGATATAAATCGCAATGTACTTCTTGTGTTATATTATGATATTTCTGATACTTTTAATTAAATATAACATTATTAAAACTTTGGAAGAAATCTTGATATTTATGCTCATAAAAAAACATTATTTTTGGTGATATTCCTGTTATTAATTTAACAATTATTAAAATATCAGAAAATCATTTTAATGTTAATAAATTGATGTGCCTGAAATATGGATATTTATGTTGATATATATTATAATATAAATCGAATTGTCCCTGTGAATAATTTAATACAGCAACTACTTCAAAATTTCGGTAAATATTTATATTATTAATTTAAAGTAACATCTATTAAAACTTCGACAAACTCCATTAACGTTGGTAACTTCACATATATCAGGAATTTTGATATTTATTTTCATATACATCATTATATTTGCTGATATTAATTTTATTAATTCAACAAGTATTAGAATATCAAAAAATCCTTTTAATGTTGATAAATTGATATATCCGGAATATGGATATTTATGTTGATCTTGATATAACTCACAATGTTCTTCTTGTGTTATAATTTGATATTTCTGATACTATTAATTGAATATAACATTAGTATTAAAACTTCGGAAGTAATCTTGATATTTATGCTCATAAAAATCATTATTTTTAGTGATATTTCTGTTATTAGTTTAACAATTATTAAAATATAAGAAAATCATTTTAATGTTGATAAATTGATATATATGGATATTTATGTTGAAATATATTATAATATAAATCGAATTGTCCCTGTGAATAATTTAATACAGCAACACTACTACAAAATTTTGGTAAATATTTATATTATTAATTTAACATCTATTAAACTTCGAAAAACTCCATTAACGTTGGGAACTTCATATATGGCAGGAATTTTGATATTTATTTTCATATACATCATTATATTTGCTGATATTAATTTTATTAATTCAACAAGTATTAAAATATCAAAAAATCCTTTTAATGGTGATAAATTCATATATCTGGAATATGGATATTTATGTTGGTATATATCATAATATAAATCGAAATAGTTCCTGTGATTAATTTAATACAGCAACTATTAAAAAATTTCGGTAAATATTTATATTATTAATTTAAAATGACATCTATTAAAACTTCGAAAAACTCCATTAAAGTTGGTAACTCGACATTTATCAGGAATTAGGTACTTATTTTCATATAAATCAACTATATTTAATGATATTCTTATTATTTATTTAACAACTTTTAAAATCTTGCTAAACCTTTTTAATGTTATTAACCAGTCTAGAACCTGGATATTAATGTTGATATACTTCATTATATAAATCGTATTGTGTCTGTCATTAATTTAATACAAAAACAACTATTCTTGATAAACTTTTAATATGTCTGTATCAATTTAAAATAACATCTATTACAACTTCGGTAAACCCCTTTATGTTGTTAATGTTGGTAATTTTAAATGTAAGAAATTTTGATATTTATTTTTTTATAAATCATTATATTTATTGATATTTCTATTATTAATTAAACAACTAAATTCCTTTAACATTGATAACTAACTTGAGGTGTATCTAGAAGGTGAATATTTATGTTGGTTTGTATCATAATGTTGGTAACTCGACAAATATCAGGAATTTTGATATTTATCATTATTTTGATTGATATTTATCATTATTTTGATTGATATTTCTATTACTAATTTAACAACTATGAACATATAAGAAAACACATTTAATATTGGTAACTTAATACATATCTGGAATTTTGATATTTGTGTTGATATGCATCAAAATCTATCATTTAATATAATAACTAGTAAAGTCTTGGTAAACCTTTGATATGTCTGTTATTAATTTAAAATAACATCTATTATAACTTCGGTAATTCCCATTAATGTTGGTAATTTCACTTATATTAGAAATTTTATTTACTGATATTTATGTAATTAACATTTATTAAAAATTCGATACATACCATAAATATTGATATTTGATTTGAGATATATCTTGATATTTTTGTTTACTAACTTAATATAAAATCTATTAAAATCTGTGACGTTTTCTTTAATGTTGGTAACTCGTTAAATATGAGAAATTTTAATGTTTCTTTTCAAATAGTGATATATTTGATATCATATATGCATCTATTATTAATTTGACAGCTAATAAAACCTCGATAAATCTCTTTCGTGTTAGTATTAGTAAATACATTAAGAATCTTGATATCAACTTCATGACATATATCGAGATGTATGTATATCATATATAGCATGATATATATTACATGGTAACATGTACCGTTATTCAAAACGTTCCTCTTGTCTTGTTTTTTGCAACAGTTACAAACGATCCACAAGCGATGATCGAGCGTTTGGCCACGGCGAAATGGACCACGGCCAGTGATATGGTGATGCGATCGTCAGAACAACACCGGGACACTAAGCAAAATATCCCAAGTTCAGTGAACGAAAGCCGAACAGCGGGCTTGTTGATTTCGAATCGCCGCGGCTTTAAATATGGCGAGTTCTGAATACGTTCGTTCGAGATCGTTATCGTTTTTTGATCCGCGGGGCTGCGCCTCATTAGATGCAGATTCGGAAACGACGTGTGGACCGACGGTGCCGCGGCACGTCGGACGGCGTGGAAACCCGGGATAAACAAACAGAACGGCCGACGAAAGAATCAATTCGACGTTCCGAGTTTTGCGTCGGGCGACGTGAAGAATTACGCTCCGGGGACTCGGCATTCGTTCCGTCTAATAAGCCCCCCAACATATTTTCCGCGTGCAAAAGTCGTCGGCGACGGATTTTCTGTCGAGTATATCATCCGGGGGAAAAATTAACTATGCAACTTGTTTTACCTTATAGACACAGATATAAACAATGATTTTTACTGCCGGCAAACTTAACTGTTCTCGGCTCTATTGAATTTCACATTTATTTATGTGCCAGTGCTGCGAGCGTCCGCGTATCCACCGCATGCAGCACTGACGATAAGTATGAGAACATTTCATATTTTTTATCGCTCTCGAAAACTACGGGGGCTCAAAGAAATCGCGTGGACTTCTCTTGAAGAGCCGGGGTTTGCCCCCGTATTCGCCGACGTTGCCCGCCTGATTGAGCCGTTTTATTCGTCGAAGCTGCAAAATAGCAAACATGAAACCTGTTAACTGATATAGAAGCGCCGGATACTGAGCTAATTAATTAAATTCCCGATGCAATGCTCAAAAGATATTTAAGCTTTTAAACTTGGGTGGCTTTTAAATTAGTCGGATTCCAGACATACAGTTTCGACGACTTAAATACCCCACTTAAAATAAGAACATAATTTTCAGGCCAACCGATGCACACAGAAACGCGATCCGCAGAAATATCGGCGTGATAAATTACGGAAATGTGATGCATTAGTCAAGTTTTGTTGGCTTTGAGACGTTACCTTGGCGTAGATCATGTTTTGCGGGACGGTGACGCAGCCAGAATTCCAATTCCGTACCGCACATACATCACTGCACTTTGTTCAGGTTAATTAATAATTCATTCGGTTTCCATCATAACTACCCTTCGCGTTATTTAATTATTTATGAATTTATGTTCAAATCAATTCACAATATTGGATGTTACAGTTTACTGTGCATTACTGCTGAACATAAACTAGAGAGTTTTCTTTAACAAAACCATAA
Organism: Aethina tumida; assembly: GCF_024364675.1. Taxonomy (NCBI): domain Eukaryota; kingdom Metazoa; phylum Arthropoda; class Insecta; order Coleoptera; family Nitidulidae; genus Aethina; species Aethina tumida. The sequence continues at coordinate 17,778,611 of NC_065439.1, forward strand.
ATATTTATTCAAAATGAAACTATGGAATTATTTATATGATGAGAAATATTTTAAAATATTTTATCTTTATAAGACGAATATTTTACGTTATAAATTTATTTTCTAACAAAATAAATCCTTCACATTTCCTTCTCTTCGACTCTGAGCTTACAGTCATAAATTTATTCATATATACTTAGTAATCTTTTGTAAAGAATTTTACAAGGAAAAGAGAGAAAAGATGGGGTTCATAAAGTTGCTAAATACGATTTGATGAAGGTTATACGAGACCATAAGTATTTTCAAAACGAAAAAATGTTCAGTTAAAATAAATCTATGATTAAATCTTGAATTAAAATTAATCTATAGAATTATTCAAGAGATAAATACTCAAATTGTTTTATCCTTTGTAAGCAATTTTTTTAGGTTTTACATGTATAATTTAACAAAATATATCTATGATATTGCTTCTTTTAGATTCTAAATACGATTTTTATTTTTCTCTTATTAGACCACAAGTATTTCCAAAACGAAACAAGAAATATTTAGTTAAAGTAAATCTTCAAATTTCATCAAAAAGTATTCAATTAAATTTAATCCATGGAACTATTCAACTTGAATTATTTTATCTTTAGAAGGTAATTTTTTTAGTTTTTACAAATTATATCCATTACATTTCCTTCTTTTAGGTGCTGTTGCCACAGTCATAAATTTCTAAACATTTATTAAGTAGTCTTTTGTAAAGAAAGAGAGAGAAAAGCCAAATTCTCTGTATTGACTTCATGAAGTTACTGAATACGACTTGATAATTTTCCTATTAGACTACAAATATTTTCAAAACGACACAAAATATATTTAATTAAAATAAATGTATAGATTTATTCTTCAAAGGATATTCTGTGGGACTATTCAAATGATGATAAATTCTTAAACTGTTTTACCTCCAGAAGGTACATTTTTTCGGTTTTACACATATAGTTTTAACCAAAATACATCAATTATACTTCCTTCTTTTAGAATCTGAGGTCTCAGTCATAAGTTTATCGACATTTATTAAGTAGTCTTACGTAAAGAATTGTAAAAAAAAGGGTGAGAAAAGTCAAATCCAATGCATTGAGTTTATAAAGTTGATAAATACGATTTGATAATTCTCCTATTTGATCATCAGTATTTTCAAAACGAAATAAAAGAAGTTAAAATAAATTTATCAGATTATTCGTCTAAAATATAGAGTTAAAATTAGTCTGTGAAACTTCTCAAGTGGTGAAAAGTACTAATATTTAAAAGGCACAGATTTTAAAAAAAATATTATTTCCTTCTTTGGTCTCTGAGTCAACACTCATAAATTTATTCACATTTACGTTTTGTAACGGGAAGAAAGGAAAGAAAACCCAATAACTCTGCATTCAGTTTATGAATTCGTGAAGCTGTTAAATCCGATTCGATAATGGTCCTGTCGTACTGCACATATTTTCAAAACACTGCAAAATATTCTATATAATTATTCAAGTGATAAATACTTAAATCGTTTCAAAGTACTTTTTAGATGTCTAATAAAATAAATCAATTACATTTCCTCCATTTATATTCTGAGCTTACAATCATATATTTTTATTTACATTTGCCCTGTCTTTTTAGAATTTTAAAATAAAAGCCAAAAATTCTGCATGAAGTTCATAAAATCCCAAACTCCTATTCCTTAATGGTCCCATTAAGCCACAACCATTTTCGAATATAGCAAAATACAATAATCTTGTGTCGTCTACACATCTGACCAATTGGTCATAAAATCCATCTGCACGGTCTCAATCCACGAAGGTCAAGAGTTGTACAATTGACACCAGTTTATTTTATGTATTGTGCCGCTCAGTCATGGAATAAAACGGCTCTAAATTAACGTCTTATTTACATTGGTTCGCATGGCTGTTTGCTCTATGAGGATTGAAAGGTCGTAGATGCTGTGGCATTAATTATTCAGTTTTTTGACCCAATAATTGTTGCGGTAGCAGATGTTCATCGTCCAAACAAGATGTATGATACGATAATTGTGTCTAATAGTTGATAATGGTTGCGTGTACTTACTTCCCCAAATGCTGCTCTATCTTTCTATTCTTCACAATTTTGCACCTGCGTGACCTGAAAGCAAACAAACAGTTTAGAGTAAGCAGTGAAACGGTTTGCATAATATAATAATAACAACGAAACAAGGGAGAAATTACGGCAATTTATTCAAACGCTTTCCCCACTTTTCTTTCGTCTTTTTTTTCCACCAATTAAAACAACATAATTCCGAACGGTTTGACTTTCAGAAAGTTGTCGTAATTTTTTCCAAGACATTTATTAACGGCCGAGCAAACCGTAATTTCTGATCATTAAACAAACACCCCGCCCATTTTAATATTTCCGTTTACGAAAGATTTTACGACGTTCATGTGCAACGTTAGCGTTTGCCGGCATTAAATCCACTGCACCAATTTTTACCAGTAAACATTTACTTAACATCCACGTCTGCAGCTAACACACCGTGACAACGGCACGACAGTAATTTGACATATCGTTAGTGGAACCCCCGCCAAAGAAACAATACGGTCCCGACACCCTCGCGCTCCGGGTGTAATATCAGCGTTCGGTTTATTTATGCCTCAGACGACGAAAAGTTATTTTATTTGATGTTTCCTTCAGCTGGTCCCGATGCAACCGGCTCAGACGGTGCGCGGGACGGAGAGAAACGGGGCGCGTTAAGTCGACAGCTGATATTTTTGCAAAACCGTACACCGTTGGGCAACACGGCTCGAAGGCCGATGAGAGTACGAAATCACGAGCGGGACGTAGGTGATCTCAAGTTTCAAAAGATTTAGAAATAAGTAGTGTCAGATGATTTATTTCTGGCCCTTTTTTAGGGGGGGTTGTTTGGATTTTGTATTGTGTTACCAAAGTTTTCAATGGCTGGGTAATTGACTGAATTATTCTGTATATGAGTGGATAAAACTTGGAAAAACAAACATGAAAGAATGTTTTTGTGTTAATAAATTGTATAAAATTTAGTTCCAATGTTTATTTAAAATTTTATACACATTTTTCTAAACTATCCATATTTTTTAATAAAATACTGTAAATATGATAATACTAAATAAGCATAAATCTTATTTTTTTCATTTTTTTTTAATACGAATTTTCTCTTTAAATTCCATCCAGTATTATCTAAAAGATATATTATTATATTATATTATTTATTGAAATTCAATAACAAAAAAAGGAAAATAACAAATATTCTTTCACAATTTAAATTAAGTAAATTAAAAAATAATTAATAATTTTCACTAAAATTTTTTCTAAGAGATATAATACATTACATTATTTAATGATATAAAACAATTTAATTCTAAAATTTATTTGTAAATTATTACAATATTTAGAAAAATAAAAAAACAAGCTTTCAACCTTTGGAAATATAAATTAAAATATTTAATGAAATGCAACAAATTAACTTTGAAATTTATTGCTAAATTATTAATGTATTTAGAAAAAGAAAAAAAAATTAAATAGAACTTAATAACCATAAATAATCCATAATTTTAATTTCAATATTTAATTTTAAAATAAAAAATAAGAAAATAATTTGTTTCTTTATGTTCTATCGACTATACCTATTTTTATTAATTAATTAATTATTAAAAAAACATTTAACAAGAAAAAAAAGAGAAAAAAATTCTTCAAAAAATCAAACTAAATTTTCAATTTTTTGAAAAATAAATTAAGTAAATTAAAATACAAATGCATCAAAATAATTAATATAACTTCCTTTTCAATATTTTTCAATATGACTTTATTGAAGGCACCTTTAACATTAAAAATCATTTTTTCTTTAAATACTATGCATTTTTTTATAACGTATATATTGTATATTTTTGAATAGTATAATTATTTTTTATTTGTTAGTAAATAATTATAAAATTTAGAAAGGAAACAAAACAAATAAAACGTAAAATTTTTTATCAAGTTTATAATCTTTGGGAACATAAATTAAATTATTTAGTGAAATACAACAAATTAATTTTTAAGAACATTATTATATCAAATTTAAAAACTATAAATGATAAAAATAATTTGTAATTTTCATTCCAATATTTCATTTAAACAAATAAAATTATAACATTTAAAAAGAAAAAAAGAAGAAATAAAAATTTAAAAGAAACTTTCACATATAATTTAGAAGCTACAAATAAACTCAAAAATCAAATACTCATAATTTTTATTATTATTTTATGTCTATTTCCATGGAAATTACTATTACTATCTATTCATTTAAAAATTAAAAGATTATTTTGAACTTTATTCACTGTCTTCTCAAATATCTATTGTTATTAAACTTTATAATTATTATAAACCTGAATAAATTGTAAAATTATTTTTGAATTCGTTTAGGTAAGCATTAAAAATGTTTTGCAATCAGAAAAAAAATTAAGTGTAATTTGAAAAAATAAATTAAATTATTTAAAATTAAATATTTTTATTTAAATTTGTAAAATTTGTTCTATATTTCTTTTTAATATAAATTTATATGCTTATTTCCCTTCAAATTGTTATTTATTGTTAAAAATTTAAATATTTATATTTCTCTCTAAACTTACAACATAAAAAAACTGTCATTTAAAATATACATTAAATTTGTGAATAAAATAAAATAACTTTTAAATTTAGGTCTTTAAATTTTTTATAAAAATGACTCTTTTAATTTATTTAATTTATATCTCCAAAGGATTCAATTTTTCAGTTTTTTTTTTCTTTTTAAAGAAGACTAAATAAACCTAAAAATTATTTATAATTTCTATATTTGGATAAAATTAATATTTGGGAACTTTTATGAATTTAACTATATATTTTTCAAAAAAGGTTACTAGGTTACTTATTTTATAAGTTTTTAAAAATTAAATTAAAAATTTATTTATTTTTAATTTCTTTTCATTTTTCTAATTTTAACATATACACTGGTAATTTTCTGATAAAATTTTCTTGTCGAAATAATATAATTAAATTTTTGCCACAGTTAAAAAATTATAACGTTTATATTTCTCAAAACTTTACATTTCCTCATTTTATTACTTTCATATCTCTGAGCAAATTAAATGAAATGAAAATATTAGAATGTTTATATTAATGTGTAATAGTTTCATTAGTTTATAAATTTTATACAATTTCAAGCGAAAACAAGAAAAATAAATGACGAATAGCCACATGAAATTTCAGAACGGAAGTGTCGATAACGCTTGTCGTTTCTCCGGCAAATTTAACAAATATTTATACATTTTTCACGCCACGTAATATGTATATATGTTTTTTCTACAGATCCACTTTGTGTGGTCCGCACCAATAAAAATTCACTGGCAACAAACCAACATCTGGCATGTTCTCATAGTCATTAAATATCATTCTCCGGAATTGTTTCATTTTAAAAACGCCCAAGATAAATAAATAAAAAAAGAAACTGAATCACCCCGTTCTCTATTCCATTTTACGACGTTTTCACGAAACGATGGGAATCGAAAAATCGATTGTGCCGTCGAAACAGTAATTAGCGGCCCCGAATACATTAACCCACTAATTTATTTTATATCGTCCCGTTTATTTATTTTAATTGTCAATTAGACGTCCATAAAAATGATTAATTATATCTTAATGAATTTCAACCGGGATACTACACCGTGTGTTTCCTGTAAAATATTTACGCCGAAAGCTCCGCGTTAATCCAGCACAAATTAAGACACATATCGTTCGCCCAGGCGCTGAAAGCTAAAACTAAAGCGACAAAATCCCCGCTTGAAATATATCGTTTTGTGCTGTCACCGAAGATACATCCGATGTATTTTCGTAGGATCCGCAACCGAAATTAGAATTTCGAAATGAATTAAGACAGCGCCCAAATGACGGATTTCGTCTGTATCGAGTAATTGTTTGTGTGTGTGTGTGCGCTGAAATCCTCGTTTTAATTAAAAATAATGGGAAGGAAACTTACTGGCGGCCGCAATAAAAATAAAAATCGCAATCCGCCGCACATCAAAAATCCTGATTTATTAAAATTAGTGAATAATTCGGTCGACTCGGCGATGGTTATCCCGCGTGCTACGTGCTTAGGGGAACGAAACAAAGACTAAAAATAGTTTTATCGTCGTCGAACAAAGAAATTGCATTAGTTTCAATTAGCATAATCTTAACGCATTTATGTAATACAATTTTCGACCTGATTATGGTACTGTTAAACGCGTTAACGAAAAGTTACTCGCCTTCCTGGACTACTCAGTGTATCATGTGGACTACTGGCGTAGTAATATTTCGGTTATAAATATGTATAAACGCTATCGTATGCAAAATAAGTGATTTGCGGGAAACTTTGAGTACAAACACCGACTTATGTTTAAACTTGTTATCTTTACTTAATGCATGTGCTCTTGTAGAATACCGAGAATATTCCCGTATCACCGCCCGACACAACTGTCCAAAGATAATGTTTGACTTATTAGATGCGTTCTCCTTCCTAGGAATTCGCAAATATGTTGATATTTTTATGAAGGAACTGTTGAGATAACGGGAACACACACAAAATTGAAACAGTATTCTGTACCAAAATAAGTGACATGCCAAAATATTTTACTACAAAGTCACCAGGTTGTTTTTAGTGCATAAACATAAACTGGAATTGAATAAATGATTAATGAAAAGTAGGTATTTAAACACATAAAATACTAGAAAATAATATATTTAAAACTTGTGTATAAAATTATATTTCGTTTACATTAATTAAATTTTAAATCTCATATCTACTTATATTTAAAAAATGAAAAAAATAATTAAAACTGTTTTTTAATTTATTAGAATTAAACAAATATCAGTTAGTAAATAAATTTCAAGTCAAAACAAAAAAATAAATACATTTGTAAAAACGTGAAGTATTACAAACTACTTTCAAATTAAAACCGACACCAAAAAATATATAAAATTAATAAAAAACAATCAATATTTTTATTCAATTAAACAAATATTCATTTGTTATATAGAAATTCGACTCAAAATAAATAAAGATCGATCTCTAAAATTAAATTTCTATGTTAAAACATATGAAAACATATTTTTAGCTTTAAAAAATCAAAAAAACCATTGTTTATTTATCAATATATACATACATACATACATACATCTTAGAGAAAAATTAATTTTAAATTTAAAAAATACTATTTTTTTGTTATTTTTAATACATATTTATATATTCAAACATCAAAAATAGCTTTTTTTAATCGAAATTGTATTTTAAAAATAGAGTATTTAAAAAAAAATGAAAAAAAAAATAGATATTTGTTTATTAAATCTAATAAAAATTCCAAAATTTTCAAAAATTCACGAAAAATTCCAAAATTTCTTTTGGAATTTTATTTATTTATTTATTTATTTTAAATATTCTATTTTTGACGAGGTTTTTGAAAAAAATAGACATAAACATCAAAATCAAATCTTTAATAACCAGAATATTTTGAAAAAAAAAATTGTCGATAGCTCAATATTTTATGTCCGTTTCTAAACAATTATCAGTATTTTTTTAAATAAAAGTAAATAAATATTTATTTGTATATAATATAATAAAGAATGATCTCTGTAATTAAATTTCTATGTTAAAACACATAAAAACACATATTTTTGGCTTTAAAAAATCAAAAAAACATTTTAAAATATTTTTTAAGATATTCTACTCGTCAGCGAATTAAAGAATATGTTTTGATAAAGTAAAAAATAAGATTTCTTAAAGAAAAATTAATTTATTAATTTTTATGACATTAAAAAAAAAAGAAATATATACCTAACCTAACCTTTTTTTTCAAAAAGTTAATCAAAGATAGAATATCAAAAAAAAAAAAGATTGTCAATATCCTTGAATGAATTCTTAGAGAAAAATTAATTTTAAATTCAAAAAATACTGATTTTTTGAAATTTTTAAAAACACATTTATTAATTCAAACATAAAAAATAGCTTTTTTTTAATGAACGATATTTTTTAAATAAACAATATCATAAAATCAATTAATTAATAATTTGTATTTTCAATAATAAAACTTAAACAATAAATTCAATCCATAATAAATATAACTTTATCTGTTGTTGAAAAACAGTATATTAATTGAACTTTTTTTTCAGTCGAAATTGTATTTTAAAAATAGAGTATTAAAAAAAAAAAAAAAATGAGAAAAAATAAATAAATATTTTTTTTACTAAATTTAATAAAAATTGCATTTTCAAAAAATCATACAAAATTTAAAAATTACATTATTGAATTGTTATTTATTTATTTTTAAATTTATTTTTGATAAGCTTTCTGAAAAAAATAGACATACAGTATTTTTTTCATAAAAAGGATAAACCTCAAAAGTCAGTATTTAAATTTAAAATTAATTTTTCTCTAAGACATTTTGATTTTTCTTCAATTGACCAAAACAAGTTTTTTATCAACCTAAAAATGAAAAAGTATTGATTTTTTCATCTTTTGTGATATATAATTAATAATACAATTTACTCGATCAAAATCAAATCTTTAACACGCAGAATATTTTGAAAAAAAAAAAGAATTGTCGATAGCTCAATTTTTTATAGCCGTGATTCTAAACAATATCAGTATTTTTTTTAAATAAAATTGAATAAATATTTATTTGTATAAAATAATTCAAAAAATTAATAATAAATTTGTAAAAACGTTAACATGGAAAATCAATTTTTATGAGATTTTATAATTGTTGTTAGATTTTAAATTATACGTTAAAATGTATAAAGCAATACAAAACCAATAAGAATTTTTACTTATTAACATTAACCAAATAAACGTTGTATATAAAAAAATTAAATCAAAATAAAAATTAAAAAAAAAACGATTTTTTAGAGATTTTATATTTATATGTACATAAAAAATAGAATTTTCAATTAATAAACAGTTGGTCATTTATTCACTAAAGTTCTATAAATATGAATAGGAAAATTTCGAAAAAAATGATTTATAAAAGCATGCATTAAAATATTTATTCACAAAATTGAATTTCAAGCATAAAAATAGTTTTCAATATTCTCTAGCTATGTGGAACTAAAATTTACATTATTTACAAAAATTAATAACTCCAAAATATTTTAGCTAAACAATTTTTGATGCAATTATTGTATTTGTGAACAAAAAGTTTTAAAAAAATCTCTTCCAAATCAGCACAAATCATTCGGCGACGTTACTACTTCCCTGAATTCCGTTCCATGGTGTTAATGTGCCCGATTGGATTCGTGTCTGCGTGCTCTATCAGCTATCCGAAGGTAAATTTTGTTAAAATTTTATGCGAATCGCCGAACCAAGACCCCCAGAGTGCTTAATGAATTATTAGCACGAATTAGATGGAGATAAAATTGGTAATTTCGACGGGTCCTGCTAAAACAGGATGTTCATTGTTCAACCTTAATTTAGCCCCCGAGAAAAAAAGCCAGAAGTGGTTTTTTAGGCCACCGGTAACACCGTTAAGAATTAATAAATGACCGTGGCGGAGGCTTTATTGGCATAAAATGTGTCGCTAAATTGAGATTAGTGCCGCGAGGAGCCGCAAAGTCTGGGCAAAGAGTAAATGATTGTTACATCAAAGGCATTTGTTATAACGCCGGTTTTATAGAGCAATTTCCACTAAATTTTAATTCAGCTGCAGCTCAAGTGCATTACCGTTATAAACTGAATTTAACTCGAAACTGGGCTACGCCGCCCGTTGAATTCCAACACTCTAAAGGCAACAAATAAATAAGGCGAACAGGACGTGGAATCATAATAGAACCGTTTCCGACTCCAATTTCTTAAGGGATCGCGTCGGAATGAAAAAAACATGATCATCGGGGACCTTTAAGACATCTCGAAATTCTTCCGCCGATAAAACACCTTCACTCATTTTAATTTCGCAGTCTTGAGCTTTTTCGTCGCGATTTAATCGGTTTTTTTTTTTTCTTCAACTTTTCGAATTTCCAAGACAGACAATCGTGAAATACGGCCGGGCGCAATTACGCAAGGGATATCGGTATTTATGCGTTATTATCCCCTTTTTTACTGCCGCATAAACCACACACACGCGTCTCGAGGATTAAATCGGCATTCCGGATTTGACGGACATAATTCCCGGGTTTAAGTGACGCCGCGGGTCCATAATTCAAAAAGTGTCCGGCCGCGTGATTTTTAAACCTTGAGCAGCGCAGTTAATCGTTGCATTACGTCCGGGTTTAATCCGTTTCCTGATTGCGGCAAATGTTTATGTGGCCCCTCTTGAGTTTGGTTCACATCGATTTTCGCTTGGTACAGGATGGATTTTAATTAAATTAAATTAATTAATTTAAATGGTTTCCAGGTCAATAGTGGTATTTGTTTATCTAGTTTTTGTTTTGTTTTGTCAACGGTTTGTGTTTGATGATGAAATTGTTTCTGTCCGCATATTGATTTTAATTATAGGAATTTTTTGCTTTTTTATTCATTAACAGTGGTCCCGTCGCAAGTTTTAACAATAAACGGACACGTTTTATGTATATTTTTTTTGTATTTATGGTTAAATTTTAAAATTAAATTCTACATTTCAATATATAGAAATAATAAAAAAACAATTAGTATTTAATTTTCATTAATAAAAAAATTTCAATGAGAATTGAAAATAAATCAATTCGTAAAAATGACTGATTTAGTTATATTTTAAACTACATCTGAAATTTAATTACTACCTTAACATATATAAAACTAAAAACAACCAATTTTATATTTATTAAAAAAATATAACTATACATTTGTATATAAAAAAATAAAATGTCTAAAAATTTCAAAATTTAATGAATGCATTTAAAAAAATTAAATAAATATTCATTTATGAATAAAAAATTAGATCCAAAATAAAATTTTTAAGATTTTATTTATTAAATTTCTTCTCAATTTTATTCGGAATTTGAAATTTAATTCATCGTAATATGTGTAAATAAATAAAATTTATTGTTTTTTTTTCTATTTTGTAAAAATGATGAATTAAATATATATTTGTATGTATATATTAAGTAAAACTTGAACTTGAATTAAAGAATAAATAAATCGATTTGAACACATCGAAAATTAGAAAAACTAAACTAAATTTTAAAATTAATTTCTATGTTAAAACAAATATGTAAATAGAACATTCTAATCAAAATAAAAAATGAATTTTGAATGAAGATTTTTAATTAATTTCTTCGTAATCATTCATCAAAATTATGAATTAAACAAATATGCATTTTTAAATAAAAAAATAAGATGAATTACAAAATAAATTGTTAAATTTTAAACAAAATTCCAAATTGAATTTCAATCTATACAAATAAAAAATCCAACTCTAATATAAAATAGATCCATATTTGAAAAATTTTTTATTCAGTTTTTAAGTTAAAATTTGTCTAAATTATGAAAGATCATGAATTAAATAAATATTCATTTTCAATTCAAAAAAATGAATTGTATTAAAGAATTAAACGTTTTTGTAAAAATACAGATAATTAAAAAATAATTTTATTTATATATTTTTTTTAATTTCGAATTGACAAATTTTAATCTGAATTTTAAAATTAGTTTCTAAATTAAAGTGTATAAAAAATATATTTATTAGAATTATACAAATATATAAAAAATATTTAATAGAAATAAAAAAGAAATCCATTTTTGAAGATTTTTTTATACAATTTTTACGTTAAAATTTGTCAAAATTTATGAATTGAATTAAAGAATTAATTTTGTATATTTTTAAATACAAAATTTTATTTGAGTCACAAAATAAAATGACTTGTAAAAACATTGAAAAAAACTATTCCAATATTCTTTTTTTTTTGGAATTTTGCATAAATTGTTAAATTTTAAACTAAATTTATCAAAATTCAAGAATTAGACTATTTGTTTTTAAATAAAAATGTTGAATTGCATACAGAATAAATAAATTTATTTAAAATATTTAGACTTAAAAAAAAAAACTAAATTTAATTTCATAATAAAATACGTAAAAACTAAAATCCAATCAATATTTTTATTTATTAGAATTAAAGAAACATATAAATATAAGAATCGAATCGAACAACTTTTATTCAAGTTCTACATTAAATTTGTTAAAATCAAAAAGAATCAAGGAAAGACATCTGAAATGTTTAGCTTTTTATTAAGTTTTACAATCTGTTTATTGTAATAAACAAGTTTTACGTGCATATTAGCAATTTGTTACAACGGTGACATTACTTAGTCAGGACAATATTTTATGGATAATAAATACGTGACGGTGAACAAGTTGTTTATAATTTAAAACGATAAATTCACAAGTTTTCACGTATCGTTAAAAATAACAGCTTGTGAAACTTCCAGAATGCGGATATAAAGTAAAACGTAATATTTTGTGTCTGTCCGCATTGTCAATTTGTTGGAAACTAATTTGTTAGATCTCCAACATTTGATAGGAGTTAAATTTGGACCGATGAGCCAACGGGGGGAACGAATCAATGTGACAACGTGGCCTCAAATAATGGTTTTATTTACATTTGTGCGGGTTTCTATTCATGGCAGTGTCCCAATAATCCATCCCATTTTACTTATTTACTCCATTATCCGCATTATTAGACGGAGGAAGGGCGACTGGAATAAATAAATTCGGGGCCACGTGAATATCGTGGATGATGCGAGAGCAATTTGTGGAAAACTTTCTGAAGGGGTTTACAAATTGACTAAAAATACGGTACCATATTCATACGTCCCATAATAACAGGGCAATTGTTAACCATTTCGGCTCCGACCTTTGAAATATTATTGAGAAAATTACCATAATTGATAGATAAATCACTACCAGGCATCACGATATCCCGATATTTTTTATCAGTTTTATTAACATACACAAGTCTGCAGCTGAGATACCGTGTAATTTATCGCCAGCCGAACGTCTCTAAAGCTGTAAATTGATTTTTATATACTCACGAAAAATTAAATAACTGTTACCCGAAGCCAATAAAATTCAATTGCCTTTACTTAATATTTATTACGGATTGCAACCAAACGCCAAACGTTTCGCAACCAATTTATGGTGTATTAAGAACTAGCACGGCTTTGCTTTATTTACAAATCAATTCTATCGATATTAAACCACGTACAATATTTTTCTCGATTAAGTCGATTAAGAAACTGACTGAAAAAAATGAGGTTTATATTTTATTTTTTCGATGGTTTATTTAGGACTGAGTTGTCGGCGATAAAACACGCCGCAATGTTTTCTTAAAGTGGATGACGAAATGATGTTTATGTTACATTTTACTGATATTTTGACACATAAAATAAAATTTACTTTGAACTAAACCCAAGTGATTACAAATTGAGCAGTAAACGACATAAATTTTAAACTTTTTCATGTGTTAGCATTATTTATTCTGAAAATTAAAATCTGAATTTACTCAGAAAACTTGTTACAACTAAGTATTTTCAGATCGTAATATTTGTATAAAAAAGATTAAAACTGTACCTCAAATAAAAAATATTTTCACCAGTTTCAATGTTTCCAATATATTAAAGCTTGAAAACAATGTTATTGTTACTTTAAAAGAGATTTTTAACTTATTTTAATTAATTTAGGATAATTTTGGTAGTTCAAAAAAAGTTTTTCTTTGCTAGAAAATATTTTAAAAATAAATGAATATATGTAGAAAAAATTTAAATTAATTTAAATTTATTTTGAAAGCAATTTTCTCAAATTTTAAACCTAAAACTATACAATTGATTTTGTTAATTCAACAAACTTTCGTATTTAATATTTATTTAATTAAAAATTTGGTTATCCTTATACAGGAAAATAGTATCAATTATTATTGTAATTATATAATAAAATAAAATATTTTATTTATTATTTTAATTAAAAATTTTGCTACCTATGTTCTAGAATTTTTTTTTTAATAATTATAGAATTTAATTAATTTAAGTTTATTTTAAAAAAATTTAAAAAGTTAAATATGATTTGATTAATTAAAAAAATAATTTATATTCAAAAATATTTTAATAATAATTTTAAATAATTAATTTTTTTTTTTAAATTAAATTTATTTTTAAATCATTTTTTTTTAAATTTTATATTTAAATATAAATTTATATAATTATATAATATATTATTTATTTTTTTAGTAAATGTTAATATATTTTATTATTATAAAAAATATGTATTATTTAGAAAAATTTTCAAATTTTAAATGCATATATAAATTTTAATACATATTTTTTTAAGAAATTTTACATTTAACTTAATTTTATAATTCAAAAAAATTTATTATTATTATTATTTTTTAACAAAAAAAATTGTTATCACTTTTCCATAAAATATTTTAATAATAGGATATTTTTATAATGACAATTTTCTAAATTTTTAAACAAAAGTATATAACGAATATTAGAACTACAACTTTTTATTTTTTTAATAAAAAATTATTTTAGGAAATATTTTAATACTTAATTCCTTATTAATAATTGTGTTGCCATATTTATATAACACAAATGTTTTATTAAAATGTGAAACTGTTTTATAGTAAATAAATAAATATATAACTAAATTTGTATAAAACAATATTTATAAATCTATTCCGGTATTAATTGGAAACATTATAATTTTGTGTGCAATTTTAATAAAAGCAAAGTGCACCACTAAAGAAAATTAATTGGATTGCTATGCATTATCGAAATGAAAAATAGATTGTTGCGAAAACCGCGTAAAGTTAATGAGGCTAGTTGCGAGTGGCCGTAATTAAATTGCCTCTTGCGAACTGCACCCTCTTCGCCGTCATATAAAACATAGGAAAAAAATACAAGAATACACATAATTATTTAACATACTCGACTGTCTGTGCTGAAAGAATCGGACTTTCGTTACGTTTCCATTCCCCGTTTGGAAAGCCCACGCATGATACTCATCAGACATTGTTCTTGTGAATGACAGACCCTATTGCCGTGAGCTTTCTTAGTGAAAAGCTCTCACTTTGTGTAAATATCTTCCATACAATCTACGGTTGGATTTTAACGAAAGTAGGTCTGAGCCGTAGACCCCGGTGCATTTAGGTACACAATGGACCACCCCATATATTATTTAACTTTGTCTATTGTCGTGGAGGGCTTTTTTCCACGGAAGTTTTGGATTTTGTTAATGATGAGGATATTTTTGAGTTTAACATAAACGACCCCGGGGCCACTCTTAAATCACAAACGGGAATTTATTACAGCCGTTTTGGGCCCATTTATTGAATTCGGCAAACCATTATTAGTTTTTGATTAACTGCGATTAGTGCCATTAAATCATGAGAACGGCAGCTTTTGTCAAATCGTTTTTAGAGGAAATACTCAATATTGTATTCAATTATATCCGTACTTATTTTCTCTAATAGACGTGTTTATTTAATAAAAACATATTTATTGATTAATGTTGCTAGGTTAATGTATTTTAGTTTAATTAACTCGAATAGTGTATGATTTTATTATTGCATTATTCAGGATTTTAATTATTTAATTAGTTGCATTAAATTTTAATTATTTTAGTATGAAATAACTTGATTTAATGTGACTTTTATGTTCAATTAATTATTCAAGTATGTACTTAAAATTACAATACAACACAAAAATGTACTCTAATTGTATCCATATTTATTTTGTAAAAAATAATTTATTCTATTGTAATTATAACAAACAAATTTAACTGAAATTACTGTTCAGGCATTTAATTATTCAGACAATTAGTTTCATTTTGTTTTAATTCAAAGTTATTTTGAAAAATTTGGAATGATGATATTTTACTTCCTCTGCCTAAAAAATATAAAATTATTCACACAACCATTCTTATTCATTAAGTTATTTAAACGGCATAATTTTTGTGAATATTTAATAAATAAATTCCATTATGATAAAACGCCTGTGAAATTTTTATTATTATTGCTAGATCCGCAGTTTAGTGCCAGTAAAGGATTTATGGTCAGCTTCTAGACGGTCCAACATTTTAATTTTATGGTATTATTCAAAACTCCTGAGCTGTTAAATTTAACGGCGTTGCGTTTCAATTGCGTTAATCACACAAAATTCTCAGGAAATTCAGTACTTGAATCCGTTAACTTTTTCCCTATATTATATTTATTTAGGATTGCAATTAGCGAGTGAATTTACGTCAACCTCGTAAGCACAAATCGGACTTTTTTTTTAAATTCCTCGGGCCGGTTATAAATTTATTCTGACTTTACACAATGTTATTTGTAATTTAATATCCGGCAAGTTTTTATTGGGTCGCCTTTCAGGATTCACGCATTTTATTTTATCGTCGCCGACAACTGCAAATTAGATTAGAGCCGGGAACGTGGATTAATTGCCGGCAGACTCTCCATTTTTTTTTCTGCGAGCGGTGTTAAATCCGGGTAAGTTAATAATATACGGCGCCCAACCGAAATAGAACTGCACTACCATCCGTAACAGGGTAAATAATGTTGTACTTTCCATTAAATTTTTAATAACGTTTCAGCCCTTTTAAAAAGGGGGATGTAAACAGTTTTATGTAAATTAAACTATTGAAACTGCATCTCGTTGCAAGTTTTTCGCCAGTTTTGTCTCCAGACTCAATTTAATTAAGTGACACCGGCAAATCTAATATAAAATTAAACAGACTCCGACTATTTTCTAAAAGTCCCGAGTTGATTAAAAAAGTTCATAACCCGGTTCGCGTGTATAGACATTTATTGCATGGCCAACCTAATTGACAAATTAGCTCTAGCGGAAACTGCTTATTATAAAAATCTCCAAATAATTAAAATTTCTTTTCTTTTATCATTTTAGTACGGTACAATATTGTAATAAAAATATTTTCAAGTGTTAAATTTGTTTCATTTTGTTTTTAAATTAATTATTTTACGAACAAGAAATACAAAATTACAAAAATTTACCTTAATTAGTAAATTTTGTTATTTAAAAATATTAATATATTTATATTTTAGTTATCATTATGTAATAAACATTTCCTATAAGCATTTTAAAACTGCATAAAATCACAGAGATATAGTTACATTTTCATTTTTTTTTAAATTTAATTTATTTTGTGAAAGTAAATCTATTTTTATATGCTAATTACATAATAATTAATTATTAAAGTACTCAAAATTAAAAACTATATAGATATTAAATTCAATTAAATAAATTTTGTTATTTAAAAATACTGATATATTAATATTTTACTTATATATTAAAATAAATTCTCCCAATAATTTATTTCTTTTAGGCATTTTGAAACTATATAAAATTGCAATAAAATATTTTTAAATGTTAAATTACTGTTCAGGCAGTTAATTAGTTTTATTTTGTTTTAATATTATTTATTTTACGAAACTAAATTGATTTTTATGTGTAATTAATGAGTCAAATACTCAAAATTTCAAAATACACAAAAATTTACTTTAATTAATTAATTTTTTCCGATTCAAAATGCTGCTATATTTATATTTTACTTATTATTTAAAAAAAAATTCCAGATAATTAAAAAGCAAATTAAAACTATATAACTTGCCATATTTTCGTTTTGTTTTAATATTATTTATTTTACGAAACTAAATTGTTTTTTATGTGTAATTAATGAGTTAAATATTCAAAATTTCAAAATATACAAAAATTTATTTTTATTAATTAATTTTGTCATTCAAAATATTGAATTATCTATATTTTACTTATTATTTAAAAAAAAACCCAAATAATAAAAAATTTCTTTTAAGCAAATTTAAACTATATAAATTGCCATATTTTCGTGTTGTTTTAATATTATTGATTTTACGAAACTAAATTGTTTTTTATGTGTAATTAATGAGTTAAATATTCAAAATTTCAAAAAATACAAAAATTTATTTTAATTAATTAATTAATTTTGCCATTCAAAATATTGTTGCAATATTTATATTTTACGTATTATAAAAAACTTCCAAATAATAAAAGCTTCTTTTAAGCAAATTAATATTGTATAAAATTGTAATAAAAATATTTTTAAATGCTAAATTACTTTTCAGACGGTTAATTAGTTTTATTTTGTTTTATATTATTTATCTTACGAAACTAAATTGATTTTTATGGGTAATTAATTAGTCAAATATTCAAAATTTCAAAATTTTAATTAGTTATTTTTTTGCCATCCAAAATACTATTATTATTAATTATTATTATTATTAATATTACTTAATATAATATTACTTAGTATAAAAAATATCTTCCAAATAATTTAATTTCTGTTAAGCAATTTTAAATTATTATATATAAGATTTATTTTATTTTATTTAAATGTTAAGTAACTGTTTAGGCACCTAATTAGTGTCATTTTGTTTTAATTTTTAATATTAATTATTTTTCAAAATTAAATTGATTTTTATATTGAACTAGTTATTCAAGTGTCAACATTTCAAAATATACCTAAAATTTTAAAATTCTGACATATAATGTTTTTTTTTTTGAAAATAATCTTAGAATTGAATTGAATAATAAATCAAGTACATATAAAATAATAATTATTATTTATTTAAAACGTAAGTCTTAATAAATTTAAACATTCTTTTTCCTCGAGTGCTTTAAACGAGAAAAATAAATTCTGTCATACATAAATCAGAAAAACATCCGAGTCAGAAATCTCGCTCTCGTATTTGAGGTAATTGAATTTAAAATTAGTCCCGGTACATTTTGCATCGGATTAAAGCGCAATGAGATATTAAAATAGGCATCTATAAATTTTAAAGTGACTTGATGCATACAGAACTAAAGTATATATCAAAATAATTGAAGTAGGTGAATTTATGTCGTTCTTTTTGGTCGCGCTGCAAAATTAACCGACTCCAAAAACGTACGCCGACAACGGAGTTTAACGCTCTAGTTGCGGAAAAGCGCAGTTAACGCGAAAATTTCCTGTTTACCTGTGGTAACTAGTTTTCCTTTGTCGAGTATTACATTGTGGCCGAAGAAAAATGAGACAATTTATTGTGGGAGAGTTCGCATTTTTATTTGAAGTTCTCGACGACTTCCAGTCGTTTTCCTGTTAACACTACGTTGGGAGGGGAGAAGCTGAATTAATTTTCATTTTTGAATGTCAAAGACTATTTATTTATATAAAATTAATGGGGCTCAAAGCGACAACAGGAATTTTTGGACCACCAAAGTCTATTAGGGTGTCGGTGTATTAGCACAGCCCTAAAAATTAATTTTATTTATTTTAAACAGTTATTTATTATCTATATTATATATTTTGGTCAGTATTGTGTAACTAACTATGTAACGATAGTGGCAGTGCAAATATTTATTTGGTATCCCGACCCGAGACTGTTTCAACTTGGTTATGTATGCAAATGATAGTTAATTTATGCATTATACAATGGAATAAGTAAATTAATTTCCATCGTCCTAATCGACATTTTATGGACAAATAAAAATTTTTATTATGAATTACATTAATACTAATAGGAGGCATTAATTAAACCCCATGGTGTATTTGTAGTTTGGGTCCTGTTAATCCCGGCGGATTAGTCCACAAAGACTTGACGGAAAGTTAAAAGAACGAGTTAAAATAACAAACGATTTGGTAAATTTGTCATTCAGTAAAAATGGACTGGGAAGTTTGTCAACTCCGATTATTAATGTGACGTTTACGAGTTTCGTGTGGTGTTAGTTAAAGAAAAAATGTTTTCGGAAACATGTCTTTAATTTATTTCGACTTTATTGGACAAATACGGGCGTATTAACGAACCGTTGGTACATTAATGATGACCACATAAAAAAGGAACATTAACAAGCAATCTTGTTCAATTTGACGATCAATAAATCAACATTAGTTATTTGAAATAGATCGAGTGGCCGCAGTTTAAGCTGTAATATAAAAAATGAGGCTATTTTTGATTTGTAACTGTTGTTGGATTTTCCAATTTTTTCAGTTCAAGCTAGGACTCCTCCAGAGGCCAGAGGCAAAATTTTTGCCGATGTGTTAGCATTGCGCCGATGATTTACTTGATTATATTACTGCCTAGAATATTATTACTTTTTAATCTTCTATTATGAAATGAAATGCAAATTTGAGCGTGTAATTGCTCACAAAATTCAATTGCACTTTAATAATTCATTAATCATAAATTGGACAAGTTGTACAAGAAATTGAACAACACTTATTACAACAAGTTGGACAAGTTGTATAACAAGTAGATGGTACACATACATAATTTTTATTTGATTATTACTTACTGAGCATTTACAATTATAATTATTAACAATCATAATTTCAAAATAAATATTCATTTTATGCTTGTGTTATCAATTACAATTATTTATTATATACAGGAAGTCCCAAATTGGTTGTTTTTGTTTGTTAAGAGAAATTTCAGATAGAAATAAATTGAAATAAGTGAACAGAGCTCAATTTTTTGAAAACACGAACCAAATACTGAAATCTCTATCCATTTTTCTGAAATATATTCATAAATTTCAAGATAACAACTTTTTTGTATATATTTTTTTTACAAGGTAAAACATTACAATATTTACATACATTTTTTATACTTACAGTGGTGGTCAGAGAAATAGCATAAAACTTAAAAACATACATACATTTTGTAAGATGTTCCGTAAAAGTATTTAATTCAAATATTGTCCACTCAACATAAAGAATGTACTTCTTAGTCTGATTTGGTTGACCAAAGAAATATTCATATGTATTTATTTTTTGTCACTATTTAACAATACTCTTAAAAATAAGCATTTATTCTTAGTAAGATTTATATTATATTTTAAAATTAAGGGAAAAGAAAGAAACACTGCTCTCCAGAGAAGAGGAAGATCCTAATTAACATGAAACATCTAAGTCTAAATATTGTTGATATCCAAAAAACTTATGATGCTTCCGAAAAATGGTTTAATACGCTTATTAATAAATATGAAATAACTCACTAAATTGAAAATGCAATATGTAAATGTCCTAACACAAAAACAAATTCTTTTATTGACAGAAAAATTGGAAATGGAATGGAAAAAATTGTAAACTGTAAAATTGCTCTGTAGGTAAATAAAAAGTGAATTAATTAGGACATTATTTAACAGAACAATCAGTCGTCGACTGAATGAACAAAACTTGCAAGGACATATTTCATTAAAGAAACTATTGGTATCCAAAGAGAATATGAATCTACGTTTAATAGAATAAGATCAAATGTTAAAAAATAAATCTATCGTCCTAATAAAAGTTTGGACCCCAGATATATAGTTTGTGATACGATGGAGAAAAAGTTTAGGTTTGAAATTCCTTTCCTTGGAATGGAATAGGACATTTACAAAAAATTATTAGTAAAATGAACCATTTCGTATATAGAGACATCATGAAAGGTGTAATGGAACCATTTGCCAATGATAATTTACCAATACATGCAGTTGTTGGTGGTTAAAAGACAAAAATATTGAAATTTTCTACTCACAACTCGCAAAGTCTGGATCTCAGTCCAATTGAAAACTTATAGAACGACATAAAGTTTTCATTAAAACATCAAAACAATCATCAAATTTAGATGAATTGAGATTATTAATTGAAGAGTCGCTGAATTTAATTTCAAACGATAGTTGTCGATGTCTCGTTGAATATGTTCTCGTCGTTTACAGACGGTTATAATGAACAAAGGGATCCCGACAAAATATTAACAATTGATTTTAATTTATGTTTAAATTGTTTAATATATAAGTGCTCTATTTCTATGACATTATTTAATATTTATTTAAGTAAAAACTTTGTGATTTATGTACAAACTTAATAATTATTAAAATAATATAATGTAATTATTTTAAATAAAATATAAAATATTATGATTGCATCTGAACTAAAATTAAAAGTAATATGTCATAAATTTTTCGTGTCTGAATTAATAACTTGTTTTTTAAAAACATAAGTAAAATAGAGTCGGTCACACTCTTTTGCTTATAAAGAACCACATTAAATCTCTCATAATTTATCAAAAATATCAAATATCTTAATTATAGATCTTTTTAAAATCTGACAAAAGTCAATACTCATAAATTTTTCAGAAACTGTCATAGATATCACAATATGGCTGTGGCTATGTACTTTTTAAAAAATTCAGTTCAGGCCAGGCAAGACTGTTTTCTCCGTCTAGTCTGGCAACTGACTGATGGGAAACATCCACCGACGAGCCCCAGCCCAAGCAATACCTAAAATTTCCTATGCACCTGCACGCGGCAGCCACAGGAAGACACAGTCTTGTGGGGTTTCAACTGCGGAAATAGATTGTGTTTCGTCGGAATCGCATCACCCCACAAAACGCACAATACTACAGTCAGTTTGTTTTACTTGAATAGTTCCGTCCTTACTTAATAAAAAAAAAACAGAATCCCACGGGATGGATCCGGTTAATTTGAGTGGCACTTTCCGTGTTATAAATTTTTAATGGGGCACGCCGAAGTCGAAATAAAAAACAAGATTTCAGCGAGGGGGTCAATTTCCTCGCTGCTTTTTCTCCACACAACATTCGGTAATGGAATAAAATTAAGTACACGCGAAAGCGAACGGACACCAGTGTCGGATGCTGCACGTCGATTCCGTCTTGAAATCAACCCCATCGCCCGAAGCCACTTAAAAAAACACAGGATGTAATAATAATAATAACACAATTACACGGGTTTAAAAGCGGAGCAAAACGGCGCCCGTCCGGGTACCAAAGGGGGGATATTAAAAAACAACAATTCCAGTTTGTTTGTTTTACATATTAAGCTTTTACAAGATGCACAATGCACAGGGAGACCGGGCTGACTATTCTCCAAACAAGAGTTAAATACGTCCCTCATTCAAAGGCATGGAACAGGTAGATCCGAGATAATCGTATGCTTTCAGCGGTAAATTAAATTTGAAATGTTTTTCGAGACGGATTTGGGCTTGTCATCTGAATGTAACAAAGACAAAAGGCTTGTTCCGTTTATAATATAAACTCACAGACACAAAGTTACGGTTACACCATTACGTAAATCTGCACACAGAAAATGTTGTAATTGTACATATAAAATTACCCGGCTACAATGGAAATTGAAACTTTTGCCAGGTATTTTCTAATTATACCTGTCATCGTAACCACCAGCATAAATGGAAAACAATTTTTGGCCAAATATCCTGTTACTTACTGCAGAAATACGAGTTATTTTACGTAGGCCCGAACTACAGGAAACGGGCGCATTATTCAACAACGAATTTTAATACGCAAATAAAACATTAATAAAATATTTAAAATCGAACTGGTCAATAAATATTTAATACCGCACAGTAAACCGGTGTAAAATATTGCCAGTTAATCGAAATACAAATCCTGATTTACAATTTAAAAATATTCTATATGTTACACTAACTGCCGGTATTAATTTCGACGATAAATCAAAATATTAATGTTTACTTAAAATTATAACAATAACATTTAAAAATTCGTTATTTTTAATGCCGGTCAAGTATTTTTTAACTGAGCAACGCTTAACGAAATGCTGTTTTAATTGGAAGCGTAACATTTAATAATGTAAATCCCCCCATAATCTCAGGACGAAGTTTTCTCGTTCACCGGAAGCCACCCATTATTTTATTATGTCTAAAAGAACATTTTTCCATTGTTAGCGAACACGTTTTAAACTTATTTTATTACCTGGAAAGTTCACTTGTTGGTATCGACTATAAAAATTGTTTTTAATGGGGGTAAATGTATATAAAAGCTGGGTGAATCTTTATTCGAGTTTACCTGTTGGAAATGGCTTTCGTATAATAAGTATAAAATATATTGAATTAATATTTATTTTTTTTTGCTAATAGTTTATAGGTTTAAGGTTGTTCTGTAATATAATGTTGTGTAAATATAATTAAAATTGATAAAAATTATAATTACAGTATGCAGATAAATTTCGTAATTAATTACTCAGATTGTTCAACCGTTAAAGCTCATTATAAAATTAATTCAAATTATTATTAGATAATAGTATAATTATTTATTAATAAAATTCTTATTATATTCGCACAGAATCACATTAAATAATATTAAAAAATAGTTACAAGCTTTTTTATTACAGACCAGGAATAATATTCAAATTATCAAGAAAATATAATTATTAATTACATTTTTTAGAATTTATGTATACTAATACTATATACTAATACAATATTTATTAACAAATAATAATAAAATATTTAACTTATTATTAATATTCATACAATTTTAAACAATTTATGGTTATTTCGTATTAAATAGTTTTCTGGATTTTATTATAATTAAAAATAGTTAAATTAACTTATTGCCAATAAAATTATTATGTGAATTATTAACGAAAATTTTAAGGTGTATGTAAAAATGACATTAGACAAAGTTACAAAAGGAACAGATTTTACCAATTCTTTTAAATTTATAATAAAATATTATTAATATGTAGAGGTTACACACATTTCTTCTATATCTGGTACCAATATTAAGGGGATTAAGGAATTAATTAAATATACAATTTTAAAGAATTTATGAATATTTTGTATTAAATAATTTTATGGTTTTTATTATAATTAAAAAAAATGTTACATTATTTTTTATTGTCAATAAAATTATTATAGACAACTCTCCACAATAACTTAAATTCTAAAATTATTAAAGTAACAACACAGATTATTAGAAGTTAAAAATTTTATAATTTTAAAATAAGGCCGTTTCAAAAATTTAACTAATATTAAAATTATGTAACATACTGTTTAGTTATTTGCCAATGTTTTAATTTATTTAAATTTTTACATATAAAATAATTACTTTTTATTTCCTTTAATTTTGACGACTGACAAATAATATAAGACCTTTTTAGAGTTGATACATTATTTTATTCTGAAATTGATAAATAAGAAGTTTATATATAAATTTCAAATTATTATTCTTATTATTAAAAAATTTTTTGAATGTATGTTTAATACATTTTATACGAAATTTCTGAATAAAAAATTTCACTAATATTAAAATTTTAATTACTTGTTAATAGATTTGAAATGCATGATTTAATTTATATAGATTTAATAAGAATACAAATAATATTTTACTTATAATTTACCAAATTTCTTCGTTTTAAAACAATTGACTTGGTTGTTAGTTAAACGAAATTCAATAAATGTTTAATTTTCTTTAATTTTACGAACGTAATTTTGACGTTTCCAAAAAATTGACTCATTATTTTAGACGGAAATTGATAAAATAAAATGTTTAAGAATTTCTAATTAATATTTTGTACCAGAAATTTAATTATAATTTAAAAATGTCAATTTTCTTAGGTACATTCGTGCAAAATTTTACTTTTAATTTACATTTCTTCGTTTTAAAATAATTAACTTTGTTGCCAGGTAGATGTCATTCAATAAATATTTAATTTCCTTCAATATTAACGATTGAAGTCATCGAATGTAATTTTGAAGTTTCAAAAAAAGTGGTGGTAAATTTATAAAAAAATGTTTATATGTAAATTTCTGATTAATATTTGGTTAATACAAAATGCACTAATCAATTACACAGAATTAATGAATATTTGTATTATAATTAATTATTATACCAGAAATTTAATTAAAATTCAATGTCAATGTTTTTTACAATTTATGTACATTCGTTCAAAATGGATTTTTTTCAATTTAACTAATATTAACATCTTGTGTCATGCTGTTTTATTATTTGTTAATAAATTATAAAAGAATTTTTTAATTTATTTAAGTTTAAAACGATTACATATAAAATAAAATATTATTTTTAATTTACCTCATTCACTTTAAAATAGTTAACTTTATTGTTTGTTAAACGTCATTCAATATATTTTTAGTTTCCTATAATTTTAATGACAGAAAAACTATAGAACATTATTTTAGAGTATCCAAAAACTGACTCGTTATTTGGTTTGGAAATTGTGAAAATAAAACGTTTATATGTAAATTTGGAATTAACATTTTGATTAATAAAAAATGCATTAATTAATTACATATACAGTTTTACGGAATTTATGAATATTTGTATAAAATGAATTCTACCAGAAATTTAATTATAATTCAAAAATGGCTACACTATGTTTTATTGCCAATTAAACATTAGCTTAACAGTAATTTACAAATTTATCAACGAACCATATAAGTGGAAAATGTAAAACTTTATTGAAATATGTTTAAATTTATTAGTTATTTTAAACATGAAAATTAAATTGAAATAATATTTTATGTGCCTCGTAAAATTTTTAGGCTTTATTAAAGTTGAGAAACTTGATTAAAATCAATTTAATATTTATTTAGTTTTTAGTTTGTTAAATTATAAATTAATCACGGTTATTTAAATTTTCAACGGGCAGGAGGTTCGCATTTACAAAATGAAATAAATTAAAAACTTCGCAGCGTTGACCATTGAAAGTGAATAAAAGCCATTTAAATCGCCGGGCAAAAACACAATCGTCGAGCCCTAATTAAAATCAGCAATTACAAAGTGCTCTCAAAAACCGATAACCAGAACCAACGCACCGCTTCTACTAATTATCGAGCATTAAAATCGCCGTGATTTATCGAATATCACGAGAAATAATGCGAGGTAGATGTACACGTTCAGATAAAGAACGAATCTCGGAGGCAGGAGAGCGGCCAACACAAACAGAAGAGAGAACGGAGCCCCAAGTACCAATCCGTAACCATCGGTACAACAAACCTGACCTGGGTTTCGTGTCCGATTCCGAGAAATTGTACCGAACCCAAAAACGCCGCACCGTCCCGAAATTGCAACGTTTCAAATAAATCGTTCGACAAAGCGGGACACCACGATGGTACTTACGGAAACGAAGGCCGGTGATGGTACTGCCAACACAGAACGAAACACCAAACGCAGAAGAAAACGAATCCGAATCCGGTGGAAAAATGTTCACGCACACACAACAAAAACACAAGAAACGGGCACGCGAAGCGGCGAAGAGCGTCGCCTCGACGTTGAACGGATCTCTTGGACTGGCTCAAGAGAGGTCGGACTGCTGAGAGGTTGAGACGTACGCTTCGGAGGACCGCACATATGACACTGTCAGGAACATGCGGCGTCGTGCCGATTGCGCAGCCGCAGCCGCACGGTCCACAATCCACATGTTGTTGCAGCTGTCCCCGAGACCGATCTCTTGCGCCAAAACGACCAAGATGACCGGGATCGGTGGTAATGCCTCCACGTCCTGGATGGCATCCACTGCGGGGTTAATTAGGGGTTGGGTGCCGTCGGGTTTCGGGGCGACAACCTGTTCGTGTTTGTCGATGGTAACGGGTCGGGGCGGGACGCGAGTTGTTGCCTCTTGTGGCGGTTTAAATGGGCAAATTGTTGACGGAGGTTGTCACGAAAAATTAAAAGCAGATTTTCAGAACTATGCATATAAATATTACGAAGTATTCAGATAATAGCTGAAAGCTTTAATTGTTGTTAAAAGATCTGTGTTTGTTGGTGTGTTTTTTAAATAAATACACACTTAAATACAGGAAAAAATAAATATATAACTTCTTTATAACTTTTCTTAATTTATTAACAAATAATAATAAATAAGTTATAGATAAAAATAAGATAAAAATGTTATTATTAAAATTCACACAATTATGAATAATTTTTATAAATTATATATATTATTGTTACTGAACATTTCTAAAATTGACAAGCATAAAAAAATTAATTTTTAATTGTAAATAATATTATAAATAAACTCCTTATTACAAAAAAAATTAATTTTAGGGAATTTTTATTTCAAAAATTCAATTCTAGGGAAATACGAAGTTTCTAGGTGGTAGAAAGCTTCAATTCTTGTTAAAAGCTTAAATATTGTAGAAAAAAATAAACTATATACTTTTAAATTTTCCTAATAATAAATTAATTTTAAAAATATTTAATGATTAATATATTTTTAAGTTTTTTTAGTAAATTTAAAATAAACCCATATTATTTAATGGTAATTTTAAATTAATATATTAATTGTTTATAGTTATCCATTCTGTCAGTTAAGGTATTAAGATCGGCGAAAGAGGAAAAATAAAAAGACAATTAAACAAAACTATAAATAACAGAAAAGTTTTTTGAATAATAATTAAAAGCTTTAATTGTTGTTAAAAGCTCTGTTTGTTGAATAAAGAAAAAAACTACTCAAGATTAATTAAATTCAAAAGATTAACAAATTAATATAATTTTTGGACATTAGTTACATTATTATATATATTAACATGGATATTTCTGAAGAAAGAAAGGAAATTTTCTAAAAATCAATTAAATTTAATAAATTAACAAATTAATATAATTTTTAGTTTTTTTAATAAATTTAAAAGAAACTTAAATTATATAGTAAAATAAAAATATATGCTTAAGCTTCTAAAGTGACTACAAAATTAAACAACATTATTTTTAATTATTTTAATACAGATATTCCTGAAGTAAAAAAATAAATTTTCTAAAAATCAATTAAATATAACAGATTAAGTGATTAATATAATTTTTAGTTTTTTTAGTAACTTTAAAA